>NC_064860.1:9335000-10085000 GCF_024139225.1 Suncus etruscus
CAATGTTGTCCTCCCTCCACCCCTGTTCCCAGCATGCATCCCATATACCCTTTGTTACCCCCCCCCCCGGGTTGCTAGTATAAGTGGTCCCCTCTATCTAGCATTGTAGATTGGGTGCCGATTCTGTTGTCATTGGCTTTGGATTTGTTGTTTAAGTTTGATCATTCTTTTTATTTCTAATTAATGTTCATATGACTGTTTAGTTTTGGTACCCTTCATTATTTCCCCCTCAGTTTGTGAGGTGGAACAAGATGGTTCAAATTATGTGGTTCTGTTTGAAGGAAAGAAAAAAAAATAAAATAAATGGGGCAAAAACCAAACAAGCAAAAAATGGGAGGAGTCCTTCTAGATACTATAAATATCAATTTAAGAGAAGAAAGGGAAAAAGGAAGAAAAACATAACAATAGTAAATAAAATAAAAAAAAGTCAAACCAAAAAACTCGAAAAGCACCACAGCAATAAAGACACCAGCCACACAATATCCACAGTCCTGAAATAAAAACAAAACAAAGCACAGACACACACACACACACACACACACACAGAAAACCCACCGAAAAGAAAACAAGAAACAAACAAAAACAATAACAAAACCAAAAAAGTTCATTTGTGCTTCTTCTTCTTCTTCTTCTTCTTCTTCTTCTTCTTCTTCTTCTTCTTCTTCTTCTTCTTCTTCTTCTTCTTCTTCTTCTTCTTCTTCTTCTTCTTCTTCTTCTTTCTTCTCTCTCTCTCTTTCTTCCTTGCATAGGCACAGTAAATATTGGGGAAAATAGAAAGGAATTCCCTTGGCCTAAGAGATACAGGATTTCTCCGCCATTGAAGTATACTGTCATGGGAATAACTACAGGCTCCATACATGTTCTTTTACTCTCCCCTTGGTCCTTTGGTGGTGTCTGTAAACTTTCCACTTCATAGTGGATGATAAAATCCTGCCTCTGTAGCTAGAGATCTTGGTATTTGCACAGGTCAAAGGATGGAGCCTAGGATGGAGTCTTTCTTTACGGTTCTAGATTGTCTAAGGAGAGATTATTACCAGGGAGATGAGGGAGTGCCTTTATTTAAGATCCTGATGGAGTCAGTTCTGACTTGACTCATAACGATCAATGAGGGGGAGATTTAGGAAGCGACTAGGTGAGCTGTGGAGCTGGCAGTGAGCCTAGGAAAAGTCAGGTGGTGATTACAAATGTCCTAGCAACAGATGGGAACCCAGATATAGAGGCTTGCAGCAGGGGTGTAGATGGACAATACCACCTACTTTTTTCTGGAGACATAAAAAATTGCCTTCATTTCCTGCTATGATCTCTTCATCCTTAGAAGAAGTGATAATGTTCAGGATATGTCAAACATCTAAGGAAGTAAGTGGATGGGATAGAGGGTGAGTTAGGTTATGTCCTAGGATAGGATATGTTTACTTAAGAACACGCAATGTTAAATATTGACTATGTTCAATATATATCTAATTTATTAAATATGTATTGCATATATGTACATATATGCAAATTTATAACTTGAGTATCATTGTCTTTGCTTAGATCTCCCTCTTTCTAGACATCTATATATACCAGGTACTTATGTTTCTTTTGTGATAAAAGAATAGCTCATGATGGCAAAGGAAATTGCAATTGAAAATATAATTGTTGTTATTCAATTAATATCTTTATTTAAGCACCATGATTACAAACATGGTTTGTAGATGGATTTCAATTATAAAAAAGGACACCTCCTTTCACCAGTGCAATATTCCCACCACCAATTTTCTCAATTTCCCTTTTCCACCATCCCCTGCCTGCTTTCAAAATTGAAATATAATTGTAAAGTCAATGAGATAGTTGAAAGGTGTGGAGTGCTTTTCCACAGCAGCCTTACTTTTGATTTCTGGCACCACCAGTCTCCAGAGCACCTTCAGGAACAAACCCTGAGCACAGAACTGGAAGTAGACTTAAGCCTCACTAAACTAAGAATAACAAAATAATTTGGTCAGGGGAGATGGCTCAAAGGGGTGGAGTACATGCCTTGCATGAGACAGGACCTTGGTACCCTGAGTTACTTCAGCAATAACCCTGATAACCACTGAGCAGCACCTCTGCACAATGCCTGGGCATCAGACCATGAAACCTCACTGGTTCCTGAGCATTCTAAAAAGAATATAAACGTTTTTGTGATTTGCTTATAATTAAAAAAGAGTTCTGTGAGTAGGTAACTCTAATTTATTTCTTGTCAAATTATTGAAGCAATGTAATTTATAAAGAGTTTCAAGTGTTCAGCATTGTAATTCAACATCTATATTTATTTGTCAGTGTTTCTGAACCTTTTTCTGACTGTGGTTCCCTTCTGACCTTGTTTCTTTCCTGTAGACCTTTGTTCTACTGGTTGACTCCCTATTCTTGTACTGTCAACACTCCTACTTATAATATATAATATTATATATATATATAAATACTGTATTTACTCTTCCCTGAAGCTGGAGTAAGTTTTAGCATGCCATATACTAGCATAAAAGATGACCGTCAACTTTTAAGAAGCTTTTCATGGGCCCAAAAGTCATCTTATATGCTGGAAAATATGTATATACATATAAATATATATTTATATTGGGCCAATATGAATGATGCTCAGGGGTTACTTCTTTATTATTTTAATTTTTGACTTTTATAATACCTTTATTTAAACACAGTGATTACAAAGATGATTGTACTTGGGTTTCAGTCATAAAAAGAACACCCCCCTTCACCAGTGCAACCTTCCAATCACCAATGCCCCTATCCCCCACCCCCTAAACCCCACCTGTATTTGAGCCAGGCTTTCTACATCCCTCACTCACTGACATTGTTATGATAGTTCTCTCTCTTTTTTTTTTTGCATTCAGATTTTTTTAAATTTATTTAAACACCTTAATTACATACATGATTGTGTTTGGGTTTCAGTCATGTAAAGAACACCACCCATCACCAGTGCAACATTCCCATCACCAATGTCCCAAGTCTCCCTTCGCCCCACCCGACCCCCGCCTGTACTCTAGACAGGCTCTCCATTTTCCTCATACATTCTCGTTATTAGGACAGTTCAAAATGTAGTTATTTCTCTAACTAAACTCATCACTCTTTGTGGTGAGCTTCCTGAGGTGAGCTGGAACTTCCAGCTCTTTTCTCTTTTGTGTCTGAAAATTATTATTGCAAGAATGTCTTTCATTTTTCTTAAAACCCATAGATGAGTGAGACCATTCTGCGTTTTTCTCTCTCTCTGACTTATTTCACTCAGCATAATAGATTCTGTGTACAGAGATTTTGTGTACAGAATTTCCATGTATAGGAAAATTTCATGACTTTATCCCTCCTGACAGCTGCATAATATTCCATTGTGTATATGTACCACAGTTTCTTTAGCCATTCGTCTGTTGAAGGGCATCTTGGTTGTTTCCAGAGTCTTGCTATGGTAAATCGTGCTGCAATGAATATAGGTGTAAGGAAGGGGTTTTTGTATTGTATTTTTGTGTGCCTAGGGTATATTCCTAGGAGTGGTATAGCTGGATTGTATGGGAGCTTGATTTCCAGTTTTTGGAGGAATCTCCATATCGCTTTCCATAAAGGTTGAACTAGACAGCATTCCCACCAGCAGTGGATAAGAGTTCCTTTCTCTCCACATCCCCGCCAACACTGTTTATTCTCATTCTTTGTGATGTGTGCCATTCTCTGGGGTGTGAGGTGGTACCTCATCGTTGTTTTGATTTGCATCTCCCTGATGATTAGTGATGTGGAACATTTTTTCATGTGTCTTTTGGCCATGTGTATTTCTTCTTTGTCAAAGTGTCTGTTCATTTCTTCTCCCCATTTTTTGATGGGGTTAGATTTTTTTTTCTCTCCACTCAGACTGCATCCTCTCCCTCTATCCCTTCCAAAGAAAGGGAAGAACGATCATCAATGGCAAAAGGCAGCCGCAGAAGCGACACCTAGAGCCGGCTTCACGCTCAGGAGAGGACGCTCTGACTCCTCCTCGTGGGTTCGGGTGCTCTACACGATCAGAGAAACTTCTCTAGTAACTATAGAAATGATCCCTGAGAGTATAGTCTTAGGGTTAGATGTTTTTTTCTTGTAAAGTTCTGTCAGTGCCTTGTATATTTTGGAGATTAGCCCCTTATCTGATGGGTATTGGGTGAATAGTTTCTCCCACTCAGTGGGTGGCTCTTGTATCCTGGGCACTATTTACTTTGAGGTGCAGAAGCTTCTCAGCTTAATATATTCCCATTTGTTAATCTCTGCTTTCACTTGCTTGGAGAGTGCAGTTTCCTCCTTGAAGATGCCTGTAATGTCCTGGAGTGTTTTGCCTATGTGCTGTTCTATATATCTTATGGTTTTGGGGCTGATATCGAGGTCTTTAATCCATTTGTATTTTACCTTCATACATGATGTTAGCTGGGGGTCTAAGTTCAATTTTTTGCAAGTGGCTATCCGATTGTGCCAACACCACTTGTTGAAAAGGCTTTCCCTGCTCCATTTAGGATTTCCTGCTCCTTTATCAAAAATTAGGTGGTTGTATGTCTGGCGAACATTTTCTGAGTATTCAAGCCTATTCCACTGATCTGAGGACCTGTCCTTATTCCAATACCATGCTGTTTTGATAACTGTTCCTTTGTTGTACAGTTTAAAGTTGGGGAAAGTAATTCCTCCCATATTCTTTTTCCCAATGATTGCTTTAGCTATTCGAGGGTGTTTATTGTTCCATATGAATTTCAAAAGTGTCTGATCCACTTCTTTGAAGAATGTCATGGGTATCTTTAGAGGGATGGCATTAAATCTGTATAATGCCTTGGGGAGTATTGCCATTTTGATGATGTTAATCCTGCCAATCCATGAGCAGGGTATGCGTTTCCATTTCCGTGTGTCCTCTCTTATTTCTTGGAGCAGAGTTTTATAGTTTTCCTTGTATAGGTCCTTCACATATTTAGTCAAGTTGATTCCAAGATATTTGAGTTTGTGTGGCACTATTGTGAATGGGGTTGTTTTCTTAATGTCCATTTCATCCTTATCACTATTAGTGTATAGAAAGGCCATTGATTTTTGTGTGTTAATTTTGTAGCCTGCCACCTTGCTATATGAGTCTATTGTTTCTAGAAGCTTTTTGATAGAGTCTTTAGGGTTTTCTAAGTAGAGTATCATGTCATCTGCAAACAGTGAGAGCTTGACTTCTTCCTTTCCTATCTGGATTCCCTTGATATCCTTTTCTTGCCTAATCACTATAGCAAGTACTTCCAGTGCTATGTTGAATAGGAGTGGTGAGAGAGGACAGCCTTGTATTGTGCCAGAATTTAGAGGGAAGGTTTTCAGTTTTTCTCCATTGAGGATAATATTTGCCACTGGCTTGTGGTAGATGGCCTTCACTATATTGCGAAAGGTTCCCTCCATTCCCATCTTGCTGAGAGTTTTGATCAAGAATGGGTGTTGGACCTTATCAAATGCTTTCTCTGCATCTATTGATATGATCATGTGGTTTTTATTTTTCTTGTTATTGATGTTGTGTATTATGTTGATAGATTTACAGATGTTAAACCAGCCTTGCATTCCTGGGATGAAACCTACTTGATCGTAGTGGATGATCTTTTTAACGAGGCATTGAATCCTATTTGCCAGGATTTCGTTGAGGATCTTTGCATCTGCATTCATCAGTGATATTGGTCTGTAATTTTCTTTTTTGGTAGCATCTCTGTCTGGTTTAGGTATCAAGGTGATGTTGGCTTCATAAAAGCTATTTGGAAGTGTTTCTGTTTGTTCAATTTCATGAAAGAGTCTTGCCAAGATTGGCAGTAGTTCCTCTTGGAAAGTTTGATAGAATTCATTAGTGAATCCATCTGGACCTGGGCTTTTGTTTTTCGGCAGACATTTGATTACTGTTTTAATTTCATCAATGGTGATGGGGGTGTTTAGATATGCTACATCCTCTTCCTTCAACCGTGGAAGATTATAAGAGTCCAAGAATTTATCCTTTTCTTGCAGGTTCTCATTTTTAGTGGCGTAGAGTTTTTCAAAGTAGTTTCTGATTACCCTTTGAATCTCTGTCATATCAGTAGTGATCTCTCCTTTTTCATTCCTGATACGAGTTATCAAGTTTCTCTCTCTCTCTTTCTTTGTTAGGTTTGCCAGTGGTCTATCAATCTTGTTTATTTTTTCAAAGAACCAACTTCTGCTTTCGTTGATCTTTCGGATTGTTTTTTGAGTTTCCACTTCGTTGATTTCTGCTCTCAGCTTTGTTATTTCCTTCTGTCTTCCTATTCTTTGGTCCTTTTGTTGAGCATTTTCTAGTTCCATTAGCTGTGTCATTAAGCTACTCAGGTAAGCTCCTTCTTCCTTCCTGATGTGTGCTTGCAAAGCTATAAATTTTCCTCTCAGTACTGCTTTTGCTGTGTCCCATAAGTTCTGATAGTTTGTGTCTCTATTGTCATTTGTTTCCAGGAACCTTTTTATTTCCTCCTTGATTTCATCTCGGACCCACTGGTTACTGAGCATGAGGCTGTTTAACTTCCAGGTGTTAAAATATTTCTTCTGAGTCCCTTTGGAGTTCACAAATAATTTCAGAGCCTTGTGGTCAGTGAAGGTAGTCTGCAAAATTTCTATCCTCTTGATCTTATGGAGGTATGTTTTATGTGCCAGCATGTAGTCTATCCTGGAGAATGTCCCATGTACATTGGAGAAGAATGTGTATCCAGGTTTCTGGGGATGGAGTGTCCTATATATATCCACTAGGCCTCTTTCTTCCATTTCTCTCCTCAGGTCTAGTATATTCTTGTTGGGTTTTAGTCTGGTTGACCTATCCAGTGTTGACAAAGCCGTGTTAAAGTCCCCCACAATTATTGTGTTGTTGTTGATATTATTTTTCAGATTTGTCAACAGTTGTATTAAATATTTTGTTGGCCCCTCATTCGGTGCATATATGTTTAGGAGAGTGAATTCTTCCTGCTCTACGTACCCCTTGATTAATATAAAATGTCCGTCTTTGTCCCTTACAACCTTCCTGAGTATAAAGTTTGCATTATCTGATATTAGTATGGCCACTCCAGCTTTTTTATGGGTGTTGTTTGCTTGGATAATTTTTCTCCAGCCTTTTATTTTGAGTCTATGTTTGTTCTGACTATTCAGGTGCGTTTCTTGTAGGCAGCAGAAGGTTGGATTGAGTTTTTTGATCCATTTAGCCACTCTGTGTCTCTTAACTGGTGCATTTAGTCCATTGACGTTGAGAGAAAGAATTGTCCTGGGATTTAACGCCATCTTTATTTCAAAATTTGGTGTGTCTTTTGGGTAGTCTTGTCTTAGATTAGGTCTTTCAGTTTTTCTCTTAAGACTGGTTTTGTGTCTGTGAAGTTTCTGAGCTGTTTTTTGTCTGTGAAACCATGTATTCTTCCGTCAAACCGGAAAGTGAGTTTTGCTGGGTATAGTATTCTGGGTGAAGCATTCATTTCATTCAGTCTTGTCACAATAACCCACCACTGCTTTCTGGCATTGAGTGTTTCTGGTGACAGGTCTGCTGTAAATCTCAGGGAAGCTTGCTTGAACGTGATTTCCCCTTTTGATCTTGCTGTTTTCAGAATTCTGTCTCTATCTGTGGGATTTGTCATTGTGACTAGGATGTGTTTTGGGGTGGTTTTTCTGGGGTCTCTTTTGGTTGGTACTCTTCGGGCATGCAGGATTTGATCACATATATTCTTTAGCTCTGGAAGTTTCTCTTTAATGATGTTCTTGACCGTTGATTCTTCCTGGAAATTTTCTTCCTGGGTCTCTGGGACTCCAATGATTCTTAAGTTGTTTCTGTTGATCTTATCATAGACTTCTATTTTCATCTGTTCCCATTCTTTGACTAATTTTTCCATTGTCTGCTCATTTGCTTTAAGTTTTTTGTCCAATCTCTTTTGCTGTATGGAATTGTTATGTATCTCATCTTCCACAGCACCAAGTCTATTCTCAGCTTCTGATACCCTGTCCCAGAGCTTATCCATTTTGTAATTCACTTCGTTTACTGACTTTTTCAGTCCTGTTAGTTGACATGTTATTTCAGTTTGGAGTTTTGTGATTTCTGTGTTCATATTTTCTTGGTTCTTATTAGTGTTCTGTTCAACTCGATCCATGGTTTCTTGGAGATCTTTGAGCATCTTCCATATTGCTAGTCTAAAGTTCTTATCTGAGAGTTTGATTAGTTGGTTGGTCATTATCTGGTCCTCAGAATTGTCATCTTCATTCTCTATGTCTGATGCTGGCCTGCGTTGTTTCCCCATTGTCACACTTGTATTGTGGGTTTTTCTACGTGTTGTGGTGGTGTTCATTGTCTATATGATGCAGGCAGCACACTCCTCTGGCTCCTCCCTTTCTGGATGGGCTGACTTGCCTCTAAGGGAGGGGAGTCCTCCGTGGATGAAGCCTCACACTGGGTCAAATCTTAGGCCCGAGCATGCAACAGAGAAGACAGACCGGAGAGAAATGTTTGCTTCTGTGATATAGCGCCGTTCTTAGTGTGATTTTTCCTTCTTGTTGCAATGGTGTTCTTTCCTTAGAAAGAGTGCTCCGCTGGAACCTCTTTTTGCCCCACTCACAAGAGTTTCATGCTAGAGGACAGTAGACAGACATAGACAGGTCACACTCACAGTTTTTCACAGTTGGGCCCCACTGGGCTGGTGTACTTTCGCGGATTTTCCCCGCCTGGTGTCACACACAAGGCTTTTGCAAAGCCTTGCCGGTTTTCATGCTCTGTAGTCCCTCCCTGAAAATCGTTATGATAGTTCTCAACGTAGTTATACCTCTAACTGCACTCACCACTCTTTGTGGTGAGCTTCATATCTTGAACTGGTCCCTCTGACCCTCATTTCTGGAAATTATTTTAATGTCTTTTATATTTCTTAAAATAAGGGGTTACTTCTGGCTCTGCACTCAGGAATCAGTCCTGGCAGGCTTGAGGGACCATAGGGGATACTGGGGATCAAACCCAGGTCAGCCACATGCAAAGCAAACGCTCTATCCACTGTGCTATTGATCCAACCCTAGCTCCCAAGTGTTTGCACTTTTCATTTGCGACCCTCTTGAAATATATTGAGGGCTCAGAATATGATTATATAGATCCCAGTGAGAAATTCTTCATTACATCATCATCACCACAAAAAGTCTGGTTTTTATCTATGCCATTATTTTTTCACCTAAGATTTTGGTTTTGGAGGATTTGGGTGTTTTTCCACCTTTATACAATTTTTTATCTGATAGAATCTGACTACACATTCCAGAATTAGTTGGGTTCAAGTGAAAAAACATATTGAAGGATAAAGTGATTTTGATCGCATTAAATAGTAGTATGTTGTTCTGAAATATTATCATTTAAAAATTGGGGAATCATATCTAGGGGTACCCAGGAGCCACCTGAGGCTCAGTACTCAGTGCTCCAAGAAATTGCCAGGGATCAAACCAGGTCTTTTCACATGCAAAGATGTCCTCTTGTTCTTGAGCTAGTTCTCTAGCTTCTACAATACTAATGGTAATGTTATGGGCTTCATATTCTTTATGAATACTTTATTTTTCTTTGATTAAGTCCTCTTTGCAATCAATTACACTTAGGGAATGGAATAATATATCTTAAAGTTTTATTAACTTATTTCTCTATTTCTAGAGAAAGGCAGTCTACCTTTCCCCTATGCTTTGGGGCCTATTTGTGTCTCCATTTTTTCAAGACTGATAGTATAAGACTGTCGGGTTGCTAGGAAGAAAATAAACAATAAAATTATAAAGGCTTAGCTAAACATTAAATGCTACACAAATACCTTTGGTGCTGCCATTCAGGAAGGACTCATGACCTTTTAGATAAAGTGAATTAAATTTCCGAGGGGGGGGGGGAATGAAGGAACAACGAACTAGGTATTCTAGTTTGAAATCAGTCTGTTGATACCTGACTGATAAGTAGGCTGGTTTTTAGTTATATTTTCCTTTTGAGGAAACGCAAACACTTTAGTAGCAAAACCTTATGAATAGTTCTAATCTCATGAAGCAGGAGGCCGCTTTTCCAAAGGAGACTTAATCAATGTGACTTGATAAGAAACAACATTATGGTCAGTGAGAGAACTTTGGATTAACATCTGGTTCTGTAGTAATGAGTCTTCTATGAATCAATCAAGGATGCATCCAAACAGCTCCACAATGAATGTTATTTGATCTTAAATTATTTGAGCCAGAAAGCCTTCTGTTCCAATGACGGAGTGTCACAATTGTACGGCGTGTGGATATGCTTAGTGCGATTTCCTGTGCGACAAGGACACTTATTCACAAATCTGGCTTCATCATGAGTTAGCAAAATAAAAATGAACGAAAGCACTTCTAGGCAGTGTCCTTGCTGCAATGTTACATGTTTACCATCTATAGAACACACACTCTGTTACAATTTTCTATCTGGATACATGAGGTAGGAGGTGTATGGTTCTGGGAATGCCAGGTGAGTTGAACTTGGGTCAGTCAGGTGCCAAGGCCAAGTAACCTTCCCACTTCTAGTTATTGCTCTGTACCACTCCATCTGAAACCTGGTCTGATTTTCTATCGTGGTTATTACTGAGTCTAGGGATGTGATGGTGAGTGAGGCCTAATTTTCCTTTGAATTTTGCTGTAGCGTAGTAGTGCTTATCTTGCAAAATGTGTCTCTGCCTTATTGAGCCTGTGGCCTGTTTCTAATGCTTTGACTGGAGAGAGCAGAATTTTCTTGGAATATATTTTGTTTGTATGCTTTTGTTGTTCCAGATAGTCAATTTCTTTATTTCTAATTTAAGAACAGTTGATGCAAAATAAAGATTCAACCTTCCTTTTCACCCTTACTGCCCCAAATGTCATTCTTCAATTTTATTTTTTTGGATTGGTTTTGTTGGTTGTTTATTTTTAAAAGATTCCTTCCTTCCTTCCTTCCTTCCTTCCTTCCTTCCTTCCCTTCCTTCCTTCCTTCCTTCTTCCTTCCTTCCTCCTTCACTTCCTTCCTTCCTTCCTTCCTTCCTTCCTTCCTTCCTTCCTTCCTTCCTTCCTTCCTTCCTTCCTTCCTTCCTTCCTTCCTTCCTTCCTTCCTTCCTTCCGTTATGCCTGGCAGTGCTCAGGGGTTATCCGGCTCTGTGCTTAGAAATTGATCCTGGCAGGCCTCAGGGGACCATATGGGATGGCCAGGATCCAAACATGGCCATGTGCACAGGCAAATACTCTACTGCAGTGCTATCTTTCTGGCCCCAGTTGTTTATGTATTTATTTTTAATAAATTGCTTAAATTAACATCCACCAACCTCACTTAAATCCCTGCTACCCTTTATCCTATTCCTACTTCTTTGGCTCTGGTAGCATTTGTTCTGTTGTCAGTATCCACTGTTTTTCACCACTCATGAATTTTATTCATTTATATTGCATTACTTATATACAGTTTACACTATTTATTTCTCCTTCTGATTTACTTTGCTTGACATCATATTCTCAAGTTTCTTCCTTTTTCAGCAAATGACAAGTTTTTATCATTTTAATAGATGGATCTTTTTTAAAATAATATATTTATTTAAGCACCATGATTATGAACATGTTTGAACTTGGGTTTTAGTCATAAAAGGAACAGCCCCCTTCACCACCAAATTCTTTTTATCTATTTTGTTGCCTGTCTATTAGAAAGATACCGTAGCAAAGCATATGTATCTATCCTAACATTTACCATGGCTTTAAGCTCTAGTTAGCAGGAAGAATGAATGAAGTCTACTTCTTCAATTCTATTCAAAAATGAAAGTTTAGAATGACATATTTATTGAAAAAAAATTATATTCTATTCTTTTGTTTTAAGTCATGCCCAGTGGTGTTGAAGGCTACTCTTGAATCCATTGATTTTGGATTGTTTGCAACAATAATTGTGGAGAACATGTGGAACCAGGGATCAAACCTGTGTCTCCATTCTGAACATGGAATGTGAATCTACCTCCTTGTTATTTATTATTATTATAATTATTACAATTATATAGTTTTTGTTTTTTTGGGCCACACCGGTGATATTCAGGGGTTACTCTTGGCTATGAGTTCAGAAATTGCTGGCTTGGGGGGCCATATGGGACGTGGGGATCTAACCGAAGTCTGTCCTGGATCAGCTGCATACAGGGCAAATGCCCTACTGCTGACCCCAATTTATTATTATTATTATTTTATGTATTGGGCCACATCTGGCAGTGCTCAGGACTTAATTTTGCTTAATTCTTTAAGAGAAAAATTATTCTGGTGGCTCAGGGGACTTTATTGGGTTCAAGGGATAGAAACTTGATCTGCTACATACAAGGCAAATGTGTTACCTGCTGTTCTCCAGCCCCACCCCCAAATATTTATTTTTTGGAAAGGCTGAAATAGTTTAGTCAGAGACTAAATTTTAGATTTATGAAGAATTAACACAAAGCACTGTAATGATAATTCTCCTTGATATATTTTTTCTTTTCTTTTTTTTTTTTAGGCCACACCCAGTGACACTCAGGGGTTACTCCTGGCTATCTGCTCAGAAATTGCTTCTGGCTTGGGGGAACCATATGGGATGCTGGGGGATCAAACTGCGGTCTGTCCTAGGCTAGCACGTGCCTTACTGCCTGCGCCACCGCTCTGGCCCCGTAATTCTCCTTGATATTGAGTTAGGTGCCAGGGTTATTTAATTATTTGTTTTTAATTTTGAAAATAGCTAATAATCAAATTTTTAATTTCAATTTTAAAGAGAAGATTTATAATTATCCCCATATTGCAGATAGAATATATTGGAGCTACTAGTCAAACTTCTTTTTCTAAGACTTAGCTTTTATTTATTTATTTATTTATTTATTTATTTTTGCTTTGGGGTCACACCCAGCACTGCTTAAAGATTGCTCCTGTCTGTGGTAGGAGGACCATATGGGGTGTTGGGGATTGGACCAGGGTCAACAGTCTGCAAAGCATATGTCCTACCCTCTGTATGATCACTCCAGTCCCAGACTCAGTTTTTATTCATATATTAAAACATAGAGATGAGAGTATGTAGGCTAAGCGTGCAGATGAACAGGAGATGAGTGTTCTATGTGTCAAATATCAAAGGATGTTAAGTTTAAAATTTTTTCTTTAAATGTCCCTACAGATATTATTTATATATACAGATATTTATTTACAGATTATATATATACAGATATTATATTATATAGTCAGTCTAGAGAAAAATATATTAGCTGCTGGTCTATTTCTTATTTTTTTGGTCAAGATTGCTGCAATAGAGTCTCAAAGTAATATTAATGAATATACTGGTTAAATATATATTGAATAAATATCGTTCATCAAATAATAGTCTCTGGCTAATTATTTCTTTACAGAAATACATTATAAATTTTTTCAACAATATGTCTAACAATCACTATTTTAGTTAAAAAAAGACATGTAGATTTCTTTATGTATTTTTTAAATAATATTTTATTTAAACACCTTGGTTACAAACATGATTGTGGTTGGGCTTCAGTCATGTAAGAGAATATCCTCCATCACCAGTGCAACATTCCCACCACCCATGTCCCAAATATCCCTCCTCCCCACCCCGCACCCACCTGTACTCTAGACAGGCTTTCTATTTCCCTCATATATGTAGATTTTGAGCTGAATGGTGTGGCTTGTCTAAACTAATAAGGCTTATAATTTGACTACAAGGTTTATAGCTTGAGAGTTGAGTCTAGAACACACCTGGGGGGATGATCACAATCAATAATGTTAAGGAGGAGTTGGGTGAGTCTGACAGGAACAAGTGCATTCCTTTCAGGATTCTTGGCTCCTTTACATCTGTCAGTTTGTAAGACCCTTGAAATTGGCTATTCTAGGTAGCCTGATATATTTGGATGCTAAAACAGAAGATGTGTGTCCTGAGTTTCCTTGATCCATTAGTTCTCTCTGAAAAGTCAATGGTAGTGTTGTGGTGACTGGAGCTGCGGGCTTCATAATAAATAATAAGCTACATTTCTCTCTGCTTCCTTTCTTTTTTAGTTTTAATCCATTTCTTTGTGATGGGTGGGCCTGAGTTAATGAAGGGGTGCCATGTATGTCTCTTTATTTTACTCTACTTCTGCACTCTCTACTCATTGTGACAATCTTCCTACTGTGAACTGGTTCTCCTAATCCTCATTTTTAGTCTCTCAGGATAACGTCCCCACACTGCTTTTTTATTTTTATTTTTTATTTTTATAAAAATAGCATTTTAAATTCATTTTCCTAAGTAAAGATTTTAGTAGCAGTTTGCTATGCTAGATCCAGTTACTGTCTAAAGCTGAAAAGGAATGATTTCTTTTTAGTCACTTTATTTAGTTTCTTATATTATGAATGAGACATTCATAGAGAATTTTTAGGATATTCTACATCTGTTAACCAAGGTAATAGTTGACATGAATCTACACATTAGTGGATCTCTGGAGCTTTGAGAACTCTGAAAATAACAAAGACATGAAAACGACTTCTAGAGATTGGGGTGGATGGTCTGGGAGAGTTGTTAGCACAGAGAACTTTATATATTCTGTAGTATGTATATCTCCTACTAAAATATACTTTAGGGCCAGAGATGCATCTCAGTGGTAGAAAACAGGCTTCACCACTATTTACCATAGCAAGACTCTGGAAACAACCAAGATGCCCTTCAACAGACGAATGGCTAAAGAAACTGTGGTACATATACACAATGGAATATTATGCAGCTGTCAGGAGAGATGAAGTCATGAAATTTTCCTATTCATGGATGTACACGGAATCTATTATGCTGAGTGAAATAAGTCAGAGAGAGAGAGAAAAACGCAGAATGGTCTCACTCATCTATGGGTTTTAAGAAAAATGAAAGACATTCTTGCAATAATAATTTTCAGACACAAAAGAGAAAAGAGCTGGAAGTTCCAGCTCACTTCAGGAAGCTCACCACAAAGAGTGATGAGTTTAGTTAGAGAAATAACTGCATTTTGAACTGTCCTAATAATGAGAATTTATGAGGGAAATGGAGAGCCTGTCTAGAGTACAGGCAGGGGTCGGGTGGGGAGGAGGGAGATTTGGGACATTGGTGATGGGAATGTTGCACTGGTGATGGGTGGTGTTCTTTACATGACTGAAACCCAAACACAATCATGTATGTAATCAAGGTGTTTAAATAAAAAAAAGAAAAGAAAACAGGCTTCACATGTGTGAGGCCCTGGGTTCACTTTATAAAAAAATACTAAAAATAATATAAAGTAAAATAAAATATTATAAAGTATTCTATGCAACTATCTTCAGTAGATGAGAGTTGAATTCTACTTCCTAGATCGAGTTTGAAAAAAAAAAGAGAAAGTCAATTATATCTTATTCTGGGGTCTGAGTGATGGCACAGCAGATAGGAATTTTGCCTTGCATGCAGTAGACCTGGGTTCAATCTCGGGCACTTCGTGTTGCCCCCTGAGTCTGCCAGGTGCGATTTCTGAGCTCAGAGCCAAAGAGAAGCACAAATTTGTGCCGAAAACCCCCGAACTCAGCTTATCCTCGGGTCATACAGGTTATTTGATTCAGTGCCCTTGCACACCGAATTAAATGCACCTAGTCTTCAGTCATCTTCTGCCATCTGCTGAGGGGGGAAGTGCTTCAGCTCAGTCCACAAGTCGTAGCTGGGCTGAAGAGGTAGGTGGCTGAACTGAACAGTATGTAACTGAACTATTTAACCCACAATATTCTGCACTTTGTATGAGACCAACAGCAGTGATGATGATATCTGTGAACTCAGGGATGATGACAATGTCTATGCTGATACCCTCACATCGGATACAGCTGAAGCTCTGTTTGGACATACAGATGATGAGGAGGAGGAATCCAGTTTTGAAGGATTTTAACTTTTGTGATTTAGCTGGATTGCCTGTTAAGTTATGGTTTCCCGCACTTTATTTAGTTTTAAAGCTATTGTTGCTAATTTACAGTTTTTCTTTAGAGACACATATTGAAAAACCATTTAATCTACTGATTCCTCAATAACTATAATTGTTTTGGGTATATATTTTTACTTTTGAAATTTAGCAGTCGTGCTGAATTTTCCACCTCGGCTTCTACTCAAGTCACTAAATTTCCCCAATTTTTAGGGTAAAATGATGGGTGTCTGCTTATTTTGGGTTAGCTTATACTCTAGTATATATGGTAACCCCTGAGCGTCGTCATCAGTTTGGCCCGAAAACCAAATAAAGAAATTAAGTTACTTAAAACACACACACACACACACACACACACACACACGCATAAACCCGCCAAATTATATCTCATTCAATAATAGAGTTGAATTTAGATCTCAAGTGTAATTAAACAGTGATGGTAATTTTAGAGAGCATTTTTCTTACTTTGGGAAAAATTGAAGTTGTTAAAGCGGAGCACTGTGAAAGGGATCATCAAAGGACGGTGAATGCTCAGAATCATTATTTCATACCATGATACTTATGTAATAAAAATATAAAATCCTCCTATAATAAAAATACTATAAAATAAGTATAAAATATAAGATAACAAAAATATAAAAGCTTTCATCTAATAATGTTTTTTGACTCCTGCCACTGTGTATGTGTGTGACTATATGTCTGCCTGCACTTCTCTAAAATAACTGCCATATTGAGACTTCTATATATGTGCAACTAGTAACATGTGAACTTGGCCTTTTATTATATAATGGTGATAGGTCATCATTACTGGAAGAGGTTTCAACAACAAATTTCCCTTTCGTCAATAGTGTGAACTAACTTATTGTGGAGCAAAAATAGTTTAATGCTTTTAACTTGCCTCTGTATTTTCTCCTGCAAATCTGCTGCAAATATATGAATGATTTCACATTTTAATTAAGAAAATATTCTCTCTAATGTTTTCAATAAGATAATAGATGACAATCAATTTATAAAAGGCTTTAAGATGGAAGATTACCTTTGCAAAGGTCAGTTTCATAATTTTTGATGTGCTTTGATGGTTAATTTAAAAATAGCCAAGAGTCTTTGGATTTAAGTAGAAAATTACAATAAGATGCATTTATTGTATTATAGTAAAATAATTTTTTTAAATTATTAAGTTTCACCAGTTCAATCAAATATCATCTGTGAGAAATTTGGAAGGTCACATTAATTTATCCAGTGAGAAAATTGCAAATCTTATAATATCCCTAAGGAAAGTTACAGTGAATGTGAAATTAAAAAAGAAAAAAATATGCAGATCTTGAAGAAGAGCCTGCCATATTAACATTTCTGAAACATTTTCATATCAATTGTCTATGAAAATTTGGTGGGCGTGCAGGATGGGAGATAGTTACAGTAGACGAGACTCATGTTTTTATGTGGTCCTCATATAAAAAATCATAAAAAATAAATAAGTAATTTTTATTTCTCTTCCTTTTCTTTTTTTTTGTTTTTGTTTTTGTTTTTTGTTTTTTGTTTTTGGGCCACACCTGGCAGTGCTCAGGGGTTACTCCTGGCTGTCTGCTCAGAAATAACTCCTGGCAGGCACGGGGGACCATATGGGACACCGGGATTCGAACCAACCACCTTTGGTCCTGGATCGGCTGCTTGCAAGGCAAATGCCGCTGTGCTATCTCTCCGTTCTCTTTCTTTTCATTCCTGCCCATTACAGTGACAATAGATTACACATGTTTGGTTGTGTGTCTGCCAGAAATTATATACTTTGTTGTGGCACTGAGGATCCCTGTAGCAGTGTCCCTGGATCTTCCACTTAGCACTTGTAGGCTCAGGTAATCCAATTCTTTTTAAGTTATTTTGGGGGCACCCCCAGACTATTGAGGGTTTACTCTTGGCTCTGCTCTCCAGGTACTCCTGGAAGGGCTCAAGGGATCATATGGGATGCTAGAGATCAAACCTGGTTGGCCAAATACAAGGCAAGTCCCTTACCTGCTGTACCTTCAGCACTGGCTCTCCAAATCTTGAATGCAGGAGATTTTTAACTGAACTGTTGTCATTTTCCCAGTGTCTATTTATGATCCCTTTTGGAGTACAATAGGACACACGATGACTTTCCTAAATCTATGGGGAGTTGTGGCATGAATGTATCAGAAGGCGCTCATATTGAAATGTAGAAGCAGCTCAATAGGAAGCAGGGTGGGAAATAAGGTTTTCAGGTTGTATTTGTTAAAACTGAATTAAAATTTCCCTTGATGAGGACATGTCATCTTTATAATTGTATATGGAATTTGGCATTTGGTGATGAGTCAGAACTAGAAATAAAAACTTTAGTCCATTGGAAAAAATACAAAAATAGTAAAGAAATGTAAGCAGAAAAGGTAAATACATTGTAGATTACATTAATAAAGGAGGGGTCGGAGAGATAGTATAGTCATGCAGTGGTCCTCAAACTATGGCTCGAGGGCCACATATTGTATTTGTATCTGTTTTGTTTTTTCATTGCAAAATAAGATATATGCAGTGTGCATAAGAATTCGTTCATAAGTTTTGTTTTTACTAAAGTCAGATCCTCCAATGGTCTGAGGGACAGTGAACTGGCCCCCTGTTTAAAAAGTTTGAGGACCCCTGGATAGTGTATAGAATGTTTGTCTTGCGTGCTGCCAATTGGAATTTATCCCCTAGAGTCCCATGTGTCACCTGAGTTTCACTGAGAGACAGACACACAGAAAGAAACTCTGTTCTTTGGTATGAGCATAATGGAAATAAAAAATACTAGAAAATTTCATATCGCCAAAGTAGTGCTAGGACCTCACACTGCAAGACAGAATACTAACACATTATCAGTTGGGAATACACACACACACACACACACACACACACACACATTCACTTTCACAAAGGCACTATAATTTACAGTACCTTTAATAGTAGTATCATGCATAATCATTTCAGCACCACACCCACCACCAGAGAGCTCGCTTTCCTCCACTACTGTCCAAAGGCCATTCCTATTCAATAACCCTGAAATACGTTCTTATATTTATGCTCCGAGGAAAACATTTTATGGATTATTTTTATAATAAATCACAAATAAGCAGACACTTATTAAAGTGACTGTTATAACTCAGTAACTCAGAAGCCTAATAAAGCTTTATCCAAATGCTATGATGAAAAATGATTGTTATCTTTAGTTGTACTTGTCAAAGGTTTTTTATGGAGATTCATGTCATAACATACATCTCTTCTCTTTCTTGAAAATTTGTAGCACGAGAGGAAAGGAGAACGTGAGATGAATAGTGGATGTTTCTAGTATATATACAAATATCTACAAATACTTTACCTTTCTCTTTTATTCCACTGTCCCTTGTGTATTACCACTCTTTTTCCTCCTATTTAAATACCATGGTCACAAATTTGTTTATGATAGAGTTTCAGTCATACAACGTACAGCACCCTTCAGCCATGAACAAACATTTCCCATTACTAATGTCCTATTCCCCCTTTCCCTGACTGCCTCTGGGGCAGGCATTTAACTCCTTTATCTTTTACTCTCTTCCTTTATATCACACCATTTTGCCACTTTGGGTTAATTCCAAGGCCTAAATATTGCATTTCTCTGATTTTTCTCTCTGAAGAAAACACAGGAAGTTCCTTGGAAATTGAATTTTATTGATTACATTTCTAATTGTAATTTTTTTATTCTTGTTCAGAGCTTAGTCCTGGTTGTATGTTCAGGGGATTACTCTTGGCAAAGTTTATGGACCATATGAAATGCTGGGGTTTGAATCAGGTTGACTGCTTGAAAGGTCAGTGTTCTGTGCACTGTTCTAGCTTTCCAAAGTCTAATTTGTATTGTCTTTGATCAGAAGAAATAATAAAATTATCTTTTGTTTTTTGGGGTCAAGAGGGAGTATGGAAAAAGGAATCCAGTGTCTCACACAAAAAAACAGAAATACACCAAGCCGAATATCTAGTTCCAAATTACCTTCCTTCTTAAATTTAATTTTCCAGGCACACTATATATGTTTCATGGAATTATTTTGCCTCTTTTCAGTAGTGTTTATTAAAATAATTTCCTCACTGATAATTTTCAAGGATCAAAATATTTCCCCCTTTTTTTGCTTTGTTCTTTCTTTGAGCTACACCCAATAGGGCTCAGGGCTTACTCTTTATTTTTTTAAATAATATTTTTTTATTTAAGCACGTTTGTTAGAGAAATGTTCATATTTGTATTTCAGTCATAGAATGTACACCACCTTTCATTAGTGCAACTTTCTAGATACCAATGTCTCCCTCTGTCTGTTTCTGAGACAGGAATTCTGCTTCTCTTTCTCTCTCACTCACTCACTCACTCACTCACTCACTCACTCACTCACTCACTCACTCACTCACTCACTCACTTTTTCCTTTCTAACATTGGTGTTAGCACTATTGTCAATGAGAAAATGCCATGCATGTCACTTTGTCACCTGTCAGTACCCAGTTTTTGTCTAGAATGATCAGTTCCAACTATCATTGTCATGGTAATTGTCAGTGCAGTTAATGATCTAATTGCACTTACCACACTTTTGGAGAGCTTCAGATGGGCTGTCCCTCTTGGCCCTCATTGCTATTGTTTCTGGAAATTTTTACCATACTGTATTTTATTTTTCTTATATACCATGGATGAATGAGACTATTCTTTTTTGTTTGTTTGTTTGTTTGTTTGCTTTTGAGTCACACCTGGCAGCACTCAGGGGTTACTCCTGGCTCTACACTCAGAAGTCACTCCTGGCAGGCTCGGGGGACCATATGGGATACCAGGATTAGAACCACTGACCTTCTGCATGCAAGGCAAATGCTTTACCTCCATGCTATCTCTCTGGCCCCGAATGAGACTATTCGTTATCAATTTCCCTTTGACTCATTTCACAAAGAATAATAATTTCCATTTCCATAGATTTCTAGGTAATTTTCATGATTTTATGTTTCCTAATAGCTACATAGTATTCCATTGTGTAGATGTACCACAACTTCTTTTTAGCCACTCATTTCTTTGCAGGCATCTGGGTAGATTTCAGATTCTGGCTATTGGAACTAGTGCTGTGAGGAACATAGGAGTTCAGAGGGTATGTTTGTACTGTGCTTTTGTGTTCCTAGGGTGAATCCCTGAGAGTTGTATTGCTGGATCATAGTGAAGCTCAATTTCTAGTTTTTTGAGTTATATCCATGCTGTTTTCCAGGAAGGCTGGACTAGACAGCATTCCTACCAGTAGTAAATATATTTCTTTTCTTCCCACATTCATGCCATGTTCTTTGAGATAGTGCCAGTCCCTGTGGTGTAAAATGATACTTCATTCTTGTTTTGATTTGCATCTCCCTGATAATTAGTGATGTGGAGCATTTTTTAATGTACCTGTTGGCCATCTGTATTTCTTTGAGGAAATGTCTGTTCAAATATCTGTTCTCTTCTCAATTTTTGGGGGGGATCACACCCAGCAGTGCTCAGGGATTCCTCCTGGCTCTACGCTCAGAAATTGCTCCTGGCAGGCTCGGGGGTCCATATGGGTTGCCAGGATTCAAACCACCATCCTTCTGCATGCAAGGCAAACATCCACCTCCATGCTATCTCTCCGGCCCCTCTCTCCTCATTTTTGGATGGGGTCAAATAAGTTTTTCTTGTTGAGTTCTATTAGTACTTGTATATCTCAATATTAGCCCCTTATCAGATGGGTATAGATGCTCCTATTCAGTGGGTTGCCTTTGTATCCTGAATCTGTTTCCATTGAATTGCAGAAGGTTCTCAATTAAATGTAGTCCCATTTGTTTATCTCTGCTTCTACTTGCTTGAACAATTGTGTTTCCTCTTTGAAGATGCCTTTAGAATCCATGGAGTGGGGTTTTTTTTTATATCTTCTTCTATGTAACTTAGAGTTTCAGGTCTGATATCAAGGTCTTTAATCCATTTTGATTTGACATTTGGGCATGGTATTAGAGAGAGGACTTTTTTTTTTTTCTTTTCTTTTTTTTTTTGCATGTAGCTGATCAGTTTTCCCAACACCACTTATTGAAGAGGCTTTCCTTGCAATCTACTTTTTTTTCTTAACCCTTTATCAAAGATTAATTCATTGCATGCCTGGAGGACATTCTCTAAATACTCAAGTCTATTCCATTGATCTGAGGGTCTGTCTTTATTCCAATATTATGCAGTTTTAATGACTATTGCTTGGTAAAACAAGTTTAAAATTGGGTACAGTGATGCTTCCCATCATCTTTTTCCTGATGGTTTTGTTAGCTATTTGTAGGTTCAAATGAATTTCAGGTGTGTTTGGTCCACTTCTTTGAAATATATCATGTGTATACTTAGAGAGATTGCATTAAATTTGTAATGCTTTGGGAAGTTTTACCTTTTTATTTTGTTGTTGTTTTTTTTGGGGGGGTGTCACACACACAGCACTTAGTGGCTACTCTTTCCTCTACACTCAGAAATCGCCCCCAGCAGGCTTGGGGGACCACATGGGTTGCTGGGATTTGAACTGCCATTTTTCTGCAAGCAAGGCAAATGCCCTACCACTGTGCTAACTCTCCGGCCCCAAGTTTTGCCATTTTAATGATGTTGATACTCCCAATCTATGAACAGGGTATGCGCCTCCATTTCCTTGTGTCATTTTTTATTTCTTGAAGCAGTGTTTTATAGTTTTCTTTGTATAGGTCCTTCACATCTTTAGTTAATTTGACTCTAAGGTACTGAGTTTCTATGACATTATTGTAAATGGGATTGTTTTTAAATATTAATTTCATCTCTATTATTATTTGTGTATAAAAAGGTCATAAATTTTTGCATGTAAATTTTTGTAGCCAGCCATGTCACTGTGCAAATCTTTGTGGTGCAAATCTATTGTTTCTAGAAGCTTTTTGATAAAGTTTTTAGGATTTTCTATATTTATCATCATGTCACCTGCAAACAGGGAGAGCTTGATTCTTCCTTTCCTATCTGGATGCACTTGATATCTTTTTCTTGCCTGATTGCTATGGCAAATACTTCAATAATTGTGGTTATTAAAAGAGTAGAGAGGAATAGCATTTTCTTGTGCCATAAAAAGACTTTTAGATTTTCCTCATTGAATATAACATTTGCTATGGGCTGGGGTAAATTGTCTTGACTATATTGAGAAAAGTTTCTCCCATTCCTATCTTGTTGAGGTTTTTTTTTTTTATCATGAATGGGTATTGGAATTTGTCAAGTGCTTTCTCTGATCTATAGATATGATCGTATGATTTCTATTTTTCCTTTTGTTGATATGTTGATTGACTTGTGTATGTTAAGCCATCCTTGCATTTCTGGAATGAATCCTATTGGTTATAGTTCATCTTTTTGATGAACCATTGGATCCTATTTGCTAGAATTTTGTTGTAGATCTTTACATCTGTGTTCATCAAGGATATTAACCTGTACTTATTTTTGGTGACATTTCAGTCTGCTTTTTAATCTTCAAACTGAAAGGACAGGACTAAAAAAGGTAGGCAAAATGAAAAACACTCTGGAAACTCTCACTAGCAGAGCTGCTTAGGACAGAATAGGTAAGCTGAAAGATGAGCGGCAAAACAACTCCATACGATGGAAGTTGAGAAAGAGGCACAAAATAAATTATCAGATGATGGAAAAATTCTCAAAGGATGTTAACTTCCTAGAAACTATTTGGGAGTGTTTCTGTTTCTTCAATTTCCTGAAAAAGCCTGAAAAGAATTGGCAGTAGGTCCTCTTTAAAGGCTTACAAGAATTGAGTAGTGAATCCATTTGAACCTGGGTTTTGTTTTTGGGAAGCCTCTTGATTACTATTTCAATTTCTCCAAAAGTGATAGATCTCTTCAGATATTCTAGATCATTTTGTTTAACCTTAGAAGGTTATAAAAGACCAAGATTCTATTGACTTATCCCAGGTTCTCTTGTTTTGTGGCATAAAGTTATTAAAGTAATCTCTGATTACTTTTTGATTTTCTGCAGTATCTGTAGTATCACTTTTCATTTTTAATTCAGTTTATTAAATTCCACTCTCCCTTTCTTTGTGAGTCCTCCTAATAATTTATCAATGTTTTTTATTTTTTTTTCATTTCTTGCTTTCGTTGATCTTTGGATTGTTTTTGGATCACCAATTCATTACTTTCTGCTCTAAGCTTTATTATTTCATTCAATCTGCCTTTTCTTATTTAATATTCCAATTTTTAAGTTGTACCAATAAATAATTCATGTAGGCTCCTTATTCCTTTCTGGTGAATTTTTTTAAAGCTATAGATTTCCTCTTAATACTGTTTTTGCTGTGTCCGACAACTTATGATAATTCATGTCTTTATTCTCATATGTTTTCAGGCATCTTTTGATTTCTCTTTTCAGTAGTGAGCTGTTTGGTTGGGTGAAGTACTTTTGGCAAAGCATTCATTTAGTTGAGTTTTATCACTATTTCCCATTCCTGCCTTTGGACCTTGAGGGTTGCTTATGACAAATCTTCTGTAAATCTTAAAGATGCCCCTTTGTATGTAATTTCCCCTTTTGATCTTGCTGTCTTCTGTATGCTATTCTTATTAGTGGTATTCATTATTGTGACTAGGATGCTCCTTGGATTGTTTTTCTTTGGATCTCTTTTAGCTGGTACATTTCAGGCATGCAGGATGTGGTTGCAGGCACTCTTTAGAAACTTCCCTACAATGATGCTCTTGACTATTGATTCTTAATGGGAATTTTCTTCCTAAGCCTCTGGGGCTAGAGTGATTTATGTTGTTTCTATTGAGATTAACCCCTCATTCTATTATCAGTCTAGTTCACATTCTCTGAGAATTTTTTCCATCATCTGATAATTTATTTTATGCCCTTTCCCAACTTTTATTATATGGAGTTGTTCAGCTCATCTTCCCTCTCACCTACTCTGTCCTCAGCAGCTGTTACTCTGCTGGTAAGGCTTTCCAGTGAGTTTTTCATTTTGCCTATCAAGGTTTTTAGTCCTGTTATTTCAGTTTGAAGTTTCTGCCTTTCTATTTTCATACCATCTTGATTCCTATCTGTGGTTCATTCAGTTTGTTCTGTGCTTTTTTTTTTTTTAACGTTCTCTTGTTCCCTTTATTTCTTCTCTAAAGTCTTTATTGGAAAGGCTATACAGGTGGCTGATATTTGTTGTATATGCCGGGTTATCGTTTTCCTTCCCTAAGCATTAAAGTGGTTTGTGTTGTTTTTTCAATTGTGTCCTTTGCAGTGTTTTCTACGCATTGTACTAGGGTTCATTGATTAGAAGATATGCATACTCTTCACATTCAGCAGTTCTTGCTGGGTCCTGTCTGGGCCACTAGGCATATGCCTCTTGCTATTACCTACAGGGTGTGGGGATAGCTCTATTCCCCTCACTAGGTCCTGTCTGGATCAATAAAATCCACTTCTAGCTGCTTTCTTGGGGGAGGGGCATGGCTCACCATGCTGGTTTGCAACTTGCTCTGGTCTTTTCTGGGCTATGGAAGTGTGTATTAGGGCTTTCTCTTGACTCAGAGATCTCTCCTGGAGACCATAGCTGTCTGGGGCTTAAACCTAGGTCCTTGCAAGACAAGAGCCCTAACACCTGTACTATCCCTCCAGTTTCACCAAATCACTTTTTAGAGAATTAAACAACATTTATGTATTAGTAAAATTAATTTTCATCTCAAATAGATAAATCTTAATTTTTACTTTGTTGTTGATTTAGAGAAGACTATGTGATTTTTATGTCACACCCCCTTAAATATGTGTAAACTTCAACTATGGTGGATGATTCTTTTAAGTTCAAAAGGGAAGCCATATCAACTGATAATTTTTACCTTTCTACTAAAAGTATTAAAATAAACCTTAAAGTACCTAAAGCACAATAGTAGATTTTCAGGTAAGAGAGAGTTCTATATTTATCTTTCCAAATTATCAGCTGTTAAACCGGCTGGACATTTAGTCCTATTCCTTGGTCAGTGCATTCCCATTTAGAAAAATGTTATACTGTATGACTTTATTTTTTCAACATGTAATATAATAAAAATGTTATATTTCAACATGTAATTTTGTAAAAAGCAACAATATAAATCACAAAAAAGAACCAAGTAGGTAGATCATAATTTCTGATTCAAGGTGAGACCTGAGCTAGAATCCTCTAACAAAGCTAATGTATACTTATATTGTAGGCATCAATGAGCTTCTAAGTGAGAAAAAAAACCTAGCCATTTCCAAATCTACCTCTGGACATAGATGCCTTCCAACATATGCTTCTTATTTGGTCAGGGCAGGTTTGAAGCTGAATGAAAAAGGAAGGCCCCAATGCTTACTCACCTGCTTCCTACAGTAGTTTAAATGCTGAGGTGTCCTAAAACTTTGAATATTCTTTGGAAATGGCTGAGGAATTTTTTAAAATTTATTGTGGTCCAATGCAAATATTTGCCTATTGAGAAATGTATAATACAGCAGAATTATAAACCCACCATCTGCTTACAGTGAGCCAACACCCACTAGTAAGGAGACGGATACAGGTTTAGATCCTGTTCCTCCAGCTCCTGGGTGAAGGCAGCTGATGCTGGGGAGCATTGGCGTATTTGAGCTGCCCCACACTAGGATTGCCTGATAAAGTTACAAAAGGGTGTGTTCATTTGCTGTAATCATA
Source organism: Suncus etruscus (assembly GCF_024139225.1). Classification (NCBI taxonomy): domain Eukaryota; kingdom Metazoa; phylum Chordata; class Mammalia; order Eulipotyphla; family Soricidae; genus Suncus; species Suncus etruscus. The sequence continues at coordinate 9,361,537 of NC_064860.1, forward strand.
AAGATTACTTTCAGGTTCTTGGAAAAGTCTCCTAGGTTCACCAGGAAGCAGAAGTAGATTAACTTTGGAACCTGGGTGCATTTATTTTTTAAATACTTTGCACTAATGATCTAGTAAAAGGGAAAAAACAAAGCAGTTCACCTCATGCTCTGCAGTTATTGAGAGGCTACCTCCCTGTGAACTTAGAATTCAATCTACATTGGTGGAGGGAATGAGAAAACTAAAAGAGAAGCCTATCTTTTCTATAGACTTCTACTTAACAATAAATGTAAACAAATGGAAAAATAAATTCAGAGTGAATTAGCTAACATTATTTTTTTTTCTTTGACACCTGGAGGTACATAGGCATTACTTCCTAGCTCTGTGTTCAGGAAACATTCTTGGTGAGCTTGGGAGATGATACTGGATGCTGAGAACCAAACCCAGATTGTCCAGGTACAAGGCAAAAGTCTTCCAAACAGGTTGTAATTCTATTAGCAATACTGTTAGTTCCTTAAAATCTTAATATTTTTTGGGGGGCACACCCAAGATTCTTTACATCATGACATAACAGGAATCAAACCTAGGCTTCTGAAAGGCAAAGCATGTGTTCTGACCATTTCAGCTATCTTGCAGCCCCCTGAAGCAATACTTAACTCAATACCAAGATAGTAAGGTCAAACATAAACACTGGCTCAAATAGAATTTGAGGATTACAAAATTGAATATAGAGGATCTTTTTTTTTTTTTTTTGATTTTTGGGCCACACCCGGTAATGCTCAGGGGTTACTCCTGGTTATGTGCTCAGAAGTTGCTCCTGGCTTGGGGGACCATATGGGACACCGGGGGATCGAACCGCGGTCCGTCCAAGGCTAGCGCAGGCAAGGCAGGCACCTTACCTTTAGCGCCACCGCCCGGCCCCAGAGGATCATTTTTAAATTTCTCTATAGTCACTTATCTTTTGAATCTTCCCACCATGTTTAGTTTATGTCTTCAAATTTAAAACCCTTCCAGGTTAGTGTCATCATGAATTATGTGCATACAAAGAACACACACTTGTGGTGTTATATTTCTTCCTTGGTTTGCTAACACACAAATTTATTTTAATTCAATGAATTTTTTTATGTTCAATATAACCAAGAATCTAGAATTGGGCCTGAGATGATCTTTAAACCACTTGATAAAACTGAAACATGGGTATTATTTGGGAGATGTATTCATTTGAGCATTTGTAGTGCATAAGGCCCTCATAAAATTTTTTGGAATATACTATTTTGAATGACATTTTAGTGATACATATAGAACTTGTTTATAATTATTTAGAACACTTTTACTGTGGACTTAAATGATTTACTTGTCTATTTCCCATTCACATAATAAACAATTTATTGATTCTGCTTAAATGTGATATCGCTATACTTAACTGTACCAGGCATGGTAGATAAAATTGAAACATCAAGAAAACACAACTTGGGGCCAGAGAAATAGCATGGAGGTAAGACATTTGCCTTGCATGCAGAAGGACAGTGGTTCGAATCCCAGCATGCCATATGGTCTCCTGAGCCTGCCAGGAGCAATTTCTGAACGTAGAGCCAGGTATAACCCCTGAGTGCTGCGGGGTGTTACCCCCCAAAAAAGAAAACACAACTTGCCTTAAAATAGTTTCCTTCTGATCAATGATAGTAGCTTAATTATGAAACATAAAGCAACTGTAGTCATGAAGAACAGCAACTTTAGAGTGAAGCTTATAGATTGTAGGTTCCTCAAAATTCATTCTCATGTTTTTTTTTTCTTTTACCACTGGTATATTTTTTTACTCTTCGTGTATGCTATCAATTTCTGCCTTTCTAGGATAGCCCTATTTACATTACTTCCCATTTTAATATGCATCAATTCATTCTGGATTTCTTTTTATTCAAGTATTGAAAAAAATTGCTAACCAGTGTGCCTGATAAAAATCTCAACTCAAGCTCTTCCCACTTATTCAGGCCCAAAATTTCAGACTTTATTTTTCTATTTTTAAACCTTCAGGACTCATTGAATGTCTGAAAAAACAAAATAAAGGGTAAGATTTTTTTTTGTCACAACCCAGTAATACTCAGTGTTGCCTTTCGACTCTATGCTCAATCACTCCTGGCAATGCTTGGGTTCCATATGAGATGCTGGGGAGTGAACTCAGGTTGATCATGAAGAAGAAAAATGCCTTACCTTCTGTACTAATGCTTTACCTCCTAGAAAAGGTAAATTTTAATAGGGAAAGTGTTAGTTATGATTTTTTGTAATTGGTGGTTAAGGCTTACTCCTGACACAGTGCTTAAAGGAGTACTCCTATAAGCCTTGGGGAATTATCTCAGGCATCAGGGTTAAAACCTGGGTTGGTGACCTGCAAGGCAAGTGCCTTACCCTTTGTATTTTTCTAGTACACAGTTGAATATGAAACATGAAGTCTAACTTGACAAGGCAACTCTGTTAGGTTCAAAGTATGGATTTATTGCAATCAAGAACGGAAGTTGCCTGTGAGGCATGGTCTGACTCTGGTTTCCGTGGCTCCAGAATGGTCCAATGACTACTGAGACTGAAAAAGATGCAACAATATTTGTAACATTCTATGTAGCACTGTTCATTTTTCTGGAGAAGAGTCCACAATTACCTTAGAATTTTTCTAGTTATCTTGGATGTAAAGAAGAGTCAAAAAAATTAATGTGGGGACCAGAGCAAGAGTATAGGGGTTATGGTGCTTGGGAGACTCCTTGGGAGACTCGCTGATGGATGGGCTATGGTCCCAGAGCAGCGTACAGATTATTTGGAGGCACATAACCAAGTGCTTGCAATAAAATGCTATCAAACAGTTCCTTGATAGCATTTATGATACTAATATTTTGTTTTTAGGAATAATTAAACACAAGTCACTTACTTAAGCATTAAATAAAAATATCTTTTAAAGTAAGTCTCCATTACTAGATATGGCAAATAACAATTGTTACTCATAGCAAAATTTTAAGATGCTTTAAAACTGTATGTTTATTATCATTAACTATTTAAATAGGAGATGAAGGTTTAAAGCTATTAAAGGAACATGGGGCAGGAGAGATAGCATAGAGGTAAGGCATTTGCCTTGCATGCAGAAGGACGGCGGTTCAAATCCCGGCATCCCATATGGTCCCCTGAACCTGCCAGGAGCAATTTCTGAGCATGGAGCCAGGAGTAACCTCTGAGCGCTGCTGTGACCCAAAAACCAAAGGAACAAAATTGAATAGAGAAAAGAAATAGATCATTTATTCTCTTTTTATGAAGAGCTGATATTTGAATAACTATATATTGATTATGATAAAGAGCTTGACCACTGACTAAATCTGGAAATGTGCTTACCTATACCGGCCAAAGCACTTGTTATATTCCAGATGGTTTTGATTTAAAATAGATATAGATTTCTATGCATACAAACACCTGACCTACAGCCCCACCTTGATTAGGTGAAGCAAGAGCAGTCACCTGCAAAGTTGCAGAAACATGCTTGTCTGGAAAACGCTGTACTTTCCAGGTCTCATGATTCTCAGTGAAAAACACTTCTCTGAGTTTGAGTATCCATATCCAATAATGCCAAATACCGTCTTTGGAACTTTAAGTTTCTATTCTTTCACCTTTTACTTCCTATAACGACAGAGTGTTTGGCCAAAGTTCAAGGACACGAAAAGAAAAAGGAACCAGTAATATTCATAGGAATAATGTACAATTGTTTTGCACAGTTCAATAAGACTTACAGAATAGTCATGATGAAAAGCAAAATATATCAGATTCTTTTCTGGTTGAGACAGAGACAGAAATGCTACTTTAAAATTTAACACTTATATTTTAGATTTTTCTTTACAGTCTGTACTAAAACGGTTCCATAGAAAAAGGAAAATAGGCAATGAGATAACTATTTTTTTAATCTGCTAAGATTAAGATTTACAATTCACCATTATGGCAGATATTTTAAAGATACAAAGTTGTACTAAACTATAAAGTAAAATTTTCACACACATTCCACTGTTCTATTCACTAGAGTTAATCGTTAACATTTGTCATAGTGTAGGGTCAATAAATCTAGTTTTGTATAGCTCAGGAGATAAGAATGACTTTTCTGTTTCTAGACCTGGGGGGGGGGAAATCACTTTTTGTTACATATAAAATGGCAAGAAATTCATATTGCAGTGTCTGTAGATAGACACCAGAGCACAGGTATATTCATCTCTTTCTAGATTGTTAATGATTACATTTGCACGATGTTTGCAAAGCTGAATTCTGTGTTAGGGACAATAGGACCTGTGAAGCCTTAAATATTTATCATCTTATTCTGTTTTAGAAAGACTGCTCATTGCTAGTTTGAATTTCTTCCCTCCTTTCTTTTCTTTTTTTTTTGTTTTTGGGCTACACTTGGTGGTGCTCTCTGTGGCTCTGCACTCAGAAATTACTCTTGAAAGGCTAGGGGGACCCTATGGGATGCTTGCATTAACCTGAGTCAGCTAAGTGCAAAGCAAATGCCCTACTTGCTGTGCCCTACCTCTGGCCCCCAAATTTCTTCCCTTTTCTTTCTCTATCATGGACTTGCTCCAGTCTCTTGTTATTTCCCTTGGCTCTTAGTATAGCACTGTTATTGCTACTAAACAATTGTTTGCTTTTAAATATTATATAGTTTGTGTTAGTAGGTGAACTGCAAATGGTACTTTTTTTTTTAAATTTTTATTTTGATCATAATGGCTTACATATCTTTCACAGTAGTATTTTAGGTACATATTAACATTGAATCAGGGAAATACCCATCACCAAATTTGTCCTCCCCACATTCCAGTTCCCTTTCTGCAATCCATATCCCCCAGCATCACCCCCAGGGCTGCTAGAGTAGGTGGCCCCCTCTTTGTCTAGCTTACTATTAGTGATCATATATCTGTTTGGTCTTGGTACCCTCCCTTGTTTCCTCCTCTATTTGAGAGGCGGAGCTCAATAATTCGAGTTATGTGGTTTTGTTTGAAGGAAAGAAAAGCAATAGAATGGGGTAAAAAATAAGAAAAAAAATTAAATATAAAAATCAAATATGTTGAAAATGGGTGAGTCCTTGCAGGGGTCTCAAACTCGCGGCCCCAGGGCCGCAAATGGCCCTCCGTACAACATTTTGTGGCTCTGCCCTAGAGGAATCTTTTTTTGTTTTGTTTTGTTTTAGTTGTTTGGGTCACACCCCCTAATGTTCAAGGCTTAGTACTGACTTTGCACTCAAGGATCACCCCGACTTTGCCTCCTGCTGCCCCCAAGTAAATTGAGTTTGAGACCCCTGTGAGGCTTTCAACCTCAGTTTGAGAGAGAACATGAAAAAGGTAATTGAAACACCACAACAATACAGAAAGAAATATCAAATTTAATATCCAGTGAGCACTATAGCAATAAGGACAAGCACCACACAATAGTCTCGATTCTGAATTCAAATCATGCCGGAGTGCAAAAATAAGAGAAAGAGAAAATAAAATAAAATAAAATTGGAGACATCAACTTCAATATCTACACCAAAATAAAGAAGTCCAAAAAATCGATCAATCAAAAATATATACGTGGATAAAATGATTATTTTGTGCTTTTTTTTTTCTTCCCCCCCCTGCATAGGCACAGTAACTATTGAGGATATTATAGAGGGAATTCCCTTAGCCTAGGAGATACAGGGTTTCTCCATCCCTGAAGTATACTGTCATGGGATTAACTATAGACTCCTTGCATGATCATTTACTCACCCCTAGGTGCTTTTGTGGTGTATGGAAGACTTCTGCTTCGTCTTGGATAGTAAAATCAGACTTCTGTATCTAGAGATCTTGGTGACTGTGCAGCTCAAGGAATGGAGCTTAGGATGAAGTCTTTCTTTGTGGTTCTAGCAGTTTTGCTTCTTCAGTGTCATTTTAATTCATCTTCTGTAGTTGGTGGTCTTGGTCATTATGTTGCTCCTAGGATGGAGCCTGGGATAGAGTCTTTCATTATGTTTCTGGAGGACCCATTCAGTTGTGGTTGTCTCAGTCAGACCTCTGGAATCGGAGATCAAATTGTACTTTTTTTATTTGCCATGTTAAGAGGAAAGTTACTATTCCTACATTGCATCTCTTAAAAGAAGAATGTTGAAATAACATAAAATAAGATTGGGGACATCAACTTCAGTATCTACACCAAAACAGAAGTCAAAAAATATAAAAATAAAAAATAAATGGGGGAAGGAGAGATAGGATGGAGGCAAGGCGTTTGCCTTGCATGCAGAAGGCCGGTGGCTTGAATCCTGGCATCCCACATGGTCCCCTCAGAGCCTGCCAGGAGCGATCTCTGAACTTAGAGCCAGAAGTAACCCCTGAGCACTGCCAGGTGTGACCCCCAAACCAATAAATAAATAAATAAATAAATAAATAAATAAAATAAAAGTAGATAAATAGATAGAAAAAAACTATTTTGTGCCCCCCTGGTTTTTTTTTTTCCTGCATAGGCATAGTAAAAATTGGGGGCATTAGAGAGAGAATTCCCTTGGCTTAGGACATACAGGGTCTCTCCACCCTTGAAGTATTGTGTCATGGGATTGACTGTAGGCTCCTTGTCTGTTCATTTACTCTCCCCTCGGTTCTTTTGTGGTGTATGTAAGACTTTTGCTTCGTCATGGGCAATAAAATCAGACCTCTGTATCTAGAGATCTTGGTAGCTGCACAGGTCAAGGAGTGGAGCTTATGATGAAACCTTTCTGTTGTGGTTCTAGGAGTTCTGTTCCTTCCTTGTCGTTTTAATCTGTCTTCTGTAGTTGGTGGACATGATCATTGCACTGCTCCTAGGATGGAGCCAGAGATATAGTCTTTTGTTATGTGTGGGGAACCAGACTCTCCCTCACAGTCTTAGCTTAAGCACAGCCATTTTTGCAGCTAACTGCCATTTTGTAGCAGGCCTGTCCCCTAGTTGAACTGTACATATTGTATGTGCCAGTTGGCCATAAGTTGAGGCAGATCAAAAGCCACAAGACCACATTCTTCTGGCTCAGGAAGTTCTGATCTATAGAGAGAGCATTGTGTGTAGCAACAAGATGCTCTAAACTTGTAACAAATTAATGAGTTCATGCAAAACCCACTGGAATGTATGCTCAGCAAATGTTTGCCTTGTTCCCACCCCCTATTGTGTAAAACCTATATAAGCTTTGGCTGCTTGAAAATAAATTGACACCTTGATCAGACTCCTGTCTTGGTGCTCCTCCTTTTCCCAACCTATTCTCTTGCAGGTGAAGACCCTTTCCACGACCACGAATAAACTGGAGCTGCAGGCTGGCACAGTTACGTTTCCAGAAGACCCGTTTTGTTGCGATTGTCTCAGTCAGATCTCAGGCATTAGAGACCTTGTTTGTTGTACAGATAGTAGACCAAACTGTTGACTAGAGCTTTGTTGTTGGTCCCAGGATGCATACTGTCCAGTCATGGTTTTAACGACCAGTTATCTGTAGATAGCGATTTTATTCGATATTTCTTTTTGTATTGTTGTGGTATTTCAATTCCTTATTTCCTGTCCTCTCTCAAACTGAGGTTGAGAGCCTCTAGAATGACTACACCCATTTCTGACTTATTTGATTTTTAATCCACTTTATTGCTTTTTCTTTCTTCAAATAAAACCATAATTTGAACTATCTAGTTTTGCCTCTCAGACAAAGGAGGAAATAAGGGACGGTACCAGGACCAACCAGAAATATGATCACTAGTAGTAAACTAGACACAGAGGGGACCACTTATTCTAGCAGCCCAGGGGGATGGGGGGAATATGGGATGCAGAATGGGAGCGGGGGTGGAGGGAGGGCAAATTTGGTGATGGGAATTCCCCTGATTCAATGTTAATATGTACTTAAAATACTACTGTGAAAGCTATGTAAGTCAATATGGTCAAATAAAAATTATAAAAAAAAGGAATGTTAAGTTTCTTTGCTTCACACAGTAAATAAATTTATGATTTTACTAATTAAGCATTCCTTAAAACTAGAGAGTAAACTTACACAGTTAGGTTGCATCTTTCTTTTACTACCTCTGATGTTTGTATTTAGTTTTGCTTTTTAAATACAGAATTCTCAAAAATATAAAGCCTTTTGTGGAACATGATATTAAAATCTTCACATGATAATAATTTAATTTAATTAATTAAGACATGCTATTTGATTATTTATTCTTGGCATTGGGGTCATACCTGTTGGTGCTCAAGGCTTACTCCTGGTTCTGTGCTCAGGGAGAAGTTCTGGCAGGTTTAGGGACTGTATGGGTCACATTCAGAAGTGACCTACCCCTGAACTCTCCTCTGGCCTTGAAATTTTGATTTTAAACCTCAAATTTAGAATGTAAGAAACTAGTAGACTTTTTAATTCCTAAATTTTTCTTTTAGAGTGGATGGTAGAAAAGACAAATGTTTTTAACTTTCACTTAACTGGCATATATATGTTTATATATTTATACCTCCATATATATGTGTATATATATATATATATATATATATATATATATATATATATATATATATATATATATATATATATATATATCCAAACAATTCCTTACATTCCTTTAAACTTCTCACATTTGCCTAATTTAAAGAATAGTTAAATGAGGAAAAGTAATCTTATCAACTTCTCTTTTTTTTTGGAGGGGCACACCCTTTTGACTCTCAGGAGTTACTTCTGGCTCTGTGCTCAGAAATTGCCCCTGGCTTGGTGGGGGACCATATGGGATGCTGGCAGATTGAACCACAGTTTGTTCTAGACTAGTGCTTGCAAGGCAGACAGACACCTTACCTCTAGCACCACCTCTCCAGCCCCTACAACTTCTTGACTATTCTTTCAGAATTAAAAATTTGATATGTTACTGACCTAAAACATCAGATGTAGCTTTGTGAGTTGGCATATGCAGATAGATGTTACATTAGCTCAGTGTTTCTCACTTATTTTCTGTCATGCCCCCTAGGAAGAAGAAAACATTTTTCTCGCCCCCCTCCACCCGCACAGCTGTAAATAGACATACAGAGACATAAACACGGGGCTTAGCTTGTGATGACAGTGTTTGCCGAGGTCAAATGCACTCCCCTTTACGGAGGTCCCCCCCCCTTGGGGAGGCGTGCCCCACTATTTGAGAAGCACTTCATTAGCTCTACAACAGCGTGTAATTTCTACTCACACAATACAGTTGATTTCCCTTGGCCAAATTTGGTTGTTCATCCTGTATCCTCTATCACTTTGGTGATTACTGTTTTATTTATAATAACTAAGGGGACTGCTGTAGTGAAAGTGATAGTAGTAGTATAGCTGGAATGGCGCTTGACTTGCATGCAGCCAACTTGGATTTGATCTTCAGCATCCCATATGATTTCCCAACACTGCCAAGAGTAATTTCTACGTGAAGAACAAGGAGTAATTCCTGAGCACTGCCATGCATCAACAACAACAAAGGGATTTTAGTTATTAAATATTATTTTTGAAATATCTATAGTGATAACTTCATATTTTAATGTCTATATATTCTATACCATGATCTCGTTTCCAAACTTTCATTTTTGACCCAGCACTGCTATGGTCTGGAGTAGAAGAATGAGACCACACAACTGGAATAAAGTTTAATACTTTAATTCATCTGCCGAAAAGACACCCACACTGGCCAGCCATGGCACCTCCGGAAGAAGATGAGTCCCGACCAATGTCATGAGGAAGATTATATAGGGAAAGGATATAGAGAGGTTCCAGCTTTCTGATCATCTTGAAAATGATTGGCTATTGTCTAAGGGTGCCTTCCTACTGCTCCCTTGTCCTTTTCTGATAGGCTACCTGGTATGGTCACGTAGCTTGGGGCAGAGTCTGTGGAAATAGGCTTGTGAAGACCTAGCTTGTGGCTTACACCATGTGGTTCTTTACAAAATGGTGTCTCTCCTTGCTCAGAACCTGAGAAGAAGCCTGCCATGTGGCCTTTACAAAATGGCAACCCTCCTTATTCAAAACTCAGTTCCCAACATCACTATGCAGTTGACTGCCTTTACCTATTTTTTTCTCTCCCTATTTCCCCACACAGCTCTTTACCCCTCTGGTCATCAGTAATAACCATTCTGTTACAAGAACCTGAAGTTTTCATATTGTGTTGTGGCTGATTTGGGTCAATTGGAGAGGATGTGTGTGTGGTGGTGGGTAGAGAAAGTCATGAACAGATGGTGCCTCCACCTTTTTACTTGAACTTTTTTGGCCATACAAGGACATGCCTGACATGACTTAAGACTGGTAAAATCTTCTATAAGCACCTAAACAGCACACATGTAATTGTTCTAAAACCCTCCAAAGGCAGCTATTGCTTTGTGATTTAAGTGTAAGTGTTCTGCACAGCTTCAGAGCTGGTCCCCACCACCCTTGTTCTCAAGAAGCTACGGATCCTATTCTCTGCACAGGTATTCCAAGTTCACCTTCCCCACTCAGAAAAGAATTTTAGGAGGAGACAAAAAGTTCAAATGTATCCCCAGAAATCTGGAAATACATTTTTCTCCAATGCACATGGGTCATTCTCCAGGATAGACCACATGCTATCCCAAAAAACATATGTTCATAAAATCAAGAGGTTAGAAATCATGCAGACTACCTTCGCTGATCACAAGGCAATGCAATTAGATGTGAACTATAACGGGACAGAGAACAAAAACTTTTAACACCTGGAAATTAAACAGCTTACTATTGAACAACCAGTGGGTTAAAGATGAAATCAAAGAGGAAGTGAAAACATTCTTGGAAACAATAAAGAAACAAATTATCAGACTTATTGGACACAACAAAAGCGGTTCTGAGAGGAAAATTTATAGCTTTTCAAGCACATATCAGGAAGGAATAAGGGGCCAACATGAATAGTTTAATGACACAACTTATAACATTAGAAAATGATCAACAAATGGAACCAAAAATAGGCAGGCAGAAGGAAATAACAAAGCTTAGAGCCAAAAATCAATGAGGTGAAAATCCAAAAAATAATCTAAAGATCAACAAAAGCAAAAGTAGGTTCTTTGTAAAAATAAACAAGATTGATAAACCACTGGCAAAACTCACCAAAAAAATTGAGAGAGAGAAACTTGACAAACTGGATTAGAAATGAAAAGGGGAACATCACTACAGATATTGCAGAGATTCAAAGGGTAATCAGAGTCTACTTTGAGAAACTCTATTGCACAAAACATGAGAACCTAGAATAAATGGATAAATTAGTGGGCTCTTATAACCTTACACGGTTGAATAAAGATGAGGTATCAGATCTAAACAGCCCCATCACTATTGAGGAAAGTACAATAGTGATAAAAAAAAATCTTCCAAAAACAGAAGCCCAGGCCCAGATAGGTTCACTAATAAATTCTTTCAAACCTTTCAAGAGGAACTTCTACCAATCATTTTCAGGTTCTTCCATAAAATTGAAGAAACAGGAACACTTCCCAATAGTTTGTATGTAGCCAATACACCTACATACCAAAACCAGACAGAGATGCTGCCAAGAAAGAAAAATTACTGACCAATATCCCTGATGAACACATATGCAAAGATACTAAATTAAATTCTGGCAAATAGAATTCAATGCATCATCAAGAAGGTCATTCATCATGACCAAGTAGGTTTTATCCCAAGAATACAAAGATACTTTAACATCAGTAAAACAATCAATATAAAACACCATATCAACAAAAATACTCAAATCATATTATCATATCAATAGATGCAGAGAAAGTATTCAATAAGGTTCAACACCCATTCTTGAATAAAAACCCACATCAAAATTGGAATGAAAGAAAATTTTCTCCATGTAGTCAAGGCCATCTACCACAAGCCAATGGCAAATATTATTATCAATGGAGATAAGCTAAAAGCCTTTCCCCTAGCACCCGGTACAAGACAAGGCTGCCCTCTCTCACCACTCTTATTCAACATAGTACTAAAAGCACTTGCCATAGTTATTAGGCAATAAAAGATATCAAGGGCATCATGATAGGAAAGGAAGAAGTGAAGCTCTCACTGTTTGCAGATGACATGATACTTTATTTTGAAAACCCTAAAGACTCTGCCAAAAAGATTCTAGAAAAAAATAGATTCATATAGCAAAGTGGCAGTCTATAAAACTAACAAGCAAAAGTCAATGGCCTTCTTATACAACAATAATGATAGAGAATAAATGGACATTAAAAAATTCCTATTCACACTAGTGCCACACAAACTCAAAGATCTTGGGTCAACTTAACTAAAGAGGTGAAGAACCTACACAAAGAAAACTCCAAAAGCCTGCTTCAAGAAATAAGAGAGGACACAAGAAAATGGAGACACATACCCTGCTCATGGATTGGCAGGATTAATATTAAAGTGGCAATATTCCCCAAAACACTGTACAGATTTAATGCAATCCCTCTAAAGATAACCATGACATTCTTCAAAGAAGTGGATCAAACACTCCTGAAATTCATTTGGGACAATAAACACCCACGAATAGTTAAAGAAATCCTTGGGAAAAGAGATATGGAAGGCATTACTTTTCCCAATTTTGAATGGTATTACAAAGCAATAGTTGTCAAAACAGCATGGCATTGGAATAAAGACAGATGCTCAGATCAGTGGAATAGACTGGTTGTTCATAAAATGTCCCCCCAGACATACAATCATCTAAGCTCTGATAAAGGGGCAAGACATCCAAAATGGAGCAAGGAAAGCCTCTTCAACAAGTGGTGTTGGCACAACTGGTTAACCATTGGCAAAAAAAGTTAACTCCGACTCCCATCTAACATCATACACAAAGATCAAATCCAAATGGATTAAACCTGGATTAATGGATTAATCTATTAATCTAAATGGATTAAACCTGGATTAATGGATCAATCTATTAATCTAAATGGATTAAACCTAAGGCCTGAAACCATAAGGCATAGAGAACAACACGTGGGTAAAGTACTATATGACACTGAGACTAAGGGCATCTTCAAGGAGGAAACAGCAATCTCCAAACATATGAAGCAGAGATAAACACATGGGACTATATTTAGCTGCAAAGCTTCTGCACCTCAAAGGAAATAGTGCCTAAGATACAAGAGTCAACCACAGAATGGGTGAAACTATTTCCCAATACCCATCAGACAAGGAGCTAATATTGAATATATACAAGGTACTGACAGAACTTAATAAGAAAAAATCATGTAGCCCCATCAAAAAATGGGGAGAAGAATGATTGTACATGGAATCTATTATGCTGAATGAAATAAGTCAGAAGGAGAGAGGTAGACACAGAATAGTCTTGGGTTTTAAGAAAAATTAAGGACATTATTGTAATAATGCCCAGAGACCATAGAGTTGAGAGCCAAAAGGACCACCTCATAATATGAAACTCACCACAAAGAGTAGTGAGTGCAGTTTGGGAAATAACTACACTGACAACTATTATGACTATTTTAATGAGTGAGAAAAGTAAAATACCTGTCTCAAATACAGGAAAAGGTTGGAAAAAATAGAGAGGATCATTGTGGTGGGAATGTTGCTCTGTTTATGATTAAAACCCAATTACTATCATGTTTGTAATCATGGTGCTTAAATAAAGATTTTATATAAAAATAATATCTGTCATCTGGTATTAGTATGACGACTCAGAATTTTTTATGGGAGTTTTTTGCTTGAATCATTGGCCTACAACCATTGACTTTGAATCTGTTTGCTTTGACTATCCTGATGTATTTCATGTAGGCAGAAAAATGTTGGATTCAGCTTTTTGATCCATTGTGCCACTCTGCATCTCTTGATTGATGCACTTAGACAATTGACATTGAGAGAAATAATTGTCGTGAAATTTAATGGCATCTTTTTGTAAGAGTTTGGTGTGTCTATTGGTTTGTTTTATCATAAAGTACAACTTTCAGTTTATCTTTTAGGGCTGATTTGAGTCTGTAAAGTTCCTGAGCTGCTGTTCTTCTGTGAAGCTGTGTATCCATCATTTAAACCTGAATGTAAGTCTGGCTGGGTAAAGTACTTTTAATGAAGCATTAATTTCATTTAGTTTTCCACTATATCTAACCCACTATCTTTAGGACTTGAGGTTCCTTGTGACAAGTCTGCTGTAAATTTTAAAGATGCTCCTTTGAATGTAATTTCCCTTTTTGATCTTACTGTTTCCCACATTCAATTTCTTCTTCTTCTTCTTCTTCTTCTTCTTCTTCTTCTTCTTCTTCTTCTTCTTCTTCTTCTTCTTCTTCTTCTTCTTCTTCTTCTTCTTCTTCTTCTTCTTCTTCTTCTTCCTCCTCCTCCTCCTCCTCCTCCTCCTCCTCCTCCTCCTTCTCCTTCTTCTTTTGGGTTTTCGGGCCACACCCGTTTGATACTCAGGGGCTACACCTGGCTAAGTGCTCAGAAATTGCCCCTGGCTTGGGGGGACCATATGGGACTCCAAGAGATCGAACCGCGGTCCTTCCTTGGCTAGCACTTGCAAGGCAGACACCTTACCTCTAGCGCCACCTCGCCGGCCCCAACATTCAATTTCTATCTGTGAGATTTATCATTGTGACTAGGATGTGACTTGGGGTGCTTTTCTCTGAATTCCTTTTAGCTGGTATTCTTAGGGCATGCAGGATTTTGTTGAACACATTTGTTAGCTCTGGGAGATTCTCTGCAATAATGTTCTTGAATATTGATTTTTCATGTAATTTTCTTCCTGGGTCTCTGGGACTCCAATGATTCTGATGTCATTTCTGCTGAGTTTATGAAAGACTTCTATTTTTGTCTTTTCACAGTTTTTGAGGATTTTTTTAATTGTCTGATTGTATTAAGGCTCTTTTTTAACCTCTTCTGTTTTATGGAGTTATCTTCCAGTTTATTGATTCTGTCCTCAGAAGCTGTTGCAGTGTTGGAGAGGCTTTCCAGTGACCTTTTCTTTTCAACTACCACATTCCTGTTTTTTAATTTTTGAGGTTTTTTATTTATACTTTTATATTATCTTGATTGTATGAAGGAAATAGAAAGCCTGTCTAGAGTACAGGTGGGGGCAGAGTGTGGAGGAGGGATATTTGGGACATTGGTGGTGGGAATGTTGCACTCGTGATGGGGGGGTGTCCTCTTATATGACTGAAACCCAATCACAATCATGTTTGTAACCAAGGTGTTTAAATAAAAATTATTAAAAACAAAGAATTATGTACCAATTAATGAGTGAGAGAAGTAAAATGCCTGCCTAGAATAGAGATAGGGGATGGAGGAGGAGGGAAATGGGGGCATTGGTGAAGGGATGTGTTCTTTTTATGTCTGAAACTCAACTACAAACGTGTTTGTAATCATGGTGCTTAAATAAAGATATTATTTTTAAAAAAGAATTATGTATCACTCCTAAGGATATACCCTAAAACACAATACAAAAATGCCCTCTGCAATTCTATGTCCTTTGCAGCACTATTTACAATATTCAGAATCTGGAAATAACCCAGATGCCCAATAACAGATGAGTGGCTAAAGAAACTGTGGTACATATACACTATGGAATATTATGAAGCCATCAGGAAAAATGAAGTCATAAAGTTTTCCTATACATGGATGGACATAGAAACTATTATTCTGTGTGAAATGAGTCAGAGGGAGAGATATACACAGAATAGTCTCACTCATCTGTGGTATTTAAGAAAAATAAAAGATAGTATGGTAATAATACCCAAAGACAATAGAGGTGCAGACTCTCATCATCATAAATAATAAATTATTAAATAATAATAAATTATCATCATGGGTCAGCCCAGGATATGAAGCTTACCACAAAGGCTGGTGAGTGCAGTTAGAGAAATAACTATACCAACAACTAGCATAAAAATGGTAGTGAGTGAGAGAAATAGAATGACTGTCTCAAAGACAGGCAAAGCTGGGGAGGAAGAAGATGAGGGTAGTGGTAGTGAGAAGGTTGCACTGGTGAAGGGGGGTGTACTTTTTATGACTGAAACCCAACTACAAACATGGTTAAATAAACATTTAAATAAATATTTAATGTTGACAATCAAAATAATAAAAGAATTATGTACAACAGAAATCTTTAGAAGTATTGTAAATCACATAACTCTATTAATAATAATTAGTATTTTAAGTGTCAGAACTGGGTCTGTTCCTTCTGCAAGTTACAGTGGCTGTGATACCTTATGTGTAAATATTTTTCACCTTCCACTACTATAACTTACGTTGCTTTTGTCTCTTCTGACATCCAAATACAGATATTGAGCAAAACATGCTACCAGAAGAAGCAAGAGAATTTTGTCTCGGTATTTGTTAAGGCAATTTTTCAGAAGGGGAGAGATAAAAGTTATCAAGAGAAAACAAAACAAAACAAAACAAAAAAATCAAAGAAATCAAAAGGCATCATTAACTCAGAGTAGCTCTTAAGCTTGATTAGCCCCACAAAAACCTCAGTTTAAATCTTTTTTGTTGTTGTTTGTTTGGTTTTGGGCCCCACCTGGCAGCATTTATAGTGATGGAGAATTCTAAAATTTGTTGTAAATGTCTCCTCCATTCTGAGTGCACATCAGCATTGCTTGTAGGTTTGTGTTCTGCAAAAACAATGACTTCTGTTTTTCTCTAAAGAAGTCCTATAAGGGGGATAAAATGAAGTACCATATTTTCTGGCGTATAAGACGACTTTTGAAACAACAAAAAAAAAAGTTAACTGAAAATCGGGGGGTCGTCTTATATGCTGAGTATATCCCAAAAAATGTTTCAATATGCTGCTAAACAAAACAAATCTCTTTCTTGGGGGCTCCCAAAAAGTACTCAGAAGATCTGGGGGCCACTTCTGGCAAAACCCAGATAACTGTCTTGGTGGTTCAGTGCTAAGGTCCGAGGATGGGTGTTGTTTGGTACATGTAGTGGGGGAAATTAACTGACGTCACCAGGGAATTGCCAAAAAAGGTGCCTATGATAAGCGACCAATCACTGCCAGGCTGCTCGGACCACCTCTCTAACTCAGCCAATCCAAGCAGGCTTTTATTCATGCAAATTAGACAATGTTCTGGACCCGAATCTACACTGTCAAAAGCCTGCTCAGACTGGCCAGAGTCAGAGAGGAAGTCTATTACAGTATAACCTTTGGACCTTTGCTTGTTGTGATTGGCTCACTGTGGTACATACAATTGCAGCACAGGAAGTTCTGTCTGATACAGCGAATATAGGCCTAAACCTATGTTTTAACTGCAAAATTAGGGGGTCGTCTTATACGCTCAGTCATCTTATACGCCGGAAAACATGGTACCCACAATTTCAGATTCCAAGGCTTCCCATGTCATATGTATTTGCTGCTGGAGACAGCAGCTTGAGCTACCAATCTGACTGCACCCTTACACCAGTGTGGGATTCTGAAAGATTAAAGTTTAAGCAACCCTTGGACGTTAAATCTTAATATACACAGCTCATTTAGTTGGCTCTGTGAGATCATGGGATCAGCTTTCAGTCATGAATAGCACTTCTGTATATTAATGATTAATATTAGAAACCAACTTCCCTAAACATGAAGGGGATAATTTTCCTTTGAGTAAGAACAATTACATATTCATCTTGTGCTAGTAACCAACTTCCCTTAATTATCTAAACATGCCAAAAATAAATTAAATACCTTTTCTTTGTTTCAGAACAATTATAGAGTATTTGTGTGCATGTACCTTATATAAACTGAGGATGAATTTCTTTTTTTTATTTTTTTATTTTATTATTAATTTTTATTTTTTTAAATTTATTTAAACACCTTAATTACATACATGATTGTGTTTGGGTTTCAGTCATGTAAAGAACACCACCCATCACCAGTGCAACATTCCCATCACCAATGTCCCAAGTCTCCCTTCGCCCCACCCGACCCCCGCCTGTACTCTAGACAGGCTCTCCATTTTCCTCATACATTCTCATTATTAGGACAGTTCAAAATGTAGTTATTTCCTTAACTAAACTCATCACTCTTTGTGGTGAGCTTCCTGAGGTGAGCTGGAACTTCCAGCTCTTTTCTCTTTTGTGTCTGAAAATTTTTAATACAAGGGTGTCTTTCATTTTTCTTAAAACCCATAGATGAGTGAGACCATTCTGCGTTTTTCTCTCTCTCTCTCTGACTTATTTCACTCAGCATAATAGATTCCGTGTACATCCATGTATAGGAAAATTTCATGACTTCATGTCTCCTGACAGCTGCATAATATTCCACTGTGTATATGTACCACAGTTTCTTTAGCCATTCGTCTGTTGAAGGGCATCTTGGTTGTTTCCAGAGTCTTGCTATGGTAAATAGTGCTGCAATGAATATAGGTGTAAGGAAGGGGGTTTTGTATTGTATTTTTGTGTTCCTATGGTATATTCCTAGGAGTAATATAGCTGGATCGTATGGGAGCTCAATTTCCAGTTTTTGGAGGAATCTCCATATCGCTTTCCATAAAGGTTGAACTAGACGGCATTCCCACCAGCAGTGGATAAGAGTTCCTTTCTCTCCACATCCCCGCCAACACTGTTTATTCTCATTCTTTGTGATGTGTGCCATTCTCTGGGGTGTGAGATGGTATCTCATGGTAGTTTTGATTTGCATCTCCCTGACGATTAGTGATGTGGAACATTTCTTCATGTGTCTTTTGGCCATGTGTATTTCTTCTTTGTCAAAGTGTCTGTTCATTTCTTCTCCCCATTTTTTGATGGGGTTAGATGTTTTTTTTCTTGTAAAGTTCTGTCAGTGCCTTATATATTTTGGAGATTAGCCCCTTATCTGATAGGTATTGGGTGAATAGTTTCTCCCACTCAGTGGGTGGCTCTTGTATCCTGGGCACTATTTCCTTTGAGGTGCAGAAGCTTCTCAGCTTAATATATTCCCATCTGTTAATCTCTGCTTTCACTTGCTTGGAGAGTGCAGTTTCCTCCTTGAAGATGCCTGTAATGTCCTGGAGTGTTTTGCCTATGTGCTGTTCTATATATCTTATGGTTTTGGGGCTGATATCGAGGTCTTTAATCCATTTGGATTTTACCTTCGTACATGATGTTAGCTGGGGTCTAAGTTCAATTTTTTGCAAATGGCTATCCAATTGTGCCAACACCACTTGTTGAAGAGGCTTTCCCTGCTCCATTTAGGATTTCCTGCTCCTTTATCAAAAATTAGGTGGTTGTATGTCTGGGGAACATTTTCTGAGTATTCAAGCCTATTCCACTGATCTGAGGACCTATCCTTATTCCAATACCATGCTGTTTTGATAACTGTTGCTTTGTTGTACAGTTTAAAGTTGGGGAAAGTAATTCCTCCCATATTCTTTTTCCCAATGATTGCTTTAGCTATTCGAGGGTGTTTATTGTTCCAAATGAATTTCAAAAGTGTCTGATCCACTTCTTTGAAGAATGTCATGGGTATATTTAGAGGGATGGCATTAAATCTGTATAATGCCTTGGGGAGTATTGCCATTTTGATGATGTTAATCCTGCCAATCCATGAGCAGGGTATGCGTTTCCATTTCCGTGTGTCCTCTCTTATTTCTTGGAGCAGAGTTTTATAGTTTTCTTTGTATAGGTCCTTCACATATTTAGTCAAGTTGATTCCAAGATATTTGTTTGTGTGGCACTATTGTGAATGGGGTTGTTTTCTTAATGTCCATTTCATCCTTATTACTATTGGTGTATAGAAAGGCCATTGATTTTTGTGTGTTAATTTTGTAGCCTGCCACCTTGCTATATGAGTCTATTGTTTCTAGAAGCTTTTTGATAGAGTCTTTAGGGTTTTCTAAGTAGAGTATCATGTCATCTGCAAACAGTGAGAGTTTGACTTCTTCCTTTCCTATCTGGATTCCCTTGATATCCTTTTCTTGCCTAATCGCTATAGCAAGTACTTCCAGTGCTATGTTGAATAGGAGTGGTGAGAGAGGACAGCCTTGTCTTGTGCCAGAATTTAGAGGGAAGGCTTTCAGTTTTTCTCCATTGAGGATAATATTTGCCACTGGCTTGTGGTAGATGGCCTTCACTATATTGAGAAAGGTTCCCTCCATTCCCATCTTGCTGAGAGTTTTGATCAAGAATGGGTGTTGGACCTTGTCAAATGCTTTCTCTGCGTCGATTGATATGATCATGTGATTTTTATTTTTCTTGCTGTTGATGTTGTGTATTATGTTGATAGATTTACGGATGTTAAACCAGCCTTGCATTCCTGGGATAAAACATACTTGATCGTAGTGGATGATCTTTTTAACGAGGCATTGAATCCTATTTGCCAGGATTTTGTTGAGGATCTTTGCATCTGCATTCATCAGTGATATTGGTCTGCAATTTTCTTTTTTGGTAGCGTCTCTGTCTGGTTTAGGTATCAAGGTGATGTTGGCTTCATAAAAGCTATTTGGAAGTGTTTCTGTTTGTTCAATTTCATGAAAAAGTCTTGCCAAGATTGGCAGTAGTTCCTCTTGGAAAGTTTGATAGTATTCATTAGTGAATCCATCTGGACCTGGGCTTTTGTTTTTCAGCAGACATTTGATTACTGTTTTAATTTCATCAATGGTGATGGGGGTGTTTAGATATGCTACATCCTCTTCCTTCAACCGTGGAAGATTATAAGAGTCCAAGAATTTATCCATTTCTTGCAGGTTCTCATTTTTAGTGGCGTAGAGTTTTTCAAAGTAGTTTCTGATTACCCTTTGAATCTCTGTCATATCAGTAGTGATCTCTCCTTTTTCATTCCTGATACGAGTTATCAAGTTTCTCTCTCTTTCTTTGTTAGGTTTGCCAGTGGTCTATCAATCTTGTTTATTTTTTCGAAGAACCAACTTCTGCTTTCGTTGATCTTTCGGATTGTTTTTTGAGTTTCCACTTCGTTGATTTCTGCTCTCAGCTTTGTTATTTCCTTCTGTCTTCCTATTCTTGGGTCCTTTTGTTGAGCATTTTCTAGTTCTATTAGCTGTGTCATTAAGCTACTCAGGTAAGCTCCTTCTTCCTTCCTGATGTGTGCTTGCAAAGCTATAAATTTTCCTCTCAGTACTGCTTTTGCTGTGTCCCATAAGTTCTGATAGTTTGTGTCTTTATTGTCATTTGTTTCCAGGAACCTTTTGATTTCCTCCTTGATTTCATCTCGGACCCACTGGTTATTGAGCATGAGGCTGTTTAACTTCCAGGTATTAAAGTGTTTCTTCTGAGTCCCTTTGGAGTTCACAAATAATTTCAGAGCCTGTGGTCAGCGAAGGTAGTCTGCAAAATTTCTATCCTCTTGATCTTATGGAGGTATGTTTTATGTGCCAGCATGTAGTCTATCCTGGAGAATGTCCCATGTACATTGGAGAAGAATGTGTATCCAGGTTTCTGGGGATGGAGTGTCCTATATATATCCACTAGGCCTCTTTCTTCCATTTCTCTCCTCAGGTCTAGTATATTCTTGTTGGGTTTCAGTCTGGTTGACCTATCCAGTGTTGACAAAGCCGTGTTAAGGTCCCCCACAATTATTGTGTTGTTGTTGATATTATTTTTCAGATTTGTCAACAGTTGTATTATATATTTTTCTGGCCCCTCATTCGGTGCATATATGTTTAGGAGAGTGAATTCTTCCTGCTCTACGTACCCCTTGATTAATATAAAATGTCCATCTTTGTCCCTTACAACCTTCCTGAGTATAAAGTTTGCATTACCTGATATTAGTATGGCCACTCCAGCTTTTTTATGGGTGTTGTTTGCTTGGATAATTTTTCTCCAGCCTTTTATTTTGAGTCTATGTTTGTTCTGACTATTCAGGTGCGTTTCTTGTAGGCAGGAGAAGGTTGGATTGAGTTTTTTGATCCATTTAGCCACTCTGTGTCTCTTAACTGGTGCATTTATTCCATTGACGTTGAGAGAAAGAATTGTCCTGGGATTTAACGCCATCTTTATTTCAAAATTTGGTGTGTCTTTTGGGTAGTCTTGTCTTAGATTAGGTCTTTCAGTTTTTCTCTTAAGACTGGTTTTGTGTCTGTGAAATTTCTGAGCTGTTTTTTGTCTGTGAAGCCATGTATTCTTCCGTCAAACCGGAAAGTGAGTTTTGCTGGGTATAGTATTCTGGGTGAAGCATTCATTTCATTCAGTCTTGTCACAATATCCCACCACTGCTTTCTGGCATTGAGTGTTTCTGGTGACAGGTCTGCTGTAAATCTCAGGGAAGCTTTCTTGAACGTGATTTCCCCTTTTGATCTTGCTGTTTTCAGAATTCTGTCTCTATCTGTGGGATTTGTCATTGTGACTAGGATGTGTCTTGGGGTGGTTTTTCTGGGGTCTCTTTTGGTTGGTACTCTTCGGGCATGCAGGATTTGATCACATATATTCTTTAGCTCTGGAAGTTTCTCTTTAATGATGTTCTTGACCGTTGATTCTTCCTGGAAATTTTCTTCCTGGGTCTCTGGGACTCCAATGATTCTTAAGTTGTTTCTGTTGATCTTATCATAGACTTCTATTTTCATCTGTTCCCATTCTTTGACTAATTTTTCCATTGTCTGCTCATTTGCTTTAAGTTTTTTGTCCAATCTCTCCTGCTGTATGGAATTGTTATGTATCTCATCTTCCACAGCACCAAGTCTATTCTCAGCTTCTGATACCCTGTCCCAGAGCTTATCCATTTTGTCATTCACTTCGTTTACTGACTTTTTCAGTCCTGTTAGTTGACATGTAATTTCAGTTTGGAGTTTTGTGATTTCTGTCTTCATATTTTCTTGGTTCTTATTAGTGTTCTGTTCGACTCGATCCATGGTTTCTTGGAGTCCGTTGAGCATCTTCCATATTGCTAGTCTAAAGTCCTTATCTGAGAGGTTGTTTAGTTGGTTGGTCATTATCTGGTCCTCAGAATTGTCATCTTCATTCTCTATGTCTGATGCTGGCCTGCGTTGTTTCCCCATTGTCACATTTGTATTGTGGGTTTTTCTACATGTTATGGTGGTATTCATTGTCTATATGATGCAGGCAGCACACTCCTCTGGCTCCTCCCTTTCTGGATGGGCTGACTTCCCTCTAAGGGAGGGGAGTTTTCCGTGGATGAAGCCTCACACTGGGTCAAATCTTAGGCCCGAGCATGCAACAGAGAAGACAGTCCGGAGAGAAATGTTTGCTTCTGTGATATAGCACCGTTCTTAGTGTGATTTTTCCTTCTTGTTGCAATGGAGTTCTTTCCTTAGAAAGAATGCACAGCCACGTAGCGAAGCGGAGCGACCGTGCTCCGCTGGAGCCTCTTTTTGCCCCACTCGCAAGAGTTTCATGCAAGAGGACAGTAGACAGACATAGACAGGTCACACTCACAGTTTTTCACATTGGGCCCCACTGGGCCGGTGTACTTTCGCGGATTTTCCCCACCTGGTGTCACACACAGGGAGCAGGCTTTTGCAAAGCTTAGCCGGTTTTCATGCTCTGTATTCCCTCCCTGAAAATGGCGTCTGGGCGAGCGAGGTTTCTGGAGCCTCTTTTTGCCCCACTCGCAAGAGTTTCACGCAAGAGGACAGTAGACAGACATAGACAGGTCACACTCACAGTTTTTCACTGTTGGGCCCCACTGGGCCGGTGTACTTTCGCGGATTTTCCCCGCCTGGTGTCATACACAGGGAGCCGGCTTTTGCAAAGCTTAGCCGGTTTTCATGCTCTGTAGTCCCTCCCTGAAAATGGCATCTGGGCGAGCGAGGTTTCTGGAGCCTCTTTTTGCCGAGGATGAATTTCTAATGTGGGATTATTAAAATCAGTGGTGGGTCTGGCTACCCTTCTTAAAAAACATTTTTTTATAATTTGAATTTGCCTCATAGTGATGTTTAATTCAGTTGACTACCACTTTGTGAAAATAACTTAATTGTTACTCCCAGGGCAAGGGGTAAACAATTAGGAAAAGAGGAGGAGAATGCTCAGAGTGGTATATCATACAAGAAGCAAGTTAATATTTTTGAAAAACCTAAAAAGATTAGGAAGCAATACATTATCTTAGGTAATCTCAACCTTGTTGCTGAACATAGGTTTAATAAATTAGATATATTTGTCCATAACTAGTAGCAAGTACAGTAAAAATTACAGATATGTAAAAACATATTGGAGAGTGCACAGATTTAATAAAGAGCAATTTGATTTTTCATGTGACATGACAAGAGTTCTGAGTTGGGGAGTATGACTCACTTAGCCCATATGTATTTCTTGGGATAGTTAGTATTAAAAATAGAACTGATCTACTTAGAAATAATTAGCACCACTTCCCTAAATAGGATACATAGTCAAAGGAATATTAAGGTAATTGTAATGTTCAATAATTTTAGAAGGATTTTTAAAATCTAATAAATATGTTAACTGAATTACTGTGAAAAATATTTAAAAGTTATTCATGATTGAGTTTCATTCATACAATGTCCAACATCCATCTCTTCACCAGTGCATATTCCCCACCGCCATTGTCTACAGGTTTCTTCCCCCTTTCCCCTGTGCACACTCCGCTCCTTATCTCTATGACATTTCCTTTTCTCTCTTTCTCTTTTCCCTTTTAGACACTGGTTTGTGATATAGTTACTGAAGAAGTACCACACATATCACTTTATCTTCTTTCAGTGTCCAGTTCTTGTCCAGAGTGATCATTCCCTACTCTCATAGTGGTCATAGTGGTCTCATAGTGGTCATAGTGGCCAGAGACTCTTTTAAAATGTATGGAATGGCTATTGAATACAGAGAGAAAAAATCAGTACAGGTAGATTATAAGAGTCATCACAACAATTTCTGAAGTTAAAAGAAATCTAGGGCTGGGAGGTGTAGCACAGTGAACTAGTGTTCATACATTGCATGTAGGAGGTTCAGCCACATAGCTGGCAGTGCATGGTTCCCTGAGTGCGACCAGAAATGATTCCACACCCCATCTCCAGTCATAGATCTTGAGTGGCTTCTGAATACTGTGATATGTAAATATCACAAATAAAATATCTCCAAAATAAATGGGCATAGTTTATGTAAAATTCATGATGAGTAATAAAATGGTTTCTCAGTTAAGATGGACACAATGGAAACATTTACTCTTTCTAAAAAATAATGTAATGATTTTTTTTAATTTATTAGATTTTAGAAAGTCACAGTACTAAGTTTATGGAATCTATATACACAATTATAACCCTATACCAACGTCACACGCTCCCCCAAGGTGCCAGAGTCCTTCTTCTAGGTTGGTACCATTTACTTTTAGTGAGAGATGAGCTCTAGGATCCAGTTTAAGGTTGGGAGACTAGGAAACAAAGATTTCTTGATAACCTGTAAAAAGCTTCATTTTGTCCCCCAAAATCTCTAATAGATTCTGATATTACATAGTATTGATTCAGTATTTGGTTCAATCCTACACTGGATGAATATCATCACTTCTATATGCTATACTCATTGGACTGATGATATTAAGATGTGTTAGCAATTTCCAAAATATTCAACTCTGCATTGTCTAAGCAATTACCAAAGTTCTGAAGCATGTTGTTGATCCAGGAACAAGAAAGGATTGTTTGGGACTGGAGAGATAACATGAAGGTAAAGCGTTTACCTTGCATGCAAGATCGATGGTTTGAATCCTGGCACCCCATATGGTCCCTTGAACCTGCCAGGAGCGATTTCTGAGCACAGAGTCAGGAATATCCTCTTAGCACTGCCGGGTAGACCCAAAAACCATAAAAAAGAGAAAGGATTGTTACTGAATACAGTCTAACAGAACAGAAACAATCAAGCGTACATTCGAATGGGACATAAATATGTTGAGCATTGTCCAACCAGAAATGATAATCTTACCAAAAGTAGCATCAAAAGAATGGACTGGTGCATAGTGGGTGGCAGGCATTGGGAGGGTGGAGAGAGGCTTGAATGAAGGAGAAACAAGTTTTCGTGTGCTCTTTTGGGGCCCCTGGAAGTTGCTTTTGACCTCATGTTTTCCCAGGTGCTTTGTATGATCTGTCCAGCACCAATGCCTCCATATTTGGGAAAACCTGAGGGAGGTTTTTGAAATCTTGGGTTTGTCTTGATATGCTACTGAAAAAGGAAATGTCAGGAATAGCTTCTGGTATTAAAGGGAGTCATTGGATTTTGTCAGGAAAACAAGAGAAACAAATGGTGCAGTTTACTCACTAGGGTCCCTTCTTGGTGCCTGGAAAGAAAAATTTATTTATAAAATAGCATATTTGTGCTCAATATTTCTCCACCCTTCCCCCACAAGATATTTTGTGACTGATTGGGAAAAAAAATTAGGTGCTTGGTTAGCACAAGTCCCTGATTTATCATTGCTTTAGAGATAAATTACAATGTCCTTTTACATTGGTTGAAGGAAAAATTTCCCATGTTGAATTTCTTACTTCCCTTTTGTTGTTTGTTTTTGGGCCACACCTGGAAGGACTCAGAGGTTATTCCTGGCTTTGCACTCAGAGATTACTCCTGATAGGCTTGGGAGACCATATGGAATGCTGGGAATGGAACCCAGATAAATTTCTTTTTATGTGACATGCTTTAGTATCCACATGTAAGAAATTTTTTTATCAGAAAATTTCAGAATGCTCACTCTTGAGCATCAACTTTTATATTAGCTATATAACTTTCTTTTTCAAGAACTGTATCATCACACAGAAAAATTTCTGGCATTCTTAGCATTGACCACAAAAAGTATGAGAAGAAAAAGCAAAAGTATGAAAAATAAAAGTATGAAAAGTAAAAGCGATTTGACTTCTGGACTGGGAAAGTTCTCAAGGCAGACACAGAATGCCTTCACTTTTAAGCACTGTTCAATGGATCCAATTCACACTAAGATCATGAGGGTTATGGGGATGGTTCAGTAGTGAATCTGCCTGGTGAGCAGTAAGCTCTGAGTTAGACCTCACCCCTATGCTGCCTGGATGCCTAATGGTACAACCAATGTGCAGTCTTGGCTGCCACCATGTGCCCTGACCAGGTGTGAGCACCCCTAGTTATTGCAATCACAATCTCATGAAGGGAATGGGCAGTCAAATCAAGAGTGAATGCAGAACTGAGCAACTCAGAGCTAACTTGATCGAAAGCTCAATAAAAGAACAATATCAGTTTTATGTGGTATTTAGGATAACTGCATGAAGAAATGCAAAGTTATAAATGAGGGTTGTCAAGAACACTCTTGGCCCCAGATTATAGTGAGGAGAAGAAAGAAAATGAGTGGAGGAGAAGAAAGACAGATATGAAGTAATGGGGACTGGGGCCAAGGAGTCTCTGGAACGTGGGTGGAGGTAAGAAAGAACAGAACTAAATATCCAAGCCACAAAGTCAACAACAATGAAATCATGAGAGCCAAACTTTAACAACCATAATTTAACAACCAAAATTGGCCTATTATGCTAGCAGACTGGGGCGGGGTCTTGGTGGCAATAAGATGGACTCTGGGAATATTGGTGGAAGAAGAGTGACATTGGTCGTGGGATTGGTGATGGAACATTGTATGTCTAAAACCCAACTATGAATAACTTTGTAAATTAGAATGCTTTAAATAAAAAAAATTAAATTTCATAAAAAATAAAAAGAACTGTATTATCAGAGACAAACAACTGGTCTTTCCCCTAATAACTCTGATAAATACATCTGAATTGTATCATGTGTTTACATTGCTTTATTTTCAATATGATTTCTGGCCTTTATCCTAGACTATTTGACTCAGAGGGATATCACCATTCATTCCTCTTCATTATCTTAGCAAAGATGAAACCAAACTTGAACTAAGCAGTAAATGGATTCTGGATGCAAATAGTATTCGGAAGTTAAAACTTTTAACTTTTTAAAGCTTTTACAGCGGCTTAAAATGACCTATCTTAAATATTTGTCTAAAAACCTGCCTTGAAAGTTTAGTTTTGAAAATTCTGAGAATATGCTGGCATTATGTATGGTGAGGGGTAATATCAATAAGTCCATGGACTTTGGAGAGAACCAGATTTTATTTTCAATCCTGTTTCTTTCTTTTACAGAGTTAATTTAATATTAAACATCTAATATTTGGTTTTTTATTTTATAAATTGGAAAAAGGACCAGTTTACTAGTTAGAAATAATCAAGTTATATGGGAGGATCCAATAAAGTACATCAGAGAAAATGCCAGGTATCACAAATTAACCTGTTGTTAATAATGTAACTTAAAAAGGCCCTTTCCTTTGTTGATTAAATCAAAGTACTTAGGTATTCAGACCTTAGGAGGTGACTAATTAATGCCAGAGGAATGAATTTTATTTGAAACATGAAGATGATGCAGAACATTTATTAATCCCAGAAGTGGCATTTGCCAGATTTAAAAAAAATTCAGTGATAAATTGGCAGCGCCATCTGCTGATTGGAATGAAAAACACTTCCGGACTAAGAAAAGGGGGGTGGGGGGGAATCTTTTGTATCTTTTTCGCAAGGGTGGGCCACTGTCAATTTTTGTCACGTGGAGAACTTAATTTTACTGCAGAAGTTGGGAGTTATGCACTTAAAATATTGTGTTGATATATCATCCCTTCATTGATTCCCTACACCTCAGTATATATATATATATAATATATATATAATATATATATATATTACCCCCCTCAGTGTATTTAATTATTTAAAGAGTTTCAGACTAGTCTTTTTTTTTAAATTTTTTTATTGCTAAAGATCCTATCATCTTGCATAGTTTTAATCAAATACAAGTTTATAGTTCTTTTCTTTATTTTTTTGTGTTAAATATTTTGTGATTCATTTTTTATTGTTTGGCATTTTCTAATAATATATATATAATATATAAATATAATAAAAATAATGACAGGTTACTTCTAAAATAACCTCTTTTATTTTTTCTGTTTTGGGGGCCACACCTGGCTGTGCTTCAGGGTTTACTCCTGACTTAACCTCAAATATTCCTCATGACATGTTCAGGACCATGTGTGGTGCTGTGGATGGAATCCGGGTTTGCTACAAATAGGGCAAGCACATTACCTACTGTGCTGTCTCTTCAACCTGGAGTAATTGTTTGGATTGCTTCAGGTTACAGACATCCTGCCTGATTTGTTGGTGTGGGAAATGCCAGGCTAATACATGAAAGCAGAATGTATGGGGCGTGTGGCTGGAATAATATCTCAGCTTTAGATTTTCATCTCTATACTTGCTTTCCTTGTCTTTAATTTTTATAGTCACTTCTTAAACATTAGGCATCATATTTTGTAAAATTATTGAAGTTATTTGACACTTGAGAGTTCCTATATTTATCCCTGTCAAAAAACTTTTAAATATATTTAATAACTGACTCACCTATTTTGAAGAATTGTCTTTTGTTCATATTTTGAACATATTTTGCTTCATATTTCTAAATTGTGGAAGGAAGATGTTGTATGGGTCCAAGATTTATGTTAATTTTCTAGCTCTCTTTAAGGCTAGCCCATGGTCAGATTTAATCAGTTTAGCTATCACTTAGAAGCATTTTACTCCTTACAAATTGAGTTCTGTGTGAATATCAGAGTATAGGCCGGCAATATGCCCTGAGAAACTCTATCTCTGAGGAACTATGAAGGATGTCTGTGTCCCACATGCTACACTGGACTTGCAGAGCACAGGAGTAATGAGTCTCATAGCCACTGGGAGGGAACTAGGGCAAGATTTAGGATTGTTTACAACAGGGGTCTTCAAACTTTTTAAAGTGGGGGCCGGATTACGGTCCCTTAGAGAGCTGGAGGCCCGGACTATATGAGCTACTAATTCCTACTCACACTGCATATATCTTATATAAGTAAAATGAAAACCATTTATAAATAAACAGGTCACACACCAATATTTCAATGGGATCTGTGTGCCTGCTTTTGGCTAATGAGATGGTCAATGGCCGGTTCCATATTTGTCACTGCCAGCCGTAACAAGTGATGCAAGTAGACATCAGTTAATCTTGATCTGGTTGGAGATTGCAGATGTTTCATTCTTGAAAAAGTCTGTTCACAGGCATAAGTGCTACCAAAGATGGTTACCATTTTGAGTGCCTGGTTCCTGATATTTGGATATACACTGAGTGTATATGCTGGCAGGTACCTTGGAAACCAAACAGCGCTCACTGCTGGCGGGCCGGATCAGACTCCTCTGCGGGCGCATGTGGCCCGCGGGCCGTAGTTTGAAGACCCCTGGTTTACAAGATAGTAACTTGAAATCATTATTTCTAAAATACAGGACATACTTGAACTTACCATATGAAAATATACGTTCAATCATTTCAATTGTGTTAAAATTTATATAACACAATATTCAATTTTTACATTTTTATTATTGATATTCTATAATTACAGTGCTAATAATAATGGTTTATCATGCATATAATTCTAAGCTATACCCATCACCAGGGTACTCTCTCTCTCTCTCCTGCAAAGAACCTCAAGATCTTTTATCCCAAGAGCTGCCCCACAACTCAACTGTGTAGATCAGTTCTTCCATTAGACATTTCAAAAAACATCCAAGTGTCTTTTGGACCTTAGTTGCTACCTTGAGTCATTTATATTTAAGTCTCATCCTAAATTTATCCTTTTCCTCTGTCTGATTTAATTCAGTATGGTATCTTCTAGTTCCATTTAGGTTGCTGCTATTGGCATGATTTTGTTTTTTTCTTAGAGTTGCACAGTAGTCCATTGATATACATATTAAAATTTCTTGATCTATTCATCTGTAATTGGGTATTTACCATTTATTATTTCAACCACTTAAAATGTGTAATTTCATAATATTTATTTCATTTACAATATGGTTCAACCATACTCTTACCACAGCTGAGTTCTAGAAGAAAGGTCTTTTTCAGTCCAAAATAAAAGTCTCTACTCAATAAGGATTTACTTACATTTCCAAAATGTCCATGCAAATTAACTGATCAACTTCTACCTACTTACCCATGAATCTACTTGCAATCTTAGTGGGTTATCTTTTATGGGTTATTCCTTACAAAAGCTATCATATAATGTGTGGCCTTTTTATTTCTAGGTTCTTTTCTTCTTCCTTCCCTCCTTCCCTCCTTCCTTCCTTCCATCCTTTCCTCCTTCCTTCCTTCCCTCCTTCCCTCCTTCCTTCCCTCCTTCCCCCTTCCTTCCTTCCATTCCTTCCCTCCTTCCCTTCTACCTTCCTTTCTTCCTATTCTTCCCTCCTTCCCTTCCTTCTTTCCTCCCTCCCTCCCTCCCTCCCTCCTTCCTTCCTTCCTTCCTTCCTTCCTTCCTTCCTTCCTTCCTTCCTTCCTTCCTTCCTTCCTTCCTTCCTTCCTTCCTTCCTTCCTTCCTTCCTTCCTTCCTTCCTTCCTTCCTTCCTTCCTTCCTTCCTTCCTTCCTTCCTTCCTTCCTTCCTTCCTTCCTTCCTTCCTTCCTTCCTTCCTTCCTTCCTTCCTTCCTTCCTTCCTTCCTTCCTTCCTTCCTTCCTTCCTTCCTTCCTTCTTTCTTTCTTTCTTTCTTTCTTTCTTTCTTTCTTTCTTTCTTTCTTTCTTTCTTTCTTTCTTTCTTTCTTTCTTTCTTTTCTTTTTTAGTTTTTTTTTGTTTTGGGCCACACCCAGTGATGCTCAGGGGATACTCCTGGCTATGCTCTCAGAAATCGCTCCTGGTTTGGGGGACCATATGGGATGCTGGCAATGGAATCCAATAAGAATATGATCATGCCAATAGATACAGAGAAAGCATTCAATAATATTCATGATAAAAACTCATGATAAAAACTCCCAACAAGATGGAAATGGAAGGAACTTTTTTTAAAATAGTCAAGGCCATCTACCATAAGCCAAAGGCAAATAACATTTTCAATAGAGGTAAACTAAAAGCCTTTTCTCTATAATCTGGAACAAGGCAAGGCTTCCCCTTCTCAGCACTTCTATTCAACATAGTACTGGAAGTTCTTGTCATAGTGATTAGGCAAGAAAAAGATATCAATGGCATCTAGATAGGAAAGGAAGACATCAAGTTCTCACTATTTGAATAGGACATGATGCTATATTTAGAAAGCCCTAAAGACTCTGCCACAATGATTCTAGATACAAAAAATGCATATAGCAAAGTGGCAAGTTACAAAATGAACAAGCAAAAATCAATGGCCTTCTTATGCACAAATAATGTTAGAAGAAATGGACATTAAAAAACAATCCCCCAGCTAACATCATGTATGAAGGTAAAATCCAAATGGATTAAAGACCTTCATATCAGACCTGATAACATAAGGTATATAGAACAACATGTAGGTAAAAAACTCCATGACATTGAGACTAAAGTCATCTTCAAGAGGAAACTGCACTCTCCAAACAACTGGAAGCAGAGATAAACAGATGGGAATATATTAAGCTGAGAACCTTCTGCACCTCAAAAGAAACAGTGCCCAGAATACAAGAGCCACCCACGAGTGGGAGAAACTATTCACCCAATACCCATCAGATAGGGGATAATATCCAAAATATTCAAGGTACTGACAGAACTTTACAAGAAAAAAGCATCTAATCCCATCAAAAAAGAAAATGGGGAGAAGAAATGAACATACACTTTGTTAAAGAAGAAATACAAAAGGCCAAAAGGCACATGAAAAAATGCTCCACATCACTAATCATCAGGGAGATGCAAATCAAAACAAATATGAGGTACCATCTCATGCCATAGATATTGGCACACATCACAAAGAATTTGAACAAGCAGTGCTGGCAGGGATGTGGAGAGAATGGAACTCTTATTCACTGCTGGTGGGAATGTTGTCTAGCCCAACCTTTATAAAAAGCAATATGGAAATTTCTCCAAAACCTGGAAATAGAGCTCTCATATCATACAGCTATACTTATCCTAAAGATATAACCTAGGAACACAAAAATACAATACAAAACTCCCTTCCTCACACCTATATTCATTGCTGCACTATTTACAATAGCCAGACTCTGGAAACAACCAAGATGCCCTTCAACAGATGAATGGCTAAAGAAACTGTGGTATATATACACAATAGAATATTATACAGTCATCAGGAGAGATGAAGTCATGAAATTTTCCTATACATGGATGTACACAGAATCTATTATGCTGAGTGAAATAAGTCAGAGGGAGAGAGATAGATGCAGACTAGTCTCACTCATCTATGGGTTTTTAGAAAAATAAAAAACATTTTTGCAATAATCCTCAGAAACAAAGAGAGGAGGGCTGGAAAATCCAGCTCATGACATGAAGCTCACTACAAAGGGTGGTGAGTGTAGTTAGAGAAATAACTACACTGAGAACTATCATAACAATGTGAATGAATGAGGGAAGTGGAAAGCCTCTCTAGAGTACAGGCGGGGGTGGGGTGGGGAGGAGGGAGATTTGGGACATTGGGGTGAGAATGTTGCACCAGTGAAGCGGCGTGTTCTTTACATGATTGAAACCAAACTACAATCATATTTATAATCAAAGTGTTTAAATAAAGATATTAATAAAAATTTAAAAAGACCAAAATTATAAATAATAAAAAACAATCCCAGTCACATCAATGCACCACACAAATTCAAATACTTGGAGTCAACTTAACTAAAGAGGTGAAGGATCTATACAAGGAAAACAACCAAACCCAGTTTCATGAAATAAAATAGGACTCAAGGAAATGGAGGCACATACCCTGTTCATGGATTGAGAGGATTAGCATAATTAAAATGGCAACACTTCCCAAAGCATTGTACAGTTATAATGCAATTCTTTTATGAATATCCATGACATTTTTCAAAGAAGTGGATCAAACACTCCTGAAATTCATTTGAACCTATGAATATCTAAAGCAACCCTTTGGAAAAAGAAGATGGGAGGCATCACTTTAGCAACTTTAAATTATACTACAAAGCAATAGTCATTAAAACAACATGGTATTGTAATAAAGACCCAGATCCTCAGATCAATGGAATAACTTGAGTATTAGATAATGTTTTCCAGGCTTACAATCAATATAATCTTTGATAAAGGGGCAAGAATTGAAAATTGTAGCAAGAAAAGCTCTTCAACAAGTGGTATTTGGACAACTGGTCAGCCACATGCAAAATAAGTGAAATTTGAACCTCCATCTAACACCATAAACAAAAGTCAAATCAAAATGGATTAAAGACCTTGATATCTGATCCAGACTAAGGTATATAGAAGAACATGTAAATAAAACACTCCATGACATTGCGACTAAAGAGGAAACATCACTGTTCAAACAAGTGGAAGCAGAAATAAACAAATGAGAGTATATTAAGCTGAGAAGCTTATTCACCTCAAAGGAAATAATGACTAGGCTACAAAGGCCATCCACAAAATGGGAGATACTATTCACCCAATACCCATAAGATAAGGAGCTAATATCTATAATATACAAGGTACTGACAGAACTCAACAAGAAAAAAAATACCTAACCTCATCAAAAAATGAGGAAAAGAAAAGAATAGACACTTCCTCTAAGAAGAAATACATATGGCAAAAAGGCACTTGAGAGGGGCTGGCGAGGTGGCACTAGAGGTAAGATGTCTGCCTTGCAAGCACTAGCTAAGGAAGGACCACGGTTCGATCTCCTGCATCCCTTATGGTCCCCCAAAGCCAGGGGTAATTACTGAGCGCTTAGCCAGGAGTAACCCCCGAGCATCAAATGGGTGTGGCCCGTAAAACTAAAAAAAAAAAAAAAAAGGCACTCGAGAAAATGCTTCACGTCACTAATCATCAGGGAGATGCAAATCAAAACAACAATCAGGAGATGAGGTACCATCTCATGCAACAGAGACTGGCACACATCACAAAGAACAAGAACAATCACTGCTGGTAGAGATGTGAAGAGAAAGGAACTCTCATTCACTGCTGGTGGAATTGCCATCTAGTCCAGTCTTTATGGGAAACAATATGGAACTTTCTCAAAAAATTAGAAATTGAGCTTCCATATGATATATATATATATCATGTATATATATATATATATATATATATATATATATATATATATATATATATATATATACATACATACCACTCCTGGGGATATACCCTAAGAACACAAAAACACAATACAAATATGCTTTCTGCATATCTATATTTATTGCAGCAGTATTTACAATAGTAAGAATCTGGAAACCACCCAGATGACAGACAACAGATGAGTGGCTAAAGAAACTGTGTTACATATACACAAAGAAATACTATGCTGTCGTCAGGAAATATGAAGTCATGAAATTTTCCTACACGTGGATGGACATGGAAACTATTATGCTGAGTAAAATAAGTCAGAAGGAGAGAGATAAACACAGAATAGTCTCACTCATCTGTGAGAATTAAGAAAAAAAACCCAAGATATTATTATAATAATACTCATAGATCATAAAGATGAGGGCTATAAGGACTGGCCCATGATATGAAGCTTACAACAAAGAGTGAGGAGTTCAGTTAGAGAAATAACTACACTAACAAATTTCAGGAGAATGGTAGTGAATGAGAGAAATAGAATGCCTATCTGGAAGACAGGCAGAGTGTGGGAGAGGAGAGAAATGGGGATATTGGTGGTGGAAAGGTTGCACTGGTGAAGGGGGTGTTCTTTTTATAACTGAAACCAACTACTAATATGTTTATAATTATGATGCTTAAAGATATCATAAAAAATAAAGGGAATGGGTTCCTTCAGAAAACTCTTGTGAGGAACCTGCTTTAACTCTTTCTGCTTCCAGAAGTTGTTCTATTCGTTATTCTTCTGGTCTTATTCCAGTCTGGTCTCCCATCATTATTAACCAGTGGCTCCATAATTATTTTTCATTATTTACCATAATTTCCCATTATTTATCATAGGCTCCAATGTTATAATCTAAGGTAGATACCTTATTTTCAGATGCTTGACTTTGTCTTACCTCCAACATTCCCATTGCCATGTCAAGTAATACCCAAGAATTGGGGATGGTAGCAAGATATCTTTGGAGAAGTTAGTTTATCAAAAAAAAAAAACAAAACTATAACACATAGGATGAGGTTTTATTCTTCAAATCATTAAGTGGAATATAGTTCAAAATTTCTGGTGTTTCTTTCTAGTGTTCTACTTGCCAGGTTATGGTTGGCAACTAACATTTTTATTGCCTTAATATTCAAGTTTGGAAATGAGCCACAAAAGGTTGAACACAGAGTAAGTGTTGCTTGATAAAATTAATGAATGGTGTTGTTATTCACAGGAACCAAGCAGTTCTAAAGAGCTTTTAGACCACACCCGACAACCTTTATAACTTGTGGACTCATTAATATTTAACAAATAGTTATGCAAGAGGAACAACTCTTTGCTTTAGATCAGCACATAAATAGGAGACCCGTTTTTCACAGATCGCCAAGAAATTTTGCAGTCACAAGAAGGAAAGTTTAAGCTGAGAATGACTTGCTCACATGAATTACCTTGTCCCCATGTTCCTTGAAGTGAAGAAATGGTGTCACATGATACCAATGCCAATGTGGTCCATATGTATTTGACTGGATAGACTTCATCTAGAGTTAATTTGTCTTAGGGAACTGAAGTAGTATGTGCTCTGTACAGTGGAGATTACAAACATCTCTTTTTCTTGCCTGTTTGTTTTAAATATTTGCCTAGGGAGTAAGCAGGAAATGTGTTTTGCTTGAAATAACTAGGTTCAAAGTATTTCTCCAATGAAAGTCCGATTTTCAATTTTGCTCATGTATCATCTTTCATTCCCCAGGACAATGGGAATTTCTGGCCTAACATAAACACTTTTATATTTTTATTTCTATTTTAACACACACATATAAATAAATCCTTTCCTTTTGGGCTGATGCCATGCGTTCTCTCCACTCTTTGTTCTGATACCTTGAAACCACCACTTGTAGGACTTTCCTTTCTTTTCTTACAGGAGGAATGATTTAGAGATTTCTTATCTCTGTATCTTGCAGGCAAACAAGAGCTGCATCCTTTCTTAGTCTGTCAATATTAAAGCATGCCTTATTCTAACATCAACTTTTCACCTTGTCTTCTGAGCAACTCTATTCACTATTTGTAGCATCCTCAACACATCTCTTCCTTTGTCTACAACACTATTTTATGACACTTCTCAAGATTATAGAGTGGTTGTATGAGTCCATCCCAAAGGTGAATCAATTCTGTGCTGATAAATAGGTCTCTTCATTTCTCTCCACCCTACTATATCTTCTGAGGTCTGGAAGATATTTAAAGTATAAGGTCAAGGTACTGGCTTTCATCAGTCTGGCAGTTAATGTTTGAAAGAAGTGAATTCTGACACTCCCAGCCTGGGCGTATGAGCTCAGCTTGAATTCTACTGCTTTTCATTAGATCCTTCCAGAATTTAAGAGGTCATGGCAGTCTGATGAGTGTTGCAGAAATTTCTACTGGAAATCACTGCAAAGATGCCTCCCAATGGCTGGCTCCTTTACCA
Source organism: Suncus etruscus (assembly GCF_024139225.1). Lineage (NCBI taxonomy): Eukaryota > Metazoa > Chordata > Mammalia > Eulipotyphla > Soricidae > Suncus > Suncus etruscus. Next base: position 9,398,840 of record NC_064860.1, read on the forward strand.
GTTACACAAAAGCTCACTGTTACCCTTGTTTGTGATCCAAATCTCTGCTTTGAAGTGTCAGAAATCTGACATTGTTCTTGGAACAGCGCTTGATGGCACTGACTCATATGTAGAAAAATTTTCTCCAAAGGGGGGAATGATTATCTCATGAAAGCCTAATATGTAAAACCAGAATGCCAGTTTATTACTTTCCCAAGGAAAACAAAGTTTCCAGTAAGACAGGCTCAAGAAATGACCTTTGAAATCAGAACCATAGAGCATCTTGAGCTTACAGACAATTTACCTAAGGATTGGTTTCCTCAACTGTCACTGTGATACCTACACAAAAGAATGGTGGGCAGAAAGATTAAGAGCATTTATAAATGTTTTGCACTAACAGAACCACTGTTATGCTCAGAACTTTTGTCTATAATTTTACAGTTTCCAAAACTGGGTGTGAAAGTGCCTGAATAACTCTCAAGCAGCCAAGTTGGAAGGAGGGTACCTTTATTTATTTATTTTAAATAATATTTTTATTAATTACAAACATAATTGTAGTTGGGCATCAGTTATATAAAGAACATCCCCTTCACCAGTGCAACATTCCTACCACCAATGCCCCCATCTTTCATCTCCACCCCCCAGCATGTATTTGAGATAGGCTTTTCACTTCTCTCACTCATTGACATTGTTATGGTAGTTGTCAGTGTAGTTATTTCTCTAACAGCACTCACCACTTTTTGCAGTGAGCTTCATACTATGAGCTGGTCCTTCTGGCCCTCATCTCTATTGCCTGTGGGCATGATTAAAATAATGTCTTTTATTTTTCTTAAAACCCATAGATGAGTGAGACTATTCTGTTTCTATCTCTCTCAGGAGGGTACCTTTATCTGAAAAACTTTTTTTTTAAGAGAAAGCATTGCATTATAACATTATTGTTATTTTCCATTAGTCAACATGACTTAAAATACTGTTAATACTGGGTTTCATGTATACCTAAATTTAAATCCACACCTTCTAGCAGAATGTACACTTCTCTACATCATGGTCTCTGTATCTGCTACCCACTTTCTAGACATCTCCCCACTGTGTTATGACATTATATAAGTATTAAATATAAATTAGCATAGATATGTACTACATTAGCTCTGCCACTAAAAGTTTAACTCTATTCTTTTTGGCCACATTCAATAGTGTTCTAGATTTATTCTTCAATTCTATGATTTTTCTCATACTCCTTTTTTAAAACTTTGATTGATTGATTGATTGGCTTTTGTGCCACTCCTGGTGGTGCTCAGGAATAACTCCTGGATCTGCACTCAGAAATAATTCCTGGCAGGCTGGGGGACCATATGGGTTGCTGGGAATCAAACCAGGACCATCTTGGGTCTGCTGCATGCAAGGCAAATGCCCTACCACTGTGCTATCTCTCTGGCCTCGATTGTTTCAATACTATTAATAATTATTACCAATTTTTCCTTTCTCACTCACTTCTCTCACAGTAGCAACTAATTTGTTTTTATAATAGAAAACTTTATTCCCCCACGACTTATTTCATTAAGCTTAGCACCTTCATCATACTTCCACATATAGAAATGCCAATTTTATTTTCTGTTGCTTAGAAACAATACTCATGATAGCCATTTTTTTCTGAAGAAAATAAGAAATGAGTTTCCAGAAATTTTTCCTGTGAGGCTCCAGGGACTATATGGGATGCCAGAAATTGAATCTGGGTAGGCCGCTTGCAAGGCACTACCACTGTGCTATTGCTCAGGCCCCAGGATAGTGTAGTTTTTTTTTTTATTGTTTTGCTTTTGTGTTTTGGGATCACACCTCAGCTCTCTGGGATTATACCTGGCTTAGTGCTTTCGAGATACTACCAGCAAAGCTTGCGGAACCACATGTTACATGTTTCTTTGCATGAAGGAGGAACTCAGACTTCCTTCATGCAAAGAATAGGCTTCATTTCCTTGTGCTCTCTTTCTGAGGCACTTGTGGATTGTAAGAAAAGTGATGCTGCTTCCAAAGTCATGGTAGAGTTGCTGGGAAGTTACACAGAGGACAATGCTTCCCAGGCTAGAGTTGATGCCTACAGAGGTATTATACAAACATTGAAAGATCCTAATGCATTTCTTTTTGACCATCTTCTTACTTTAAAACTATACAGGTTTTTGGAGGGCTAGCTTATTTATGTTCTCTTAACTATTTTTGTGAGTGCTAAGTTGGTGTCATATGTCAAGTTCTATCAAAATAATAAAGATTTCATGGATTCATGTGGCCTATTACATGATCAAAATATGGCAAAAATTAGACTGCTTAAATTTATGGGAATAGCAGTGGAATATAAAGAAATATCATTTGACACTATGCAGCAAGGATTTCAAAATGGAGCTGGTGATGTTGAAGCATTTGTTGTTGATGCAGCAAGAACTAAAATGGTGTACTGCAAAATTGACCAGACCCAGAAAAAAGTTGTGAGTCATAGCACACGTTGGACATTTGGAAAACAGCAATGGCAACAATTATACGACACACTTAATGCCTGGAAACTTGAACAAAGTGAAAAACAGCCTTTTGAGTCTCTTTTGATACCTGAATTTTTATGCATATAATTTTGTTCTTTTTGGAATAAAACTAATTCATAGAAAAACATTATAAATTAAAAAGAGAAGAAGGGAAAAAAGAAGAAAAATGTAACAACCCCCCCACAAAACAAAACAAAACAGCAAAAACAACAACAACAAAACAAACAAAAATCAAACAAAAGTCCAAAACCAGCAACTATAAAAAGCACCACAGCAACAAATACAACAACCAAACAATATCCATGAGAACTAAAGGAAAAAAAAAAAGAAATGAAAAAAGGAAGAAGGGCTGGCATGGCAAGGGGGAAATTAGAAAGGGAATTCCCTTGCAATTCCAGGACAGTATATTTTTTAATGCATGTCTATCTGCCTTCCTCATCATATAACTCTGAAGTTTGTGGCAAGCTTCTGACCAGTTTAAAATTCACAAAAGCTTGACTTTTATTTGGCAGGAGAGTAATCTTTTCCCCTTCAAAATGTTTTGTTTTGCTTGTTTGTTTTTGGATTTTGGGTTTTGGGTTTTTGGTTTTGGGGTCACATGTAGAGATGCTTAGGGCTTCTCTTCGCTCTGTGCTCAGAGATAGCTCCTGGCTTAGTGTACTTATTGTATATAGTGCTACGGGTTGAATCAAGTAGTAAGCTATATGCAAAGAAACTGCCTCAATTCCTATATTCTCTCTGGCCATAGGAGAAGTTTTAAATGAAAAAAAGTTGATGTAGATTGTCAGAAAACTTTAGAAATGTTTAATGCAAAGGCAGAGACATAAGATTTTTTTTTTTTTTTGGGCCACACCCGGTGACGCTCAGGGGTTACTCCTGGCTATGCACTCAGAAATCGCCCCTGGCTTGGGGGGACCATATGGGACACCAGGGGATCGAACCGTGGTCCATCCTACACTAGCACTTGCAAGGCAGACACCTAACCTTTAGCGCCACCTTCCCGGCCACATAAGATTGTTTTTAACAAAATGCCTAGAGAACTTTTTATAAGATAAACTTTAAAGAATGTATTCTTTTTTCTGTTTTCAAACTAATTTACTATCATTTTATTCCTATTTTTTGCCAGTTAGCCACTTAAGAATGGTTTTTGGTCATCATATACTCAAACATATGAAGAATTACAACTTCTTTAACTTCTAAAATATAGAATACTACAAAAACTAAACAATGGAGCCAGAGTAGTGGCTCAGTGGTAGGGCATTTGCCTTGCCCACAGCTGACCTAGGACAAACAATCCCCTGGCTTCCCATATGGTCCCCCAAGCCAGGAGCGATTTCTGAGCTCATAGTCAGGAGTAACCGCTGGGCGTCACTGGGTGTGGCCCCCAAACAAAAACAAAACAAACAAAAACTAGGCAATGGTTTATAATTTATAATAATTGGGAAGAAATTTGATTCTTAAATAGTTTAAAATTTCAGTATAAGCTATAAATGTGTATCTAATGTTCTCACATTATTATTCTTTCAAAATTAAAGTGTATGTTTGTGGAAATACCACTGGTAGATGTATAAGTGAATAGAACAAAAATTTTATCCATAATTTGTAAAAAAAATGAGAATGTGTTTGACAAAGGCTAAGGCTAATGTAAATTGCTGATAAATGAAAGAAGCCTGACCTGATTCTTGCCCATACCCTCTAGCCACTATCAGATAATTCTTTTTTTTTCTTGGAACATGACATTTTAAAAAGAAATTATTCAAACCATTGTCATTTACAAAGTTATTTATAATTGAGTTCTAGACATACAATATCTTAGCACCAATCCTACCACCAGTGTCAATCTCCCCCATCCAGAGTCCATCCCATACCACCATCTCCTGTTCCAGCCTGCACCTTTATAGCTTTTTTTGTTAAAGTTTGGATCTCATGATTTCATTGTTATTGAGTCAATGGTTTGTAATTAGTTGTCCTTTCTTAATCCCACCAATGGACTTGAGTTCACTGGCCTCAGTTCCCCTGTGAATTTACATTTATCTTTCTCCTTCACTCAATTTGTTTTTTTCTCCTTTCTATACTTTGGGGTCCACCATGGTCTTTTTGACTATAAATAGCATGGTTTCCATTTTATGTCATAGTTTTATTATAAGATTCAAATGAAGAGGACAAGAACCTTGTGAGCTGCAAGTTACCACAGGAATGCACTAAGAGCCTTAGAGATTTCCACTACTTCCTTGCTGCATCTCAGAGAAATTGGGCCCCGTCAGGCTGCCTTAAACCTTCATTCAATGTCTATTTAGAAACCTATTTATATGGGGACACAATAGAGTGGCTTAAATCTTAAATGCTATAATTTGGGGGGGGGATGCACACCTGGCGGCACTCAGGGGTTACTCCTGGCTTTTCGCTTCTGACAACGAGGACCATATGGAATTCTGGGGATTGAATCTGCTTCTGTCCCGGGTTAGTTATGTGCAAGGCAAATGCCCTACCGCTGTGTTACCACTCCAACCCCATCCTGAATACTATAAATGCATACTTGATACTCTTAAGTTCAGTATGAGTATGCTATATAGTTTCTTGAATTTTCACACCAATTATTTTTATTTTTAACCCACAAAATCTGAATACTTTATTTTCAGAAACGTTCTCCAGACAACAATCTTTGGTCCTAAAGTAAATAGTAATTCCCAACACTTTGAATAAATCTGGATTATTTAAGAAGTTTTTTCATATTTGTTGCCAGAATGAAAGTGGAGCGTGAATTTAATTGGTAGGGCAGTGTTTGGAGTATGAAAACAGCTAATCATCTTTACAAGAGACTTTCCCTCTTCATCTTCACATAGTTTATATGTTATCAGAGAAGGGAAGGGTAGGGAGTTTACTGTTGTCTTTTTTGAGTTCCTCCTCCTCCTCCTCTCTCTCTCTTCCCTCTTTCTTCTCTTCTCTTCTCTTCTCTTCTCTTCTCTTCTCTTCTCTTCTCTTCTCTTCTCTTCTCTTCTCTTCTCTCTTCTTGTTCTTCTTGTTCTTGTTCTTCTTCTCTTCTTCTTGTTCTTCTTCTTGTTCTTGTTTTTTTTTCTTCTTGTTCTTCTTCTCCTTCTTGTTCTTGTTTTTTTCTTCTTGTTCTTCTTCTCCTTCTTGTTCTTCTTCTCCTTCTTGTTCTTCTTTTTGTTCTTCTTGTTATTGTTCTTCTCTTCTTCTTCTTCTTCTTCTCCTCCTTCTTCTTCTTCTTCTTCTTCTTCTTCTTCTTCTTCTTCTTCTTCTTCTTCTTCTTCTTCTTCTTCTTCTTCTTCTTCTTCTTCTTCTCCTTCTCCTTCTCCTTCTTGTTCTTGTTCTTGTTCTTGTTCTTGTTCTTGTTCTTGTTCTTCTTCTTCTTCTTCTTCTTCTTCTTCTTCTTCTTCTTCTTCTTCTTCTTCTTCTTCTTCTCCTTATTGTTCATCTTCTTGTTCTTCTTGTTCTTCTTCTCCTTCTTGTTCTTGTTTTTCTTGTTCTTGTTCTTCTTCTTGTTGTTCTTCTTCTTGTTCTTGTTGTTCTTTCTTCTTCTTTTCTTCTTCTCTTCTTCTTTTCTCCTCCTCCTCTTCCTCCTCCTCCTCCTCCATCTTCGCTTCTCCTTTCCCTTCCCCTTCTCCAGTTCTCTAAGGGGCTACTCCCAGCACCCTCTCAGGGGTTGCTTCCAGAAGTGATTGGGGACCATGTGGTGCTGGGATCTAGCCCGGGTCTCCTGAATGAAAAGCGTGCACTGAGCTCTCTGAACTGTCTCTGACTCATTCTCCTCAGGAGTCCCACTTTCTGAGTCACAGGGAAATTTTGTTCTAGCTTCTGAACTTATATTTTTTGGGGGATGACTTAAAAAAAGTTGTCAGAATAATGTATCGTTACACCTTGTACTTGGATATATGTGTTAGAAGAAATGTTACTCGGTGACAGTGAGGAGAAGAAGTCCATCATCCTCTGACACAAGATCAGAGACTCCTAGTTAAAGCAGATACTCTGAATATCTGTTTTAGTCATCAGACAGAACCAGGCAAATTAAGTGACTTCAAAGAGACTTGCAGAATCTGCTCAGGCCACTTGGTGGTGCTCATGACAGGGCAATTGACTTTTTTTTTTTAATAAAAAAAAAAAAGAAGAAAGAAATTAACATATCTTCACAGCTGTGACATTTTAGTTCTGCTTTACTGATCAAAAAGTCATTCAGCTCCAATTCTGATCCTCAAATCAAAACCACAATTTATGTACTCTCAAACATTGCACATTCTAGAAGAAACAGATTAAGGTGGATCTCATGTGCAGAGTGAGAGGCTCCTCTTCTCACAAACAAAAACTTGAGGAAGCTAAGGGTACATTAACTTATCAAGGTGAGCAAGACAGAGCTAGCATTTTTATGACCTGGGTTCAGAAACTTAGACTAGTGTGAGGAGAGAGAAAGAGAAATACACATTCAAGAGAGAATATGGGCTTCTTCAGAGGGGAAAAAAACCCTTTGTTTTATAATGATTTATATCAAATTTTAATTTTCACACTTTCCTTTTTGTCTAATAGACACACAAAAGTATTCCTTTTGGAATTTTTTTTTTTAACATGGAGTGGGTTGATATTGCTCTCAACATTATGGAGGTAGATGGCACTTTCCATAGAGCATTTGCTAATTCAAGTTTTGTTTACATTAGTTTCACCAGGTCAGAATTCAGTACTGTAAACACACACACTATATTATTTTCCCTCCCTGAGTTATAAAACCTCTTAGCTGGATTCGATCTAAGAAGCGATTTTAGACATTGGGCATCTATTGAATATTAAGCATTTTTCTTAACTTCAAAGAAGCTTTCTGTATATATATATATATATATATATATATATATATATATATATATATATATATATATATGTGTGTGTGTGTGTGTGTGTGTGTGTGTGTGTGTGTGTGTGTGTGTGTGTGTGCATATATATAATTTTCACCAGTCATACTTTTTTTGAGGAGTGGGGAGGTAGAGCTGCACTACCTAAAGTGGTGTTTGCAGGGCCGGAGATATAGCATGGAGATAAGGCATTTGCCTCTCATGCAGAAGGTCAGTGGTTTGAATCCCCGCATCTCATATGGTCCCCTGAGCCTGCCAGGAGCGATTTCTGAGCGTAGACCAGGAGTAACCCCTGAGCACTGCCGGGTGTGACCCAAAAACAGAAAACAAACAAACAAACAAAATAAAGTGATGTTTGCAATTTGGGGAAGCATTCTTGGTAAATTTTTCTCTCATGCAATGTTTTATTCTCTCGCTATCAAACCTGTATTGTTACAGTAGAGTTTAATAAAAAGAGTTAAGCCTAAAGCATCCATTTCTTCTTGTCTCAGGAGGAATGTGGTTTGTATTTATTAAAGAGGACTGGGTGACTTAGTTTTTATCTAAGTAAAGGTGAAAAAAAGCACAAAATTTTGGTTTCTACTTCAGAAGACCACTAACAGAAAACAACTCTAAATAAAATCCCGAGTAAATTAGATCATCAAGAAGTCACACTAAAACTTAGGCTGGTGAGATCAAGTGAGTGATAAATCCTCAGTTCTAGAAACCATGGGACTTCTTATATCTTTTCTTCTTTTTATACTTTCATTACTCAACTTTGATTAGAACCACAATAATCAGATTGGAATACAGATTCCAGCTGTACAATCAAAGAAAGCTTCCTGTGCTTTTGCCTGGACTCAGGCAACAACAAAAAAATGGAATGTCAACAATAGAGAAGGCCTAAAATCTTATACACAAGGTCTTTGAGGTTCACATCCAAATCATAAAGCTATAGCAACATAGGGGATGTATTTTTAGTGCCATTTTTCTCAGGTGGAAAACAAAAAGACAGTAGCTATTTCAGACCTTGTAAGGCAAGGCCTAAAAAATGACACACTGTCTAGCAGCTGTACCTTAAAATATCTGAAACCACCCTAGAAAGATGTTTTCTCATAGGTAAAAGATGGTGGCATTGAAGGAGGGCATAGCTCTAATTTCCTATATCACCCCTTCATTTTATACTTTTTATTCTTTTCAAACTGTTTCTCTTTTTGATATTTAACTTCCTCTTTTATTATTTTTTTTTTCTTGGGACAACACCTGGCCATGCTCAGGGTATACTCTTGCCTGCACTCCAGGATCACTCCTGGTGACCTCTGTGGATTGTATGTGGTACTGAGGATCCATCAAACCAGGGGTTGACCCAAACACCCTACCTGCAGCACTATTGCTTTCTTTCTGGCTTCTCCCAGTAAGTGTAATTTGACAATTCTCTCCTCTAAAATTTTTATGACAATATATTTATACTTAACTAGAATTTGCTATATCAGAATCCATGCCTTTAAAGTAGTGAGTTCATTGCATTCCAAAGAATAATGACATCATTCATCAGACTGTTAAGAATGTTAAGATGTCCTCTCACATTAACTTGTACATTAATATAATCAGCTAAATTTTCTGATTTAAAAAAATGCTGGTACCAGCACTGCATATTTCCTTGTGAAGAGAGGGCATCCTATTTGTGCATATTTACAGTTTAACAACCATAAGGTCTTAATTAAATTAAGCCTTTATGCTATTTAAAGAAGAAAATGAACATTTCAACATTTCTATATAAACAAAAATGCAAATGCTTACTTCCTCTTTTCCGTAGAATTTTCCTATTTATTATGTATAGTCAATTACTTCTCTTGATATGCATAGACTCATTCTCCTTACCTACATATACCCCTGCTAGCAAATGTTAAGATAATTTTAAACCATCATCTGGAAAGTAGACAAGATTTTATTTTACTTTTGGAATAATATATATTGAAGTAAAGATAGAATTAAAACAATGTCTTCTAAATTAAATCATTGCTTTCCATCATTTGCTCTCCTCACACCCTCCATTCCTGTCTAAGCTTAGTCGATGAAATCTGAATCTAACACTCAATCCCCATTGGATTTTCTTTTATTTTTTCTAAGCTTTTACTTCAAAATTGGCAACTCCATTCCAGAAGTTTTTTTTATTTATAATTTTATTGTAAATAAAGTGAATTATGAATTTTTCACAGTAATAATTAAAATACATATTGATAATGAATCAGAAGCAGTTCCACCACCAGTGTTGTCTTCCCTCCAACCCTGTTCCCAGCATGCATCCTGTATCTCCCTCTTTTGCCCCCCTCCCCAGACTGCTAGTGTAACTGGTCCACTCTGTACATAGCTTATTGTAGATTGGGTATACATTCTGTTGTCAGTTATTTTGGGTTTGGTGTTTAAGTCTGATCACTTTTTAATTTCTACTCAATGTTTATATGACTGTTTGGTCCTGGTACCATCCATTTCCCCCCTCAATTTATGAGGCAGAACAAGATGATTCAAGTTATGTGGTTCTGTTTGAAAAAAAAAAAAAAGGAAAAGGAAAAGAAAAGACAAAGAAAAAAAACCCGGGAAGAGTTTGTCTAGAGGTTATAAATATCAATTCAAAAGAAGAAAGAAAAAAAAGAAGAAAAATATAACAAAAACAAAACAAAGAAACAAAAAAACAAACAGAAAACCAAAACCAGCAACTACATATTGTCAAATGACTTCTCTTTATCTAGTGATATGAAAATGTAATTTTTGTCTTTCTTGTTGATGTGGTGTATGGTGTTGATTGATTTGAGTATGTTGAACCATCCTTGCACCCCTGGGATAAAACCCACTTTGTTGTGGTGCATAATCTTTGGATGTATTGTTGGATTCGATTTGCTAAGATTTTGTTGAGGATTTTTACATCTATGTTCATATGTGAGATTGGTCTGTAGTATTCTTTCTTGGTGGTGTCTTTGCCATCTTTTGGAATGAGTGTGATATTAGCCTCATAAAAAGAGTTGAAAGGATTCCTGTCTTTTCAATATTTTGAAGAGCCCGAGGATCAATGGTAGTTATTCTCAGAATGTTTGATAGAATTCAATTCACCTGTAAAACCATCTGGTTCTGGACTTTCGTTCTTGGGAAGTTTTTTGATTACTGTTTCAATTTCCTTAGATGTGATTGACCTGTTTAGGCTTTCTACTGTCTTCTGGGTAAAGAAATTATGGTATATATTCACCATAAAGCACTATATAGTTGTAAGAAGCAAGGTTGAAATTTACTAAATTTTAGGTGCAACTGGAGAGCATCATTCTAGTGAAGTGAGAGGTAAAGGGACAAGTACCTGATCTAATTAATCTGTGATATATATAGAGAGATGCACAACTAGAGAATAGAGAGTAAATAACAATTAAAAAATGTTAACCTTGTGTTAGGTAATTGAGATTACTAATCAGTAAAGAAAAGATGGAATAGAAGTAACATTAAAATACTGGTGAAGATTTGGGTAATTTGGAAGTGATTGGGTACAGTAACTGTACATCAAGACCCTAAATATTAGTATTATTATAAATGTGTTACCTTAAATGCAGCAATAAAAAATAAAGATTTTTGGGGACTAAATGGTAAAACAGTAAATACAAAATGTGCATAATAAAATTATCATAGAAAATGTAATATGGAGAATACTGCTTATCTAAGTCATTATATTAAAATCAAACAATAAACTTATATGCTATTAATAATTCCAAACAAGGCTATGTAAATAATGCATGTAACCGGAAGTGCTAACAACACAATTGAGAGCAGGAGTACTTGCCATTTGGCTCTAACTTTCACAACTTCCTCATAGAATTTGGTTTGCAAAGAATCTGATGATAGAAATCATAACTGGACCAACATTCTGCCATTCCCAGGTGATAGGGTCTTGACAGTAGTTTAGGGGACATTTTGGTAGGTCACATTTCCCCATGTAGTCTTCTGAGGTGGGAAACAGAAAGAAATTGAGATAAATATAGGAGTAAAAAAATGACTCACCTTGAACAATAAAATAATCAGGTCAAAAACATCGATTCGGAAGCAGAGAGATAGTACACAAAGTAAAATGCTCGTCTTGCAAGCTGCATGCCCTGGTATAATCCCTGGCACCACACACAGTCCCCCTGAGTGGCCTCTGAGCCCAAAACCAGTAGGAAGGCTTAAGCTTTCAGGGTGGTTTAGACCCATGTCCACACCCCCAAATACCAGTTGAATTAAGGCTAAACATAGAAAGAGTGTTCTTTTATTACTTTAGTATTTTAAGTGGTTGAGTATTTTTCATATTGTCTAATTTCTTGAGGATGCTGCATTTTATTTTCTAATTCACTTCTTCAGGGTATCTGTTATGACTTTAAGGCTTTAGGGGACTTATTCTCTCCCTACTTCTCTCTAGCTCACTGTAGGCATTGCCACTAGGTATGCATTTTGCCTACAACTGTTTTATTTGTCTGTTCTTTGCTGTGTACTCTCCTGTCATTGTGTTTATAAAATTCTTATTCTAATAGGTTAAGTTTTCCTGTTGGCTTCCTCTGTCTAGATTAAAATCTTCCCTTTTCTGGGGAAGGTCATTCTCCTCAAAGGTCACTTTCTAATCTGAAGAATAAAGCAAAAAGACAATTAGTACCAAGTCCCTTTTACAACACTATGTGGCATGTAGATAGATATGATATCCTTGGCAATGAATTTCAGAAATAATAAAACTAAAACAAGAAATAAAAAAAATATTACCTGTCACTAGTGCTAAAACATGAAGGCTGATGATTCACACCTCTCACTTTGGAGATGTAGAAACAGATTTGATCCATCCTGAACTATGCTGGATCTCCTTAGGAGTGAAGAAACATCATGGTATAGTTCTCTCACCTCTCTTACTAGTTTAATTCTTAGGTAGTTGATAGTTTTGGACACTATTTTAAATGAAATAGACTATTTGATATCTTTCTCCTCTGTGTCAATATTTGCATAAAAGAATGCAATTGTCGTTTGCGTATTGACTTTGTAGTCAGCCACTTTGCTATATTGGTTTAGCGTTTATAGGAGCTTTTTAGTGGACTCTTTAGTGTCTTCGATGTATATCATAATGTCATCTGCAAATAGAGATAGTTTGACTTCCTCTTTTTCTCTCTGAATTTCCTTGATTTCCTTTTCTTGTTTGATTGCTATTACTAGGACTTACAATATTATGTTGAATAAGAGTGGAGACAGTGGACAACTTTGCCTAGTGCCTGACCTTAGTATAAATGCTTTCAGTTTTTCAGCATTAAGAATAATCTTGGGGGGCCGGAGAGATAGCATGGAGGTAAGGCGTTTGCCTTTCATGCAGGAGGTCATCGGTTCGAATCCCGGCGTCCCATATGGTCCCCCGTGCCTGCCAGGAACAATTTCTGAGCCTGGAGCCAGGAATAATCCCTGAGCACTGCCGGGTGTGACCCAAAAAAAAAAAAAAAACCACAAAAAAAAAAAAAAAAGAATAATCTTGGTAAAAAAAAAAAAGAATAATCTTGGCTCTGGATTTATTATAGATAGCTGTTACTATCTTGAGGAAGGTTCCTTTCACATCTATTTTTTTTTTTTTGTGGTTTTTGGGTCACACCCGGCAGTGCTCAGGGGTTATTCCTGGCTCCGTGGTCAGAAATTGCTCCTGGCAGGCACGGGGGACCATATGGGACGCCAGGATTCGAACCGATGATCTTCTGCATGAAAGGCAAACGCCTTACGTCCATGCTATCTCTCCGGCCCCCTTTCACATCTATTTTGCTGAGAGTTTTCATCATGAATGGGTTTTTGATTTTGTCAAGTGCTTGATCTGCATCCTTTGACATTATTATGTGGTTTTTATCCTTTCTTTTACAGATGTGGTGTATTATGTTCATTGATTTGCTTATATGGAACCATCCTTGCATCACTGGGATGAAACCCATTTGGTTATGGGGTACAATCTTTTTGATATGTTGTTAGATTCAGTTTGCTAAGATTGTTTTTTAAGGATTTTCACATCAATGTTTATCAGTGATATTGGTTTGCATATTATTTCTTGGTAGTGTCTTTCTCAGCTCTGGGAAAGAGCTTTATGTTAGTTCCATACAAGATATTATGGAGGATTCCAATTTCTTCCATATTTTGGAAGACTATAAGAATTAAAAGTAGTAACTCTTCTTTGAATGTTTGATAAAACTCACCCATAAATCCATCTGGTTTTGGACTTTTATTCTTGGGGAGTTTCTTAATTATTGCTTTAATCTCCTTTCTTGTGATTGGCCTGTTTAGGTTTCCTACTTTCTTCTCATTCAATATTGGGAGATCATATTTTTCCAGAAATCTGCCCATATACTCTAGCATATCAGAATACAATTGTACATCATAAGCTTTCATAACGTCTTGGATTTCTTTGAGTTCTGTTGTAATCTCTCCCCTTATATTTCTAATCTGATTTATTTGAATATTTTTTATTCTTTCTTGTGAGTCTTGTTAATAGTTTGTATATCTTGCTTATTCTTTCAAAAAAACAGCTCATGGTTTAATCTATCTTTGTCTTCTTTTTTTGTTTCTATAATGTTGATTTCTTTTCTGGTTTTTATTATTCCTTTCCTCTGCTTGTATTTGGGTTTATTTGCTGTTTGTTTTTCTGATATTTAAGATGTCCAGTTAGGGTGTTGATTTTTTCTTTCTTTTTCTTTTCTAATGTAGGCCTGTATTGCTATGAGTTTTTCATTAATTACTGCTTTTGCAGTGTCTCATAGATTTTGGTAATTTGTTTCTCCATTATCATTAGTCTCCAGGAATCTTTATTTTTTCCTTGATCTCCTCTTTGATCCAGCTCTTGTTGAGCATTATGTAGCTTAGTCTCCAGTTGTTAGATTTTCTCCACATCTTTTTACTCAATGCTGATCCCTGTCACATTGTGGTCTGATAGGATGGTTGGTATAATTTTTACATTTGTGAATTATAATTATGCTATTACTTCTTGCTAACATGTTTTTTAGTTCCTTCAGTTACATTTGTATAGATTTTTTCATCTTCTGGAAAAGTTCTTCTTTGAGTTGGTTGAATTGTTCATTAATAGATTGCTTAATTTCTCAGGCTAGTGACTCTTTGATTTCTGTTGCTAAAACATTAAGTGTTAATTTTAGATCATCATCTATAAAGCTTGGGAGTTTTGTTGGGCTTGGAAATTTACCAAGGGTTTTCTCCTTATTCCTAATTGCAGTTATATTCCTTAGTTTCTCCATTGTTCTTCGCATTTAGTGGATTTTAATGCTAGAGTTTTAGGTGGTTTAAGAAAGTAACTTATTGGGGGCGGGAGAGATAGCATGGAGGTAAGATGTTTGCCTTTCATGCAGAAGGATGGTGGTTTGAATCCTGGCATCCCATATGGTCCCCCAAGTCTGTCAGGAGCGATTTCTGAGTGTGGAGTCAGGAGTAATCCTTGAGTGCTGCCGAGTGCGACCCAAAAATTATTTTCTAATAAAATTTAAAAAATTTTTATATAAAAAAGAAAATAACTTATTGAATTGATTGTATAAAAGGTGGCTAGAATTATATCTGCAATAGAGGTTATTTTCCTAAACATGCAAGATTATATAAGCATGATAAAAATGTTGCCAACTAATTCTTTGGTTTGTTTAACTGAGCATTGAGTTGCGTATTTTCTAAAAGAAATAAGTGCAGGGTCCAATCTGCTTGGAAATAACAAGATACATTGAAATGTCTTCATTTTACCAAACAAGTCCATATGGTTTGGGAAGAGGCCAATTGATGGGAGGGACCATGGGTTTTCTCTGCAGAAAACCTGAGATGGGAAGAGAGACAGCAGGAAGGTCAGGACTGACTGTGGAACACCAAAGCAGCTTTAGAGTCTAAATCTTAATATTCCCTAGGTTACTGTTTTCCAAGTTTTGGTGTCTGAGAAAAACAGGAGAAATTTATGAGCATTTAAGAAGTGGCAACCTTTTAACTGATCACAGGAAATTTCTGTAGACTTGAGGATGAAGACCACTACTCTGGGTCTTCTCTATAGCTTACATATTCCTCAGTATAGTTCAAGAAGAACTATTTATCCCAAGTCTTTTTTTTTTCCATTTTAAGGTAACACTCAGGATGTTATTCTTTGTAAAAAAGAAAAGTGCCATTACTTGCAGGAGTGTATTATGTAAAAGTTCTCTGCCTTACATCTCCATGTCTCTCTATGGATAATTTGCCAGTGTATTAATTCTGTTTTCTTGCTGAATGAGACATAAAAGAGAATCTTTCCCCTTACATTGTGAGGAACAACTGGGTCTCTGTTCCAGGTTTACTGTGCCTGAGGTAAAATAACTATTTTTGGTGTTGCCTGTTATGGATTCTCACCAAAGAATTTATTTAAAGATTTTGCAAAACACAGAATGAAATCAGTAATGACAGTGGATAATAGAGGAGGAGCTTGTTGCTGAGAAAATGAGTCACAATCAGCCATGGGATTAAATAAAGATCTGGGTTTCATAGAAGCCACATTTAAAAGTCTTGCTCAGGGGGGCCGGAGAGATATCATGGAGGTAAGACGTTTGCCTTTCATGCAGGAGGTCATTGGTTCGAATTCCGGTGTCCCATATGGTCCCCCGTGCCTGCCAGGAGCAATTTCTGAGCCTGGAGCCAGAAGTTTCCCCTGAACACTGCCTGGTGTCAACCAAAAACCACACACAAAAAAAAAGTCTTGCTCAGTTTTGGCAGAAAATAATGGGACTACTTCTGACTAAAGCACTGGGTCTATATGCAAAGTGGTTAAACAAGCAGAAAAGCACTTTTTTTTTGTTTTGCTTTTGGGTCACACACCAGGGGTTACTCCTGGCTCTATGCTCAGAAATAGCTCCTGGCAGGTTTGGGGGACCATATGGGATGCCGGGATTTGAACCACCGACCTTCTGCATGCAAGGCAAACACCTTACCTCCATGCTATGTCTCCGGCCCCACAAGTAGGAAAGCACTTCGTTAATTTTCTTTCCTTTAAGTTACCATCCTATTTTGTTGCCTAGAACTTGGAAGCTAATCTACCAAAATACTTCAGTATTGTATAATAGAATGTGCCCCACAATTTGAGAAGCACTGGGTTAGCTGAAGTAAAATCTAGACCTACTGATCATTCATAAAAGAAAACATTTTTTGTTTTCCCAGAACACAATTTACTTTGTTTTATAAACCAGTTTATTGTTTATTTTATAATTTTTAACTTCAATGCAAGATGATGATACTGAACAGAGTACTCTTTTGAAATATAATTTTTATGTATCCAGCCCCTGGAAAAGTTATCAGAAATAGAATTGAGATCCTCACACATGCAAATATATCCTGTAGCTTTTAACTGTATATACCACAAAAACAAAACCATAATAAATTTCTCAAAAAACCAAAATATTAGTTTAATGAATAGGTATAAAATATGGTTGCACACTTGTCTTCAGAATTTCAGTTCAAGGCAGAAGATAAAATTTGCTTTTACTATGTATTCATGCAGGGGCAAGAGTTAGATCATGAAGAATATATAAACATGCTTATTCAAACTTTCAAAGTCTTAAACTTTGACTAAAATTGAACCCCAAGCCTTTAAGTGACAGCATACTGTTGAGTCTTAAATATTATAAATTGCTCATTTTCACATATATACTGTCAAATAATAAATGTGACATTGATTTAAGATGTTTTTATTTAATTGTGAAGTTTTATAAATGTTCATGTAAATGATGGTTTTTCTAGATCTCTTCTGTGATAGAACAAGTGGCATTCTGATTTTCAATTTGAATGTTTATAGTGACAGAAAGTGGCTCTATAATAAATGGTTTCTATATAAAGTGCTTTCTGGCTACACATTTTAGAATTTCTTTTGAAGCTATCGGTGACATTTTGATGTTTTCCTCAGTATTTCCAAGGTCTTCATTTTATTAAGTACAAGGAAAGTTACTATGGGATAGTTTGATGGTTAATCACCCTGTAATTAACCCATGTTAAATGTAGATTATGGTAGTTCCATTCATTTCCTACTTTCACCATCTACTTCTGTCACATTACATTCATCAGCTTCTAGCCCAGTAAATGCAACAAGCCTTAGTTGATTTTTCTCTAGAGGTAGAAAGAATCTCTATAAGTTTTAAAGGAGCATAATGTGTCATTTAGGGCTGTAATGGGAGCCACTCAGAGACTACATTTGTTTTCAATCATCTTCATTGTCTTAGTTCTAAAGTACTAATAGCAATGCAGAATTTTCTGTATTAAACTTACAGCAGAAATAAATTTATCATTCTGATATATTTGTCAACATTAATGCAAATTATTTCCTTTAAAGGTTTTTGTCTAAACTGCATGATTGAATTAAATTGACTACACTGACCAATATGTATGGAAAAATTCTCTATTATTTGTTCTCTTTCAGACTGGTGTATTTTCCTGATAATTCTATTATTTATTATAGCCGTCCTTTTCTCAATCACATACAGTCAGCATTTGAAAAATTTCTCAGGGCCCACCTGCGCCAAGCCCGAGAACTGCACGACAACTCCCCGTGTGGTCTCTCCCACCTGCAAAAGGTAGGGGAGTCCAGCCCACCCTCGCCGAGCCTGCGAACTGCACGAACTTAGCCTAACACAACTTATAGGTCTAGCCAGTTCAGACCCAACACCCAAATTTCTTAAATAATTCATAGCCCATAAAATTGGAAGCAAAATACCAAACAAGCCAAAAATACCTATATCAAACCAGACAGGTGACAAAAATGAGCTATAATTGAAAGGCTCTGCAATCTAGGCAACACCAAGAATTGCAAAGAAATATGGTCAAACCAAGGAAGACCTTAACATCTGGAGATGAGGAAAGAAACCCAAACAAGTTTCCAAGTCCACCAAAATGAACAGATCCAAGATTTGAAGATCTAAAAACAGCCATGAGAAAAGAAATGCAAATCATGGTAAGTAAAATGAAAGAAGCACTAGCCAGCGAGTAAAAGAAGACCATGGATAAAAAAAATCAACCATCTTAGAGAAGAACTACTACAGAATATGAGAGATTCCATACAAATGGAAGTTAAGGAAATAATAAACAATGTAAAAAGCCATACGAGCAGAATCTCACAGTAGGAGAAGTGCATAGAACAACTCAAAGAAAAACTGCAATCAAAAAATGACCAGGAAGCCGACAAGGAAATAAAAGGCAAAACATTGGAAGAGAAAGTCCAGTACTTAATAAACAAAGACAGAAGAAATAATCTAAAACTTGTAGGTATACCAGAAGGGGAGGAAATAGGGAAAGGGGAAGAACAAGTGGTCAGGAAAATATTAGCAGAAAACTTTCCAACCCTCTGGAAAGAGGCTTTGATGCAATTCCAGGAAGTGGAAAGAGTCCCTAATAAAATAGACCCTAATAAGCCAACACCAAGACATATAGTAATCCAAATGGCAAAAAACAAAGAGAAAGATGATCTCTTTAAAGCAATAAGGGAGAAAAAACCCTCAAGTACAAAGGAAGGGACATAAAAATCAAACCAGATCTTCCATTTGAAGCAATTCAAGAAGAAGACAGTGGAATGACATATTTAAACGACTGAATGAAAGAAATTTCCAGCCTAGGGTCCAATACCCAGCAAAACTATCATTCATATGGGAGAGAAGACTAAAAACATTTTCATATAAAAATGATCTTGCAGTATTTGTGCAAACAAAACCGATTCTAAATGACCTATTACACAATCCAAATCCCTGATTGTAACAACAACAACCTTACACAACACAACTACACAACAGCCCTCCCTGTCAATAATCTCCCTAAATGTTAATGGACTAAACTCTCCCATTAAAAGACATATACTAGAGAACTGGATTAGAAAACATAAATCAGACTTCTGCTGCTTGCAAGAAACACACCTACTAATGCAGGATAGGCACAGGCCTAGAATTAAAGGATGGAAATCAATTATTCAGGCCAATGGAAAACAAAAAAGAGCAGGGACGGCCATCCTAATATCAGACCAAATTTCATTCAACCTCAAGAATGTGATCAGAGATAAGGAGGGTCACTAAATACTGATCAGGGGAACAATAGATCAAGAAGTACTAACCCTAGACAATATTTATGCACCTAATGTAGACTCAGCAAAATATGTGAGGCAATTACTCACAAACCTGGAGAAACACATGAAGGGAAATGTGATAGTAGTAGGAGATCTTAATACTTCACTATCACCACTGGATAGATCCAGCAGGCAGAAAAATAGCAAAGTAATAAGAGCCCTAAATAAAAAATTAGAAGACCTAGGGCTAGTAGATTTATATAGGGCCCTCCACCCCCAAAAAGCAGAATACACATTCTTCTCAAGCCCACATGGAACATTCTCCAGAATAGACCATGCCTTAGGATATAAATCTAACTTGTATAAAACCACAAGTGTAAGGATCATCAGAAGCACCCTATCAGATCACTATGCAACAGAGGTCAAAAATAACTGTAAGAAGAAGTAATGGAGAAAATCAAACACTTGGAGATTAAACAACATGCGGCTCAACAACAGCTGGATCAAAATGCAACTCAAGGAAAAAATTAAAAGATTCCTTGAGACAAACTATAATGAAGAGAAAACTTGTCAAAACTTGTGGAACACAGCAAAAGCAGTAATTAGGGGGAAACTCATAGCAATACCGGCTTATGTCAGAAAAGAGGAAAATGACAAAATCAACCATTTAAAGGATCACCTTAAGAAACTGGAACAACTGCAGCAAAGAAATCCAACCACAACCAGAAGTCAAGAAATAATAAAAACCAGAGCAGAAATAAACAACATAGAAACTAAGAAAACAATACAAAAAAATCAACGAGTTGAGGACTTGGTTTTTTGAAAAAATAAACAAGATAGACAAACCACTGGCAAGACTCACCAAAAAAAAAAAGAGGGAAAACACCCAAATTAATAGGATAATAAATGAAAGGGGAGTGATTACAACAGAACCCCAAGAAATTCAACATATCATGAGGTCATATTATGAACAACTATACTCAGTTAGGCTAGAGAACCTAGTAGAAATCGACATATTCTTGTAAAAATACCAGCCTTTGAGGCTGAAAAATGAAGATCTAGAAAACCTAAATAGGCCAATCACTTCAGAGGAAATTGAAGATGTAATTAAGAAACTCCCTAAGAACAAAAGTCCAGGTCCAGATGGTTTTACAGGTGAATTCTATCAAACATTCCAACAAGACTTACTACCATTGATCCACAGGCTCTTCCAAACCATTGAAAAGACAGGAACTCTCCCCAACTCCTTTTATGAGGCTAATGTCACACTAATTCTCAAAGATGGCAAAGAAAGCACCAAGAAAGAAAACTACAGAACAATCTCACTAATAAACATAGATGCAAAAATTCTCAACAAAGTATAAGCAAACCGAATCCAGCACTACATCAGAAAGATTATACACCATGAACAAGTGGGTTTTATCCCAGGGATGCAAGGATGGTTCAACATACGTAAATCAATCAACATCATATACCACATCAACAACAACAACAACAAAAAAAACTAAAATTACATGATCATATCAATCAATGCAGAGAAGGCATTTGACAAAATTCAACACCCATTCATGTTGAAAACACTCAGCAAAATAGGATTAGAAGGAACCTTCCTCAAGATAGTTACAGCTATCTATGAAAAGCTCACAGCTAACATTATCCTCAATGGTGAAAAATTGAAAGCATTTCCACTAAGGTCAGGAACTAGGCAAGGCTGTCCACTCTCTCCATTCATATTCAATATATTCTTAGAAGTCCTAGAAATAGCAATCCGACAAGAGAAGGGAATCAAAGGAATCCAAATTAGGAAAGAGGAACTCAAACTATCCCTTTTTGCAGATGATATGATGATATATATATATATATGTATGTATGTATGTATAAAACCCTAAAGAGTCCACAGTAAAACTCCTAGAAACAATTAACCAATACAGCAAAGTGGCTGGCTACAAAGTCAATACACAAAAGACAGTAGCATTTCTCTATACAAATAATGAAGCAGAGGAGAGAGAGATTAAGAATTCAACTCCATTTAAAATAGTAACAAAAAACATTAAGTACCTAGGAATCAACCTTACAAGGAAAGTGAAGGACTTATACCAGGGAAACTTCAAAACACTACAGAAATAAATTGAAGAGGATCTAAGAAAATGGAAGAACATCCCACACTCATGGGTAGGTAGAATCAACATAGTAAAAATGACTATCCTACCCAAACTCCTATATAGATTTAATGCAATCCCCATCCAAATTAAGACATCATTCTTTAAAGACTTAGAACAATCAATCATAAAATTCATCTGGAACCACAAAAGACACAGGACAGCCAAACACATACTAAAAAACAGGAGGCTGGGTGGCATCTCTTTACCTAACCTGAAGCTATTTAAAGCTTCAGCTTTATATAAAGCCATAGTGATCAAAACAGCTTGGTACTGGTACAAGGACAGAGCCTCAGACCAGTGGGTTAGAACAGAATTTCCAGACATAACCCCCAGACATATAGTCAACTAATATTTTACAAAAGAGCCAAAAACTTGAAATGGGACAAAGAAAGTCTTTTCAACAAATGGTGTTGGTACAACTGGAAAACCATCTGTAAGAAATTGAAAATTGACCCATACCTCACCCCATATACAAAAGTCAACTCAAAATGGATTAAAGACCTTGAAATCAGACCTGAATCTATAAAGTTTATTGAGAAAAAAAAATAGGCAGAACACTCGAAGACCTATATGTTCTTTTCTCTTTCTATTTAATCTTATTTTCTCTTTTCTTCTTTTCTACCCTTCCATATACTTTCCCCTTTCCCCATTCTAGGAATCTGACTATCCCTTCACCCCTCAATCCCATCCAGATTCTCCACCTTATTAAAACTCTTCACCCTCAGTTCTTAATCTATTAGATATCAAGACTGACCTCCTACCCCAATGAACCAGTACCCAACACCCAATCGAAGGGACACCCACTCAAACCCCACACCTCATCCCCGGCAGGAAAAGACAACCAACACCCTTCTGATTCACACTGTATAGCCCTCCCTACCAACTCTTCCTAACTTGGACTGTTGCTGGATACTGGTCTTAGCCCTAAAAGGACTCCCAAAGCAAGAACTTTACCCAAGACCCCCCTGCCGCAAATCCTTTACCAATCTCAAGAAGGGCAGGGTGTGTGATGAAAAAGTGCCTGGGAACCCACACCTCACAAGAAAATCTCAAAAGTCAATGGGGAAACCTATAGTTCCATCATAAATATAAGACCTGTATAACACTACCTCTTTATTTATTTTTTAGTTCATTGTTTTAAATCATTTTTATACATATGTGAGCAAATATATTTTTATTTTTATTTTCGTCTTTTTTTGGGGTGAGTGACTCATTTTTCTGCTCTTCTCTTTCCATCCCCAAATACACAGACAATATAATGAAGCACCATTTCTTCCTGCAAAGGCACACTAAAAAAGGGGAAAACTCACATATATAAACAAGTTCTTTTCTACTAGGGATAAGAACTCATACTTATTTACAATACAGGGGAATCTCCCGCCTTGAAAATATGTCATGTGGACCCATCTTAGACTCCAGGAGATTAGACACGAATCATCAAGCCTTGAACCCTGAATCTCAGACATAGAAATGACAGAGTTCTTCACAACAGCTACAGGAACCAAATCCCATCTGTGACATCCTGAAAACTGCTCGAACACTAACATGTGCCAGCTCTTTTAAGATATCCTGACAATGAGAAAATTGGGAAAAAATGACCATAAGAACAGGTTATCCTACCTCACCAACTAATGATAAGACAAAATCAGAAGACTTGTGACACTTTGGGCTGTGCAAAAGCCAAGAATGTGATCTACAGATGACTGGCTGATAGAACCATAACCGGACAGTATGTATTCTGGGACCAACAAGAAAGCCCTAGTCCAGGGTTTATTCTACGACCTGCACATCAACCATGATTTCTAATTCCAGAGACCTGACTGAGGCAATCGCAACAAAATGGCTCTTCTGGAAACATAACGAAAGATGATATTCCAGACTCTATTCGAGGTTCAGCACAAGGGCCAAGACCACCAAACACAGAAGACTGATTAAAATGACATTGAGGAAACAGAATTCCTAAAATCATGAAGAAAGACTTCATCGTAAGTTCCACTCCTTGACTGTTGGTGTAGATACCTAAGACCCACCCATTTCTGGGAGGGGTCTTGGAAACCAGATAGTAGGTGTAACCTTATCTGCAAGACCCTCCCATTCCTGGGAGGGGTCTTGGAAAAGTGAGATAAGGCTTGGACCGAGGGAATTCGGCCCTTTTGGCTCTTTGCCCTTTCGGCCCTGCTGAGCTCGCTGGCTTTGGATTTCTGTGTTCTGGTTTTGGACCAGCATGGAGCCCAAAGGGAAGATGGCTGAAAGGAGTTTAAGATGCAGGGCCAAGAATAACTAGTGCTTAAAAGGTTATGAGATAGGCCACACACCTGTGGTGGTCAGGGTATGAATAAAGATGATGCTTTCTAAGGCCTGCATGTGAGTGAGTCTTAATTACAGCGGTTACCTGGGCCTGGGACCCGCCGGCTGGATGCGGTTGCGGAGCCACGTGGCATGGCATGGCAGAAAAAGAAATCCATCGCCATCCACCGGCCATCCACCGCCATCCAGCCCCATCGTTAATTATTTGTTACAACACTTGACCTGTACAGAGACTGAGATTTCTAGATATAGAGGTCTGATTTTATCATCCAGATCAAAGCAAAAGTCTCCCATACACCACAAAAGCAAGAAGGGGAGAGTAAATGAACTTGAAAGGAGTTTATAGATAATCCCATGACAATATATTCCAGGAGTGGAGAAACCCTGTATCTCTTAGGCCCTTTTCGAATGAACCCAATATTTTCTGTGCCTATGCAGTAGAAAAAAAAAAGAAAGACAAAAAAGCAAAAAAATAATCTTTTTCTTCTTTTTTTCTTTTATCTAGTTTTTTTCGTTTTCTTTGTTTTGGGGCGGATATTGAAGTAGATGTCCACTTTTTTATTTATGTATTTACTTTTTCTTCTTTTCTCTTCTTCCTTTTTGCACTCTGTCATGTTTTTTTTTTATCTTAAGACCATGGCAAATATGTGGTGCATATCTTTATTGCTGCAGTGCTCACTGGATATCTTATTTGATACTTCTTTTTGAATGGCTGTGGTGTTTCACCTTCTTTTTTTCCCCTTCGTCTCTCAAGCAGAGGATGAGAGCCTCTAGAAGGACTCTGCCCATTGTCAGTGTAGTTGATTTTTTCCCCATTTTATTACTTATCTCTTCCTCAAATAAAACCACATAACTTGAACTATATAGTCCCAATTAGAGGGGGAAGTAATGGAGGTACCACGACCAAACAGTTATAAGATCACTAAGTAATAAACTAGACACAGAGGGGACCACTTATTCTAGCACTCCCTGGGGTGAGTGTGTAGGATATGGAAGGCAGGATGGGAACGGAGGTGGAGGGAGGACAATTCGGTGATGGAAATTTCCCTGATTCAATGTTAATATGTACCTGGAATATTACTGTGAACGATATGTAAGCCACTATGATTAAAATAAAATTATATTTAAAAAATGTTTCAGTATGGTACTTTTCCAGTAATCATCAGCAATGTTGGAAAATGTTGCCTTTGACAAGTGAGATTTATAGCATGCTGAGCCTTAAAAATTCAAGTTTTTGCTTAGTTGGGTCTGTCCTTGTACTTTAAAAAGTGATGTATAAGAAAACTTTCACTGCCCTCAAAACTTGGCACCTAAACTATACTATGAATCCAACAGCTGGGTTCATAGTAAGCAGCTGTGATTAAAAAGACATTTCATGAATGGAGTAATTGAAATTATATGGCTTCACTTCATATATTTATAGTAATGTATTATCTTGCCTAGTAAAAGCTGAGATGACTGTAAATCAGTTGTAGTAATAGATCACTGACTATTGAGATAGATCCTTTTTTTTTTTTTTTGGATGCAAAGTAAATGTTTGTATTTGTGTTAAAATGAAAATTACAAAATGAAAATTGTGGTTAAGATTTTGAATCAAGTTAGAAATATATATTAATAGCTCCATGCCATTTCTGTTAATTTTCTGTAAGAAGAATGAAAATGCACAAAGGAAACAATTGTTACAGAAGGGATTCCAATAGGGGATAGATACGCATATTTTTCTTTCTTTCTTTTTTTTTTAGCTGAAAGAAGATTTTTTTTTATTTAAACACCTTGATTACATACATGATTGTGTTTGGGTTTTAGTCATGTAAAGAATACCACCCATCACCAGTGCAATATTCCCATCACCAATGTCCCAAGTCTCCCTCCTCCCCACCCGACCCCCGCCTGTACTCTAAACAGGCTCTCCATTTCCCTCATACATTCTCATTATTAGGACAGTTCAAAACATAGTTATTTCTCTAACTAAACTCATCACTCTTTGTGGTGAGCTCCCTGAGGTGAGCTGGAACTTCCAGCTCTTTTCTCTTTTGTGTCTGAAAATTATTATTGCAAGAATGTCTTTCATTTTTCTTAAA
Source organism: Suncus etruscus (assembly GCF_024139225.1). Classification (NCBI taxonomy): domain Eukaryota; kingdom Metazoa; phylum Chordata; class Mammalia; order Eulipotyphla; family Soricidae; genus Suncus; species Suncus etruscus. Next base: position 9,424,796 of record NC_064860.1, read on the forward strand.
ACCCATAGATGAGTGAGACCATTCTGCATTTTTCTCTCTCTCTCTCTGACTTATTTCACTCAGCATAATAGATTCCGTGTACATCCATGTATAGGAAAATTTCATGACTTCATCTCTCCTGACAGCTGCATAATATTCCATTGTGTATATGTACCACAGTTTCTTTAGCCATTTGTCTGTTGAAGGGCATCTTGGTTGTTTCCAGAGTCTTGCTATGGTAAATAGTGTTGCAATGAATATAGGTGTAAGGAAGGGGTTTTTGTATTGTATTTTTGTGTGCCTAGGGTATATTCGTAGGAGTGGTATAGCTGGATCGTATGGGAGGTCGATTTCCAGTTTTTGGAGGAATCTCCATATCGCTTTCCATAAAGGTTGAACTAGACGGCATTTCCACCAGCAGTGGATAAGAGTTCCTTTCTCTCCACATCCCCGCCAACACTGTTTATTCTCATTCTTTGTGATGTGTGCCATTCTCTGTGGTGTGAGGTGGTATCTCATCGTTGTTTTGATTTGCATCTCCCTGATGATTAGTGATGTGGAGCACTTTTTCATGTGTCTTTTGGCCATCTGTATTTCTTCTTTGTCAAAGTTTCTGTTCATTTCTTCTTCCCATTTTTGATGGGATTAGATGTTTTTTTCTTGTAAAGTTGTGTCAGTGCCTTGTATATTTTGGAGATTAGCCCCTTATCTGATGGGTATTGGGTGAATAGTTTCTCCCACTCAGTGGGTGGCTCTTGTATCCTGGGCACTATTTCCTTTGAGGTGCAGAAGCTTCTCAGCTTAATATATTCCCATCTGTTAATTTCTGCTTTCACTTGCTTAGAGAGTGCAGTTTCCTCCTTGAAAGATACACATATTTTTCAATGTGCTACATGTTTCTGTAATCTGAAATCAAGATTTTTTTTTTTTTGGTATTTGGGCCACAACAGGCGGTGCTCAGGGGTTACTCCTGGCTATCTGCTTAGAAATAACTCCTGGCAGGCACAGGGGACCATATGGGACACCGGGATGTGAACCAACCACCTTAGGTCCTGGATTGGCTGCTTGCAAGGCAAACGGTGCTGTGCTATCTCTCTGGCCCTGAAATCAAGAATCTTATTCTATGTTCCTTTTCATCTCATTTCAGTGCTGACCTGGTCTCAAAGAAAATGGGTTTTTTCATTATTATGGGATAACTGCATCAGGTAGTTAGTTTAAAGTAAAGATAGTGTTGGTTAATGGTTCAAGTGTTCACAAGAGACTTATCAAATAGACTTTGTTTTACTTTTGTGAGGTATGGCCTCACCCTTATGACTGATTTTCAGTTTGAATTTACATCCTATCTTTATTTTTGTGTTTGTTCTTTTAGGGAGTGGGACCACAAACCAGTGGTACTCAAAGCTTACTCCTGGCTCTGTACTCAGAAATGACTCCTGGCAGACTCAGGGGTCTATATGGAATGACAGGGATTGAACCTGGGTCAGCATCGTGCAAGGCAAATGTTTTTCCCACTGTACTATTGACTTAGCCTCAAAATTCTGTTCTTTCTTTAAGCTAAAGAGAGCTCTGGGGGCTTGCTGTTATTTTGTTTTGGGATCACACCTTGCAATGCTTAGGAGTTAGTCCTGGCTCTGCACCCAGCAATCACTCCTGTAAGTGTTTGGGAATGATATGGAATGCTGGAGATCAAACTCAGGATGGCTGCGTGCAAGGCACGTTCCTTATTTGCTATACTATCTCTTAGTCGGGTTGTTATTATTTTGGAGGAGAATAGTTGTCTCTTATAGTCAACCTTATAGTCAATCCAGTGACCTCATGCAAAGTTTAGTAGAAAAAGAGCTGTATTATAAGATTTGATTTTATTCATAGCTCAAGGGGAACATGTCCTCCTTCCTACTTTTGCTTAAGCTTATTGTTTCTGGTTTCTTCTGTCTTTCAAAATGTTATTTCTTTAGCTTAAAGACATGGGGCCAAAGGAACTATAGCATTGTTTTCTGCAGTCAGAGAAGAGAAGGCAGATGGCCATAGGTCTCTCTTTATAAAAAAATTTAAGTACTTAGGAATAAACTTAACAAAGGAGGTAAAAGACTCAGACATTCAAAACTATAAGCCACTGTTAAAGAACTAGAAGACACAATTGGAAAGCTATCTTCATATTCATGGACAAGAAGAATTAACACAGTTAAAATGACCATTATACCAAAACAATATAGAGTTTCAGTTTAATTTTTATCAGTTTTGTTATAGCATTAGTTAAAAAACAGAACAATTATTATTGCATGATTTGTATTTGCATGGAGACTTCAAAGAACAATATTGAGAGAAAAAAAAAGATGATTTCTCCCTGTTGACAAACTAATCAGAGTCATAATATTCAAGATAAAAATGAACACACACTGCTGGAACAGAACTGAGAACCAGCAACATGCAACACATAAATATGGAGAATGAATTTACAATAAAGAAACTATAAACTTACAATGTAAAAATGAATGACTCTTGGGGCCAGAACGATGACACAGGTGGAAGGGCATTTGCCTTGCATGTTGCTTGGTTTGATCCCCCAGAGTCCCATATGGTCCTTCGAGCCAGGAGTGATTTCTGAGCTCGTAACCAGGAGTAACCCCTGAGATTCACTGGATGTGGTCCAAAATCCAAAACCAAAAACAACAACAACAACAACAAAACAAAATCACTCTTCAACAAATGGTACTGGGAGAACTACACAAATAAATGCAAAAAAGAATAAAATTAAACAACTAGCCCACATTATACATGAAAATTCAAAATGGCTTAAAAGACTTGAATCTAAGACATGAAGCCAGAAAATATATAGAAGTAAACAAATCACATACATTATGAAACTGTTATGAGTATAACTTTGGGGGCTCTGATGGTAAGAGAAACCAAATTAAAAGCAAATAAAATGTGAAAAAGTTCCTGCACAAAGAAAATATTAAAATTGAAGTTTGTCCTATTGGATGAAAACCTATTTGAACACCCTACATTCAACAATGGGTTAGATTCAAATACATATACATCTATCTATCTATCTATCTATCTATCTATCTATCTATCTATCTATCTATCTATCTAATTTCACAGAATTTAAGAAAACACATGATACCATTAGTATACAGAAGTTTTAAGTATACAATTCTCCAGGGAAGGCTATAAATAGCCAAATGGCAGGTAAAATTACTTTTAGATGTCTTATTTTAGGGACATAAAAATCATAATCACAATGAGACCTTATCTCACACCTGTGTGAATGACCTATTAAAAAAATACCAGAACAGACATTGTTGGAGAATATGAAAAATAAAAGGACAACTGAAAACCATTACTATTGGTAGAAATGTAAATTAGTAGAGCCTGAATAGAAAATTCAAACAGTAAAAATAAAAAATCTATATATTATCCAGATATGTCTTTCTTATGCATTTTAAGAATATAAAAGCACCAATTTGTAAAGATAGGTGAAAACCTTTCTTTGTTGTTGACATTATTTACAGTAGCCAAGATGTGGAAACAGCTTAAGTGTCCAACAATAAGGATGTAATATATATGTATATATACACACAATAGAACATGGTTTAATTATACACAATAAATGAAATCTTGTCATCTGTGACATGTGAAACGTAAGAGGATTAGGATATGTGATATAAATCAGAAAGAGAAAGACAAAACAAGTACTGATGAATTCATTCATGAAGTAGGTACAGAAAGAAAGAAAAGGACCAGAACAAGAGTAAAACAGGTAAAATTCTCACCTGGCATGTGACTGACCTAGGTTTGTTCTCTAGTACCATAAATAGTCTCTGAGTCCCTCTAGGAGTGATCCCTGAACAAAGAAAGACCTAGGAGCAAGTCCTGAGGATACTGGGTGTGACTCCTAAACAGACCACCATAAAAATAAAAAATATATACAAAATTAATTCAAAATGAATCACAGAATTGAAGTTATATAGGGGGGATTATATGAGATAGAGCAATGAGTGAAAGGGACCAGTGAGCTCTGGTAGTTGGTTTTTGGTATTTTTGTGATCACATACTTACATATATGTGAACCTGAGTTACTAAAGCAGAATATTGCAGATTAATTTCATCTCAATAAAAACAAACTAGAAGAAATAGAACTTTTCTATTCTCATCTAGTAAATTTTCCATAAATAGGAGAATCATAAATGATTCAATATATCTACTTTAGATTTTGGATGTCCTTTTCTTTGTAGAATGTATAGTCAGGTAAGATGCGATGCCAGCCAGTAATAAACTCAGGAATCCCAACCATAACTCTCCATGTTGTAGATTTTATAAATTTTATTGTACTCACAAAGAACTTTATCTATGAAACTTAACAGTTTCTTGTATTTTTGGTTTTATTTTAATTTTCTTTTCTTAATTAAATCTTTATTTAAGCACCATGATTACAAGCATGTTTGTAGTTGGGTTTTAGTCATAAACAGAACAACCCCTTCACCAGTGCAACATTCCCACCACCACTGACTCCTCCTCCTCCACCCCTGCCTGTCTTCGCGAGAGGCATTCTACTTCTCTCATTCTTTAACATTGTCATGTTAGTTGTTAGTGTTATTGTAGTTATTTCCCTTACAGCATTCACCACCCTCTGTGGCGAGCTTCAATTTGGACCACATTTGTCAATGCTCAAGACTTTTTCTTGACTCTGTGCTGAGGGATCTCACATATTTAAGCTTCATCTTCTTGATTAAACTGAGTTATTTGAGAACTGGATCTATATATGACTCACCTTTAATTACCCAAATCTATGTACATGATAGCAACTCAAACATTAACTGATTGAATAACAAATATTCGAAGAAAGATTTTGACAAGTTAGCTAGCTCTTTGAGAAATTTTGATTAGATATCTATAGAAATAAAGGTCAGTGTTTCAGTAGTACCTGCTGTCCCAGAAACACTTATAGTCAGTTAAACACACATAACAAACCTAATTTATTCATAATTGAATTGAGATAACTATTAATATGTGGCTGATATTACTGTATTTATATGCCTACTCAGTCTCCACAAAACTATATTACTTTAAAATAAGTACAAGGTAGTTTATCTCAGCTATAAATATTTCATGATACTAAATATTTATTAAATACTATGCTGCATATTTTTGACTTTCATTATTTAATGCCTTTCTGAAATAAAATATATGCTTCTGGGGTATGCATTGTGTTCATTGGTGGATTGTATACAATTAAGTTAGGATCTTCCGGAAGTTCTCTGAATCCTTTGGGAGCAGTTAGAGTCTTGAAAACGTATGTTTACAAGATGACATGAGAGACAAACTTAAAATATAATAAGGGGAAGTTCCATGTGTTATTTGTCATTGAGTTGAGTGCCAACATTCCAAAATGGACTCAATTTTTCCAGACCAAACTCAAGTTCAATAATAAATTGTGGTGACTAAAACACCATGTGGCACCTAGTCCTGCATCTACAAAAAAACCTCTCCATTTAACATCTGGAATGCTTAAAGAACAACCTCCAGAAACCACAGTGAAAATTGGAGTGAAGACAGAATCACAGACACCAATGACCTTGTGTATTTTATTCTGCCAACCAATCACAGTAGAATTCCTGTGACATTGGTTGAATCATCGTATTATCCAAGAACTGCCCCCCCAAAAGCCGTTAAAATCTTTGTAAGTGGCACATGTACATTTCCATGATATTTCAGTATACCGTTCTGTAATTCAGTATATTTCTATAATATTTTTGAAACTGTTGGTTCAGAGCTAGGCACTTGATACCCATTTGCTAAATTCAATTGTGAACACAAATAAGGTTATATGTCAAACTTAATAGCAGTTGTTACATTAAAATATTGTATGTAATATTGCTTAACTACTGATTTTTAGAGAATGCAAACAAAACTTGAGATATTTATCATGTGGCAGATATCAGAAAATAAACAAACAACCCCCCAAACCAAAATAAAAACAATGGTCTTATTTTAACTTTATATAGTGAAATATATACTTTAGATTAATTTGCCAAAAAAAAAAAACCCAACAAAAAATACCACCATAAAACAAAACAGCTGTACCTGAAAAGTGTAATGGGTAAGTGGAAATTTGGCTCCTTAGTTCTAGGAAATAATGTTTATATATCTTTTCCAGAAAAGAAATTGGTATATTAGTAATGAATCAATTGCTTTTCTTAATAAAGTATAGGAATGAATTAATTCATGAATCAGTTGCTTTTTCTTCAAAATGAGGCAAAAAAGCCGTAATCTCTCTATTAATAACTGCACCCAAGATTTACTGCAAAGTGGAACCTTGGTCAAAGGCTAAATTGGAGAAAATAATTTACATCAGAGTCCTGAGTTAAAATTCCTTCTCCAGCCAAAATCTCACAGGCTTCTAAATCATGGGGCTAGGATATCTACCCAAGGACAGAGAGAATTCTACAAGTGCTCCATAAAATCTTGAGGTAAGAATTTTAAAGAGTCACCCCAATAATATTGCAACTTATCTAATTCCATAAGTAAAGAAAAAACATTTTTTGAGGAAAGTATTTTACAAGTCCATGTCTTATAAGATATAGTGATTTTAACCAAGAGTTACCATGAGCAATTATCATTATTATTGCCTTCATTAGCTATTTGTATTTTATTGAAATGATTTAGGAGAGAGATAGACAAAGACACTAAAGACAGATGTGACAGTGCTTTCTTCTCTATCATTTATCAGTGGTTAATGATTGTGTCATGTTGAAACAATGCCTGTAACCTAATATTTATCCAGCTCCACCAGCCTGTAGCTACATAGGAAATCATGAATTCGCTGCTCTATTTTGCTATTTGATATTTATAAATGTTAATGTGGGAATCACATTCTTCTGGAAATGATTGCCAAGTATTTTTATGAGCATCTAAATAATGCACTTAGCACTATTCTAGTATCTGTGCACATTAATTTATTGTTCAAAGAAATGCATATATCCTGCTTTTTGTATTTGGCATACATTTTTGTGGTATCTACTTGTTTTATAAAAGCATCCAAACTTCCTTGTAGCTTGTGGTGAACTGAGAAAGAAAGACTTTCCGGTTACACATTCAATGAGAAACCAGTCAATGTGGCTTAGACTTAGGTGTTAATGAAGCTGTTCTTTATAGTTTTTACTCTAATAAACTGAGACCTAAATATGTGTTCAGGCTCAGCTACGGTACTGGTTGAAGTAAAAGCTATAATTAGGACACTCAAAATTGCTTTACCCTCATAGATGTTGAGGTTCTGTTCCTAGATAAGTTACTACCTGCTGATGGCTTCCTTCCTTCCTTCCTTCCTTCCTTCCTTCCTTCCTTCCTTCCTTCCTTCCTTCCTTCCTTCCTTCCTTCCTTCCTTCCTTCCTTCCTTCCTTCCCTCCCTCCTTCCTTCCTTCCTTCCTTCCTTCCTTCCTTCCTTCCTTCCTTCCTTCCTTCCTTCCTTCCTTCCCTCCCTCCCTCCCTCCCTCCTTCCTTCCTTCCTTCCTTCCTTCCTTCCTTCCTTCCTTCCTTCCTTCCCTCCTTCCTTCCTTCCTTCCTTCCTTCCCTCCCTCCCTCCCTCCTTCCTTCCTTCCTTCCCTCCTTCCTTCCTTCCTTCCTTCCCTCTCTCCCTCCCTCCCTCCCTCCTTCCTTCCTTCCTTCCTTCCTTCCCTCCTTCCTTCCTTCCTTCCTTCCCTCCTTCCTTCCCTCCCTCCTTCCCTCCTTCCTTCCTTCCTTCCTTCCTTCCTTCCTTCCTTCCTTCCTTCCTTCCTTCCTTCCTTCTTTCCTTCCCTTCCTCCTTCCTTCCTTCTCTCCTTCCTTCCTTCTTTTCTTCCCTTCCTCCTTCCTTCCTTCCTTCCCTCCTTCCTTTCTCCCTTCCTTCCTTCTTTCCTTCCCTTCCTCCTTCCTTCCTTCCTTCCTTATTTCCTTCCCTTCCTCCTTCCTTCCTTTCTTCCTTCCTTCCTTCTTTCCTTCCTTCCTTCTTTCCTTCCCTTCCTCCTTCCTTTCTTCCTTTCCTCCTACTTTCCTTCCTTTCTTCCTACTTTCTTTCTTTTCTTCCCCCCTTCCTTCTTTCCTTTCTTTCTTCTCTATATCCTTCCTTCACTCATTCCTTCCTTCCCTCCTCCTTTCCTTCCTTCCCTCCTTCCTTATTTCCTTCCTTCCTTTCTTTCTTATTTCCTTCCTTCTCTCCTTCCTTCTTTCCTTCCTTTCCTCCTACGTTCCTTCTTTTCTTCCCTCCTTCCTCCTTTTCTTCCTTCCTTCTTTATATCCTTTCTTTCTTCCTTCATTCCTTCTTTCTCTCCTTCCTTCTTTTCTTCCTTCCTTTCCTCCTTCCTTCCTTTGTTCCTACCTTCTTTCTTTTCTTCCCTCCTTCCTTCTTTCCTTCCTTTCTTCTTTATATCCTTCCTTCCCTCCTTTCTTCTTTCCTTCCTTCTTTTTTCCTTCCTTCCTTCCTTCCTTCTTTCCTTCCCTTCCTCCTTCCTTCCTTTCTTCCTTCCTTCCCTTCCTCCTTCCTTCCTTTTCTCCTACCTTCCTTCCTTTCTTCCTACCTTTCTTCCTTCCTTCCCTCCTTCCTTCTTTCCTTCCTTTGTTCTCTATATCCTTCATTCATTCATTCCTTTCTTCCCTCCTCCTTCTTTCCTTCCTTCCCTCCTTCCTTATTTCCTTCCTTTCTTTCTTCCTTCCTTCCTTCTTTCCTTCCTTTTCTCCTTTCTTCCTACGATCCTTCTTTTCTTCCCTCCTTCCTTCTTTCCTTCCTTCCTTCTTTATATCCTTTCTTCCTTCCTTCATTCCTTCCTTCCCTCCTTCCTTTTCTTCCTTCCTTTCCTCCTTCCTTCTTTCCTTCCTTCCTTCCTTCCTTTCTTCCTACCTTCCTTTTTCTTCCCTCCTTCCTTCTTTCCTTTCTTCTTTATATCCTTCCTTCCCTCCTTCCTTCTTTCCTTTCTTCCTTTCTTCCCTCCTTCCTTCCTTCTTTCCTTCCCTTCCTCCTTCCTTTCCTCCTACCTTCCTTCCTTTCTTCCTACTTTCCTTTTCTTCCCTCCTTCCTTCTTTCCTTCCTTTTTTCTCTATATCCTTCCTTCCCTCTTCCTTCTTTCCTTCCTTCCCTCCTTCCTTATTTCCTTCCTTCCCTCCTTCTTTCTTTCCTTCCCTCCTTCCTTCTTTCCTTCCTTCCCTCCTTTCTTCCTACGTTCCTTCTTTTCTTCCTTCCTTCCTTCTTGCCTTCCTTCCTTCTTTATATCCTTTCCTCCTTCCTTCATTTCTTCCTTCCCTCCTTCCTTCTTTTCTTCCTTCCTTTCCTCCTTCCTTCTTTCCTTCGTTCTTTCCTTCCTTCCTTCCTTTCTTTCTTCCTTCCTTTCTTCCTACCTTCCTTCTTTTCTTCCCTTCTTCCTTTTTTCCTTCCTTTCTTCTTTATATCCTTCCTTCCCTCCTTCCTTCTTTCCTTCTTTATACCCTTCCTTCCTTCTTTACATCCTTCCTTTCTTCTTTCCTTCTTTATTTTCTTCCTTCCTTCCATTCTTTCTTCCCTCCCTCCCTCTCTCCCTCCTTCCTTCCTTCTTTTTTTGAGAGAATATTATGAAGAGATTAACTTACCTTGCTGTTTAGGCCAGAACAATTTGAAATATACTAATAGACAAGGCTTTAGATTAGTCATGACTGAACCACCCTGTATTTGTGCATTACAGCAGGAGATATTCAGGACTTCTGGTTCTACATTCAAGGATCAGTCCTGGTGGAGCTCTGGACATAAGGGTTGCTGGAAAGTGAATAAGTCTTCTGCTTGCAAGCGCTCTGCCCAATATATTATTTTCTGACCCTCACCCTCTCTTTGTCTTTTCTAGTCAATTGCAAACTCTCTTAAGATGATGCCCCTATTTGTGGGCTTATTTTATGTATTTATATTCAAAATCCTAAACTCCACTGAAGTAGCACATCATTGTAAGTAATAAAGAAATAAATTACTTTTTTCGACCTATCACTTAGCCATGAAACTTACTTGACTTTGACCCATCGATTAATCAGCCTCGTTTATAATCCAGTTCAGAGAATGTGGTCTACCTATTTGGTGTACTAATTGCTCCAATGCTTTCAAGCTAATCTATTTGATATCACCTTCAGTTTGCCAATTGTGTCTGATTTTTTTTTCTGTTTGATTTCAAATGAACTTACTAAATTGAGTCTTCAAAAAATTACTTTACTTACACTCCTTGGTTACAAAATAGTTCATGACTGAGTTTCAGTTATAAAATGTACACCAACCTTCACCAGTGCATATTTGCTGCCACCAATGTTTCCAGTTTCCCTCTCATCACAAAATGACATGATCATAAACTTATAGAAAACTACCTGCCTTTGGAGCAGACATTTTACTTCTCTCTCTTTCTCTTTCTCATTCTTTCTTTTTTATTTTTAGACCCTGTGGTTTGCACTAAAATGGAATATCTTTTACACTCCATTTAAAATATCCTAAATGATATTTTAGGATATTAGTAAATCATGTAGACCATCACTTTATGAACTAAAATTGGTTTTAGATGAATCTTTCATTTTCTTGGTATGTGAATAAATGATTAACATAATTAATTAAAAATAAAAACTAGGGTTAAAGCCAATGGTAGAATATAAATGTCACAGATATAAAACTCTAGTGTCCATCCCAGTACCAGAAAAGGAAACTGAAAATAAAAAATGTTATATGAAAAAGCTTATTTTAGCCTTTCTAAAAACTTTAATAATTTTTATATTTGTATAACATTAGCATTATGTCCATAGATATAACTTATTTATGGCAATTATATAGTGTAAGAATACTAAAGGCTAAAAATACCATAAATTGAGAAAGCAAATTTGATAATTTTAAGTTGTATAACAGGCTTGCAAAGGGCAAGGGGTTGCACAGATATAAGTCTATATTTTTAGGAGTTTTATCAGAAAAGCCACACACATTCTTGAGATGGAACAAGTAGTATTCAATATACAAGAACACGAGAAATATGCACACAGTTCAGTATTATCAGTATAGATGATGATGAAACATCATTAGACACATGTTTTTTAGTATGGTAAAGAAATAGGTTAAGGAGGACTCTTCTGGACTTCCCTTAACACTGAGAAGACTTAACAACAACGACCTGCTTACAGGACAGGGATCTCTGCATTGCCCTTTAATGGTGAGGTGGGTGAAACAAGAGGACGCTCCACATCCTGACTTCAATGTAGGATATGCAGATTCCAGGATATTTAATACAGAAACATGATACAAACCACAGAGATTGTGTGAAAAATAAAAGTATGTTGGCACTACAGACAATGTCTTGGATTGGACAATCTAGCTTGCCTGGAGCCTAGAGTTGGTCTTATGCCAGGAAACTTCAGGGGTCGGGTCTCTTTGTATTTAGGCCAAGGTTATTCCTTTCCATTCCCCTCATATGTTGGTGGGCCTATGCAAATAACAATTGCCACTCTAACACCGTTTTTACTGTGCTCCTTTGACTCTAATCCTTAAAAGAACACCCACTTAAAATTTGAGGTTAACTTAAGCTAATATGCATATACATGGAAATGTAAAAAATACTATGCCTCTAATGTTTAAGGAGTTATGTAAGTTTTATGGCTTTAGATTGTCTTGTGTGCTGTGAAGAAATATTATAATGTGTTACAATCTGGGGACTTGAGGGACAAAGTAATTGTACATGGATTCTGTTTTATTTATCTTAATGTTCTTTGGCTGAAAGTTCAAAGTTAAGATATCAGCAAGAGGACTTCTTCTGAGAATTATGTTATGGGTAATTGTCCTTCCACTGTAACTTTACCTTGTCATCTTTCTTTCTTTGCATCTTTGTTCTCATAATTAAAAATTAAAAAAAATAAAAAAAAAGGACTCTTCTGAATAGTCTCCACTGACAACTTATCTCCAATAGGAGTCTGGGGTCCTGATTACTACAGATATGTTTGTAAGTTTTTGTCTTCGTCCAATAAATGTAAGAGAATGCAGTAATGTTGTTTATCTTAGAATGGGGTAATTACATCATCCAAGCAGTAAGCTACTGCAGGTATTTTGCTTCCTTAATCCTAGAAACTATATATGTTTTAATGAAAAGAAAGGGCACACCATTTTGAATATTGGATTGATCTCTCTTTTTAATAGTTTAAAAATCTTCTTTTTACAACCTTGCTTTGAGGATCTTATTACTCTTATTTATAAATTAAAATGATGAGATGGAATTACATTTTTCTGTCCAGTTTTAAACACGTTCAGAGCTGGGTGGTTTTCAATGGCAAAGATAAATGCTTTTAAGAATAAAAAACATGGGGCCGGAATGGTGGTGCAAGCGGTAAGGCATCTATCTGCCTTGCCTGCACTAGCCTAGGGAGGACCATGGTTCCATCTCCTGAAGTCCCATATGGTCCCCCAAGCCAGGACTGATTTCTGAGTGCATAGCCAGGTGTAACCCCTGAGCGTTACCGGGTGTGACCCCAAAACCAAAAATAAAACAAAAAAATGAAAACATGAAGTCTTTCAAACTGAGTATTAATTATATAGTTGAAAATAATGTGTTTTGCATATTTATAATATTCCAAATTTATTTTAAATAGCAACAATCTATATTTTTGACCATGTATTATAGTTGAAAGTTAAGACTGATCTCATACCTAAATTGAAGGAAAGTGTTTGTATATAAATTGAGTGACTTGGGAGAAATTGCTTCTGAAATATCCCACAGTTGTGGTGTGAGAGAGTATATTTTTGAGGAGGAGCTATTCTGTGTTGCAAAAAGTGTTTCAGGAAGCACTTTGAAGAAGTGAAATGTGAGCAGTTGCTTCTGCCTTTTTGCGAACACTTGTCTCACTCTTGAGCTATGACTCAGAGAGGGGAATGCATCAGCACTTAAGAAACAGATGTTGTGCTCACTACCCTGGGGAGGGGCCGAGTGTGGGCACATGAAAGCTGTAGAGAGGCGCCTGGCACGGTTCTGTTTTGATCTACAAAGTAAAAACTAAAACTATGTGGTGAATAACAGGCTTTTGGATGGCCAATAAAGGAGGCTGAAATCATCAATTTGGAATGAGCAAAAACTAGGGAATGGAAGAAAGGATAATCAGGCTCTATTTATTTTATTCTCTCTCCTGGAACAATAAGATTTAATAGAATACTAAGTCCTCAATTTTTTCCCCCAAAATGGTGAGATTTTTATGTGCAGATTCCTGTTTCCTCATCAAAAGTTAAATGTTTTCTATAATTTTATTATATCATTTTATGATCATTAAAATAATGTGAACAAGGTAAAACACTAAAATTATGGGGCTTTGAGGATTTTAGAGTTACCGATCAGATGCCTTTGTATTCATGAAGATTAAAATAATCAAGGGCAGGGCACTTCTGTAAATGCAGGACCGAGTTGTGTCCAAGTTCAAAATTTCTTTCTAAAGAAAAATAAGGGAAGGGGAGGGGAAAGAATATAAAACCCATTATTTTAGGTATATATGGGGAAACAACAGCTTACTCTTTACTGAACTGAGAATAAACCAAATCAGAAGTTGACACTGAATTTGTGGTATATTAAAAAATGTATGGTAATAATATCCAACACAATAGAGACATGAGCCAGGAGGACTAGTCAATGCTAGGAAGCTTGCAATAAATAGCAGGGGACTGCAGTAAGGCTAGAGAAGGGACCACTATGCCAATGAGAGTTGGAAATGATCACTCTGGAAAGAATGGGTGCTAAAAGGAAGTAAAGTGCTAAAAGAGGTAGATACCTCTTTAATAACAGCAAACCACAGTGTCCAAAAGAGAAGAGAGAAAGATACAAGAAAAATGTCTGTTATAGACACAGACAGGGGAGAAGAGAAAGGTGGAGAGCAGGAGAGAAACTGGGATAATGGTGGTAGGAAATGTGTGCTGGTGAAGGGATGGGTGTTGGATATTGTATGAACTTTGTAACTGTATATTTCATAGTCATTTAATTAAAAAATTATATATAAAATAGTTGAGACAGATGATATTTATTTCTGAGAATGTATAAGCAATGGTGTTTGGAAGCATATCATAGTGAAGAGGTTAGGGACATAAGCTTTGGGATTGTACTTCCTAAAATTCAAGTTTTAGCTTTGTCTTTTTCAAAGTTGGCTACATTTTAAATTTCTTAAATGTTTGATTTTAGCATAAAATGGGGATAATAATGGCTATCCTTGTATTCTGTTGACTATTTGATAAATAAATGAGCTTAAAATATCTGGCATATAGAGCGTTCAGAAGTTTAGTTATTGTATTTCTGAATTTAAAATATAAATTCTATAATTATAAATAAAATCATGCAAATATGCAAAAGCCATTTTAATGTTGTGTGATATAAACCATGATCTCTATATAGGTGAAGAATCATAGGGCCACGTTAGTCATGCCTGGAGTAAGGAATGAAAAGATCATCATCTATCCAAATACTGTCTTTTTTTAAAAAAAATTTTAATACATTTTATTTAAACACCTTGATTACATACATGATTGTGTTTGGGTTTCAGTCATGTAAAGAATACCACCCATCACCAGTACAACATTCCCATCACCAATTTCCCAAATCTCCCTCTTCCCCACCCAACCCCCGCCTGTACTCTAGACAGGCTTTCTATTTCTCTCATACATTCTCATTATTAGGATAGTTCAAAACGTAGTTATTTCTCTAACTAAACTCATCCCTGTTTGTGGTGAGCTTCATGAGGTGAGCTGTAACTTTCAGCCCTTCTCTCTTTTGTGTCTGAAAATTATTATTGCAAAAATGTCTTTCATTTTTCTTATAACCCATAGATGAGTGAGACCATTCTGCATTTTTCTCTCTCTCTGACTTATTTCACTCAGCATAATAGATTCCAAGTACATCCATGTATAGGAAAATTTCATGACTTCATTTCTCCTGACAGCTGCATAATATTCCATTGTGTATATGTACCACAGTTTCTTTAGCCATTCATCTGTTGAAGGGCATCTTGGTTGTTTCCAGAGTCTAGCTATGGTAAATTGCCGTGGGCGTGCTGCATCCACAGCAAGATCTTAATGGGGTCTGTAAATCCTCACTGGGCATAAGTGGGAGCACGAGCAGATGAATATGGAATATAAAAATGAAATAAATGAGACCACACAAAATGCATTGTATGGGGACCCATGGGACGAGAGACAAATTTTACTGTTCAGCCGATGATATTTTAAGCACAAACTCTGGTATGCAAGGTGTTTTCAGGGGAAACAAAGAGCAGAGGATCTTCCCAATGAGACCAGGCCCTAGAATCTACATATCAAATAACTACTCAATGTAGGTGAGAAAGAGCCCTGATAGAGGTAATGTGAAACTTGAGCTGAAGATGTTTTTGGTTTAGCAAAAAGCAGGTTTTTCAAGAAACCAGGAGGAGAGAGACAGGTTTTGCAAGAGATGTTTATGTAGTTGACAGAAAATAGATTTTTTGGGGGGTGGAAATAATTGTTTACTATCAGAGAGATAGACCGAGAAAAACAAGCTGCTGGCACCAGGTTACACTTGAAGTAAGAGTCACAAATAAACTAGCCATCAGAATTATAGCCAGTAATCCACGCAAAGGGTCAATGATTGTCTTCTCTAAATGGGTCTTCTGGCAGATAATTCTTAGGGGAAAAATTAGGCACTGCACCAGGAAAGCCAAAAGCCAGGTCTGGTGCATGATTCCTAAATAAATGGAGACAATACCTTTGCAGGTAGTGACAGTAAATAGTGCTGCAATGAATATAGGTGTAAGGAAGATTTTTGTATTGTATTTTTGTGTTCCTAGGATATATTCCTAGGAGTGGTATAGCTGGATCATATAGGAGCTCGATTTCCAGTTTTTGGAGAAATCTCCATATTGCTTGCCATAAAGGTTGAACTAAATGGCATTCCCACCAGCAGTGGATAAGAGTTCCTTTCTCTCCACATTCCCACCAACACTGTTTGTTCTCATTCTTTGTGATATGTTGTGAGGTGGTACCTCACAATTGTTTTTATTTGCATCTCCCTGATGATTAGTGATGTGGAGCATTTTTTTCATATGTCTTTTGGCCATTTGTATTTCTTCTTTGTCAAAGTGTCTGTCCATTTCTTCTCCCCAATTTTTGATGGGATTAGATGTTTTTGCTTGTAAAGTTCTGTTAGTGCCTTGTATAATTTGGAGATTAGCCCCTTATCTGATGGGTATTGGGTGGATATTTCTCCCACTCTGTGGGTGCATCTTGTATTGAAAAGTTCGAAAGTCCTAATTTAGTTACCCGGCGCAGAGAAATGAAGAGGCTGATGAGTTCCAGCAGATGCTTTGAAAAAGTGCTTTAATACTGACCAGTCAAATGGCCAGGGTCAAAGTTCCCCCAGAATAGAAAGGGGACCAAAGACCTCGTGGGTCCCTCGTCACCCCCTTATATAGAATGGGAAGTGGGAGGGGAAGAAGAGTCCTTGAGGGCTGGACTTCCGCTACGATAACACCAATGATTCGTGAGGTAGGGGTAGAGGTGGGGCCGAGGCAGTGACGACTTCCTTAAGGGTGGGGCCAAAGCCGTGACAACTTCCCTAAAGGGCGGGGCACCCACCAAGGTTGGTGGGGGGGGGGCTGATTTCCCTTTTCAGTATCCTGAGCAATATTTCCTTTAAGGTGAAGAAGCTTCTCAGCTTAATATATTCCCATTGGTTAATCTCTGCTTTCACTTGCTTGGAGAGTGCAGTTTTCCTCTTGAATATGCCTGTAGTCTCAATGTCCTGGAGTGTTTTGCCTACATGTTGTTCTATATATCTTATGGTTTTGGGTCTGATATCGAGGTCTTTCGTCCATTTGGATTTTACCTTCGTACATGATGTTAGCTGGGGGTCAATTTTTTGCAAGTGGCTAGCCAGTTGTGCCAACACCACTTGTTGAAGAGGCTTTCTTTGCTCCATTTAGGATTTCTTGCTCCTTTACCAAAAATTAGGTGATTGTATGTCTGGGGAACATTCTCTGAGTATTCAAGTCTATTTCACTGATCTGAGGGCCTGTCTTTATTCCAATACCATGCTGTTTTGATAACTATTGCTTTGTAGTGAAGTTTAAAGTTGGGGAAAGTAATTCCTCCCATATTCTTTATACCAATGATTGCTTTAGCTATTCTATGGTGTTTACTATTCCAAATGAATTTCAAATATGCCTGATTTACCTCTTTGAATAATGTCATGGGTATCTTTAGAGGGATCACATTAAATCTGTACAATGCTTTGCGGAGTATTGCCATTTTGATTATGTTAATCCTGTAAATCCATGAGCAGGGTATGTGTTTCCATTTCTGCGTGTCCTCTCTTATTTCTTGGAGCAGAGTCTTATAGTTTTATTTGTATAGGTCCATCACATGTTTAGTCAAGTTGATTCCAAGATATTTGAATTTGTGTGGCACTATTGTGAATGGGGTTGTTTTCTTAATGTCCATTTCTTCCTTATTACTATTGGTGTATAGAAAGGACATTGATATTTGTGTGTTAATTTTGTAGCCTGCCAACTTGCTATATGAGTATTGTTTCTAGAAGTTTTTTGGTAGAGTCTTTAGGGTTTTCTAAGTAGAGTATCATGTCATTTGTAAACAGCGAGAACTGACTTCTTCCTTTCCTATCTGGATTCCTTTTACTTGCCTAATCGCAATAGCGAGTACTTCCAGTACTACGTTGAATAGGAGTGGTGAAAGAGGACAGCCTTGTCTTGTGCCAGATTTTAGAGGGAAGTCTCTTAGTTTTTCTCCATTGAGAATAATATTTGCCACGGGTTTGTGATAGATGGCCTTAACTAGATTGAGAATGGTTCCTTTCATTCCCTTCTTGCTGAGAGTTTTGATCAAGAATGGGTGTTGGACCTTATCAAATGCTTTCTCTGCATCTATTGATATGATCGTGTGATTTTTATTATTTTTGTTGTTGATGTTGTGTATTATCTGGATAGATTTATGGATGTTAAACCCTTGCACACCTGGGATGAAACCTACTTGATTGTAGTGGATCAATGATGCATTGAATCCTACTTGCCAGGATTTTGTTGAGGATCTTTGCATCTGCATTACTCAGCGATATTGGTCTGT
Organism: Suncus etruscus; assembly: GCF_024139225.1. Classification (NCBI taxonomy): domain Eukaryota; kingdom Metazoa; phylum Chordata; class Mammalia; order Eulipotyphla; family Soricidae; genus Suncus; species Suncus etruscus. The sequence continues at coordinate 9,442,866 of NC_064860.1, forward strand.
AATTTTCTTTTTCATAGCATCTCTGTCTGGTTTAGGTATCAAGGTGATGTTGGCTTCATAAAAGCTATTTGGAAGTGTTCCCGTTTTTTTGATTTCATTAAAGAATCTTATCAGGATTGGTAGTAGTTCCTCTTGGAAAGTTTGAAAGAATTCATTAGTGAATCCATCTGGGCCTGGGCTTTTGTTTGGGGGCAGATATTTGATTACCGTTTTAATTTCATCAATAGTGATGGGGGTGTTTAGATATGCTACATCCTCTTCCTTCAACCGTGGAAGATTATAAGAGTCCAAGAATTTATCCATTTCTTCCAGGTTCTCATTTTTAGTGGCGTAGAGTTTCTCAAAGTAGTTTCTGATTACCCTTTGGATCTCTGCCATATCAGTAGTGATCTCTCCTTTTTCATTTCTAATATGAGTTATTAAGTTTCTCTCTCTCTCTCTCTTTGTTAGTTTTGCCAGTTGTCTATCAATCTTGTTTATTTTTCGAATAATCAACTTCTGCTTTCATTGATCTTTTGGATTGATTTTTGGGTTTCCCTTTGTTTATTTCTGCTCTCAGCTTTGTCATTTCCTTCTGGCTCCCTATTTTTGGGTCCTTTTGTTGAGCACTTTCTAATTCTATGAGCTGCGTCATTAAGCTTTTCAGGTAGGCCCCTTCTTCCATCCTGATGTGTGCTTGCAAAACTATAAATTTTCCTCTCAGTACTGCTTCTGCTGTGTCCCATAAGTTCTGATAGTTTGTGTCTTTATTATCATTTGCTACCAGGAAAGTTTTGCTTTCCTCTTTGATTTCATCTCAGACCCACTGGTTGTTCAGTATTAGGCTGTTTAACTTCCAGGTGTTAAAGTTTTTTTTCAGTGTCCCTTTGGAATTCACATATAATTTCAGAGCCTTGTGGTCAGCAAAGGTAGCCTGCAAAATTTATATCTTCTTGATATTATGGAGGTATGTTTCATGTGCCAGCATGTAGTCTATCCTGGAGAATGTCCCATGTATATTGGAGATAAATGTGTATCCAGCTTTCTGGGGATGGAGTGTCCTATATATATCTACTAGGCCTCTTCCGATTCTCTTCTCAGGTCTAGTATATTCTTGTTGGGTTTCAGTCTGGTTGACCTATCCAGTGTTGACAAAGCCATGTTGAGTTTCTCCACAATTATTGTGCTGTTATTGATATTATTTTTCAGATTTGTCCATTGTTGTACTAAATATTTTGCTGGCCCCTTATTCGGTGCATATATGTTTAGGAGAGTAATTTCTTCCTACTGCACATAACCCTTGATTAATACAAAATGTCCATCTTTGTCCCTTACAACTTTCCTGAGTATAAAGGTTGCATCATCTGATATTAATATGGCCACTTCAGCTTTTTTATTGGTGTTGTTTGCTTGGATAATTTTCCTCCAACCTTTTATTTTGAGTCTATGTTTGTTCTGACTATTCAGGTGCATTTCTTGTAGGCAGCAAAGGTTGGATTGAGTTTTTCAATTCATTTAGCCACTCTGTGTCTCTTAACTGGTGCATTTAGTCCATTGACATTGAGAGAAAGAATTGTCCTGGGATATAATGCCATCTTTATATCAAAATTTGGTATGTCTTTTGGTCAGTCTTGTCTTAAATTAGGTCTTTCAGTTTTTTCTCTTAAGACTGGTTTTGAGTCTGTAAAGTTTCTGAGCTGTTGCTTGACTGTGAAACCATGTATTTTTCCTTCAAACCGGAAAGTGAATTTTGCTGGGTACAGTATTCTAGGTGAAACATTTATTTCATTGCGTTTTGTCACTATGTCCCACCACATCTTTCTGGCCTTGACTGTTTCTGGTGACAAGTCTGCTGTAAATCTCAAGGATGTTCTCTTGAATGTATTTTCGATTTTTGATCTTGCTGCTTTCAGAATTCTTTTTCTCTCTTTGGGCTTCGTCATTATGACTAGGATGCGTCTTGTGGTATTTTTTCTGGGGTCTCTTTTGGTTGGTACTCTTCAGGCATGCAGAATTTGATAACATATATTCTTTAGCTCTGGAAGTTTCTCTTTAATGATGTTCTTGACTTTTGATTCTTTCTGGAGATTTTCTTCCTGGGTCTCTGGGACTCCAATGATTCTTAAGTATTTCTGTTGAGCTTATCATAGACTTCTATTTTCATCTGTTCCCATTCTTTGACTAATTTTTTTTATTGTCTGTTCATTTGCTTTAATTATTTTTCTAATCTCTCCCACTGTATGGAGTTCTTATTTATCTCATCTTCCACAGCACCAATTTTATTCTCAGGTTCTGTTACCCTGTTGGAGAGCTTATCCATTTTGTCATTCAATTTGTTTACCGAGTTTTTCAGGCCCGTTATTTGACCTGTTATTTCAGTTTGTAGTTTTGTGATTTTTGTCTTCATATTTTCTTGTTTCTTATTAGTGTTCTGTTCAACTTGATCCATGGTTTCTCTGTGTTCTTTGAGCATCTTCCATATTTCTTGTCTAAACTCCTTTTCTGAGAGCTTGAGTAGTTGGTTGGCCATTTTCTGGTCATCAGAATTGTCATCTTCATTCTCTATGTCTGATGCTGGCCTGTGTTGTTTTTCAAATATCACACTTGTATTGTCGGTTTTTCTATGTGTTGTGGTGGTATTCATTGGCTAAATGATGTGTGCAGCCACGGTCCTCTGGCTCTGCCCTTTCTGGGTGGGTTGACTTGCCTCCAAAGAAGGGTGCAGAGGTCCTGCAAGCCCCCCGAAGGGGCCCGGCCAGTGGAGAGTGGACGAGAGGCTCACGAACAACCGCACCTTTAATTTGCAAAGCTCAGATCACAGAACCACACCTTGAAAAAAATCTAAGAGAGGTTAATAATAAGGCCCAAGACAGGAAATTCCGTTCAAAGGTGATTTAATGTGGTTCAGCACCTTCTTATATAGAGAAGGTACAGGGGGCAGGCAAAAGGCAGTGTCAATCACTCTTTTTCGCGCACAGACCGTCTCATTATTTCAAATAAGGTATAAACACAGGACAGGTAGGGTGGGACAAGGAACATAACATCATTCCCCAAATATGGAAGGTGGGCAGTGGGGCAGGGGGCAGTCATGCTAGGTAAACAGTTTCTTGGGTAGAGTCTGTTTGACCACATTCCCAGGCTCTTAACAGATTTATGGTGGGGCAAAGTTCTTACGGAATAACTTTGTAAAAACCCAATGTTGCACAAAACAATAAAGAGTACCTTGTTAACTCAAGAATGTGGGCTAGGGGAATCTAGCTTCATTCCAGGCTGTGTTCCTTTCCCCTGGGCTAAGAAATTATTTATTACTTTTGTGATTGCTTTTTTCCTGCTGGCCCAGAGGCTTTGTAGCAATCAGCACATAGGACTGGAAAATGGCAGAGAGGTTTTTGCAAAAGTGGTCACGGTAGCCAACAGAAGGGGAGCCCTCTGTGGATGAAGCCACAGACAGGATGAAATCTTAAGCCCAAGCACACAGCAGAGAAGACAGTCCGGGAAGAAATGCTGGGCTTCAGTGATCCAGCTCAGTTCTTAGTGTGATTTTTTTTCCTTCTTGTTGCAGCAGCGTTCTTTCCTTAGAAAGAGCACATGGCCATGTAGCAAAGCGGAGCAAAGTGCTTTTATGGAGCCTCTGGGAGAGCAAATTTTCTGGGCCCTTTTTGGCCCACTCCCAAGAGGTTCAGGAGACAGGACAGGAGACAAACACACACAGGCAGCACTAACAGTTTCTAACAGTTGGGCCCCACTGGGCCGGCATATATTTTCCCAGCCTGTTGTCACAAACAGGGGACCTACCTTCTGTGAAGTACTGCTTATAGCTGGTTTTCACTTTAGGGGTGCTCCAGCCCCTTAAATGAGCCTCTGGGAGAGCAAATTTTTAGGGCCCTTTTCAGCCCACTTCCAAGAGGTTCAGGAGACAGGGCAGGAGACAAACACACACAGGCAGTGCTCACAGTTTCTCCCCTAATGTCTTTTTTTAAAACTCTCACCTTGATTGTCTATTATTGGTAACAATAACGATTCACTGAATTGCATAAAGAAAAAAAGAGGAGGTATATATCTAATTAGCTATTAGGACAGTTCAAAATGTAGTTATTTCCCTAACTAAACTCATCACTATTTGTGGTGAGCTTCCTGAGGTGAGCTGGAACTTCCAGCTCTTTTCTCTTTTGTGTCTGAAAATTATTATTACAAGGGTGTCTTTATGAGGAAAATGGAGAGCCTGTCTAGAGTACAGGCGGGGGTCGGGTGGGGAGGAGGGAGACTTGGGACATTGGTGATGGGAATGTTGCACTGGTGATGGGTGGTGTTCTTTACATGACTGAAACCCAAACACAATCATGTTTGTAATTAAGGTGTTTAAATAAATTTAAAAAATATATATCTAATAAGCTACACTTCAACTTTTTTTCTTTTTTTCTTTTTTTAAAATAATTTCCTTATTTAAGCACCTTGATTACAGACATGATTGTAGTTGGTTTCATTCATATAAGGAACACTCCCCTTCAGTAGTGCAGCATTCCCATTACCAATGTCTCCAATAACTGTCCCTCTTCCAAGCACCTGTATATGACAGGCATTCTACTTCTCTCGCTCATTAACATTGTTATGACAGTTGTCAGTGTAGTTTTTTCTCTCTAAATGTACTCACCACTCTTTGTGGTGAGCTTTATATTGTGAACTGATCCTTCCAGGTCTCATCTCTATTGTCTCTGGACATTATTAAAATAAAGTATTTTATTTTTCTTCAAATTCATACATGAGTGAGACTATTTTGTGACCACTCCTAGGGATATATCTAGGAACATAAAAATATAATACAAAAATGCCTTCCTCACACCTATATACATCGCATCACTATTTAAAATAGCCAGACTCTGGAAACAATCAAGATGCCCTGCAACTGTTGAATGGCAAAAGAAACTGTGTAACATATACACAATGGAATATTATGCAGCCAACAGGAAAGATGAAGTCATAAATTTTCTTATGCATGAATGTACATGAAATCTATTATGCTGAGTGAAATAAGTCAAAGTGAGAAATATTCCTACTCTTATCTTTTATTTACTGCCTAGATCCATTCCATCTTCACACATCTTGACATGTCTAGGTTTTCTCAAAACTCAGAGTTGCTTGTAAAAATTTTTAGATGATCATAAACATTGCATTAAAAAACTTTTTTGTTTTGGTTTATTTTTGGGCCACACCCAGTGGCCTTCAGGGCTTACTCCTGGCTATGTGCTCAGAAATCACTCCTGGCTTGGGGGATGCTATGAGGATCTTGGTATAGAACCCAGTTCCATCCTGGGTCAGTCATGTGCAAGGCAAAGGCCCTACCACTGTGCTATCACTCCAACCCCTGGCATTAAAAACTTCTAAAAATTCTTTTTTTCTAATTTTATTTCATTGTCTTACTTCAAAATATTAAATAAAATTGATATAATAAAAGTAATTCTTTTTCTTTTTTTCTTTTACTTTTCAACTTATTTTTTAAATAATATCTTTATTTACAAGAACTGTCTTTGTATTTCTACAGAACATAACAATAAATAGCAGAACATTGACATTCAGAAAATATTTTGAATGTTTTAATGGAATACAAACTAGCCGTGACCTATCAGCAATTGGTGAGACATAACAGATGTTTATTAGGGTGCATGTCTTAAATTCTTAAGATCCCAATTTGATCCATGACATCCCATGGCCTTTTGAGCATATTTGATAAAGCCATAGACCCTGAAATCCTGAAATGACTGTTAATCTGAGCAGTCTTCCTTTCTTGAGCCCATTTTTTGACTGCATTTTTAAGTCAAGAATCACTAAAATTAGCTTCAGGCCACCAGAGCACCTAAAGAAATAAAAAAAAAAATCATCAATCTAGTTTGGTTAATAATGGATACATTGATAGGTATGAATGATTATTTCTAACTAATAGTTTAGAGTATTGACTTTAGATATTTTGAAGGAAATGTAGTGGAACTATAAATGTTGCTTCTTGTAATCCAGACATATTTTTTTAAATTTACTATCCTTTTCTCTTTTTTTTTCTAGAATTATACATGCAAAATATTTCAGTTTTCAAATACATCATCAGTTTTCAAATACAAATGCATCGATAGAAAACAAACTCCTTGTGTTTTTATAATTAAATATTGAAATTTATAAAATATTCCTTGAGCATATAATTTTAGAAAACATTAAGACTCTGAATTTGAAAATTATTTCCCAGGGTAAAATTAAATGGTATTCTTTATGATGACTTTTCAAAATCTATGACCCAGTGAGCTAGCAGATTATAAACTTGGCAGGCCAATCCCTACAATTCCTAGTGAGAAGAATTTTGGTTTTTAACTTCCTTTGGAAAACCTCTCAAGCTAGAGGGGAAATAAATATACTTCAAGAATCAAGACTGTTTTTAGAAAATCAATTTTAGGATATATTTCAGGAATTTTGGCTTTGACTCTTTAATTTTTTTTTATTTCTTAATTAGCATTTTAACCTGCCCTTGTCAGCCGTCCAAACCTGCCTTTTCCTGAGCTCCAGAAGATTCAAAAGCATTTTGGCAAGTTCAATAGGAAAATGGCTGTGAGAAGCTCACAAAGAAAGTGAGAAATGATGTCTCCACTTCCCAGTGTTCTTGGCCAGATCAGTTTTCTGTGAGGGAGGAAAAAATGCTGGAATCATTTCAGATACTGTGCTGACATTCTGACTCAGGGCTGGACTCATTAAATCAACAAATATTTAGCTTGTGCTGGGATCTTTTTATCTTAGAACTCTAAAAATTGCTCTAAATTTTAATGCTTCAAACCCTCACAATACTTAGAGTAAAAATAAAATGTTTAAAATATTCAACGAGGAGCCAGAGATTATAAAATGGAGGTAGGGTGTTTGCCTTGCATGCAGAAGGACGGTGGTTTGAATCCCGACATCCCATAAGATCCCCTGAGCCTGCCCAGAGCGATTTCTGAGCTTAGACCCAGGAGTAACCCTGAGCACTGCCAGGTGTGACCCAAAAACCAACCAACCAACCAACAAACAGAGCATTCAAGGAGAGTACAAGAGTTAACACAACTATACATAATCAGTCTTCAGATGCTTGATAAAGATAGAGAGATACTAAAGGTCATTTCTTGATCCTTTAAAGTTTGTCTGGAATTATAGAGGAAAATTATAAGAACAAATTACTAACGTTAAATATTTTAAAAGATTTTGTTTACTATTGACTTTCTGGAGATCAATTCTGTGTTGTTTTTTTACATGCTCTATATAATCCTGAGAACTGTGCAGAGTGGGTATTGAGGTTTATTTATGTTATTATTATTATGTTTATTATTATTATTTCAGTGGACTAGAAGGTCCAGGAGGAATGGATTAATCTCATTCCCAGCATCTTTTTCATCTTTAAAACTTGGAATGTTTAGAAAATAAAAATTAATTGTGGCTACAGAGGAGAAATCTGAGCCTCTAAGATTAGATCATTTGACTGAACTCAGTGTGAGGTGGAGAGTAAAAAGTCTAAACTTTGAACTTCTCCATGTGATTGTGAAGTCTTAATATCTGGTGTAGATTAATTTTCTACACTGATATTTAATGACTTGGGAGAAAGGAAAGGGATAGAACATGTTGAAGAATAAGTATAAGGAAGATCCATGATGAGGAGACTAACACCGCTGGTTTAATTTTAAAAGAGAAAAACATGTCATGAATAGATCTGCAAAAACTATAAAATGTGTGTTTTTAATAGTTAATGGTAATAATAAGACAAAATGATCTAGAGCTAAAGCTTTAAGAAGACTGTGCAAAGTAAGTTTTGAGGAAATGAAAAGCAGAGGTCAGTGAGAATACTGATCCATTAACCTTAGAAGGAGATGACAGGTACACATGAAAAATAACTGAAGTTACTTCATATATGGGTATTGGTCTTTTATCAGATTACAGGAAATTGAAATAATTTGGGTATTTGAGAGATAAAGGAAAAAATATTTAGGTGGAAATATGATATGAATATTTAAAGGGAGAATACTAAATAATATATGGTAAGCATAATTGGACACAAGCTGTTTCTCTTTACTATAAACAATGATTTACCAAGTTGGATATAATATAGTCATTTCAGGTGTAAAAGATTCAAACACCAATTCTGCCCCCAATATGATCTTCCCTTTACTACTGTCCCCAAGTTCCCACCCACCACCCTAACCTGACTCCATGAAGGCACAAACAAATTTACTTTATAATGCTTCGTATTACTTCATAATACAATAAAAAGGAAAATTGAATTATCAAAACGTAGATCAACAAGGGTCAATTTGAAGTGATGGTTATGATTTGCCATAGAGAAACTAGAGTCAATGTCTAAGGATTTATTGGGCACTTATTGGTGCTAATTGAGCCTTCTGTGTTTACTATTGAGGACACACTGAGCTTGGCAGATTACTATGTAACTTTTCCAACAGATTTCCTGTTATATTATATTAGGCTTACACTACTACAAGATATCATGGCTGCATGGTCCAAGATTTAGAGATCCAAAACATATTCGGTGGCTTGAAAGTTTGATTAAGTTAATCTGCAGAGCTGGGCCAGTTTTGTTGGAGTGTGTAGGGGGTGGAGTTAGGGTGCTGTAGTTCATGTAGAAATGGAATTTGAAAACCCCTCTTCTTCTCTGAGATTGCCATAGAGAGGGCATCACCCAGATAGGACTACCTGGAAAGTATCAGCAGCCATTATTTTCTTTTGTCACGTGATGCTTCTATTGGCACTGCAGAACAAGGGTCTTTTTGTAAAGTTAGGCTTGAGCCTGCTACAGCTGAGATCATACATGACCGAGTTAATGGAATTTAAATATTTCGAATTGGTATCTAAGTTAGAGGTGCTAAAGTCAGAAACCAAGACATTGAGGAAATAATGGAAACCTTGATAGTGATTGAGAAATGTGGCTTGATGTTAGAAAATCCCTTTAAATAAATGAGTACTCCATTTTATATGTTGATATTATAGTATGAGACAGTGGGATAGCTAAATTCTAACTGTACAACTTGTTGAACTTTTAAATTTGCCAAGTGATATACCAGGTGATAATGCATAAAACTCACCCATTTTCCTCTAATAAAGTTGAAAAGACAAGCTTTAAGATAAAGTTGAGAAAAGTAAAACTCTGAAATCTAAGGGGGTGGTAGATGAAACATAGTTAAGTTTTATTTTTTGATTGTAATATATAAAAACCAAAGATAACAGAAAATTATGTAGAATATTGACATCATGTTGAAAGCACTCCCATAGGAACCTTCCTTAAAGGATAGTACATTACAACTATGAAAGATATCTTTTAGCAACCCTTGGGTTATTCAAAAATAAATTGTTTAATTTTAACAAATTTGGAAGTTTTCTATTTTCTTCTGTTAGTGATTTTAGCTTAATCCAACTGAAGTCAAAAAACATTCTTGGTATTATTTCAATCCTTTGAAATTTGCTGACATATTTTATAATGTAGAAAAATTCTATTTTAGTAAATGTTCCATTGCAGTTGAGAAGAATATGTCCTCTGGAATACTGAGCACAAAGTTTTAGAGATGCAAGTTAGTCAAGTTTGTTAATAAAGGTTCTACATTTCAATGCTTTTTCATTGGATTGTTTTTAGCAATTTCTAAGACAAATATATATATATGTATATATATTCACCCATTATAATTATTAAATATTTGCTCCTGGTTTTTTTCTTTTATATATTTTGAATTATTCTTAGGTAGAAATTAATTTGAATTTGGATTTTCATCACTGAAATATATTTAACTCTAGTAATTTTTTCTAAAAATTTACTTAAGAATCATTATGGTCATATAAGTTTCTTTTCCTATTATTATTATCACATAGTTTTATTCCCATTTTTATTGCCTTATAATTCACATGTATTTAATATATATTATACTACTGTGGAAGCCAAAGTTTAAGGATGAGAATGAAGCATGACAAAGAAAATAAGAGAGGAATAATTAGAGAGGTGGGAGGATAGTGCTAAAAGTTAGTGAATCATAGAATTTTAAGGAGAAAGGAAACTTCAATTTGCCCTGCCACTATTTTAGCAGAGAAAAGTGCCAAGTGGTCTAGAGAAATAAAGACACCTAGAAATTATAAGAGTGATTAGATTTTTTATATATTGATTAAAAGGTTATGAGTTTTTTATTGTAGATAAATCAGGCTGAAAGAAAATGTACATAACAAGAAAATTTAAACTGTAGATTAAGACATTTATTAAATCTATCTACGGGGGAGTAAATCTTTAATTTTCTAAAAAATAACTCAAAATTTTTGTGAAGAAAGATGAGTTTTATTGAAATGGTCAATTATCAAATTATCAAAGATGTGAAAAGAGAAAGCTCACCCAGGTTTTTCCTAACTAAAAATCAACATGTTTGTAATCATGGTGCTTAAATAAATATATTTATAAAAGGAAATAAAATTAAAACAAACAAACAAAAGAAGCTGATACAGTTTGATAAGTGTTAGCAGGAGAATGTGGCTTTCAAAAGCAGGCCCAAGCTTGAGGTTTTATCTGGTCATGTCATTGAGTCTTTTCAGTAAGTTATTTAAGCACTATTGTCTTTTCTGTCCCAAGTACTTTGGTGTCTCCTCTGAAGGGTTTGTCCTGCCTATAATTATACAAATATTCAAAGGCTTTACACAGTCTTATGGAAGGCATGAACCTAGTTTCACCCCCAAGCAGAATGAACACTATGGACTTTCATTGTTCTCTCTGGCCACAGTGTCTGGTGGAAGCTGAGGTCTAGATACAGTGTGACTCTCATAGGAGACTGGGCAATGGGTTAGTAATTTTCAGTCTATATTTACATTTGTCATCTCTTCCCTCTCCCCAAGATAAAAGTTATATATTATTGCTTCAGAATACAATTTATATGGTTAGGGGGTGGGATTAAAAAAAGAATACAGTTTATATGTTGACTCGTTTGTGACTAATTCCTATGTCTTTGCATAACTGTTTGCATTTACAAAGGAAGAGATAGAACAAGAAAGTGGACCACAAGGAAAGAACTCCAAGACAAAAACTGAAATCAAGTAGAGTGAAAATAAAGGAGTGGATATAAACCCGCATACTTTCTGAAGATTATATAATAACTTGGCTAGATTTCTAAATATTACCCTCATAAAACACAGTGATTCTAAATTACATATTCCTGAAGGGCCACCTTTGGTTATTCTAAGCAGCTATAGCTACACTGTGTAATTATTTTCAAGACTATTTTAGCTTGTATATAACTGAATGGGGAAGAGAACTATGTGGAATTCATATAAAACACTGAACATAATTAGGTAGATTCTTGGAAAAAGTCAGGGGAATTAGTTCTGGAAAGAAGGAAATACTCTATTTTATTCAAAACAGAAAGCAAAGAGGATTCACATAGACTAAATATTTAAAGTACATGGGGTGAAGAAGGCATGAGAAATTTACAGTTGATGATCTTGATCTTCTTAATGAAGTGTACTAGCAAAGCATTAGATTATGTTTTTTCATCCTGACAGTAGTATAGAAAGAGATAAAGTAATATGTGTACATCCTGACAGTCGCTTTACTGCTACAAACAAAAATTAGAACACATTCTCAGCTAAAATATTTAATGGAAAGCTTAAGAAAAATATGAAAATAGCATAGAGTAACAATCTCCACTAATCACTTTGCTTCAACAATTCTAAATACAAAGTCAATTTGACTTGATCTATGCAATCAACTACTTTTTGATATTCTATAGTGAGTCATAGATATTGTGTTATCAATAATTTTATATATGGAATACATAATTAAAAATATAATTATGATATAATATATTTTACACTACATAATATTATATAATATTATATAAGTTATATGCTAGCACAAGATTGTATGGATAAAATTTAAAACATCTGAATTTAACAAATGATTTCTTCCAAAATATAAATTGCCAAAGAGTCAAGAAAATAACGGAAAGACCAAATAAAGCATTTTCTTAGAAGATAAAGGAAAGGTACTGTATTTTTTGGCATATAAGACGACTTTTGAAACAATAAAATGTCAACCAAAAATCAAGGGTCGTCTTATACGCCGAAAAATATCCTGATAAATGTTTCAATATGCTGCTAAACGAAAATTGTCTGAATATTGCCACAAAACAAATTTTCCAACTCGATCCTGCATCAATCACTGCAAGGCTGCTCGGACCGCCTCTCTAACTCAGCCAATCCAAGCAGGCTTTGATGCATGCAAATTAGACAATGTTCTGGACCAGAATCTACACTGTCAAAAGCCTGCTCAGATTGGCCAGAGTCAGAGAGGACGTCTATTACAGTATAACCTTTGGACCTTTGCTTTGTGATTGGCTCACTGTGGTACATACAGTTGCAGCACAGGAACGTTCTGTCTGATACAGCGAATATAGGCCTAAACCTATGTTTTAACTGCAAAAATTAGGGGATCATCTTATACGCCCGGTCATCTTATATGCTGGCAAATACGGTATCTGTTATATATCAAAGCATTTCTTAAGATTATTATCTCTTCCTGTTTTCCCACTTACATCCTGCCAGGTGGGGGGCTTCTGTGGAGAGCCAATAAATAGTTTGGGAGCGAGGTGCTTGGAGTCTTACTAGCAGTTTACTAACTGGCTCAAGGTGTTTTTGGAGCTGGTGATAGGCTGACAAAGGACTTTACATCCGACCTTCTGACCCCTTTTACCCTCTTGTCTGTGTAGATTATTTGCAGTGGATAAATATCACCAAGATCTCTTTCCCCTCCAAGGAGACAGGGGAATGGAAATCAGTCTCTCATTCTGGGAGTTCTTTGAAGATCAACAGTAGATATCTAATTTGATTTCTTACTATTAAGAACAAATTACCATGATGATCATGCAAAGAGTCAATAGTTAATCCCATGACAATATACTCCAGGGGGGAAAAGAAAAAAAAAAGCACAAAATAATCATTTTATCCACATATATATTTTTTGATTGATCATTTTTTTGGACTTCTTTATTTTGGTGTAGATATTGAAGTTGATGTCTCCAATTTTATTTTATTTTCTCTTTCTCTTTCTTTTTGTACTCCAGCATGGTTTGATTTCAGAACCGAGACTATTGTGTGGAGCTTATCTTTATTGCTGTAGAGCTCACTGGATATTTAATTTGATATTTCTTTCTGTATTGTTGTGGTGTTTCAATTACCTTTTTCATGTCCTCTCTCAGACAGAAGTTGAAAGCCTCTAGAAGGGCTCCACCCATTTTCAGCTTATTTGATTTTTTAAATTTTTTTAAATTTTTTTATCCCATTTTATTGCTTTTCTTTCCTTCAGACAAAATCACATAACTCGAATTATCTAGCTCCGCCTCTCAAATAGAGGGGGGAAACAAGGGCGGGTACCAGGACCAAACAGATATATGATCACTAATAATAAGCTAGACAAAGAGGGGACTACCTCCTCTGGCAGCCTGGGGGGTAATGGTGGGGGATATGAGTTGCAGAAAGGGAACAGGGAGGGGGAGGGAAGACAAATTTGGTGATGGATATTCCCCTGATTCAATGTCAATATGTACCTAAAATACTACTGTGAAAGATCTGTAAGCCAATATGATCAAAATAAAAATTAAAAAAAAAGAACTAATTACCATGATAATAGTATTTTTTAAATCACTGAATTGATATATAACATTAAAAACTAAAGGGGACCAGAAAATAATGCAGTGGGTAGGGTGTTTGCTGTGCAAATGGCCAACCTGGGTTTGATCCTGGCATCCCATATGGTCCCCTGAGTCTGCCACAAGTGATTCTTGAGCCCAAAGCTAGGTGTAACCCCTGAGTACTGTTGGATGTGGCTACCCCAAAAACTATATATACATATATATATGGTAATTACAGTAACACCAGTACTATATATATATAAACCATGAAAACTTACAAGTTGAGGGTTGTCTTATACACCAGTATACGGCATGCTGAAACTTACTTCAGCTTTAGGGACAAGTGATCCACCACCCTTCTTATTGCTGCATCCCATCCAGCTGCCAGGCATCATCACTCAGTCCTCTGCTGGTCCTGATTAATCTTCCAGGGCACAGAGAGGAGCTGAGTTACCAAGGGCTGCATCCCATCCAGCTGCCGGGTGTCATTGTTGGTATGTGGCTTTCTGGTACTCAGGCCTCTGTTCAGCTTTTATGGAATACAAGGGAGGCACTCTGTCTTCCTCTAGCTGTCCTATTAATCACTGTACCCCAGTCAGCTGCTCTTGGAGGATCCCTCTCTTTCTAATCTCAATGTAGATCACAATTAAAAAATCAGTCACTCATTGACTATCATATCACTATCATAACAATGTGAATGAATGAGAGAAGTATAAAGCCTGTATAAAGTACAGGCGAGGGTGGGATGGGGAGAAGGGAGATTTGGGACATTGGTGATGGGAATGTTGCACTGGTGAAGGGGGTTGTTTTTAAATGAATGAAAGCCAACTACAATCATGTTTTTAATCAAGGTGTTTAAATAAATATACTAATAAAAAACCAGTCATTCACTACAAATAACAAACAAATGTAAAATGATTGTTGGCACTCCAAAGTCTAGCTTTATTACACATATACTGTTAATCTTTGAGGGTTCTACTCTTTTTCTCTTATGTTTTTTAATTTCCATTTGGTATGTGTTAAAAGAGAGGTAGTCTTATACAGCGAATACAGCCCAAACTGTATATTTTAACAGGAAGTAGGGGGTCGTCTTATAGGCCAGATAATACGATACCTGGTTTTTGAAAAAGAGATACAAAATTATCTGGAGTAAAAATATGGAAAATATTAGGATATATGACAAAGTAAGAAAGTAAAAATATTTTGTGTGTGTGTACGATACACACAACTATATATATATATATATATATATATATATATATATATATATATTTGGTTTTTGGGTTACACCCAGCAGCGCTCAGGGGTTACTCCTGGCTCTACGCTCAGAAATGGCTCCTGCAGGCTCAGGGGACCATATGAAATGCCAGGATGCAAACCACCATCCTTCTGCATGCAAGGAAAATGCCTTACCTCCATGCTATCTCTCCGGCCCATACCAATATATTTTTAAAGCTTTAGAATTAATAGAAAAATTTGGAGCTGGGGAGCTAGTATAGGGGTAAAAGTTAAAGTGCTTTCCTAGCATGAAACTGATCCCAGTTAGATTCCTGGCACCACAAATAGTCCCCAAACATCTCAAGCAGTGATCCTTGAGCACAGAGACAGAATAAGTCCCTAGCAACACTGGATATAGTCCCAAAACCATAAACACAGAAAAAACTCAATAATTTGATAAGGAATTAGTGTACTATAAATACATAATAATAATGGATACATCTGTTTAGAAGAACTTATAAATAGGTATAAAAGTTCCATTAAGATATTGCTAATTACTAAATATTTATACTTCAATGAATAAAAACACAGACTATGAAAATATAAATTTCATAAAGACAGACCCTCACATCAGTGGAATAGACTAGAGTATTCAGAGAATGCTCCCAGATATACAATCAATTAATCTTTGATAAAGGGGCAAGAAATGCAAAATGGAGCAAGGAAAGCCTCTTCAACAAGTGGCATTGGCACAACTGGTCAGCCACTTGCTAAAAAACGAACTCAGAACCCGAGCTAACACCATGCGTAAAGATAAAATACAAATGAATTAAAGACTTTGATATCAGACCTGAAACCATAAGGTATATAGAACAACACATAGCTAAAACATTGAAACTAAAGGCATTTTAAGGACGAAACAGCACTCTCCAAGTAAGTGGAAGCAAAGATAAACAGATGGGCATATAGTAAGCTGAGAAGCTTCTGCACCTCGAAAGAAATAGTGCCCAGGATACAAGAGCCACCCACTGAGTGGGAGAAATTATTCACCCAATACCCATCAGATAAGGGGCTAAATATCCAAAATATACAAGGCATTGAAAGTATTCTCTGAGTAGAGTACTTGTTAGAGGTTTGTTTACTACATGTTTTTTTCTGTAGTTTTCCATGTGGAAAACGCACATAAAGTTTGCCCTTCTCATGAGGAATGAGGCATTAAACTACTAGGGCAGGATTAAAAACCTTCAATGACGGGCTTTTTTTGGTAAAAGAGAATGTGGTTTAGGTTTGAAGTTAAAATAAGTCTTCCTCCTATACTAAGTTTACCTCTTAGGAAAATAATGTCCAGGACTGTCTGTTAAGATTAAGAGCAGTTTGGGTCTGCTGGAACAAGTCTTCAGAGAAGCTGTCCCACCTCTTTCAAAAAGTAGGAGGATGGAGAATGCCATACACCTCTGTCTCTGAGAAAGTACAAGTTCAGGATTGTGCAACACTTTAAATAGGGTGCAGAAGAAAGAAGCCACATTTTGCCTATGGTAAAAAGAGAAAGAGGATGTACTTATACTAATTCTTAGTTTTTGAGGTGCTGCAAACCTCCAAGAGTCAATTATGGATCATGCCAAGCTATACATTTTTTCAGAATTTCCAATTCCTTTAGAGGAGCAAATGAGAGAATAAAAAAAAGCTAGAGATATCCTATTTAACACAGTCAAAGTGAGAGCAAGTAAAGGTGTCTTTACATCTATAGGTCACCAGCAACTTCAAAAATACCCTGCATTATCAAAAACATTGTGTTCACTATTTTTGTAAGAATATCATTAGATGATGGGCTTTGGGTGGTTTTCAAAATATCCACAGATAAAAAAGAAAATACATTTCCCAACTTTTTATAAAATGCTTAATTTTGATTATGCCAAAGAAGTAATTAAGTTAAAGAACTGCTCTGGAATACCACCTCCTGTTTAACCTCAAAAGTTATATGGAATATTTTGTGGGAAGAAATTATATTTTCCTTATGTACATGCAGAAGTTAATAGCAAAAGTTTTACAACTACTATTGTCCAAATAGTGTAATGAGAAAAGATCGTTGTGCTTTGTAACTGTATGAACAATGTGAAAGTGCTCTAAAAGAAATAGTCTTGTTTTCTTAAAAATAAAAAATAAAAAACAAAGAGTGTTGAATTAACTAATAAAGATGGAGCTGGATGGTGATGGGATGAATAGAGGGACCTTTCTCTGCAGTGCCAAGACACGTGGCTGCAAACCCCTCCTGCCTGCGGGTCATCAGGTTCAGGTAGAAGTGAGTAAATCATCCACAGAATATCCAAAAAATATCAGCTTTATTTGCCCTGGCCATCATGTGTGGCCTATATTATAAACCTATTTAAACACATGCCATCCTTAGCTTGCCCTGTGTCTTAGCTTTCTTCAGCCATCTCTTCTCCTGGTACTTCTCCATCTATGTAAACCCTCTTCCTTTTGCCCTTCCGGTCAAAGGCTTTTATTACCTCCCAAGATCCCTCCCAGAAATGGGAGGCTCTTTCTTGTAGGTCAAGTTACAAGAAGATTGAGAGGTGGGCTTACAAAAGAGCATGGGGCATTGAGTCTTGTAGTCCTCAAAGCTTTTAAAAGTGTAAAGTAATGTGTACAAATGAAAAACATTAGTGAATATGTGTAATTAATTGTTAACACTTGTAAAATTGCTTTAACATTTTAATGATGATCTTGTAATTTATGTTAACTAAACCACATTCAATGAAACAGCCACTGCTATTAGGGGTAGGAATCAATGCCTTACTTGTATAACACATCTGAAGATTGGAATTTTTATACACAGAACTCAATACATGTACATGAAAATATAGTTATAATTATTTTATATGACTTACGTATTATAATGACAATTCCCATTTTAGGAGGCATATAAATTAACCTGTGATTGATACTGGTAATAATGTGATAACTCAATGCAGTTTACTGTTCTGATGTGGGAGAACTATTGTACCAGTGGCAATAGAAACACCAGCTTAGAAGTTCCAGTCATTTCTCCTCTCCTCTTAATCTTAATGGCCAATATCTCCATCATTCACCCTTGCTTGAACTCTTACCCTAAGCCAGTGTTCTTTAACCATTTTACAGTTTCAGAAAACCACCTGTCCTGCATACTGGTCCATTGACTGTTCTAACTAAGGGAGTTGACAGTGGTTTTCTACCTCTCCATGGTCTGGTGCTCAAAGATCACCACATTAGGCATGTACTGGCTTTGCTTCTCCAGTTTTGCCATTTTACTGCTCTTGAATGCTCTTCTTATACCAAGTCTCATTGGATTACTGTTTAACAAAAATAAAATTTCCTTATGACTCCAGAATCTGAGATTCTAAGAACTGGGACAAACAATCTCTCAGTAGAGACCAGAAAGTTGTGATCTCTTACTTACTAAACCCTATCAATCTTAAATAGTGCATTCTTAATTTTCTTTTTTTAATCATTCTTAATTTTTTAAATTAACTTATTGAATCATCATGAATTGAAAATCCATTTATGATTGAGCTCCAGGGGTAAAATTTTTGAGCACCAAGCCCTTCACCAGTGTTCACTTCCCTTCATCAATGTCCCCAGTTTCCCTTTCACCATCAGCCTGCTTCACTAGTACTAATTCATTTGATTCTCAAAAAAAATTTCTTCCTGCTTGTTTATAATTTTACATGGGGTCCTCTCTATTTAGAACTATTATCTTTCTCCGCTAATAATTCTTTTACTCAATAGCTTTTAGTTTTCCTTCTTAAATGTTCTATGCTTGTTTTTCTTTAGAAACCTTTTCTAGAAACCCAACTCTAACTTCAGATTGAGTTGAACACTACTTTTCTGTGTTCAATACTAATCTTAAGTAATAATGTCACTATTTAGGGTGCCATATTTTAATTGTGATTTTTGTCATCTGAGTGTGGAAATCATATGTGTTAGTTACATATGTGTTAGTTACTACGAGCTTCTCTCGTAGGGTAGCCAGTTGTTCTTTGTGAAGGAATGTTCTTACCTATGGGCACTCTTCCTGATTAGAGAAAATCCCCCCCCCCCAAATTTTTAGAGGTGTTTACTTCAGACTTGCTTTTATTTTTTTTGTATTATTTAAAAAAAATAAAAATCATCATATGAAAATGGGAGGCATCACATCAAAATATTCCTAAATATCAGGATTTTCTGTATGTATATTTTATTCAGGACTATAAATTACCAGAAAAATATTTTATGCAGATGATGCCAAACTTATTCACAGAGGCACCTGTGATATATCTTTACTGCTTTTGTCATCATCACAGGCCAGGGTGAGGAGAATTATTTATTAGCAGTAGTCAAAATTAGTCTACTTACAAGCTGAATAATTTTGGGGTTCTGAGAAAAAAGTTAAGGAAAACAGGAACAGGCCTTGATAGTGGACCCTGGTTTTATCTTCAGCCCTGTAGAACTTGCTGAGCATTCCAGGCTCTGATTTGGGAATACTGATCTTATTAGCCAAGAATCACTGGTTTTCCGGAGCATAGCCTGGAGTTTCCTTTCTGAGCACAAGTTAATTAAATAAAATGAAATTATTTTCTAAATATACATTTTGAGGTATACATTGCCCTTGAAGACCATTGTCAGGTCCTTGGTTTCTGGAGTCATTATATAAAGACCATAAAACTGAACATTTTGTTTTGCTTTCAATGATTCAAAATTAAGTTGCTTTCAGTGACAGGATTTCTATAAATACAAACTCTTGTTAGAAGAGGTCTTTTATTTACTTTTGGACTCAGCTTTTCATGTTTATTTAATCTGTAATGATTCAGTTTACTGGCATTGTTAGAAAGCTAAAATGTGCTTTCTCATGATGGTTGACCAAGTTGATAGTTTCATGGATAAACAGCACTCAGAAATTTTACAGACTCAAAACCAGCCTTAAAAGAAAAATTAAAAAAATCTACCTTAAGACAGGACAGACCAAGAGAAACACCAAAGTCCCACATAAAGATGACACTAAATCCCACGACAATGATCTCTCTCAATGTCAACCATACTATCATTCTTGCCCCATGAGTGACTTTTGAGCACAGAGCCAGGAGTAACTGAGCATCGCTGGTTATGACACATCCCCAAAATTAAAACAATTAGATGTCAATCTATGAAAAAAATAAAAAGAAAGGTGATTTATATTTTTTACAAATATTTTATTTAAACATCTGTCACAGACTGACTAGATCCTGCTGTGTGTGTGTCGGGGGGGGGGGGAACTCACATACAGCGGTCCTGGGGACTTATTCAGAAACCCTAGCAGGTTTTGAGGGACCATGTATGATGCTGAAGATTGAACCCAGGTCAGCATGTATGAGCTAAACTCCTACTTTCTGTACTTCAGCCCTTCATATGTCTCGTTTTCAAGTGTGCTTTCCTGTAACTTGATCTTAAGTCTTCTTACTTCTTAGCTTTTTTATTTTTTATAGTAGCTAATTTCTAATTTAATAACATGTGGTCCAAATCCAAAGAGGATATCTTACCATCTCCTTTTCGTCTTTGGTAGGAAAACCTGAAAATAAATTTGCCTTAGCAGGAGAGTGTCCATATACTGCTAGTTCATTTTAGGTTGTGAAATACTGAAATTCATACACTAAAAACACAACTTTTATTGAATTTATTTATTTTTTTCTTGGCTACCTCTGGCAGCGCTAGCGGCATACTCTTGGCTCTGCACGCAGGAATCACTTCTGGTGGGATTCAGGTACGGTGATAGAAGTGAGGCTGGCTGTATGCAAGGTAAGTGCTAAGTGCTGTATTTGCTGTGCCATATCTCCAGCTCCATAAAACAGATTATATCTAAGATACTTCTATTCTTTTCAAGTTTATTTGATATCATGTCAGTGTACTATATTAATTCATGTCATATTTATCTCTTGTGAGCTTATAAAATATAATGCCTTTTGAGTCTACCATGCAATATATCTATCATCCATGTTTGAAAAGACCCTTCAATAATTTAATCAAAGAAATACAAAGACAGAAGTGCTTGTGGAGGGTTACAAAATATATTCTAAGCAAATTTTTAATAAAAATCTCCTTTCAGATTACACTGAATTTGAACCATTTAGTTTTTGTTATAAATAACCTGGATGTCATTTTAATTTTCCCTTCACCTTTTAATAACCGATGTTAATGAGTTTCTTATGGTGGTGATAGTGATTCAATTGAGGGCTCACTCATATTCTACACTGAGTTGCACTCGTGTTCAAGAATTATGAAACATCTTCAAAATTCTTGATGAAGAATCTATAAAAGAAATTTATTTGTCAAAGAGAAATTTATTTCTCATAGCCTTGCTATATAAAGGTACTATTTATATATTTTTGGGTGCTTGGCTACATGGGTGTTCAGGGGTTACTCCTCACTACATGATCATGTATGCTCAAGAAACCATAAACAGGGTAGGGATTGAACCTGGGTTGGCCATATACCAGGCAAGTGATTAGTCCCTACAATATCAAGCTCAAAACTACCATTTGCAAAATGAAAATAAAAAAGAATGTTTTCTTATTCATAATGTCTGCATTTTTCTTGTACAGTATTATCATTATTTTCATTAGTAGAAGTAGTAGTATGCTTGTTTTTATTTTTTTTGCCTCACCTTTCATACTCAGGGCTGATTTCTGGCGCTGCACTAAGGAATAATGCCTGGTGAAGGTTGGGGACCATATTGGTTTTTGGAGATCAAACTCTTGCTGGACTTGTGCAAGGCAAATGCCCTTCCTGTCTTATTGCTCCAGTCCCTACTTTATTATTTAAATGTGATTATATGCAATTTTCCAAATTCTGTTTCTATGGCTGACTTTTTTTCTTCTGGGAGTTTTCACTAGTTTGAAGTCATTAAGTATGGTAAAAATCCTAGGATAAGGACTTTATTCCCCTGAGGCCAGTAAAGTATTTGCCACAAAGACTTATTTTACCATGTGAAACAAATGTCACTTTGTTTTTGCTAAATTTGGTGATTTTTTTTTTCAGTCATGAGTTCATTTTGTTACAATTAACTAACAACAAAACACAAAATTGCAATCTTTTCAAATGTTTTAAAATAGAGGTAAAAACAACTATACAGTTGTCTTTCTTGCTTTGTTTTGTTATGATCACACCCAGAAATGCTCAGGCTTACTCCTGGTGCTGCACTCAGAAATTACTCCTGGCAGGCCATGGGGACCATATGGGATGGCATCAAACTCACCCAGATCAGTTGTGTGCAAGGCAAATGCCCTCCCTGCTATGCTATCACTCCAGCCCCTCCAATTCTGGCTCTATCATGCTGATACTTGCTTTCCAGTCTTAGAATCACAGGATCTTCTGGACTTTCATTTATCACCTCTGTCTTCCAGAGTTGGATGGTAAGTCACTGCTGAGTCAGCTTGCTCATATCACATGCTTATCCTTGCTTACCAGAACTTTGTTAGATGGTCACACACACATACCTGTAAGAGAGCTAAAAATACAGACTATTTTTCCTTTCCTAATTAAAAAACATTTTTTTGTGTTTTTGAGACCATACCCAGTGGTACTTAGGGCCTACTCTTGGCTCTGCACTCAGGGATTGCCCTACGTAGGTGCCAGGGACCACATGAGATGCTGTGGATCAACCTCAAGATGGCTTAGAGCAAGGCAATTTCCCTACCTGCTGTAATATCCCTGTCCTTTAAGTTGAGGTATAATTTACAAGGCTATTGGAGTCAATGTTTTAGGGTTTTAGTGTAACTATGTCAATCCCAACACAGGATTTCAAGACACCTTCACCATTTGAAAATGTCATTTTTTAAATCAGCCTTTTTCTACAGGAAAGGAACTCCTGTAAGAAGGTAAGTACAGCATTTGGTTTGGCAATGCACTCTCTCTGCTAAAACTCAAAAATGGACTTTATGGGATAGGGGGCTTATTTCCTTAGTTTTCTCAAACAATTTGAAGAAAGAACTCTCATGTGGTCCCTGGCCATTTGTGTCAGAGACTGTTTAGAAGCCCACTATTTTGAGATTTCAGGCTTTTCTATGTATTTTTGTTTTTTGATTTTTGTTTTTTGATTCTGTGGCTCCACACTAGATTCTTTATTTCCTGACTTTCTTTGTTCTCTTATGAGATTTGCAATTTCTCAGTGCGGCAGCTTTATTTGTTTATTTTTGCTGGCTCACCAATCAACAAATGTTGAGTCAAGTTCTCTTCCAGATGCGTTCATTTGAGTCAAGTCTTACTCCTTTTTATGAAAGCTAAAGTCTTCTGTATATTGGTAAGTGTATACGCCCTCCTCGCAAGAATTTGGGGTTTCCTGCCAATTTCTTGCCATATTTTTCAATAACTGAAAAGGCCAGATCTCCCATTCTTTTCTTCACTTTCTTAGTGTAGAGAGACAAAGGGCCTTGCATTAGTCACTGCAAGGGGCACTAACTCTTCTTCCAGGATTCTAGGGGCCAACTCTTGCATCATATGGAGAGGGCACTCTCTGGAGAGGCTACCGAAGAAGAAAATGCAGCTCCTGGAGAGAGCAAGCAAGTTTTCTGCAGACACTTTTTTTTTTTTTTTTTTGGTTTTTGGGCCTCACCTGGTGACACTCAGGGGTTACTCTTGGCTATGCATTCAGAAATCGCTCCTGGCTCGAAGGATGGAATCGTGGTCTGTCCTAGGCCTAATGTGGGCAAGGCAAGATGCCTTACAGCTTGCTCAACGCTTTGGCCCCTGCAGACAGTTTTTAATTTTAATTTTTTTTTAAACTGGCTTAATTCTAGTTACTCTTCCTGGTCTTTTGTGTTATGTCAGTAAGTGTCTTTCCTTCCTGTGAACTAGTTTGAGTCAAATTCTGGGTTCTTGATTAATTTACCAATAAATTGCTATTTCCTTATTTTTTAGAATAACATATCAGTTTGATTAGATTCATTGAGCCAAGTTAATTTATATAAAGTAGTTTTGAAAAAAAATCATATGATGAAACTGGTAACCTGTCAGATCCTGTGTTCATGTAAAATAAAGAAATCTGATTTTTGTTTGTTTTTGAGCCACACCCAAGAGCGCACAGCGGTTACTCCTCATTCTGTGCTCAGAAGTTACTCCTGGCAGGCTTGGGGGACCATCTGGGGAGCTGGGGTTCAAACCTGGTTCGACAGTATGCAAGGCAAATGCCTTACCCTTTGTGCTATCACTCTGAAGCAGGGCCATTGGCAAAGGGGTGATTGTGGATGATGAATGCAGCAGTTTTAACTTTGGCAGCCTGGGAACTTGGCCCACCCTCTCCTTATGAGATTGCAAGCCTTCAGTTGCATTGCAGGTATGCCCATAACCTTTTAAAACTTAGTTTACAGCTCTTTTGAGAACGGATTGAGGGCATGTTTTCTCTAGGTTCCTTTAACACAGAACTGGATTCTAAAACAGTTAAGACTGGGAGTTTACAAGTCATGATAATCTAAGAAAAATGAGTATACAGTGCCTGGGACTTAGAGAACATCTAAAAAAATAAATGCAACTCTAATGATGGTGACGATATATTGAACATCTGGGTAAAGTGCACCTTTCCAGAGCATTTGAAGGGCTTAGTACCCCACCTCCTGTGTTTTTTAACTGAGCAAAAAAAAAAAATACCTTCTTCTCCTAAAGGTAAATTTAATATAATCATTTACTCCCCAGCACTGATAAAAATAAAACCCATCTTCTCTGTATTTTTAAAAAATGATTTCTCAGTTAGGAGCGATAGCACAGTGGCTATCCAACCATGTAACCAACATAAGTTCAATCTAAGTCATCTTACATGTTCTTCTGAGCCCACCAGAAGTGATTATTGGAAACAGAGTTAGAAATAACCCCTGATACCTGCTGGGCATGGCCTCCTAAACCAACCAACCAACCAACCAACCAATCAACCAGCCAACAAAAGCTTTCTCTAAGAAACTCTTGATAACCAATAAAATGTGAGAACTTTGGTCTGGACAAAGAGTTAATGAACTGAGAACTTGTTTGACATGAGGAAGGCATGATTCTGTCCCTAGTCTCACATGGCTCCTGAACATTGTTAGCAGGGTTTTCCACTCCCTAAGGGAGAATTTTAGTTTCAGGGATGACTTTCCAAAATGGTAGAACACATTTGAGAGTATTAATAGTCTCTAATGTTTATTAGTATTTTGTGCTCTAAACTTTTCTCCGAATTCATATAAAATAATGTCAGAAGTTTAATTTAATTGTTCAAGAATATAAAAACATTTGTCCCATAAAAGCAAAAAATATATTGAGAAATTATTATGGTGGAATATATTTTATTTTTAATGAATGACAATGTCTTGGTTAAACATTACATATTCCTTTTTGTTTTCCTTACATCCTTTCCTTTTTCCTTTCCTCCCTTCCCTTCTTTCCTCAGTTTCCTCTTAATGTAGTTAGTCTCTTTTATCAGCAGAGGGCACTATCCAGCTGCACTATCCAGCGAGATAATTTGCTGAGAGATAATTTGCTGATTGTATTCAAGAAGGAATTAAAACAAGCTCATAAATGTTGTTACATACAAGAATACTTATTGCATTTTAATTATTGTGGTCTACAAGAACCTGTCATGATCACATGGCTCATAAAAAACTCATTTTTAACACCAGTGTTTAATGAGGTACCTATTCCTTTATGAAACTTTGATTCAAATCCCAACTTCTTGAGTTTTATACTCTCTACGAGACAAATAGTACTCAAGCCAATGGTCAATAAATAGAATTGTACTTGTTCCCTGAAAACTCCTCTTTATTGCTCTTTTCTACTGTAGACTTGTTTGGTTTATTTGGTAAATACATTGATCTTCCCAGGTTAATTATATAGATAAATAAAACGTTCAAAAAGAAATGGAACCATCCCGGCGTCCCATATGGTTCCCCGTGCCTGCCAGGAGAAATTTCTGAGCATGGAACCAGGAGTAATCCCTGAGCACTGCTGGGTGTGACCCAAGAAAGAAAGCAAGAAAGCAAAAAAGCAAGAAAGCAAGAAAGCAAGAAAGCAAGAAAGAAAGAAGAAAGAAAGAAAGAAAGAAAGAAAGAAAGAAAGAAAGAAAGAAAGAAAGAAAGAGAGAGAGAGAGAGAAAGAAAGAAAGAAAGAAAGAAAGAAGGAAAGAAGGAAAGAGAAAGAAAGAAAAAAGAAAGAAAGAAAGAAAGAAAAGAGAGAGAAAGAAAGAAAGAAGAAAGAAAGAAGAAAGAAGAAAGAAAGAAGAAAGAAAGAAAGAAAGAAAGAAAAAGGAAGGAAGGAAAAGAAAGAGAGAAAGAGAGAGAAAGAAATTAAGAAAGAAGAAAGAAAGAAAGAAAGAAAGAAAGAAAGAGAGAGAGAGAGAAAGAAAGAAAGAAAGAGAGAGAGAGAGAGAAAGAAAGAAAGAAAGAAAGAAGGAAAGAAGGAAAGAAAGAAAGAAGGAAAGAAGGAAAGAGAAAGAAAAAGAAAAAGAAAAAAGAAAGAAAGAAAGAAAGAAAGAAAGAAAGAAAAGAGAGAGAAAGAAAGAAAGAAGAAAGAAAGAAGAAAGAAAGAAAGAATTGGAACCAATTAGAGACTTTTATCACATATATGAATGCAAACACACAGTCTTTACAAATGAACAGGCTTTTCCCTTAGGAATTTGATTCTAAATTAGAGTTCCTGGAATTTACAAGGGACACAGAAGACAGCTTTTCTAAATGTATAATGACATCGCAATTATTTAGAGAAGTGAAGAGATATGAGACAAATAGCCACATGCTTCCAAATTCATATACCACTTGGATTTAAGGTAGGTCATTCCTTCAGTCACAACATGCTTTTATCTTCTATCTAATTGCAATCACATTAAGATATGTTGAACCGCTGGAAGAGGTTGCTTTGTAGTTGTAGAAAAAATTTCCTTGGAATTAACTCTAAATAGAGTAGTTAGAATTTTATATGCTGTTTATTATATCATCTCTCATGTCATAGAAACTATGACATAACTGAGAGTCTGTGAGAAGTTCTTGATAATAGTTCAGTAGTATCTAATATAGTGAGCACCATTTTGTATAATTAGCCTACTACTAGAGTTTTATAAAAATGATTTTAATTTTACTACAATTTAAAGCAATAAAACGTGAAGTGAAGATAATATGGTGTTGCAGGAAACATTTCTTTGTCATAAAAGAAACTAAAATTCTTAAGAATCTCTGATATTTTTAAAAGTACTTTCTTTCTTTTTGTTTGTTTTGTTTTTTGGGCCAAAGCATGTGGCATTCAGGGGTTATTCCTAACAGTGCTCAGGGTACCATATGGGAAGTCAGGGATGGAACCCAGGTCAGCCACATGCAAGGCAAAGCCCTACCCACTGTGCTATGGCTCCAATCCCTGAAAAATATATATTTTTTAAAAGTAAGTGTAATTTACTTTATTTAAAAAGGAAGTATCACATAGTTTTAAAGAATACTTTTAAAGAAATCAATGAAAGAATTTAAAATCAAATTGATAATTTACTATAATCTTTGAGTTTAATTACTTTTAAATTTTTCATTTACACTGTACCTTGAAGTGAATTCTTGAGTTTTTTGATCCATTTAGCCACTCTGTGTCTCTTAACTGGTGCATTTAGTCCATTGACGTTGAGAGAAAGAATTGTCCTGGGATTTAACGCCATCTTTATTTCAAAATTTGGTGTGTCTTTTGGGTAGTCTTGTCTTAGATTAGGTCTTTCAGTTTTTCTCTTAAGACTGGTTTTGTGTCTGTGAAGTTTCTGAGCTGTTTTTTGTCTGTGAAACCATGTATTCTTCCATCAAACCGGAAAGTGAGTTTTGCTGGGTATAGTATTCTGGGTGAAGCATTCATTTCATTCAGTCTTGTCACAATATCCCACCACTGCTTTCTGGCATTGAGCGTTTCTGGTGACAGGTCTGCTGTAAATCTCAGGGAGGCTTGCTTGAACATGATTTCCCCTTTTGATCTTGCTGTTTTCAGAATTCTGTCTCTATCTGTGGGATTTGTCATTGTGACTAGGATGTGTCTTGGGGTGGTTTTTCTGGGGTCTCTTTTGGTTGGTACTCTTCGGGCATGCAGGATTTGATCACATATATTCTTTAGCTCTGGAAGTTTCTCTTTAATGATGTTCTTGACCATTGATTCTTCCTGGAAATTTTCTTCCTGGGTCTCTGGGACTTCAATGATTCTTAAGTTGTTTCTGTTGATCTTATCATAGAGTTCTATTTTCGTCTGTTCCCATTCTTTGACTAATTTTTCCATTGTCTGCTCATTTGCTTTAAGTTTTTTGTCCAATCTCTCCTGCTGTATGGAATTGTTATGTATCTCATCTTCCACAGCACCAAGTCTATTCTCAGCTTCTGATACCCTGTCCCAGAGCTTATCCATTTTGTCATTCACTTCGTTTACTGACTTTTTCAGTCCTGTTAGTTGACATGTTATTTCAGTTTGGAGTTTTGTCATTTCTGCCTTCATATTTTCTTGGTTCTTATTAGTGTTCTGTTCAACTCGATCCATGGTTTCTTGGAGTCTGTTGAGCACCTTCCATATTGCTAGTCTAAAGTCCTTATCTGAGAGGTTGATTAGTTGTTCAGTCATTATCTGGTCCTCAGAATTGTCATCTTCATTCTCTATGTCTGATGCTGGCCTGCGTTGTTTCCCCATTGTCACACTTGTATTGTGGGTTTTTCTACGTGTTGTAGTGGTATTCATTGTCTATATGATGTAGGCAGCACACTCCTCTGGCTCCTCCCTTTCTGGATGGGCTGACTTGCCTCTAAGGGAGGGGAGTCCTCCGTGAATGAAGCCTCACACTGGGACAAATCTTAGGCCCGAGCATGCAACAGAGAAGACAGTCCAGAGAGAAATGTTTGCTTCTGTGATATAGCGCCGTTCTTAGTGTGATTTTTCCTTCTTGTTGCAATGGAGTTCTTTCCTTAGAAAGAGTGCACGGCCGCGTAGCGAAGCGGAGCGGCCGTGCTCCTCTGAGCCTCTTTTTGCCCCACTCGCAAGAGTTTCACGCAAGAGGACAGTAGACAGACATAGACAGGTCACACTCACAGTCTTTCACATCTGAGCCCCACTGGGCCGGTGTACTTTTGCGGATTTTCCCCGCCTGGTGTCACACACAGGGAGCCAGCTTTTGCCTTGAAGTGAATTCTTAACTAGCTATGTATTGACAAACATCTATCTCTTCATTTGTCAGAGTGTTATTTATACTACACAGTAAAAGAAGACATATTTTTCTGGTATTCTGAACACTTGCTCAGATAAAAGTTCTACCATAACTTTTAAGAACATGGAAAAAACAGATTCTCATTGATTTTTCTCTCTATTCCCTCACATAATCTTAGGAAACACATAAAGACAGAAATGAATTAAAGTCAGAGAGGGCAAGTATCCAAATTACTTCTCGTCCCCAACTCCCATTGGGCATATAGCTGAACTTTATGATTTTGTCTGATCCATGAAGGAATGCAGGAAAGACCTAAGATGTGGGTTTCCCTATAGGACAGTAATAACAGAGCCACCTCTTGACATTTTATCAAGCAGTAAAATATCAACAAAGAAGAATGTGGTTCTGTGAAAGCTTGTTCTCATCTGTAGACAACTCCTCACAGAAGGGTAAACAATTTCTAACAATGAGAGGACAGGAAACAAGAGCATCTGGACTTATATGTGATCTGGAAGTCACTGAAATTTTGCAAGCCACTGCCTCCCATGCTCTCTCTCAAAAATCACAAAATTGGGCTCAGAAATCAAAGAATACTGGCCATATTGTCACTCTGTCTTGTGTCCTCCCATACTTGTTTTAGCACCAGAACATTGTATCATCGGGATTTTTTTCCCGAGGAACAGAAAAAGTACTATATCCCAGAAGCTCTGAAAAACAGTGGGGAAATCACAGCATTTTCCCCTTCAAGGTTGACTATGGAATCTCTCTCTTTAAAGAAAATAACCTTTACATTTGAGCCAAAGCAATAGTATAGTGGGTAGGGCATTTGCCTTGCATATAGTCAAGATCTTATATGGTCCCCTAACACTGCCAGGAGTAATTCCTGAGTGCAGAGTCAGGAGTAACCCCTGAGCACTGCTGGATGTGACTCCAAGATCTCCCCAAAATACATTAAACCCTTTTTATGTTAAAGGTATGTGAGGCCAATTTTGAAAGGCCAACTTACAATACCAATGCAACATTGCTAAGGATATAACATTTCCTGATTAAGTGACAGGGAAATTATACTGGGCAGAAATATGAGGGACAGAAAGAGTGGCCTCAGTCATTGGGAGACAGAGTGTCTGAATGGCCTTGTGTGGATAATTGCATAACAGCAATACAGTAAGACTGAACAATAGAAGGGTTGTTCAAAATGAGGAAGCAAAAATTTTCCAATGCTGCAATCTCAAGTTCCCTCAATACTTATTCAACTTACTGGGACATGGGATTTTAAAACTCTCCAGAGTATATTTCAGTGAGTAAATTGATAAATGGAAAACAAGTAAAGCAGAGGATAGAAAAAATAGAGTGACAAGTCTGATTCTAAGATAATCTCATTCTTTTACTAGACAGTCAAATACTAAGATCTAGACAATTCAAACTCTTCATTGAGTTTCTAAGTGATTTAACAAATATATATGGTAGAACCAGATGGAAAGTAATTAGTGCCAAAGATGGGCAATCTACTATTTTAAACACATATATTTTAAACTATTTTAAATAAGATTGCAAAGTTAGTTGCCTTGGTTTCTAAGTCCAATTTCTCCAATCTGGGTCCCTGCCAGGTTGCACCTGAATTCTGACTTCCTACATTGTTGCCTAGAAACTGTCTAGCAATCAGCTTGGATAAAAGTCAGGACCATTTTCTTTAGTTCTCATCGCTTAAGTAATTGTCCTCTGCTGCCTAATGATCAATGTCTGAAAAAAAATTACAATTTGCATATTTGGTTCATTTTTTGATTGCTTCATGGAAAAGGGTAAATTCTCTTGCTTTTACTTTCTATCAGCTGGAGATTATATAGGTTTTCATTTTCCTCCCATCAAAAAGTTGCTCATGACTCCAAACACAGGGGTTTGTGGTATGTGTGGACAAGTGCATGCGTGCAACAAAATATCGATTATTGGAAGTAATTTAGAGAGAGATACATAAAAAAATAAGCATGCTCAGGAGAGAACTTGTGCTTCTCTGAGGGAAGAAAGCTGAGAAGAGTGGAAGAGAAATATATATGAGGAAAGATAGATTATGGGAGTTCTTATGCATTGTACTGAGGAGTTGGTTTGTCATCTTCCATGTGATAGGGAGTTTGTCAACTAATTGACTAAAGGTATATCACAATGAGGGATAGCTCAGAACTTGAATTTGACTAATAATGAAAATAATATTTTGAGTTAAAATTTATGGCTATTTTTACCCTTGTAATAGGATCTTTGGAACACCTTTAGAATAGAACATCACTAGGTGATCTGAACAACTAAATGCTGACTTCTTCTAGACTAATAATAATTTTCATGATCTATTCTTATATTTTTAAGGTGATACATAGAAATGTGTTCAACCACTACACTATATACCCAGAATCTTCCTACCTACTTTTAAAAAATAGCTCCTGGTTCATATACCTAGAAGAAATAGAGTAGTATAAATAAAAAGTAGATCCTAAGATGATGAAATGAATGTCACTTATGGTCATCTTAAATTCTGTTTGAGTTTCACTGGAAGCTCTTCTAAAATGCATTAAACTAACTTTGTGCCAAGTAAATATGTATGTGTGTGCTGGGAGAAATTAAATCATCAAAGGCACAAAAACACATGAGAATACTGCTAACTATGAAATAAACCACAAATCTGTACAAAGTGAGATTATGCATTGGTTTCTAGCTAAGTTAGAGGGAAATGGGAAAAAATGAGCTGTTGAGACATCTTTCATACACAGGTACTTTAAATGACTTATTAATAAAATGTAGACACATACTTATATGGTGAACCTTTTTTAATCTCCTTAGAATTTGGGAAACAGAACTAAGAAATTTGTACTTAAAAATGGTACTTTAAATGACTTATTAATAAAATATAGACACATAATTATATGGTGAACTTTTTTAATCTCCCTAGAATTTGGGAAACAGAACGAAGAAATATTGTACTTAAAAAATCTTTTGGGAGATTTCTGCTGGTATCAGAAGCACGGCAGACATCTTGGGCCTTTTCTCTGCTCTTCTTCGGCCTGGGATCTTGATCCTTTTCAACATTCTTCCCTGAGGGCTCATCTTCTTCAGAGCTGAGCAGTCCCATCCACAGAGGATGGAGCCAAAGGAGCATGGCCTATTTGCTTCCCTTTGTGGCTGCACATATGATCTAGTCAATAAATACCACCAAAACACATAAAAATTCACAATAAAAGTCTAACAATGGGAAAACAATGCAGGCCAACACCAGGCATAGAGAATGAAGATGGCAACTCTGATGTCCTGAAAACAGCCAACCACCTAATTAGTATCTCAGATATGAAGTTTAGAGAAGAAATATGGAGGATGTTCACAGAACTCAAAGAAAACATAGAACCAAGAGGATATGAAGATAGAAATCAGAAAATTCCAAACTGAAATAATAGGTCTAAAATCTCAGTAGATGAATTGAAAACCTCAATGGAAAGCCTTTCCAACAGGGTAAGAATCAATGAAATCAATGGAATCCCAGAGACCCAGTAAGAAAATCCCCAGGAAGAATTAACAGTCAAGGACATCATTACAGAGAAAGTACTACAGCTAAATACTACATGCAACCAAATCCTGCACGCCCGAAGAGTACCAGCTAAAATAGACCCAAGGAAAAGCACCACAACACACATCCTAGTCACAATGATCAATCCCACAGATAGAAATAGAATACTGAAAGCAGTAAGATCAAAAAGAAAAATTACATTCAAGTGAGCATCCTTAAGATTTACAGCAGACCTGTCACAAGAAATCCTCAAGGCCAGATGGCAATTGTGGGACACAGTGACAAAAAATCAATGAAATAAATGCTTCGTTTAGAATACTGCACACAGAAATACTTACTTTTAGGTTTGAAGGAAGTATACAGAACTTCATGAATAAACAACAGCTCAGAGACTTTGCAGACTCAAAACCAATCATAAAGAAAAACTGAAAGGTCTACTTTAGGACAAGAAGGACCAATAGACACATCAAACTTCTACAAACATATGGCACTAAATCCCATGACAATTATCTCTCTCAATGTCAATGGACTAAATACACCAGTTAAGAGACACAGAGTGGCTAAATGGATCAAAATGATGAATCCAACCTTCTGTGGTCTACAAGAAGCACACCTGAATAGTTAGAACAAACATAGACTCAAAATCAAATGTTGTAGGAAAATCATCTAAGCAAAAATACACCCATAAAAAATATGGAGTGGCCATATTAATATCAGATGACACAGATTTAGACTCAGGAAAGTTGTAAGGAACAAAAATGGACATTTTGTACTAATCAAGGGATATGTATAACAGGAAGAAATCTCTCTCCTAAGCATATACACACCCATGAGGGACCAGCAAAATATTTAATACAATTATTGACAAATCTGAAAAAAAAAGACATCAATAATAACACAATAATTGTGGAAGACCTCAACACTGCCCTGTCACCACTTGATAGAAAACCCAACAAAAATATACAAGCTCTGAAAAGAGAATTCAGACCCCCAATCTAACAATATGCACAAAGATCTAATTCAAATGGATTAAAGACCTTGATATCAGAACTGAAATCATAAGGTTTATAGAACAACACATAGGTAAAACACTATATGACATTGAGACTAAAGGCATCTTCAGGGAGGAAACAACACTCTTCAAACAAGTGGAAGCAGAAATAAACAGATGGGACTATATTAAGCTGAGAAGCTTCCGCACCTCAAAGAAAATAGTGCCTAAGATAAAAAAAAAAGCCACCCACAGAATGGGACAAACTATTCACCCAATACCCATTAGACAAGGGGCTAATATACAAAATATACAAGTTATTGACAGAATTTTATAAGAAGAAAAACATATATCCCCATCAAAAATGGAGAGAAGAAATGAAAAGACACTTCCTCAAAGAAGAAATAAAAAGGCCAAAAGACACATAAAAATGGCTAAAGAAACTGTGGTAATATGTACAATCAAATATTATGCAGTTGTCAATATCCTAAAACATTGTTGTTTATTTACTATATAGATATTATTACTTGAAATACCTTTATTATTAATATATTTTTGAAAAGTAATAGGTATACATAGATTTTAAAATATATGACATAGGGGGCCGGAGAGATAACATGGAGGTAAGTCGTTTGCCTTTTATGCAGAAGGTTATTGGTTCAAATCCCGGCATCCCATATGGTCCCCAGTGCCTGCCAGGGGCTATTTCTGATCAGATAGCCAGGAGTAACCCCTGAGTACCGCCGGTTGTGGCCCCAAAACCAAAAACCAAAAAAATGTATAACATAGTTTATTGTTTATTCTGCTTTTATAAAACCTATTATTAATAAGTAATAATAGCTAAGTATTTTTTCTTCAAATTTTTACATTTGTAGTTGCATTTTTTAAAATAGTTCATATCATCAATTTTGTATTTGGCTAAAGTCTATTTGCTCATTCTTGTTAAGTACTTGTATTTTGCCAAATACTTTACTTGCTTGAATACAGAAACTCTAGTTTTTCTCTTCCCCTTAACCCACCTCTAAAGTAAATGTTTGGTAAGCACCTAACCAAAAGTATTTAAAACAAGATGATTTTATCTTTTTTTCTTCCTACAACCATCTCAGCAGTCTCTTTAAAAATCTAGTGTAGCATTAAATAATTAGCGATGGTGGTGGATGGTGAAGTATGGAGGCCTTTATTATTAGGCCATGGCCTATAGCATAACCTTTTAAGCATTCAGCTATTCTTAGCTAGCCCTGCATCTTAACTCCTTTCAGCCATCTTCCTTTGACCTCCATGCTGGCAAAAGACCAAAAGACCCCTAATCCCCTGGGTCAATGGCTTATCTACCTTTTCCAAGACCCCTCCCAGGAATGGGCGGGGTCTTGCAGGAAGGTCAAGTTACCTAGGAAGAAAGGAGGGATGAGGCTTCAATCTAGGAAATAATTGTTTGTGAAGGGTTACATAGGAAGTTAGGTATGAATGTAAAATTGGACCTCAAACTCATAATCCTTAACTCAAAAAGACTAAGTCTCCATTCAGTGTAGGTAGATGAAGAAAAGCCTGCAGAATACAAATCTGCTGTCCTGAAGAAGTTTGTGACTGTATCTGCTTTGGGGAAACTAATTGGGGTATCTGTTTTGGCTCCTATTAACATAATGTATCCTTGCATGCTGTGGAGTGTAACAGTGTCAACATGATGGAAGGGACTTCAACGGTTGAATCATTATGAATCTGAAAGAGGATTCTGGTCGTCTAGCCTTGGATGGGGGCTCTTTCTATACTATGGTGGTTGATTGTTTTGTTATGTGTGTGGACAGCTGCGAGTCATTTCCTCATCTTTATTCCAAGAGAAGTTGGACACTCCCTTCTGGTTTGTGCAAAGCTCAAAGCTATCTGTGTGAAAAGGGAGCCAGCATGTTTACCCAGTGGGCTGGAGGCCAATCCAGCGCTGCCTACTTCTCTGGGTCGCTCCCTCTCCGTTTCCCAACTTCCCCAGCTCACTGGTAGATGGGCAGATAGGAAACATTGCCAATCAGGATGCCAGTGCTTCAAAGGGACCCATCAGAAGTGTGTACAAAGGCTTGTTTGTTCAGTACGTGAGTAGAGATGCCAGCAGCTTCCAGGCAGACAGAGAATTGGGGGTTTTGTTTTCACTTGATTTCTCATCTGCTGGTGGAGGGATCAAGAAGTTGTTATTGTCGGCCTGTAACTTTACCGAAACGCTAAAGACCATGTCTAGAAGTGTTTTTATTTGGTTATTTTTCCTTCTCTTGCATACTTTTTTGGGTTTTGTTTGGGTAACACACCCAGTGGTGCTCTTAGGGCTACTCCTGGCTCTATATTCAGGGACCACTCCTGGCTGTGCTCAGGGGAACATATGGGATGCCCAGGATAGAATCTGGGTCCGATATGTGCTAAGCAAGTACCCTTGCTTGGTACTATCTCTCCAGCCACAACTTACCTATGTTTTTAAAGGAATCAATTAGGTCATCTTTGCATTTGGAATTTATTAAATGTTTTTCAAAAACTTACTAGTAACAGTATAATATTGGGTCATATTCTTTAGGAATAACCATTGTAGGTAAAATTCTGGCAAGTACATGGGTATATTGGAATGTTTTTAGTTTTAATTTTAGTTTTGGGCCACACATACTGTTGCTCGGGGGATACACCTGGCTTTGCATTTAGGAATCACTGCTGGTGGGCTTGGGGGATGATATAGGATGCTGGCGATCGAACCTGGGTCAGCTTTATGCAAAGCAAGTGCCTTACCCCCTGTACTCTCTCTCCAATCCCCAGAATGCACTGGCTTTCATATATCATAAATATATGAAAAACAAAACAAAAACAAAAAAAAAAACAAAAATCCTCCCCTTACTAGTTCTAATGAGACGACTTTGTCTTCTATTTTGAGTAATGATTCTCTTCATAAGAGATGAGTAATGACATTTCATCAATCCTGAGAGAATAGAGTTAATGGAATTATCATTTATCTGGAGCTGTATATTTCAGGTCTGTTTCTCAGCATGGCTTTGGAGGACAATTATGGTAGGATCAAAGAGGGTGAAGGCATATTCAAAAGAAAAGGAAATGGATATGAATGCAGCAAATGTCTTGGATTTAGAGACTTCAAAACAGGGCTAGAATTAAGGAGTAGTAAAATTTACAACTGATCCCCCTCCCATTCTAGGATTTAAGAGACCTCTTAACAACATTTAAGAACACAACACAATGTTGTTATCTAAATGCTCAATACAATACTAAAGATTTCTAGAATTTGCCCATCCTGCAAAACACATTTGATGCTGATTGAAGAGCATTTACCTTATTATTCCCTTTTCCAGATCTTGACAAACACCATCTTCCTTCTGCTTCTTTAAGTTTGACTAGATAATGCTCTTTGTATAAATGGAATCATGCATTTGTACTTCTGGGATTGGTCTGTTTTACTAAACATAATAGCCTAGACTAGAGCATAGCATTTAAGAAAGCACAGTCTCTCAGGCTTATGCAAGTGCAGGTTTCACCCCTGAGTCTATGTGTTCCCTTTAATTTTGTACCTGCTTCTAATGCTTTTGTTTTGCCCCTGCTTCTAATGTTACTGTTTACACATTCTACAGCATAGTTTTATTGTTGTTGTTGTTGTGGTGGTGGTGGTGGTGGTGGTTGTCTTTGAGCCACATCTGAAGGTGCTTAGAGTTTTGCCTGGCTCTACGGTCAGGAATTACTTTTGGAATTTTGAGGGACCATATATGTATGGTGCCATGGATTGAACTGGGTCTACCATGTTCAAGGCACTGTAGCCACTGTAGTTTGGCCTTGACATTTGACTTTAATTTATGATATAAATGAAAAAAAAAATAATAGCATGCACAATTTTATTCTAATATTCTTAGAAATATAAGTAAGAATAAGGAGAAAATTATGAAAAAGTTTACAAAAATGTGATAGCCTATAAAAGTATAAAAGTATGTTTTATGTGTTATCTTCAAAAAGGGAATATAGCTTATGTTAGAAAATATTATAAATAATGCTTTAATATCTGCATTGGTAAGAAAATATAGTAAAAATCATATAAATGTAAAAAATTTATCTAATAGAGTAATTCAATGTAAATAAAACATTAATTCATTATCAGTGGTCCTCAGACTATGGCCCGCGGGCCACATATTGTATTTGTATCTGTTTTGTTTCTTCATTGCAAAATAAGATATATGCAGTGTGCATAATAATTCGTTTATAAGTTTTGTTTTTACTATAGTCAAACCCTCCAATGGTCTGAGGGACAGTGAACTGGCCCCCTGTTTAAAAAGTTTGAGGACCCCTGCGAGTCTAAATACATAAAACTCTAATCAAACAAGGAATAAATAGGTCTTTCTTAATTGACCATAAAGACTATGAATGAATGCCATACTCATAAAAAATTTTTGTCTTATCTTTTAAAAAACTTCTTTAGACCAGTTTTCCCACTTCTCATTTAGGGTTTTTGTAAACCACAGAATCTCAATAAAATAAAAATTTAAATAAGAAAAGAAGCTCCTTCAACACTTCTTGCAAAACTGGTTTCAAAGCTTGAATTCCCTAAAGTGTTGGCTTGTCTTCCAGGCTTTGTATCTGTCTTTCAATTCTGAATGATACACTAGCTGCATAGAGTCCTCTACATGAAATGTGCATCTCTTTGAACTTTAAAAATGTGTTTCTCACCATGCTCTTCTGGCTTCTAGAAACTCATTGGATTTGTCTGCTGTAAATCGTATGGGATTTCTTTTGTATGTAAGTTCCATTTATTACCTTATTGCTGCCAATATTCTTTCTCTGACTTTTTCATTTTGAAAAAAATGTATCTTGGAGTTTTTCTTTTTGGGTCTATTTTTTACTGAGACTTTTTTGGATCTTCGTGTCTGCACATATCAACGCTGGGAAATCCTTATTAAGGATTTCCTTAACTAGTATTCTTCATTGAACTTGCTTCCTATCGTTTAGAACGCTGATGATTCTTTTATGATTTTTCTTTAACCAATCTCCTGGTTCTCTGATATTTTCAGCCACCCACCCACCGTCAAATTTTGCTTTTTTCTAGAGATTTCCTGCTTTCCATCTTTGAACTCATACAACCTTTTCCTCAGCTACAGTCCTACTACTTGCTTGGTCCTTTTATTGCATTTTTCCTATCAGTAACAACAATACTCCTCATTTTTGTCACCTATGATCATAACTTTCTCATTTCTAGTCTCATAATTTCTTTTAAATTTTTATTACTTTATTTAAACACTTTTTTATAGTTGCTCATAATACATTTGTTTCTACCATTATATGTTTCAGCACCAGTCCAACCACTAGTGTGAATTTTACTTTACCATTATCCCCGAGTTCCTACCCACTTCTAAACATGTTCTCTTGCAGGCACAACATACTTTACTTTTTATTTTTATTTTGTTTTTAAATGGTGATAGTTACTAAAAACAGTACAGCAAAGAAAACACATGAAATATGATTATATTTCACACTGGGTAATATTAAGTCATTTTCTGAAGGGTTACTAGGTTGTTTGTTGCTAGTAGACCATTTTGCTATTGGTTTTGTTTGCTAACCTTAGGTAGTTTTTATACTATTTTCTAATTTGACATCTAATTTGGTAAATATGTGGCTGCATAGTTTAGGAATTCTGAGTTCTGTAGCTGACATGGGGGTGACTATGGAGCAGGGTTATGACTTCCAGGGCTTCCCAAAATATAAAAAGGTGCCCACACTCCCTGTGACAAAGTCCTGGAGATCTCAGCCCAAATACTGACATACCTGGAGTTTTGGTCAGTTAGGTGTCTCTGCAGAGATTAGTGGTAAAGAGGCAAGTTTTAGCCAGTAGTGTAGGGTGGTGATGTGGGTTGTGGGTTGTGGGTGCAACTGACATTGCTTCAACAGGGTGGAGACTTGGCCCACCCTTCCTCCTGAAAAGGCCCTATTTTCAGCTGTGAGGCTGGTATATCCATGATTTTTTGTGGCATGGTTTACATCTCTTTTGAAAATAAAATGTGTCTTTTTAAAAATAATATCTTTATTTAAGCATCATGATTATAAACATGTTTGTAGTTGGATTTTAGTTATAACAAAAGAACACTCCCCTTCAACCTTCCCATCACCAATGCCCTTCATCTCTCTCGTACCCTACACCCTTCCTGTATTCAAGACAGGCATTCTATAAAATGGGTCTTTTGAAGATGGCTGTGGGAGTTGACTATGCCTCTAATCTCATAATTTCATGTGCTTTATTGACTATACATGCCATTGTTTCTTTAAGCTCATTTAATATCTTCAACAAAGTATCATTAAAAACATTCATTCTGTGAGGGTTCACATAGATGTTTAGTACCGGTAGATACTTTGCTGTCATTATTTTTATTTATTGAACTTGTACTCCCGTTGGAAGGATTGAGAAGCAAGCAGAATTTATGGAATGCAGAGGTGAGCCTATTGAAATGGCAAAAGGGTGAGCATGAATCTGCAGAATGCAGCTTGGAGGAGAATTTACTTTACTATTCAGAAAGGACCTGGGAATGTCAGCTCAAAGATAACCCACACCTGGAAAGGAATTAATAAGCAGAAGATCTAAGATATGAAAGATATCTAAGATATGAAAGTGGGCCTACATAGCTTTGATCAAAATCACACCCATTTCTAGTTCCATAGGAACAGATGTAGGTGGAAAACTATCTGTTGGACAAAGACTAGAAGAAGTAGACTTGATTCTTGGCTCCATAATTTGCGTAGTTGCTTATTTCCCTGAGCATCATTATTTCCAAGAATATAAATTAATATTTACTGAATTTTCTTTCAGAATATAAAGGGTTTGAGGGGTTGGAGGTTATGCACTAATTGCAAATTAATGAATGATAGTAGAAGAACGACTCCTAAAGTAGAGATAAGAGACTCTATCACTCATAATAGTAGTAGTGGTGGATCAGAATTAGCATTTATTCCTTGAAATGTTATTCCCTTGTTCTTTTTTACATGAGGAGGATCACACGAATCAGGCATGTGCATTTTGCTGCATTATAGGAGATGAATTTTAAAACACAGGAAACAAAGTGTTTCACAATGAGCATTAAGAATGTTGAGTTTTGCTTCGGAGAAAAACTTCATTGTTGACCTGACCATAAGCATGCTTTTATTTTTTTTAATATATTTATTATTTAAACACCTTGATTACATATATGATTGTGTTGTTTGAGTTTCAGTCATGTAAAGAACACCACCCATCACCAGAGCAACATTCCCATCACCAATGTCCCAAGTCTCCCTGCTCCCCACCCAACCCCCACCTGTACTCTAGACAGGCTTTTTATTTCCTTCATATATTCTCGTTATTAGGATAGTTCAAAATGTAGTTATTTATCTAACTAAACTCATCCCTGTTTGTGGTGAGCTTCATGAGGTGAGTTGTAACTTCCAGCCCTTCTCTCTTTTGTGTCTGAAAATTATTATTGCAAGAATGTCTTTCATTTTTCTTAAAACCCACAGAGGAGTGAGACCATTCTGTGTTTTTTTCTCTCTCTCTCTCTGACTTATTTCACTCAGCATAGTAGATTCCATGTACATCCATGTATAGGAAAATTTCATGACTTCATCTCTCCTGACAGCTGCATAATATTCCATTGTGTATATGTACCAGTTTCTTTAGCCATTCGTCTCTTGGAGGGTATCTTGGTTGTTTCCAGAGTCTTGCTATGGTAAATAGTGCTGCAATGAATATAGGTGTAAGGAAGGGATTTTTGTATTGTATTTTTGTGTTCCTAGGGTATATTCCTAGGAGTGGTATAGCTGGATTGTATGGGAGCTCGATTTCCAGTTTTTGGAGGAATCTCCATATCACTTTCCATAAAGGTTGAACTAGACGGCATTCTCACCAGCAGTGGATAAGAGTTCCTTTCTCTCCACATCCCCGCCATCACTACTTGTTCTCATTCTTTGTGATGTGTGCCAATCTCTGTGGTGTGAGATGGTACCTCATAGTTGTTTTGATTTGCATCTCCCTGATGCTTAGTGATGTGGAGCATTTTTTCATGTGTCTTTTGGCCATTTGTATTTCTTCTTTGTCAAACTGTCCATTTCTTCTTCCCATATTTTGATGGGATTAGATTTTTTTTTCCTTGTAAAGTTCTGTCAGTGTCTTGTATATTTTGGAGATTAGCCCCTTATCTGATGTGTATTGGGTGAATAGTTTCTCCCACTCAGTGGGTGGCTCTTGTATCCTGGGCGCTATTTCCTTTGAGGAGCAGAAGCTTCTCAGCTTAATATATTTCCATCTGTTAATCTCTGCTTTCACTTGCTTGGAGAGTATAAGCATGCTTTTCTTTACTTCAATATGATCTCTAGTACACATACACACACACACACACACACACACACACAGAAATAAGGAGGAGGGAGAAAAAGGGGCATTGGTGATGGGAAGGTTTTACTGGTGAAGGGGAGTATTCTTTTTTTATAACTGAAATCCAACTACAAACATGTTTGTAATCATGTTTAAATATATTTAATACTTTTTCTTAATTAGAATTTTTAAAATGAATATCTTTAGTTAAGCTTTATGAATACAAAGATGTTGGTAGTTGGGTTTAAGTTATAAAAAAGGACAACTTTCTTTCACCAGTGCAACATTCCTATCATCAATGTCTTCTATATCTCTCCTCCCCACCCCTGCCTGTATTCAAGACAGACATTCTATTTCTCTCACTCACTACCATATTTGTCAAAATGATTGTCAGTGTAGTTTTTTCTCTAACTAAGCTCACCACTCTTTGTGGTAAGCTTTATACCATGGGCTGGTTCTTTCAAACTCTCATCTCTATGGTCTCTGGGTATTATTACAATAATATATTTTATTTTTCTTAAATCCCAGAGATGAGTGAGACTATTCTATGTCTATCTCTCTCCTTCTGACTTATTTCACTCAGCATAAAAGTTTCCATGTTCATCCATGTATTAAAAAAATTTCACAACTTTATTTTTTCCTAGCTGCTAAATATTGCATTCTGCATAATTACCACAGTTTCTTTAGCCACTCATCTGTTGTCAGGCATCTGGGTTGTTTTCAGATTCTGGCTATTATAAATAGCTCTGCATTGAATATAGGTGTGCAGAAGGCATTTTTGTATTGTTTTTGTGTTTCTAGGGTATATCCCTAGGAGTGGTATAGCTAGATGCTATGGGAGTTCAATTTCCAGTTTTTTGAGGAATCTCCATATTGTTCTCCATAAGGCTGGAATAGACAGCATTCCCATCAGCAGTGAATGAGAGTTCCTTTCTCTTCACACTTCCTTCAGCACTGATTGTTCTTGTTTTTGTGGTGTGTGCCAGTCTCTGTGGCATGAAATAAAACCTAATTGTTATTTTGATTTGCATTTCCCTGATGAATAGTGATGTGGAGCATTTTTTTTCCATGTATCTTTTGGCCATTTGTATTTCTTCTGTAAGAAATACATTTCTTCTCCCCATTTTTTTTATGGTGTTAGATGTTTTTTCTTGTTAAGTTCTGGCAGTAACTGATATATCTTAGATATTAGCTCCTTGTCTAACGGGTATTGGGCAAATAGTTTCTCCCATTCTGTGGGTGGTATTTGTATCCTATAGTATTTCCTTTGAGGTGCAGATGCTTCTCAGCCTAATATAGTCCCATCTGTTTATCTCTGCAACAATCTTTGATAAAGAGACAAGAATCACAAAAAGGATTAGAATTTTGGTGGGGACACACCCAGAGGTCCTCAGGGCTAACTTCTGGGATCACTACTGGTGGATATCAGGGGATCATACACACACACACACACACACACACACACACACACACATATGTTGCCAGAATTCAATCAAGATGGACCATCTGTTTGTAAGACAAGTGTTTTCTACTTTCTACTGATTTTACTCCTCTCTACTTAGTGACAGATATTCATAACTCAGTGAACCTAGGCTTTGTTTTAGGTGCAATAACTCAGAAAGAAGTAGAATTGTCACCACTAGAAAGTAAACATTTTTTCTTTTTTCTCTTTCTTTCTTTCTTTCTTTCTTTCTTTCTTTCTTTCTTTCTTTCTTTCTTTCTTTCTTTCTTTCTTTCTTTCTTCTTCCTTTCTTTCTTCCTTCCTTCCTTCCTTCCTTCCTTCCTTCCTTCCTTCCTTCCTTCCTTCCTTCCTTTCTTTCTTTCTTTCTTTCTTTCTTTCTTTCTTTCTTTCTTTCTTTCTTTCTTTCTTTCTTCTTTCTTTCTTTCTTTCTTTCTTTCTTTCTTTCTTTTCTTCCTTCCTTCCTTCCTTCCTTCCTTCCTTCCTTCCTTCCTTCCTTCCTTCCTTCCTTCCTTCCTTCCTTCCTTCCTTCCTTCCTTCCTTCCTTCCTACTTTTTTTCTTTCTCTCTTTCTTTTTCTTTTTTTTTTTTTTTTTTGGTTTTTGGGCCACACCCAGCAGTGCTCAAGGGTTACTCCTGGCTGTCTGCTCAGAAATAGCTCCTGGCAGGCTCGGGGGACCATATGGGACACCGGGATTCTAACTAGCCACCTTAGGTCCTGGATCGGCTGTTTGCAAGGCAAAC
The DNA here is from genome assembly GCF_024139225.1 of Suncus etruscus. Lineage (NCBI taxonomy): Eukaryota > Metazoa > Chordata > Mammalia > Eulipotyphla > Soricidae > Suncus > Suncus etruscus. Next base: position 9,486,972 of record NC_064860.1, read on the forward strand.
ACCACTGTGCTATCTCTCCGGGCCCCTTCCTTCCTTCCTTCCTTCCTTCCTTCCTTCCTTCCTTCCTTCCTTCCTTCCTTCCTTCCTTCCTTCCTTCCTTCCTTCCTTCCTTCCTTCCTTCCTTCCTTCCTTCCTTTCTTTCTTCTTTCTTTCTTTCTTCCTTTTTCTTTGTTCTTTCTTTCTCTCTCTATTTTTCTTCCTTCCTTCCTTCTTTCTTCCTTTCTTCCCTCTTTCTTCCTTTCTTCCTTCTTCCTTCCTTCCTTCCTTCCTTCTTTTCCTTCCTTCCTTTCTTTTTTTTTCTTTCTATGTAGGCAAGGAAAGAGCAAGAATATACATTTAGGGGGCCGGGCGGTGGCGCTGGAGGTAAGGTGCCTGCGCTAGCCTAGGACGGACCACGGTTCGATCCCCCGGCGTCCCATATGGTCCCCCAAGAAGCCAGGAGCAACTTCTGAGCGCATAGCCAGGAGTAACCCCTGAGCATCACAGGGTGTGGCCTAAAAACCAAAAAAAAAAAAAAAAAAAAAAAAAAACAAAAAGAATATACATTTAAACATCTTTAGATACAATAATGAAGACAAATGATTACCTATAAGTCATGCAGTTTTTCCTTTTTCTCAATGATAATACATCAAATTCATTTTGAGGATCTATTCACTCAACTAAATAATTATATTCGTTTCCTTGCAGTTATGTGACAAGGGTTTGGCAAATCTTCTCTAAGATATGGTACAGTAAACTACAAAATCTCAATAAAAATTAATAACAAATTATTATTGTACAATAATAATCTTTTAAAAAAGAGATTATGGGTCAGGAGTAGTGGTGCAAACGGTAGGGCATCTACCTTGCAGGCACTAACCTAGGACAGACTGCGGTTTGATCCCCTGGTGTCCCATATGTTCCCCCAACCCAGGAGTGATTTCTTGGTGCATAGGCAGGAGTAACTCCTGAGTGTCACAGGGTGTGCCCCCAAAACCAAAAAAAGATATTATTTTTTCTCAATAAATTCTAATATACTTTCTTTTAAAGAATTCTCTAGGCTCTTTTTTGGTCTGTATTTGTCTGTTAGTTTTTTGGGCCACACCCATTATAACTGAGGGATTGCTCCTTGCTCTGCTCTTCAGGAATTACTCATGGCAGCCTCGGGGGACTATGTGGGGTGCCTTGATCAAACCCGGTCAGCCTTGTGCAAGGCAAAGTCCTACCTACCCACTCCAGCCCCAAGGTGTATGCTTTTTTTTTTTTTTTTAATATTCTATTCTGCTTTCTGGACCTATTTTTATTAACAAGAGCTGAGAAACTAGTTGCCATTTTGTATGGCAAGTGTGTGGCTCCTCCCTTGCAGAGTATTGGAAAAAGAACAGATACAAGGCCACTGAAATATATGAAAATGCCAAATCACCTTAAGGTTGCAACTCCATATTTTTTTTCCTTTTGGCTTTGAGCTACACCTAATGGTTCTCAGGGCTTACTCATTGTTTTGTGTTCAGATGTCACTTCTGGTAGAGCTTCTGGAACTATATGGGATTCTGAGGATCAAAATCAGATTATCAGTTTGTAAGGCAAATGTCCTATGCAGTGTACTACCTCTCCAGCTCTTCCATACTTCTTTTCTGGAGTGAAATACATTTGTATTGAACTATCATTAATTTGGTAGTAGAATCTGATTTTGAAAATTGTAAAATTTGATGCAAATATGAGTAGATTGTTTTCATGAATAGTTAGGAATATAGATCAGAAAGACCAGATGCATGTCTTTCTTTTTTTGTTTTGTTTTGTTTTTTGAGCCACACCCTGTGACACTCAGGGTTTACTCTGGCTATGCAAATTGCTCCTGGGTTGGGGGACCATAGAGGACTGTGGGGGATTGAACCGTGGTCCATCCTAGGTTAGTGCTGCAAGGCATATACCTTACTGCTTGTACCACCGCTTTGGCCCCTGGATGCATGTCTTTCTAATTCAAAAAAAATTATTATTACTAACTAAAACAATAATCTACATAAGAATATTAGAACAGACATTTTATTTTGATTTAAATTTTATCATTATTGTCTTAACAAGTCTTACTTTTTCATAATCTTCATTTCTTGGGAGCTTATCAATTTATAGGCAGAGGAAACTTCAATGAAATTACTATAAAGATCTTAGTGAAGAGACAATAATAATAGGTTGAAATATTTGTGTCATCTAATTCTACTTAGTACATTGTAGTTAGTTTGACCAAGTTTCCTGTCTAATCACCAATGTAGTTAGTGACTAAATATGGATATATTCTAATATGAAGAGATTCTGGGTCTGTCTTCCTTTAATATCCGTTTATATTAACAAGACAAAAGACAAACTTTAGTAGTAAGAGCTGAAGTCGGCAGAAGGGATCAAAACTAACAGCGATGTGTAAATTAGGGTGGCAGAAATCACACACACAAAAAAAAACTTCAGTGACTCAAGTACAGGATTAAAAGTTCAGGGTGTTGCTGAATATAGTATGAGAAGAAAAGATGCAAAAGCATAATAGTTAATAATAATGGAGAAATTTGTTTGTTTTGATTGTGATTTACAAAAGTGCTAATATGGTTCCCTGTGTACATAATTTCAACACCATACCATCACCAGTGTACCCATCTCTCAGTGCAAAGGTCCCAATGATCTCTGTTGCTATGTTGCTGTGTTTCTTAAGTCCCATATGACTTGATGAGTGATATATTTCCCTATCACTTTCCTCCTAACTAACTTATATTCTCTAGCTCTATCCATGTTGCAGCAACTTACATGGTTGCTATTTATTACAATCACATAATATTCTATTGTGTACATATATACCACAACTTCTTGAAATATTCTTCTGTAGCTGAGCATAAAGTGTTTGTACTTATTGGCTATTTTACTAAATGCAGTGATAAAGATAGGTTTGCAAATATTCTTTTGAGTTACTGTTTTTGTGTATAAAGAAAAGATTCCAGAAATGGGATCTGGGGTCACATGGGAATTCTATGCCTAATATTTTGAGCTATCTCCATATTGCTTCCATAGAGGCTGAACCAGATGACACTCCCACTTATAGTGGATGAGAGTTCCCTTTTCATTACAATCCCACTAGTGCTATAAAATGCTGTGGATCAAATTACCCCCAAATACTGTTGTTTATGAACAATAAGCACTGATTATATTTTAAATAGGAGAATCTGTTCATACTGTTTCTAACTAGGCTTACTCACATTTAAGGAGATTGGCTGGCTTTCAAGCAAACTGGGCTGGCTTTGGAAGGGAAGACAGGAGAGACTTGGCAGCATTTTGGGCATCTTATCCTCCCATTGGCTAGCCTGAGCATGTTCTTATGTTGTGGTAGAGAAGTTGGAAGAGGACAAGTCTGGTCATGCAAGTGCTTTTCCAGACTGCCTTTATATCATCTGCTAACATTCCACTGATCAAAGTGAATCACATAGCCAGTTTATGTTCAAGGCCATGGGAAATGGACTAGATTTTAGTGAAAGAAATTCACTAGATAAAAGAAATCACAGAATACCAGAAAGTTTCACTTGAATGTTAATCAGTTATATTTTAATAGTGATATTATCCTAAATTAAAAATACTTTTAGAAATTTCTTTAGAATCACCATGAACTCATCAACAGTGTTGGTCTTTTGAATCTTTCTTTCTTTTTCTTTCTTTTTCTTTCTCTTCTTTCTTCTTTCTTTTCTTTCTTTTCTTTCTTTCTTTCTTTCTTTCTTTCTTTCTTTTCTTTCTTTCTTTCTTTCTTTCTCTTTCTTTCTTTCTTTCTTTCTTTCTTTCTTTCTTTCTTTCTTTCTTTCTTCTCTTCTTTCTTTCTTTCTTTCTTTCTTTTCTTTCTTTCTTTCTTTCCTCCTTCCTTCCTTCCTTCCTTCCGTCCTTCCTTCCTTCCTTCCTTCCTTCCTTCTCCTTCCTTCCTTCCTTCCTTCCTTCCTTCCTTCCTTCCTTCCTTCCTTCCTTCCTTCTTTCTTTCTTTCTTTCTTTCTTTCTTTTTATTTCTCTGTCTTTGTCTCTGTGTTTATCTCTGTCTCTCTCTCTCTCTGCTTTTTGGGTGATACTAGATGCTAGTGTGAGATTTCAGACACACAATTCCTAGTTTGCAAGCAATGAAATTAAGCTTTGGAGGACTAAAAGTAGTCATTGAATCACACTGGGTTGTTTTCATTTTCTAATGACTAAGACTATAACATATTATAATTATAATATCATATATATCATATAATTATATATCTTATATTATATAATATTATTATATAACTATAATATAATATACCCTTGTCTCTACAATTTTCTTGGTGAAAATAATGTTTCATTTCTTTAGAACAAATACCTAGTTGTAGGCATTTGAAGACATTTCTAGGCTTTTCTTTAGAACAAACGCCTACAAGTAGCTTACTAGGTCATTTGTATGTGTATATTTAACTTTTATTCTTCCCCCAAACTCTTAACTGTTGTTTCAATTTGCTCCACAACTTTAGAAAGGTTGAAAATCTGCTTAGTACCTTTAGGAAGATACACAGACAGCGGTCCTGAACCCAGGGGAATAAGGAGGAACACACCAAATTTGGTTGCCCTCATTCATGCATTGAAAGGTGAGCCTTTCAATTACTGGACCATCCTAGGAGAGTGCCAGGTGACTGCTGTGTTAAGCATCTTCTTGATGAGCTTCACCAAGACTTATAGGAAGTGACTCTCCTAGAAGCCTGGAAGTGTGTATTGACAGAGACTAGAGCTTGCAGGTCCCAGAGAACTCAGGTCAAGCTCTATTTTAGGATTATCTATGGCATCCATCTTTTACTTCACTCGCTTAGAAATGGCTCTGGAACATTCTGGGAAGGCACACTGTCACCAGACTGGTTCTACACCTGCTTAGAGCTGGCTTCTGCTATGGAAGAAATAAATACCTGCCAGAACCACAAGGTCATAGTTTACTTTGAGACAAGTTAAGTATGAACAAATGAACAACTTGCTATTTTATGATGTATTATTTTAAAACAGTGCTTGCTGACTTCTCCCTTCAATTATTATTAATAGAGCAATTAATGATTATATTCTGTTTTCATTTCCTTGTCATGTTTTCTAGAAATAGTCTACTTTGTCAGAAGATAGAATCTTTAAGAAATACCAATTCAGAAATAGAATTTTTTTTGTTCTTTCTTCAGAGTTTTTTTTTTAATTTGTACAATGCCAGATTATGAAGCTAGAATATATCATATGCATGAGATAAAAGTGAGAAAAATGTTTTCTATTTGGTAAAATTTTGTAGAAATAGAATTACTCAAATAAAAATGTGCCAATCAGTTAATCATGGAGAAGTACCGGTTCATATTTATCTCTTCATTAAAATAAAAGTTTTTCTTGATCTAAGAGCAGGTTGACCTATTTCATCACCTAATGGTAAGATGAAATCAGAAGACATGTCGCCCTTTGATCTGTGAAAAAAATCAAGAGCACTAACTACAGAAGACTGACTTTGACAACCATGACTGAGCAGAACTTGTCCTGGGACCAATAAGAAAGATCCTACCTTAGGCTTTAGCCTAGGACTTGTACAAAAATCAAGACTTCTAATTCCAGAGGTAAGACTTTGACAGCTGAGACTGAGCAGAACTTCTGGAACCATAATGAAGACTCTATCCTAGGCTTCCACAGAGGATCTGAGCAAAAACCAAGACCACGTATTACAGAAGACTGATTACAAGAATGATAAACAGAACTTCTAGAACCGTAAAGAAAGACTATCCTAGACTTTGACCCATGACCTGTGCAAATACCAAGATCTCTAGCTACAGAAGTCCCGATATTATCATCCACAAACTAATCGGAAAGTTTCCTGACCCATAAAAAAGACCCTTGGGGTGTGGTAATGAGCATGTACGAAGCCAGTTCCTATGGCATTATGTTTCAAGGGCAGAGAAACTCGAATCTCTTAGGCCAAGTAAATTCCCTTTCTTACTTCCCCAATATTTACTGTGCCTATGCAAAAAATAGAAAAACAAAGAAAATAAAGAAGGGGTAAGCACAAAACCTTGCCTCACCAACACTCCTTCCTTTTTTTTTTTTTTTTTTTTATTTTTTTTACTTATTTTTTTCTTTTTTTTTTTTTTTTTTTTTTTAAAGGCAGATAGAATTTATTAGAAACTCGCAGAGGCATGGATACTGTACCACAAAAAAATTGATTTAACAACGTAAAATTTTGCAACATGTCTGCAAATAGGGATACGAGTCTTCACAGTTTTTAAAGACTATGAACATCTTTTTTTCTTTTTTTTCACTCTTGTGCTTATTATTTGGTGATTTGGGAATTTTTGTTGCTGGTAATTTTATTTATTTACTGTTACTGTCTTTTTTTTTAACTGTTGTTTGTAGTTTTTTTTATGTTATATTTCTTTGTTTTGGTTTTGTCCTCTCTAGAATCACACAACTTGAATCATTTGTTCTGACTCATGAATTGAGGGGGAAAATAAAAAACAAATGGTACCAGGACCCAAACAGCAGTTTATGAACATTGGAGTGGAAATAAAAAATGATCAGACCTTAAACATTAAACTCAAGTCACCAACAAACAGAAGCAATACCCCATATACAACAACACAGAGAAAAACAGTTACACTAGCACTCAGGGGGCAAAGGAACGATTTATGGGATGCATGCTGGGAAAGGGCGTGGAGGGGAGGACAGCCCTAGTGATAGGAATGGCCCTGATCAATTTTTTGCTATGTACTCCTACTGTGAAGATTTGTATTCACTTTTGGTCACAATATAAAATTATTAAAATAAAATAAAATAACATAAAATAAAAGTTTTCTTATTTAAATCGTCTTCACTATTGTTTTGGTTACTAGAGAGATTATTAGTCATAAAAATATTTTTTCAGGTCTAAATATATTTTTAGAATTATCTCATTAATGCTTTAAAATCTGCTTCTATTATTCCCCTTCCAATACTGGCTTTTCAGTATTCAAAGTATTTTTAATTTTTATCCTTTAGTAGCTTTACTATATCACTCACACCATATCCTACTCTCACCTTTCTATTTTCTTCAATAAATATTTAGACAAATTTTTATTATAACACCATGATTTACAAGTTGTTCATAATATATTGTTTCAGGCATTAAATATTCAAGCACCTATCTAACCACTTCCCTTTACCAGTGTCCTCAGCTTCCCACCCAACACCATAGTCTATCTCCTCACAGGCACAAGCAAATTTACTTCAAAATTTGTTTACAACAAGAAGGCAAATTGAATCATCAAAAACTTGATCAACAAAAGACCAGTTTGAAATCAATTGTTGTATTCTCTCCATGGTGTTACCTAAAATTCATGTTACTAAGAATTCACTAAGGATTTGTTGAACTGTGGTTGGTGCTAATTGAATCTTTTTTATTGTTTAGGCTCACTGAGCTTGGTCGATTACTATCTACCAAATTTTCTAATTTTATCTAATTTTCCATTAGATTTCAGTAATTTTATTGAGCTAACACTACTACTTTTTGAGAGAGCATGCAGCTGTGCAGTCCAGGATTTATAGACCTGAAACAAATTTGGTGGCTTGCAGTTTGATGAGCAGCTGGGCTATTCTGACCAGGGATGTTGGGTGTGGTGTGGCCTGTTGTGATTCACACAAAAAGGGGAATCTGACACACCCATTCTGAGAACTCCTTAGAGATATCTATCAGGCTGGACCAATCTACCTGGAACATATTGGCTGCCATTATTTTATTTAGGAGTTTGATAAAGAAACAGTGCCTTTTTCTTTTAACCTGGAATATGGTGGGTATGAGCAAAGGATTCTGGGTTTTCTGGTGGTAGGGTCAGATAGGGAAGGAGGACTTGGCCCAACCTCATTCTCCAAAAAAAAGTGTCCCTGTATTTTTAGCCCAGAGGCAATTTAGAGGCTCATGTGATTTGAGTTTGTTATGGATCTGGTTCATTTCTGTCCAAGAGTGTAGGTTGTGATGCTCAGTTACTGTGATTCAAGAAGAAAGTTAGTCTGTCTCCAGGCATTCTGAGAATTCTTCAGAGGTATCAGCCCAGACCAGACTGACTACCTAGGAAGTATTGGCTGCATCCCCACTTTTTTTTTTTTAGTTTGATAGAGGAGTTAGACATTTGTTTTTTGCCAGAAAGATGCAGATGCCAACTTCTCTTAATATTTTACTGAGTTATTTAACATACTCTCCATGCCCTTTTTAAATTAAGTTTTAAGTTTTTGCTTCTATTTAAAAATTTTGTGTCTATTTGTATTATTTGATTCTTATATATGTATACCTGTACATATATGTAATTTTTGATAAAAACTTTAAAAATAATTTTTAGCTGAAGAAGCATGCTGTGTAATATTATTGATGATAAACATACATTTACATACAATGGAATACTATTGAGCTAAAGAAGAAACAAAATCATAAAGTTTGCTGCTACATGAATAAAACTAAAGGACATCACACTGAGTGGTCAGTCAGAAGAGAGGACTAGATATAGAATAAACTCTTTAATATATGGTATTACAGAAACATATTAAGGTAGCAAAAATGATCAGAGACAACAGAATCTGAGAACTGGTTTACAAAACTGAACATATTTTAATTTTTAAATTATACTTTTGGGGTGTGCTTTGGTCCATACCTGGCTGTTTTTGGGGTTCATTTCTGGATCTAGTCAAAGGAATCACCCTTAATAAGGTTCAGGGCAACATATGAGGCACCTGGGATTGAAACTAAGTCTGTCTTGCACAAAGCTAGCTCCTTACCTACTGTACTGTATTTCCTGGCCTTTTATTCTATTTTAAAATGCAGTTTTTTTGTTTTAATGGAACTACCATTAAATCTTAGATCTAACTACCATTAGATCTTAGGAAGATTAGATTATTCAGTGAAAACAATTATGAAATAAATAAACTAAAATATTCATTTAAAATATGGATGCATTTAACAAACATATTATTGAGGCTCAAAACCAAAATACAATAGCACTCACACTTTTGCTCCATTTTTAAAGTTCAAAGTATTGTAAAGCAAGAGATATGTTAAGATAATCAATTTATAAATTATAAACTTATAAAAATAAGTATTGATTTCATTTCCACACAGAACAGAACATGCAGATAGTCTTATGAAAGATAGTTCATGTAAGAAGAGATTCTATAAAACAGGGAGTCAAAAGAATAAGATTAAGAAAGTTGCTCTATATGATTGTGTGGTTCCTAGGTAACTCAGAAATGCAACAGTATTCCTGGGCCTTTGAAGACTTGCTGGGATGATTGCCAGGATTGTCTGGTAATGGGAGTTTGTGAATACATCAGCTCCTATTTTCTATTATTAGAATGTTGTCTCTGATTGGGTTAACATCTCTTTTTGTATTTGAGACATAGATTTAATGGGTGGCAAAGTATTAAGGCAGAATATCCAAGAGATATAGACAAGTACTTTCTTAGTGTGAGTAGAGCTATAATGCATCTGTATTTGTATTGAACTATCCATTAGAATTGTAAGGGTTATGGACAACCAGAGGTGGGCTGTGGACTAGCAGACAAAGCCTTAAGATTGTCTGCCATAAAGTTCATGGTTAATAGCAGAAAATATATGTTAACTTCTAGCAAAAAAAGACAGGACTCTACTGGAGGGTATGTAGATAGTGACGGCTTGTTTGGGGTGCCAGATCTCTTGATTTTAGACATGCTTACAGAGATATTATATACATATTTGTATATATAACATTGTTCTTGCTATTAAATAAATCTAAAGAATAGTAGAAGTAGCTGGAAAATGGTGTGATCTTTGTAGTCTTAAGTATTAGTCTATGTTTTTATTGTATATGTGGAAGGAATATTGAGGATTTTGTTCACTGAGAAGACATGAGAAAAGTGCTGCAAGATAATTTATTTATGTTAAGGAGGGATTAAAAGAAAAGTTATAGCATGCAAATTATTTCCATGCAAAATTTATTTCCATATTGCTTGGAAGTTATTATGTATTAGTAAGAGAAGTTACCTTTGAAGAAATTTATACGGAAGCTTTTAGATTATATTGGTCTGATTCAATAGAAAAAAGAAGCAGTAGATATATTTGCAAAATAATGACTGTCCAAGATTTCACGTATTGTCTTTTTTAACCTTATAGAACTTAGAACACTATTTGATTGCTATTATATACTTTTTGTTGCATACATATTTTGATTATAGCTATTATTTCACTGTGTTGGAAACAGTGATTTTTAACACTAGTTCAGATTAATAATTAATGGAAAAATGTTTTCTTATATGTATACATATTTATTGCTTGACCATGTTTACTGAATAAGTGAATTAGCCAAGCGAATTAACTAATGAGAAATACCTAACTCTAAGTAGAACAGTACTGTATTCTGGCTAGTTACTATATCAATGAGAGCCATTGGTAATTCAAATATATTGATTTATAGGAAATAGGAGAATAGAAAAATAGTATTGGTACAGATAAGGTACCAATACCAAATTAATATTGCTTCTCTCCAAAATAGCAGGGTTATGCTTTCCCTTAACACTTATATTAAGCAGCTATACAAATAAGACAGTCTTTTGGGTAGGTCATTCAACCTTTATATGGTAAGACAAGAATGTACTCTTACAAACTTGTATTCTTCAGTGAAATTGAGAATCAAGTGTGCGTTAACTTTCATCTCTACTTTAATCCAACATTCCTAAAGGAAGAGCCAAGAGCTTTTAGTAGTCATACCTATTAAGTTTACTATTTGTTAATACTGAATCACTCTTTTAATATTGCAAAGAAAACAACATCATCAATGCAGGTTAAATAATGAATGGGGGAGGATGGGGATGTTTTTGCCATGTACTTGAAGAGATTCAACCTTCAAGGAGTTCCTAGACAAGTGAGAAAGACCAGTGCATTGAGGTTACTTTGGGTGTGCTAGTGTCAATCAGATCAGCGGTTGCATTCTGGGAGTAGATTCTACGAGAAGTTATTTCAGAACAATACAATAAAATGGAAACAAAAAGAAAAAATACCTCACAAAATAATGCCAAATAATTTATTCCATAATTTATTATTTTTTATTTATTTATTATTATTTATTTATTATTTATTTATTATTTTTTGCAGAGAGGGTAAGTAAATAGGAATAGAAGTAGCTTGTATTTTGTTCTAGTATTGACAAAATGGAATCAGGAAAAGAATAATTAACAACATTCACATGTTAATGGATTTGGGAGCTGAAAAAAATGCATAAAACTGCTTTTTTCACATCAGTATAGTTCAGACTTTCTCCCTGTACTCTACTCCATCATCTTTTTTTTTTTTTACTCCATCATCTTAATGTCTCCTTGTCTATTTGAAAAGAGACAAGTAAGAAAAAGAAAATGGAACATATGAGTAGAAGATGAAGGAATTAATTAGGAAAATATATTAGTAATAACAATAATAATTACATAAAACTCTTGATTATGTGTAAGTAAATGCAAAGTTAGGGAACCTATTCTCCACTATAAAAATGAAGCTGAATTTTTTGTTTTGTTTTGTTTTGTTTTGGGTCACACCCAGCAGCGCTCAGGAGTTACTCCTCCCTCTAGGCTCAGAAATTGCTCCTGGCAGGTCTGGGGGACCATATGGGATGCTGGGATTCGAACCTCCCACCTTCTGCATGCAAGGCAGATGCCTTACCTCCATGCTGTCTCTCCGGCCTCGAAGCTAAAACTTCTTTATCTGGTATAATACATATAATTTCTTGTGACTTGCTCATTTTATTTTAAATATTTTTCTTGCTCTCTCTTAAAATTTATGTTCTAGGAGACCAATAAGTAAAATAAAATGGATTTTAGCTTCTCTTGTGATTGGCCTTCGTAAGCAAAATATATCACCATTTTTCTTTCCTAGTTTGAATAAGCGAAAAGAGTTGACCAAGGATTTCAAGACTGGAAAAGGGAAAAGTGAAGGATACAAGGAACAGATTTTATTCTATGTTGTGCATAGAAATGCACTTATACCATTGTCATCACTGTTATGTTTAGAAGAGATTTCAGATACAGGCATAGTATCTATCAGTGGACACTCGTAACAGCCAAGATAGAACTATGGTTACAATTTATTCTCTGTCAGGGAGGGGCAAATGAACTAAATTTTCTCTGTTCGATTAATGACCTTAATTTTTTTTCTTGTCTGCCCCTTGCTTTCCCTGACTTCAATGGCAAAAGACAAGTTTACTTTGAAGGATAAATAGCATTTTACCACACACAATGAAAAGGTGAATGTTGTGTGCAGATGGACTGGTTGAACAGCATTTTCACATAGAGAGAGATCAGTGATAAAATATGTTTGAGTGGAATCTTGTAAAATAATAAAGAATGGATTATGAGGGGCCAGAGTGGTGGCAGAGCAGTAGGGCGTTTGCCTTGCACGGGACTGACCTAGGACTGACCGCCATTTGTTCCCCAGCGTCCATAAGGTCCCCCAAGCCAGGAATACTTTCTGAGCGCATAAGCAGCAGTAACCCCTGAGAATGACTGGGTGTGAACCAAAAACCAAAAAAAAAAAATTGGATTATGATTAGCAACTGAAATAATAAAAAAGACCTTAATTTAGGAAATTTTTAGTCTCAAGTATCTGTGTTCCTGGTCACTTCAATGCAGCTTTGTGTAGTATAAACATTTCATATAAATATAAATATGAGATATTTTGGTAGCTCTTTACAGCAATATTGTGTAGAGATCATGGAGAGATGATACAATAGAGAAAATTTCTTTTGAACATATTTGTACTGTTTCTATAGTAAATGTCAGGTTTATTTACTTAAAAATCTTTAAATTTCTATTTTAATATATTTTTTAATTTCTACATAGAATAATCAACTCTTCTTATTTCTTAGCCCATATTACTGTTTGTTACAAACCACAGGAAAATTTTTGTTGGCTGCATCTTTTTCATTTAACAGCTGGTACTGGCTGCATGCTGTCTTTAGCTCTGGGAGTTTCTTTGTAATGATGTCTTTGAATATTGGTTCTATCTGGGGATTTTCTTCCTGGGTCTCTGGAACTCCAATGATTCTTATATTGTTTCTGTTGAACTTGTCAAGGACTTCTATTTTCATCTGTTCACATTCTTTGAGTATTTTATCCATTGTTTAGTCATTTTCTTTAAGGTCCTTTTCCAGTATCTTCTGCTGTATGGAGTTGTTATGCAACTCATCTTCCAGCTCCCTGATTCTGTCCTCAACTGCTGTTACTCTGTTGGAGAGGCTTTCCGTTGAGTTTTTTTTATTTCATCTACTGAGTTTTTTAGTTTTGTTCTTTCAGTTTGGAGTTTTCTGATTTCTATCTTTGTGTTATGTTTAGCTCGATCTATTCTTTCTTTGAGTTCGATGAGTATCTTTCATATCACTACTCTAAACTCCTTGTCTGAGAGGTTAACTATATGGTTGGCACTTTCTGGGTCATTGGAGCTGCCATCTTCATTTTCGATGCATGCTTTTGTCTTGCGTTGTTTCCTCATTGCCATGATTGTAGTGTGGCTTTTACTTTGTGTCATGGTGGGGTTCATGGTATAGGAGATGGGAGCGACTGCAGTCCTCTTGTTTCTCCATTTTCTGGCTAACTAACCTTGATAAGATTAAATTCGTTGGGGTCTTCCTTGGCAGCTTTCCACAGAGATTAGGAAGCTCTGCTTGATTAAATTAAATTTTATTATTAAATTAGTTAATATATATTTTTATTAATGTCACAATTTGAGAAAAATATAAGGTTGATAGCTAACACTTTATACACAACATGAGAAAAAGTGTGTTATTGGTCAAAAATTTCAGAATTTAATCATATTAGAGAAATGGTACAAAATTAGCATGCCTTTGACCTAGATTATTTTTAAGGACAATTGATGTTGCAATATGTTCATAGTTAACTTTTAGTGAATTAATTGAAAAAAACTTACAGATGTCAATATTGCCCTGGTTTTTACTGAGAATCGCATTCTTTATTTATAAATCTGTCACTTAAAAATGACAATGCATTGAAAAATCAGCAATGATAAGTGGCAGTGGAGTCATACTGTCTAGTAAAAATAAGTAAAGAGCAGTATCTTAGACACTGACTTTTTGTGGTTTAGCATGTCTTTTAAGTTGCACCGGAAGTTAATTCAATTTTTTTTCACTTTTTAAAGTTTATTTTATCATCTGAGTTTACTCAGGGGCAGAAGCCAGAAAATTCTTCAATCTGAGGTACTAAATGGAAATCAACTCATCGGTCTGGACAAGGGCTCAGACATTTCAAATATCTCTTTTTAGATGGATTAAAAGGTTTTTGATCTAAATATCTAGAAGAAGGTAAAAAATTTGAAGAATTTCAAGGTTTCCATTCTTAAGACCATGAACATGAGGAGAAGCCATGACAAGCTAATTTCTAAAGTTCTTTTGAAGCTTAAAGGTTGTGATCTAGTCTAAATTGGCGGCAGATGAAATCCAGGGGTTATATTTATATATAATATGAGTGTCTCTTTATTAAAAACCACATATATTGGTTTATCTTTTGATTCTTTTAGAGAACTGCAGTTTGCTTTGATCAGTGAATCTCCAGGTTTATGCTATTTTTCTGGCTAGACTCCTGAACAAACTTTTGGATTTCTGCGCTTGAAAAGGTAAGACTTCTCCTGAAGCTTACTCTCTCTGGTTATAGGCCATCAGCTGTTCATATTTGTTTTGATATGAGTCGCACCAATATTTATAGATATTATTGTCATTCTTGTTTCAAGTTTACCCAGACATGTTTCAAAGCAGGATAGCCTTTGTGTTGTAGCACTTGACTCAATACTTAAACAGAGCAAGTTTGAGATGTCTCATATTCCTTAAATGGGATTTCTCTTTCCTTTTTGCCTTTACAGTTCACCATCACTTTTCAGGGTCCCTTATTGGTTCAATAAATTGTCACACAGGGGACTTTAAGGAGAAGTGTTCAGTGTGGCAAAGTAAATTTTTCTCATGAAGAAAATCTAGCCTGTGTCAAGTGCATCACTGATTTTTTTTTTCAACAACTTTAGTGGCCTATTCAGATAGAAAAGAATCAAGGGCTGAGACTGGAAATGTGAGCATCAGTAATATCAGAGTCTAACCAGTCTGGGTCAATTTTAACAAATGAAGGGAAAGAGTTTCAAGGATGAAAAGCATTGGAAAGGCTAAAAATGGTTTCAGTGTGGAAACTGGTCCTAGGATAAAAATCATTTTTTGAAAACTTGATTGGAATTTCCAAATTTAATGATTTAATTCAGCAAAAGCAAAAAACTAAACCATATAATAAGCTTGGACTTCATATATTTAATAGTTTTTCTCCCCTTACTCATAAGTGTTATTTATTTTTTCAGTTCATGGTGCATCATAACCACATGTTTCTATTTCACTTTGCATATTGCTGTGTGGCAAATGAAAGAGATTGAACTTCAGAGTAATTCTGTACTTTGATAAGATAGAATTTATTTTTTGTAATTGTTAACTGCAATTGGTTTTCTCCCCTGTAAACTGAAATAGCTCTAAATCTTCTATGACATGATTTCTGCAACATAAGAAACACTGAAAATTTGGTAACTAATTATTGCCATGACTATTCTGAAGATGAAGCTAAAATGATATAAAAATGCATTTAGTTAGACATAAGAAGCACATTTAATTGGGCACAGGAGTTAAGTTGCTTGTCTTGCACACAGCCAACCATGGTTTGACTCCTGGCACCACATGTTGTCCCTGCAGCACCAGCTGGTGTCATCTGTGAGCACAGAGCCAGGAGTCCAAATTTACTAAACAACACAAACAACAATAACCAACAAACCAACCCACCAAACAAAAGGCCCCCAAAACAGCAATTATAAAAATCATCTACTGATATTTTCTGTTAGATTAAAAAGAAATCTTAGCATCAATATGGAACAAAGGCATGATGTTTGATATAAAATAAGACCAGTACTTTAATTTAACAAAGATATCTCATAAAATACATGTTTACTCTCAAGTTCATTCTGTTTTCAAGCAAATAAGAAATCTCTTTGGTATAAGGACAATATTTTCAAGAGGTTATTTATTTAGAAATAATAGGAATCAAGTGGTGAATATATCACCTAAAGATAAGTTGAGATTTGTATGGCCTCAGCTTTCTTTTGGTTTCAGTTAGAGTGTGTGAATTGGCTGTGTGTGATTGTTAATGTATGTTTGTGTATATGTGTATACCCTCCTGAATGTGCCTACCTGTTACTTGGTAGAAAAAGGGAAGGAAATTACTCCTTTTGTATTTACTTAGATTAAGGCTTATTAATTATTAGGCAAATATAGATGTAAGTGCTCATCAAAAATATCTTATAAAAGTATATCTCCCCTTGGGGAAATATTTATTTCTTTACAAAAGCTTTATTTCATTGATGTTTGTTCTAGTAAATCAATATGTGGTTTTTTTTTTTTTTTTTTTGCTTTGGTTTTGTTTTGCAATTTGTTTTGTTTGGGGGAAATACCCAGTGGTGCTCCGGGCTTCCTCTTGGTTCTGTGCTCAGGCATCACTCCTGGAGGTGCTCAGGGGTCTATAGTGGATACTGGAAATTGAATCTGTGTTGGCAACTTGCAAGGCAAGCACCCTACTATTATATTATTACTCCAGCCTTGGCATTTGTTTTTTAGATAAGTCATTATAATCTACATATTTCATTCTTTGATGGTGATTTGAAATAAACATACACTTGCTGATACATGTTTCTATCACATTTTTTGCTTCCTCTAAAGGGCAAGTTTAGACTTAGAAGACAAAAGTCCAGCGGAAAGTACCAGAACTCAGGAAGGAAGGAATATTTACCTAAACACCCACACCACCAAATGCTTTCTTAAAGTATGTTGTGTAGAAGATGTTATCCAAGCCGCACATGTAACCTTTGCTTTTCTGAAAACTTAAATCCCATTCTACAAGAAAATCACAGAAACAAAACCATCATTGTCTGAAGTCTTAAATCAGATTTGTTTTTCAAAATAAATATTAGGTTAGTTTGTAAACTATCCTTTACCAACGATCTAAGTTCTAACCTTTTATGCCTTTTTAGAACATCATTTATTCATTTTGGCTTTATGAATAAAGCAATTAGCTGAATTAAATAACACAAGGCACTCTTAACTTCTAGCTTGCTAGAATATTGGGCAACAGTTCTTAATTTTAAATGTATCATTCTACACTTGACGAAAGTAGCACCAGTCTTTGAAGGGCTAAAAAGGAAAACATATTAAAGTATCCATCCACAGAATTCCAAATCAGTTTTTCTTACTACCTCCATCTAAGTTTTTTCTTTTCTTTTCTTTTCTTTTTGTTTTTTATTTTCTTATATCTATATCTATATCTATATCTGTATATATCTTTTCTAGTCTAACTTTTTCACTCTGAAAATCTGACTTGAAGTCTGAAGGGTCAAGACCAACTTTGAGGAATGTCTCCTAAAACCTGAGAATCTTCAGGCAGAACACTTCTCTTATCAGCTAACTAGTTTTTTTCTTTTTACAATGAATTATGACCTGAGACCATGAAACAGAAAGTCTAAATAGAAAAATATCAAAATTAAGATATAAAAGATGAGCTTTTGAAAGTTCTGAAATTTTAAGTCTGTTGGTATTAGAAGCCTCACATTTATATTTCTGCCATTTTTGAGGCGATTTCTACACCTAGTGCTTTAGAATCGATTCTCTTAGTAGATTTTACGATCTGTTTAACAAACAAGAGCTCCAATTCCAGAAGTCTGACTGAGACAACCGCAACTGAACGGGTCTTTCGGAAACATAACGAAAGACTTTATCCCAGGCTCCAGTCTAGGAGCAACAAAACGACCAAGAACACCAACTACAGAAGATGGATTAAAACGACACTGAAGAAACATAACTGCTAGAACCACAAAAAAAGACCTCAAAACTCCACTCCATGAGCTGCACAGACACCAAGATTTCTAGAAACAGAGGTCTGATTTTACCATCCAAGACAAAGCAGAAGTCTTCCACACACCACGAAAGCAGCATGGGGAGAGTAAATGTTCATGCAAGGAGTCTAGAGTTAATCCCATGACAGTATACTTCAGGGGTGGAGAAACCCTGTATCTCCTAGGTCAAGGGAATTCCCTCTACAATATCCCCAATAGTTATTGTGCCTATGCAGGGGGATAAAGAAAAGAAGAAAAAAAAAAGCACAAAACATTCATTTTTCCACATGTTTATTTATCGATTGATCGATTTTTTTTTGACGTCTCTGTTTTGGTGTGGAGACTACGGTTGATGTCTTCAATATTATTTTATTTTATTTTGTCTTGTCTTTCTCTTTCTTTTTGCACTCGAGCATGATTTGATTTCAGAACTGAGACTATTATGTGGTGCCTGTCTTTATTGCTGTAATGCTCACCAGTTATTTAATTTGATATTTTTTTATCTGTATTGTTGTGGTATCTCAATTACCTTTTTCACGTCCTCTCTCAAACTGAGGTTGGAAGCCTCTAGAGGGACTCTGCTCATTTTCAGTGTATTTGACTTTAGACTTTTTTCCCTCTTATTTTGTACCCCACTCTATTGCTTTTCTTTCCTTTAAACAAAACCACATACCTCGATTTTTCTAGCTCTGCCTCTAAAATAGAGGGGGAGACAAGGGAGGGTTCCAGGACCAAACAGATATGTTTGGCTTACTAATAGTAAGCCAGACAAAGAGGGGTCCACCTACTCTAGCAGCCCAGGGGGGTGATGGTGGGGTATATGGGTTGTAGAAAGGGAACTGGAATGGGGGGGAGGACACAGTTGGTGATGGGTTTTCCCCTGATTCAATGTTAATATATACCTAAAATTCTACAGTGAAAGATATGTAAGCCATTATGGAAAAAATTGTGTTTTTAATCAGACACTTTCTTTGACTTACATGTTTTATTATTATTATATCAATTATATTATATGTTATGTTATATCACTATATTATGTTATGTTAGTTTACCTCATTATGTTAATCAATTTTGTCTCTTGAATAAATTCTTACAATAAAAAAAGAAAAAAATGGAATATGAACTCAGTCCAGTATAATACAAGGTAAAATATTTCAACCATCTACCACTTGTTGAAATATTTGTCTATAATCTATTTCATTTTTTTCAAGAAGATATCTGTCTTTAGATTTATGCTGATAATAAAATTAAAGAAATCCTTTTGTTCAGCACTAGTAGTTTTCATATTGTGAAATCCTGAGATGCATTTTGTTTTTATTTACTAACAAACATCTGGTATTTGTTAGTAGAGTCAATAATATAAAAGGTAAAATCTATGACTTTTCTTTGATCAGTGCAAAGAACTACTTAGAGGGCTCAGTACAAAGTCTAAGGTAGCCTGTGAAATTCAGTTTATTAAAAAAATAGTGAGTGGAACTAGAAATATTGTCTCTGTGTGTTTCTAATGATGTAAGATGCATTATAATTTTTTAAAAATTTACCAGAGATAGAAATAGTCATAGAAAATTCCTTTACCAAAACCAAAGGTAATCTGAACAGTAAATGTTTATTAAGGTAATATGGCAAATAACAGTTAATTGCATATTTATTAGTAGAGATAAGAACAGTAAAAAATATGGGACTGGTGCAGTGGTGCAACCGGTAGGGTATCTGCCTTGCACACACTAACCTAGGATGGACTGTGATTTGATCCCCCAGTATCCCATATGGTCCCCCAAGCCAGGAGCAATTTCTGAGTACATAGCCAAAATCCATAAATAAATGAATAAATACATGAATAAATAAGAACAGTAAAAGATGTCATGGGAATATAAAAACCAAAATAATTTCTGAAAAGTTTACATTAAATTTTCCCCTCCCCCGTTTTGCTCTGCATTATGTTCATTCATCATAATAGAGGTTTAATCAATGTTAATTAAATTAAAGTGGCCAAAGTTGTTTGACCTTTTCTACCTGCTAATTATCTTGAGTACACAATTCAGTTCTTATTGGTTGCCATCTACACTGAATGAGGGATTCTTTCACACTATGTCTCTGCCAGTATTTGTTGTTTCTGGCCTTTTTGTATGACAATTGCACTGTTGAGAGGCGTCATGTTATTTACATTTTTACTTGCATTTTTCTGATCATGAGTGGCAAGCCTTTTTTTTTTTTTTTTTAATTCACCTATTGGCTATCTCTGGTTTCTTTGTAAGAGTGTATGTTCAGCTCTTACTATCCCTACCAAGACTGTCATTTTTGGACTCCATAAAAAAAATCATCCCATCAATTAAAAAATGTACAACAGGGATGATTGTATTTTCAAGTGGAATTTGGTGGGTGTTTTATTTATCTTAACATATCTCTTTTTGTTGGTCTCCCAAGCTTAGAAGGGAGTGCACTACTCTTAGCTATTCAGGGCCAATTGGATTGAAGGTTCAATGCTAGGGATTGAGCATCAATCAGAAACTGCAATGTAAATGCAATTGCAATGCAATGCAATGCAATGCAAAATCAGGACTGCTCAGGACCTGCCATGCTGGCAATTTTCTGTCATATTCTGGTTGGGGAACTTAAGGGCCACATTTGCTAGTGCTTGGGGGTCTCCAGTATTTTACCCAGTGATACTTAGTGGAAACTGAGTATCTAATTGGGGTTGACTGCTTACAAAACACCCATCCTTTGGTCTGCACTAGCTCTCTGCCCATCCCTTCATTGTGCTGGGGAAGGAGGGTTGTATCCTTTAATGGGAGTGCTTGCATTACATACTTCTGAATGGAAATCACTTGTGACTCTTAGGATCAGAGGAGGCAGAGCTGCTAGGCACAAACTGTAGAGTTCTGTGGGCCATGATCAGTGCATACAGAGGCGTTGGGGTTAAATTCATGGTCTTATAGTTTCAAGGTGAAGACACTGAATTACACTCTGGGCCCCAGTACAGTAATATTTTGTTTTTACCTACGAATATGATGAATATCTATCTAGGTGAAATTGATTTTTAGTTGATTGATTTTAATTTGATTTTTTAATTGATTTTTAGTGTTAAAGATTCAGTACAAAATGGATGCATTTCATAGAGATGTCAAATGCATAGTTTCAATTCCTCTTAAAAAGGTCTCGATTTAGTATCTGCCTCTCCATGCAAAATTTTTTATTGACACCTTTTGTGGTTTCAATATTTAGGTTTTATTAAATGCCATTCTGTGATCACTTCTGACTACAACGTGTAAATAATTTTTATTACAACCAGGTTTTCAATAAGCAAGCCTCCATTTTTTGCAACTTGCTAGTTAATCCAAGTACACTATAAGTTGTTAGTAGTGATACCTTTTAATTTCTACATTCCAGGTTCAGAACTCAGATATTTCCATTGGACCTTATTGCCTTCATTTAGATTCCCCATCCCTCTTCTGGAATTTAGCCCATTATTGGAATTACAGTTACGCATAATGAATAAACTGTTTTAGCATGGAAATATCAAACTTCATTTGTAGTAATTGGATTTGACTTGTCTTTTTCCTATTACTCTTAATAATATAATGTTGATGCATCTAAATATAATTAGCATAAGCAGTCTTAAGAAATGCTCTAATATATCAGAAAACATAGATTATAATTTTGATGATTATTGTTTTTCCGGATATTGACTTTTGGGGTCAAGGCAAATGTTAGAAATATATTTTTTGCACAGTGGTAACCAATATAATTATGAGTACATATTTTCAAGATTAACTTTAAGACTAGTTTTTCTTAACAACATGAATACTTTTCTTCTATGCTATTTTGAAATGGACTGAACTTTAAGAATAATTTTTAAATATGTTTTTTGGGGTCACACCTGACAATACTCAGGGGTTACTCCTGGCTCTGCACTCAGGAATCACTTCTGGAAAAGCTTGGGGAACCATATGGAATCCCAGGTATCAAACCTGGGTTAGCTGAGTGCAAGGCAGATATCTTACTCAGGTACTATCATTCTGGCCTTGAACTAATATATATATATATATATATATTAATAATTCCAAAGACTGAAAAATAAATAATGTGATTAAAAAGATTTCTTTACCTGACTTTATTTCTTCTACATGTAGATAACAAGAAATTGAGTGAAAAAGAGTTGTTTAACATTTCCACTGTTAAGAGATGAATGAAATTCAAGAAACATGGTAGGTTTATTTCCAAAATAAAAAAAAATATTGTCTCAGGGTCAGAGAGATGATACAGTGTTTAAAGCATTTGCCTTACATGCAGCCTATTGATCTTTGGCACCCCATATGATTCCCCAGGTTCCTCAGGGAGTGATCCCTGAGAACTAGGAATAAGTGCTGAATATAGCTTACCATCTTCCCAGCCTTCTCCAACCCCCCCAAAATACTTAATAAACAACCAATATTTAAACTGGATTTCCCCAAACAAGCTGTAGATAGATAAAGGGTGATGATTATATTCTAAGACTTTATTTAAGCTAAAGAAACATTTCTCAGAAATGTATTTTATACATGTATTTTACATTATTATATACAAATTAGATATACAGTTACAAAAGAATAAAAACCCTATACTCTACAACATGAAAAGTCAATAAATATGAGGTGAGTGTTATTATAAAAATAGAAAGTTCTATTTTATTTATATAGACATAAACTACCAGAGACTGAAATTTCCACATGCAGTGGCCTGATAAAAGTGAAAGATCCTCACTTGAGAATCCCTATACCTCAAGTTTCAGCATTTTAGGAAGTTCTGTGGAACTCAGGTGAAATTTCCTTAAACCTTTACTCTCCCCACAAGCAATTGATTGTCTTTCTCACAGTAGCTCTCTTTTTTTTTTTTTTTTTTGTGGTTTTTGGGTCACACCCGGCAGTGCTCAGGGGTTATTCCTGGCTCCAGGCTCAGAAATTGCTCCTGGCAGGCACGGGGGACCATATGGGACGCCGGGATTCGAACCGATGACCTCCTGCATGAAAGGCAAACGCTTTACCTCCATGCTATCTCTCCGGCCCCTCACAGTAGCTCTCTTAGCTAACAGAGTAAATCTGATATCTTGAGTTAAGAAGTTAAATGCTAAGATTTTGTATTTATGACCTAGAGAATAAAATATATTTAACTTCAATTTTCTGGGAGACTTCATTAATTTCTAGATTTTTGGAGTTAGGACAGGCTCACCTGTGCTGACATTTATTCCTGAATATTACATACAATATAGCCCTGAGAATTATAAAGAAATGATGGCTATATCTTTTGTGTGAATGTGAATAATAATTAATTTTTTAAATTATGTTATTCTGCTTTTAAGCACATCCCTTAAACATCTTTTATATATTAAATTCTTCATATAGCATAAGATGCAAAATTCTTTGTAATTTACTCATATGTAAATAATATGTAAATAATTAGAGGAACCAAACCTTAGAAATTATGCAATAGTGGCATTGTTCCTTAGCATAGTTGCATGGACAATCTCTTATGAGACTTTCTAAGATTGCATTTAAATTAAATTAAAGGAGTCTTAGGTTTTAGAATGGATAATGGTGGCAGGTGTTTGGGGTAAAAAAAAAAATCTCTTCATTTATTTTAATATCATATATTTACAGAGAAAAATAAGACAATTATGTATTCAAGTGATTGTTTTATGACACAGGTTGTAGAACATATTTACATGTACTGGCAGAATTAATATTTATGATGCTCTATAATAGCAATGGTTATGTCACATTTGAAGCCCAGATGTAGATGCAAAGAAATGATATTAAGTTCACAAAGCAAAGCAAATCGTAGCTGAGGTAAGAATAAAAATATGACCTGATCTTAAATTAATAGTGAAGCCATCACATGGAATATAATTGTACAACATTACTGATATAATGTGAATAGCAACACAAATGACTATATTGTATAATTCCACTTATAAGAAGTATGTAAAAGACAAAGCCTAGATAATTATCCTGACAAAATCAATGGCTTCTTACAGGCTTGGAATTAAGTTGGGAAGTTTACCTGAAAGAACTAATGAAACTTTATCGTTACAAAAATGACCTGGGGTATGGATCACACAATTCGGTATCATGAGTTTAATATCATGATTTTGGAGATGGTGGTTATATCTCTACATTCATTATATTTCAATAAAACTGATCCAAGTCAATTAAATAAAGACTTCTTTTTACTTTAGATTATTACTGTATCAGTTAGAAATATTTTTCCGAGTAACCAAGAATCAGATTAATAAATGAAAAGTAAAAATTTCCTTAGTTTTCTATTGCCTTTTTTTATAAGATTCTTTTTTTTGTTTGTTTGTTTTTTTGGTTTGGGGCCACACCAGGTGTCGCTCAGGGGTTACTCCTAGCTCTGCACTCAGAAATCACTCTTGGCTTGGGAAACCATATGGAATGCTGGGGAATTGAACCACTCTCTGTCCTATGCCAGCCTTATGTAAGGCAAACGCCCTACCGCTGCGCCACAGCTTTGGCCCCATTTATAAGATTTTTAATTCCCTATTAGTTTTATAATAAATTACCACAAAGTATTAATTTAGAGTAGTAAAATTGGTCCGGAGAGGTAGCACAGTGGTGTTTGCCTTGCAAGCAGCCGATCCAGAACCTAAGGTGGTTGGTTTGAATCCCGGTGTCCCATATGGTCCCCCGTGCCTGCCAGGAGCTATTTCTGAGCAGAAAGCCAGGAGTGACCCCTGAGCACCGCCGGGTGTGACCCAAAAACCAAAAAAAAAAAAAATCAGAGTAGTAAAATTAAATTTTACTCCTGCCTGTGCTCAGGAAATTACACTAGGGGCTTGAGGGTTAGGAATCAAACTCAGAGTGCCAGCATGCAAGGAGAATACTCTACTTGCTGTATTATTGCCCTGGCACATGATCATTCATTATTCTTACATCTGAATTCTAGAAAATTCTTGGTATGACTCCCACAAAGTACATGCCAAAAGGTGTCCTCACTTGATACAACTCACTCATACTGCTTTAAAGCACAACTGTGTATATCTGACTAATGAAACCTGGATGTATGTGCATCCATAACTGCAAAGGGTTTTGTTGAAGTGTCTCCATGAAGGCCTCCCAGAAAGCAGAGCCTGAGACAAGGATAAACTTGAAGACAGTTATTTGAGAGGTATAAATCTAGGAGTAAGGAAGAAGAAAAAGTGGAGGCAGAATATGGTGCCGTGTATTTCTGTACTGGTTCTTATGATTTTAGAAGCTCAACATTTTCTCATTGTGGTTTATTTTTTCACAGAATGAATTAAAAATAACAAATTCATGTGTCTTTAGAAGAACAGAAGAAAGAATATGTCTGTGGATCTTATTTTTCACTTCGCATTGGCAATAAATATCCAACTAATGGTGGACTAATTGACTCAGCTCAGTTGTATCATTGAATTCACAGGATCCCATTCTTGGCTATTTCATCCCTGTAAACTAAGGGTCATCTCAAGGTAGTCTAACATCTGAGGATATGATGGTGTTCAGAAATGAGTAACACTTTTGAAAAGAATAAAAGAGAAGAAGCAGTTGGTGGATCCCTTGGAAGATGGCAGGTTTTTGTCTAATGCAATAGAATATTTTGGTTTCAACTTTAAGAATATTTTTTCCATAGTTTAGAAATACAGTACCATAATGTTGGCAGGGTTTTTATAGTGGCAGATGATCTATATTATCCTTCATACCTGTCCTCTTAAAGTTTGTCTCTGCTCACTCCTTTAGAGCTTTCCATATATGTTTTGGTTTGTTGCTCGTGTTAGAATTTATCAGCATGTATGTTCCTATTTTTTTTGTTATTGTTATTTGATTATTTGTGGTAGAGTACACCAGAGTAATTCCTGGTGGGTTCTAACGTCTATATGTCATGAAAGGATTAATTCCAGGTCAGTTTCATACAAAGCAAATGATCTACCTATTATTGTACTATCACATCTGTCCAATATATAAGTTCCTTGATAAAACTACTATGTTAAGATCATCAACGTATACCCAGGAAAAGTATGATGATTTCCATACAGTATGTGTTTGAATATGGGTTTGCTGATTGAATAAAACAATGAATATAATTTTACAAGCAGTAATGTAATGAATTGTATACATGGTATTTTACGGCTTAATATAAGTAAAATAATCATTATGGGAACGTTTCATCAAAAATATGGAATTTAAGGTAAGTGGTGTATGTGTGTATTTGTGATTGCCACAACACATGATTTTAAGCAAAAAACCAAAGAGAGTAGTTATGTTCATATATATACATATATATATATATATACACCTGTATATATACGTACATGCATATATTACGAACTTGGTAATGACATTGTAGAGAAGCTAATATTTTATAACACCTTCTGAAAATATATTGTACATAGATATATTGCTTTCCGCTGATCCCTAATTATTTTCCTGACTTCGAGGTCCACAAAACATCGTATAGAAGAGAATCATGCTTTAATTCTATCATATCCAAATCTCTCCTGAGAGACATTTCTCTTCAATGACCTGGGAAGCTGAACTTTCTTAATTGGATTAGTGACATTTTGCTGTTTGAAAATGAAACAGGATCCACTGGCCTACACCAGCAAGTGCTTTATAATCTGCACCATCTATTTTGTGGTCATTGCTAAAGTATTAGAGTTAACCCAGGGAAACAGGAAGCGGCATTAGAATTTTCTCTTGTTTAGTTAGCCCTGCTTAGAGATGTAATCTGAGATAATGAAAACTGTAATTTTCTATATCAGAATGTATCTTGCTTGCAGAGCTGTAGGAAAAACCAAAAGGAACTTTTTAGTCAATCAGTGTAAATATTTGCAAGGAGCCTTTAGAGTTGCCCTCAGCTATTTTCTTGAGAGAATGAATCTTATGAATCTTAATCCCATTTGCCAAAATACCAAAGCAATCTGTGCCTTATATCAAATAATTGTCTCTGAGGTAAGCTTAGAGAATCTAGTCATTTGTAAAGGGTTGTTTTTCTCATAACAAAGTCTCTAAATAGAATTATCAAGTCTATCAAATGTTAATTTGTCAACAAAAATAGACTAGCTAACAAGGAAAATTAGATTTGTATTGTAAATAGGAGAGTATGCTGAAGGCTTTCATGTCTCCAAAGGAAAATGTGACTGAAATAAATCGAGGGAGTCTTAAGCCATAGTGTTATTTATCATAATGCACTGTATAGATTCTTGATCTGGGATAGTATTTGGGAGATTACTACCACTAAATTTAAAATTATATCTATCTATCTATATCTATCTATCATCTATCTATCTATCTATCTATCTATCTATCTATCTATCTATCTATCTATCTATCTATCTATCTATCATCTATCTATCTATCTATCTATCTATCTATCTATCTATCTATCTATCTATCATCTATAAAATGTGTGTGTGTGTGTGTGTGTGTGTGTATTAACAGCCCCGAGTTTGGGATCTTATTTCTTAATGTGACTTCTCTCCTGAAGAAAAATATTTATGAAATACATAACGGAAGGGACAAACTGGATGTTTGGCTTTTCTTGTTATTTGGGCATAGAGAGAAATGTTCAATTGTAGGCAGGAAGCAGGAATTCCAACACATCCAATGGATAACTCCTATAATTTTTCCCTTAGAAAGAAGGTATTGACCACATTGTATCAGGCACCTAATGTCCTCCCTTTCTGTCTTGTGATTCGAGGAACTTTGTTCTGAAGCCTGGGTGCTAATAAATTCTCTTTCTATATTTTTGTTTTTCTCCCATCTGCTGTTTCTTTTGCAACATTAGTCAGGTGAACTATCACTTTGAAGGAGTTGGCCTGAGGTTCAAATTAAATTGCTGCTATGAGAACTACTATTATTTTACATTATTAATAATTTATTTCAATGGTAGAACAGGACTGTAATCATGTCTGTTTGTGTCACAGGTGACAGGAAGAGATGCAGTGTGGTTAAAAATAACGAGATTAGAGATTACAGAGAAAGGTCCTGACACTACATCTCTTTGCAAAAAAAAAGATAATTTCCCTCTTTTCCTTCTTGCTCCTAAATGATGTACTTTGCCATGGGGAGAGAGGCTATGTTAGCTACTTCCTTTTTCTCTCCTTTTCAGGAGAAATTTCCAAAACTTGGAAGAAGTTGTACATAGGGGCCCGAATGATGATAATACAGTGAGTAGGTAAGTCATTTGCCTTGCATGCTGCTGACATAGGTTCAATTCATGGCAACGCATATGATGTCCTGAGTAATCTCTGAGTGATCTCTGAGTGCATCTGTGTGTCCACCCCCCAAAGTTATAAGTGGCATTTGTCCAAATTCAGCGAACCAAAGTGTCTTGCAATCTGCAATTTAATTGGCCAGAATCTTGGTTATTGGAAATCAATGGAAGACAAATCATCTTCACATTAGAAAATATTGCCTTACCACTCATTTTCTCATTGTTATGATACACACCACCATCTGGTCTTGATTCTAATCTCTGTATTTGTCTCCTGATAGTTTAAGAAAACTATTTAAATAATTGTATATAATAAAAAATAATGCAAATATTCAATATATAATTATATAAACAAAATATGCATTTAAGATATATTTAAGGGAAATCACACTAATTTTTACAGAATATACTACTACTTAGCAATGTTAATTCTATTTGGCATTCATCTTATTTAATATTAAGTCTACACAAATACATATTTATGTGTTGACTTACATAGAATCTTAATTGTTCAATGTATTTTATGATAATATGTTATATTTTTAGGTAAAAATTAACTTCCATAATATGATTTTGTAGAAAAGTGCTGTTCTATTGAATTAAAATTCTGTCTCTAATTCCCCCAAACTATATCATTTTTAATATTTTTCTGTTTTGAAGTCTTTTCCATCATGAATAGTACTATAAAACATTTTAGTTAAACATTTTATTTTTTTTTGGTTTTTGGGCCACACCCAGCGTTGCTCAGGGGTTACTCCTGGCTGTCTGCTCAGAAATAGCTCCTGGCAGGCACGGGGGACCATATGGGACACCGGGATTTGAACCAACCACCTTTGGTCCTGGATCGGCTGCTTGCAAGGCAAACGCCACTGTGCTATCTCTCCGGGCCCTAGTTAAACATTTTATATGTATCAAATATTATTTTGAAAATAAAATTCTCAGAAGGAACTTTTCAATAAGGAGCTTTGATATTATAAGGCTTTACTTGCCAAACTATCCACAGAAGGTAGCATTTAAATTGATTTTTCACTCCAAATTATGAGTTTACTTATAAACATGATTTAGATAATTATCATATTATTCAGATATTTTATCATATTGCTTTTAGAATTTAGATATTTTATCTAAATATCTAAAATATTTAGATATTTTATCATATTTAGATAATTTATCATATTGCTTTTAGAACTTTTATACTTTTTAAGACAAAATTAATATGGCCCTGAGTTTTTATTTCTTGGGTAAATATTAAATTAACTTAATTATATTCATTGCCTGATATTAATACAGAAGTGCATTTGTATTTTGGAAAAATTATTTATAGTAAGTACGACTGATAACTACCTACATTTTCTGGATTTCTGTAATTTGTATTTTTATACTGAATTGTTCAATTTACTTAGAAAGTTTTTTTTCAGAGTAGAATAAATGAATTAATTTTTGTTTCCTAAAGAAATGAGAGGACTCAGAGTTATTTGACTTGACTTACCTCATTAAAAATACATCTTGGGGCCGGAAGATAGCATGGAGGTAAGGCTTCTGCTTTCATGCAGAAGGTGGGTGGTTCGAATCCCAGCATCCCATATGGCCTCCTGAGCCTGCGAGAAGTGATTTCTGAGCGTGGAGCCAGGTGTAACCCAATGAGTGCTGCCGGGTGTGACCCAACAACAAACAAAAAATCAAAAAACAAACAAACAAAAAAATACTATCTTGTGTGATAAATAATTCTTTTTAGTGGGGCACTTCTGGCGGCACTCAGGGGTTACTCCTGGCATTTGATTCCAGAAATTGCTTCTGGTAGACTCAGGGAACCATTTGGAGAATTAAATCCGGGTCTGTCACGTGCAAAGCTAACTCCTTATGGCTGTGCTATCTCTTCGGCCAGTGATAAATATTTCTTGAATTGAAATTTGGTATCTTCTGTGAGGGATTGGCGAAAAGTTTAAGGATTCTGGGGACTGCTGTTGTTCCTGAGCCTGCAAAAATTGTAGGATTCTAGAAGTTTTGTATTCATATTCTAACTAACACATGAAACAAAGATGGCAGTGCCTTCGGTCTTAGCGGTATCAGAACCCAAGAGAAAGTAGCTCTTGCAACTTGCTTTCATTTTTTTTAATATTTATATTCTAATAATAGTATCCTTTTCTTCAAATTTATTGAAGTATTATGCTAAAGATTATGCTTTTATATATAATGCTGTGTAATTTGTACATTATATTCATAAAGATTGATTACTGTTCATTGTTTTGGATACACATTTATAAAAATTTAGGTCATCCAGATGAACAAACTTATTTATAGTTGAGCTGAGTTTGAGACATACAATGTTCCGGCACCAT
Organism: Suncus etruscus; assembly: GCF_024139225.1. Taxonomy (NCBI): domain Eukaryota; kingdom Metazoa; phylum Chordata; class Mammalia; order Eulipotyphla; family Soricidae; genus Suncus; species Suncus etruscus. The sequence continues at coordinate 9,517,455 of NC_064860.1, forward strand.
TAATCAAGTTACCTCCACCATATCCCAGGTTCCCTCCCACCCCCAGCAAGCCTCCTTGGTAGGAACATTCTTAGGTTTGGTTATTGAAGTTTTTTATTTTGTTTCCAGTATTAGGTCTGTGGTTTGTATATCACTTGTCTTCATCACTGATGTATTCAAGAACCTTGACTCCTGTCCTTTGTTAATTAACTTACCTCTTATTGGTCTACTCAATTTTTATTCATCTTTGCTGTCTACCTTATACTTTGGAGTCATATGTAATCTATGCAATCTCTCTTTTATACAGTTCTGTGTAAGGCAAATAAGTGAGATTATCTTTTGTTGTCCTTCTGACTTCATTTAATAAGATGTCCTCTAGTTCCCTCCACATTGCAATAAATTGTATGGTTTTACTCCTTACAGTTGGGTGGTATTCCATTGTTTATATATACCACATTTTCATAATCCACTCATCTAATCATTGGACATCCTATATGTTAGCTATTGTATTAAGTGCGCCAATGAACAATGTGTTCATATGATTTTTCGAATGAATTTTTGGGGGGTAGATACTCAGAAGTGGGATTGCTGTGTCAAATGGCAGCTCAAATTTTAATTATTGATAAATATTATACTTTTTACACTGGGGTTGAACCAGACAACATTTGGATAAATGTTCCTTTTTTTACCACATCCTTGTCAACACAGATTATTCTTAATCTTTTTAATATGTACCATTTTCACTGGTGTGATATGTACCATTTTGCTCATTGTTGTTTTAATTTTAATGTCCCTAGTCATAAGTAATGTTCATGTGCCTATTGGCCATCAGCTTTCATCAGAGAAATGTCTTGTCTATTTCCTCTCCCCATTTTTTTTTAACATTTTTTTTGTTGAACTTTGTGAGTAATTTATATTCTGGATATCTGATGTGGTGAGTGTAAATATTTTCACCCATTCAGTTAGCTGTCTTTTAGGTTTAGCCTGTATTTCTTTTGACATGCAGAATTCTTTAATTTGATGTAGTTTTATTTATTTATTTTTATTCTCTTGCTTTTTCTAATGGCATAGTATCATGAGAGGCATTTTTCTGGTTCAACTATTTTAAGGTTATGTCTATATTTTTCTCAATATTACTTCACAGATTTCAATCTGGGCTCCAAGTCTTTAATTCACTTTGTGATTACATTTAATTTTGACTATCCTAACTACCCACCTATATAGAGAAGCAATTTAAGTTGAGTTTTATTTAAGTAAATCATCTTAATAAGACACACTTTTATATTTCTTGTTTTATGATTCTTTTTTTTTTATTTAACCAACTTTATTACATACATGGTTGCATTTGGGTTTCAGTCATGTAAGAACACCACCATCACCAGTGCAACATTCCCGTCACCTATGTCCCAAAACAATCAAGAATCAGTTAGAATATTATGCTTATGTAAAAAATAAATATGAAATGTTTAATAGGTTATAATTTTTAGTACTCTGTGTAGTTCTCAATCACTGTTCCCCTGAAATCACTTGTAGAAATTTGGCTGTCCTGTGACTTCATTTTTGTGAAATTCTGGTAAAGAGCTGTTACGTTATTAAACTAATAATTGTTTCGTACAACTTAGTTTGACATTTTAGTATAAGATGAATTATGGCAATATTATTAAAGATAGTGAGTTGCAAATGCTAAGAAATGATCTCTCTGTGGTTTCCTGTTTTCTAAAATTAGAGTAATGACCTTAAGTGTAGACTACATCTAGTTTTTAGTCTCCACAACTTACCCTAGGAGTTTTTCCTAACAAGGAGTTACTAGAGAAAAAAAAATACTGAGGGGTATTTTATAGGTGAAAATTTAATATGTTATTAGCTTTGAGAGAAAAGGTGCAGGGTGTGTGTGTGTGTGTGTGTGTGTGTGTGTGTGTGTGTGTGTGTGTGTGACAATTCTTCATCTGTAAAAAAAAAGTAAGAACATTTACTTGTTGATTTTTTTCAAGAATAAGAAAAAACTTTAAAAAAATATAACATTCAAGAAAATGATTTTCAATCTCTAAGACAAAATAGAAAATTAAATAATTTATTAAATAAAACTATATTTGATGTGCACAATAAATTCTGATATATTCTTAGTAGAACATTGATTCAGATGTTGGTTGTTGTTGAATTTTATATCTAATATAAAAATTTAGAAGATATTGTGAACCATATAGTAAGTTTGTCTTCATAGGTAATGTGGGACTTTTAGAAAATACCAGAAAAATCATATTAAAATCTGTTATCCAATGTATAAATTGAGAAACTTTATGATGTGTACTTAAAATTAATATTAACTTGGTAAAATTACCCTATGGATTAGCAAGAAAAATATTGTTCTCATAGAAAACAATAGTTGGTCTTATTTTAAAATTTATATTAAAATGTATTACTCAAAAATACACTGACAATAATAAGGGCCAACAGAAAAACGAGAACATTAATATGAATTATGGTGAAAATAATAGAAATAATATATTTTAAAACAAATTAGACAATACAATTTAATAAAATATTTTAAAAGGATATTTTATGTGAATATTTGATAACAAAAATTCTACACAAATAAATTTAAAATATTTTAACATCGTCTCATCCCAGTTCAATTCTGTATGCTGATAAATAAATGCAATATTGCTAATCACTTTTTCTATTTTTATTGTCAATAAATTTCAGATATAGAGCACTTATAATTCTATTTCAGTATATATGTTATATATCTGCATCATAATTATCTAGAAATGTCTAGTTTTTTCCATCCCTATAAAAGTGAGCCCTTTATTAACACTTCCAACTAATCCCTTATCCTTTGGTAATGCCAATCTATTTTCCATACTTAAGAATTTGTCTTTTCTGAAACTAAAAGGTCAGAGAAGAAACATAGGCAAAACACTCATGACATAGTGTCTAATGGCATCTTCAAGGAGGAAACACCACTGTCCAAGCAAGTGGAAGCAGAAAAATATTAATGTGACTACATTAAACTGAGAAGCCTCTGCACTTCTAAGGAAACAGTGACAGGATACAAAAGCTACCCAGAGAATGGGAGAAACTACTCACCAAATACTCATCCAATAAAGAGTTAATCTCTAAGATATACAAGGTACTTGCAGAACATAAATAGAAAAAAACTGTGAGAAGAAATTAATAGACATTTCCTCAAAGAAGAAATACAAATTATCAAAAGGCATATGAAAAATTGCTCCACATCACTAGTCATCAAGGAGATGCAAATCAAAACAACAAAATATCATCTCACACCACAATGACAGGCACACATCACAAAGAACAAGAACAACCAGTGCTGGCATGGATGCAGGGTGAAAGGCACTCTCATTCACTGCTGGTGGTAATGCCATCTAGGCCAGACTTCCTGGAAAACAATATGCATATACCTCAAAAACCCTGGAAATTGAGCTTGCATATGAGCCAGCAATACCACTTCTAGAAATATACCCTAGGAATACAAAACCACCATACAAAAATGTCTCTGCACTTCTATGTACATTGTAGCACTATTTACAACAGGCAGAATCTGGAAGCAACCCATGTGCCCGGCAACAAATCAATGGCTCAAGGAAGGGTGGTACATCTACATAATGGAATACTATGCAACCATTAGGAAAAGTGAGGTCATGGAATTTGCTTACATATGGGTGGACATGGAGATTATTATGCTGAGTGAAATGAGTCACAAGGAGAAGAATAAACAAAATAATTGCCCTCATCTGTGAGATATAAGGAAAATGAAAGACAGTGGGGGGCTGATATCCAGAGATAATAGAGATGAGCATTAGGAAAACCAGTTCATGGTAGAAGCTTGCCACAGAGTGGAAGAGTGCAGTTAGACTAGAAAAAGGTCTGCAATGAAAGGGACTTTCACGGCATCCCTTCTTTAGCAGTTGTACAAACCACAATGAGAGAAAGAAAGGGAGAGAAAAGAAGAGGGAGGGAGAGAGGGAAGGAGTAAGAGAGAGGGATGAAAGGAGGGAGGGAGGGAGGGAGGGAGGGAGGGAGAGAGAGAATGAGAGAGAGAGAATAAGTAAAATGTCTGCCTCAGAAGCAGGTGAGAGAAAAGAGGACTTCATGGAGGGTTAGAGGGAAACTCAACAGTTTGACATTGGCGTCAAAATGCACTGGTGAAGGTTGTACATTGTATGACTGTAATTCAATCTTGAACAACTTTTTCTGAGGAAAACAACTGTATTAAGAGCAACCCTGTAACTAAGATGTTTAAATAAAAAAGAAAAAAAAGAATTTTTCTTTGTTTAGTTTCCTTTCTTTCTTTTTTTTTTAAGTTTCCTTTCTTTTTGTGTCTTTTGTCTGAGTAAAAATGTCTCATTACTAAAAATAACCCCGTCAAGTTTTCATTCATGTCAGAAATGGTGAGATCTAATCATGTTACCATTGTATAGATGTGAGATTACGTGTGTTTCTGTTTGTGTCCCATATCTTTGTTTTTCATCCATTTGTCTGTGGATAGAAACTTAGATTGCATCTGTACCTTGGTTATTGGAAATATTGCCAAAAATTAACTTAGGGTTGAATATCTTTTTAAATAAATGTTTCTTAGTTTTTATTATAAAAAATTGTGCAGCATAATAGCAGACTTAAAAATCCTTTCAAAAATTAAGAATGGAAATAAAAAAATTAAGAATGGAAATGCCATGTGATCTGGAGAGCCCACATGTGGGTATTTCTTTTCAATGTTTAGATAAATAGGACTATTAATGGCAACTTATTAGAATTATTGTTAATAATACAATGATAGTTACTTTTAGAAGATTATTGACTTCTGTGTGAAGTTGAACTCTTTAATTTCGTTCAGATTTAAAACCACCTCAGGTGTATAATTGTTACTTTGAATGTAATCAGATTGCCATGTAGTTTTTCATTACTTTCACAATGTAGCAAGTCATTACATTGTAAATATTTTTCTGTATTGTGTATCTTTTATTATTATTTTTTTTTTGGTTTTTGGGCCACACCCAGTAACGCTCAGGGGTTACTCCTGGCTATGCGCTCAGAAGTTGCTCCTGGCTTGGGGGACCATATGGGACACCGGGGGATCGAACCGCAGTCCGTCCAAGGCTAGCGCAGGCAAGGCAGGTACCTTACCATTAGCGCCACCACCCGGCCCCATCTTTTATTATTTTTATCTTATTGTTTCCCAAATAAGTTTGCTGACCATCATATACATAATGAAAGTGATAGATTAAAATGACAATGAATGTTAAACTTTAATTATTTTAACTTGCTATTTTACTATATTAGTTTTATTTACATCTGTATTTCCTATGATATCTAGATAGTCATTTCCTATGGGAGCCCTAAACTGCTGCTGATACTGCATATATATGAATGAGACCATAGAAATCTTGTAATAATAAAGGTTGAAACAAAATCACGATAATTGCTTTCATTGTATATTATTGTATGTTAGAGATCTTATCTTTACTGTCCTACAAATTAATAACAGCTCCTGCTACAATGACTCAGAATAAAATAAAATGAAAACATCAACATGATCAATTGAAATATGAAGCCATGGAAGAGATGGATTAATCAATACTTAATAAGTAACTAATGTTTCAAAAATTAAATGTAGGTAATGCTTAAAATATGATACAATCAATATAAATACAACATTTTATAACCAAGATAAATAAATTTTAAATCTGGGCTTGATGTTTACCTAATTTTTGAATAATGGGTAGGTTGACAGACTTTTGACACATTAGTTTTAGTAGTTTTCTGAGTCTAGAGGATTTGCCTGTATGAGAAAAATTATTTTCACTTAATTTTTTTTTTATTTTGATTTTCCCATGATTACTTTGCAAAAAGCATTCAGCAATTATGAAAAGATGCATATGTTCATATGGTGGTGGGAAAGCTGTACAGGTTAAGGGGGGGTGTTCTTTTCTTATATCTGAAACCCAAAAAAAAGCATGTTTGTAATCATGGTTCTTAAATAAAAAATATTATAAAGAAATAAACAACTGGATTTAATAATCAACGAGAAAATTTGGTATGAGTTTCACCTGACAGGGCTTTATTTTTATAAATATATCATATTTCATATTCCACCTTATGTGGAAAATATCACAACTGATGTATGGAAAGTAGCAGATTTACTAAGAAAACAAAATCAAATTTTCCTTTCCCTGTAGATGTTAAAACTTTGGAATACATCACTCATTTTATTTCAAAATAATTTATTTACAGTTTTATATCTTCTCTTTTAATTAATTAGAACTAATGAACATAGTCTTAAAAACTTGACCCAGATTTATATTTGTCTTAGTCACATATCATATTGTTATTTACAAAGATATTTAAGATTTACTTATTTGGAAACAAAAAATGATGAGCATTATGGTATTTAGAAAGAAAATATAATTTTCTTTTTAAACAGAATATGACCTGAGAAGAAATTCTCAGTGATTTACTCAAATATATATATATATAATATAATATATAAAATATAGACACATACTTTTATATAAATATTATATATAAATATATATTAAAATATATGTTAAATAAATTTTTCTTTTTTGTTTTAAGTTTTGGGCTGCTTTCGGTGATGATCAGGAGTTACTCCTGGCAAGCTTGGGGGACCACATGGGAATCTGGGGATCAAAACTGGGTTAGCTCAAATGCCCTACCCACTGTGTTATTGCTCTAACCCCTTAAAATTTATATTCTACTCTTATACCTTATTAAGCTGAATTTTCATAGATAGGGGAAAGTGACTAAATATATTCTAAAGCCTCTAATGTGAAGCAATGTTATCTCACAGAACACTATCACATCTGGGACAGATGTGATCTTCATTTCTTAAAGGAATCAATAGAAATAGTGTCCGTCTCTAGTCACAAATTTGATCTACATGCTCTTCCTTCTGTTCTCACACTGTATGTTGTTAACAATCTATTCTTCATATTATTTTCTGATCAACTTCAAGTTTGAGATTTTGGTAGGCTCAAATAAGTAAAACAAATTATTTCACCTATTTTCGTTTTATTTCCTGGTGATATGATCAGGATTTGGTGCTTTTAAACTAATTTCCTTATCATATTAAATATATTGGGTAAAATAATTTTAGATGAGTAAAGGATAGAAAACACTGCAAAATTGGAAGAACATGTAAGTGCAGAAAAAAATGTTGAAAAATTCCCTTTCCCAGGAAAATCTAATGGAGGAGGTGGAATTTTCAGATTCATTCGAGGTAATGAAAGAAACAGAATTGAAAATCGCAATGTGATGTGAATGTATTTTTATTCCTATGGTAAAATAGGCAGCAAGAATTTTTAAATATATGTACTAAAATATGATCTTTACTAATTTTTAAACTTTAAGTACAATTTAATTATATTTTAAGACTATAATAAATTTTTTTTTTGATTTTTGGGCCACACTCGGTGATGCTCAGGGCTTACTTCTGGCTATGCACTCAGAATTTGCTTGGGGGACCATATGGTATGATAGGGATCAAACTGAGGTCCGTCTTGGGTCAGCTGCATACAAGGCAAATGTCCTAACACTGAGCTATCGTTCCTGCCCCAACAGTATAATAAATGATTTTATAATGATAAATTATGTCATCATATGTCATTTATATAATAATTCCAAATCATTATACATATTCCTTCATCTTTTTAGTATTAAGCAAGAGCATACATTTTTTTTCAATAGCTGTAGAGACATATTTTTCTCAAATAGTTATTAGGAGGATTGCATCAATAAAATGGTCATTCTGACAAACACTACAGAATGTAGCAGTTCAGGTGAGGACTAGCACAAGCCAAGAGGCAACAGAAAAGATGGGAGAGTAAGATACTTCTCTGAGGGAAAGCTAATTCTTGAATCATTTTAGAACTTAGAACTTTTGTTAGAATTTAAAAGATGTTTAAATTTAGAAGACCCTTAGCAGAACTTAGGATGCTTAGAGTGGCTGCACTCATTTAATTTTGATGTGTCTAGTTTTGTTTGAGTTAACAACATGGGAAAAATGGAAGCAACTCTGTCTGCTTGGTGTCTCCTGACATTTTGTTGCTCTCATGGATAACTAAATGAAAGAACTTCCTCTAAAAACATTAGATAGTTGAGTCAAGAGAGCACCTCTCCTTTGGTTGGCCCCATAATCAGGGAAAAAGTTACATTCTTTGCGAGGTGCTGTTGGGGTCTGACTTGCTCTGCTTTAGATCTTCCTAGAAAAGGCACTAAACCCATTTGTCCTCTGAAGTAATTTGCTCATTAACACCATTGCATTGGCTTCTGACTGCCTTTGTTTTACTTCCTTCTTCCTTCATTATTCTTCCTGGAATTTCTTCCTAAAACTACCACTTGTTCCCAAAATCTTTTCTCAGTTTGACAACTCAAATTCAGAAAGCCATCTGCCTGCCATAAGGAAAACACTTTTTCCTAAGGTTGATTTTGAATTAGATTGTATTTCAAAAGAAATTTTGTGAGATGGTAGTGAGATGGGCGACTTGGGATGTGGAACAAAACTGGGAGAAAAGACCTGAGAAAGATGATGACAGAGCTGAAGAATCAAATTTCTTGATCAAATTCTCAGATGGACATATGTAGGACATCTGGTTCACAGACTTTATTTCTTTCATTTTGCTGAAGTACTAAACCATGTGTACTGAACCAGATACTGAATTTTATAGCTATTTTCACTTTATCTTTAAGTGTGTGTGTGTGTGTGTGTATGTGTGTGTGTGTTTGTGTGTTGCACATTTAGAACATTCCTATACAAAGCTCTTTCTGGTCCAGAAAATTGGGACAAGCTGGACAGAGTAATGCTAGAAAAGGCTCTTCAAATAATATAAAGACATAGTTTCTAATGTGATACATCACAGATAACATTAAGATCAGGTCTTAACGCGTAAGTAGAAATAAATATTTGACTTAAAATATACAATTCTCCCTCTCCTATAATTATATCCTTAGGCTTATTATATGTGTTAATCATCAAGAAATCTTTTACTTAAAATTGAATTAAATTAAAAAAATTTGGTTTGGGTGGAGCAATAGATAGCATAGCAGGTTGTGTGTTTGCATGCAGCCAACCCAGGTTCAATCCCTAGCATCCCATCCCATATAATCACCTGAGCCTTCCTGAAGAAATTTCTGAGCACAGAACCAAAAGTATCCCCTAAGCACTACTGAGTGTAGCCCAAACCCCCCACCCCCAAAAAAAAATCAATCAGTGAGCCAAAAAACAAAAGTGGATTTTTTTTAAAACAGTGATGGATTTTTAAATATGATTTAATTTTTGGTTAATTTACGTGCCTTATATATGTTTGCTGTAACAACTCATTTCTTTATTTTTTTTTCTTTTAATGGTATTTTTTCTTTTTTTTAAATTTATTTAAACACCTTAATTACATACATGATTGTGTTTGGGTTTCAGTCATGTAAAGAACACCACCCATCACCAGTGCAACATTCCCATCACCAATGTCCCAAGTCTCCCTTCGCCCCACCCGAACCCCGCCTGTACTCTAGACAGGCTCTCCATTTTCCTCATACATTCTCATTATTAGGACAGTTCAAAATGTAGTTATTTCCCTAACTAAACTCATCACTCTTTGTGGTGAGCTTCCTGAGGTGAGCTGGAACTTCCAGCTCTTTTCTCTTTTGTGTCTGAAAATTATTATTACAAGGGTGTCTTTCATTTTTCTTAAAACTCATAGATGAGTGAGACCATTCTGCGTTTTTCTCTCTCTCTCGGACTTATTTCACTCAGCATAATAGATTCCGTGTACATCCATGTATAGGAAAATTTCATGACTTCATCTCTCCTGACAGCTGCATAATATTCCATTGTGTATATGTACCACAATTTCTTTAGCCATTCCTATGTTGAAGGGCATCTTGGTTGTTTCCAGAGTCTTGCTATGGTAAATAGTGCTGCAATGAATATAGGTGTAAGGAAGAGGTTTTTGTATTGTATTTTTGTGTTCCTAGGGTATATTCCTAGGAGTGGTATAGCTGGATTGTATGGGAGCTTGATTTCCAGTTTTTGGAGGAATCTCCATATCGCTTTCCATAAAGGTTGAACTAGACGGCATTCCCACCAGCAGTGGATAAGAGTTCCTTTCTCTCCACATCCCCACCAACACTGTTGATTCTCATTCTTTGTGATGTGTGCCATTCTCTGGGGTGTGAGGCTGTATCTCATCGTTGTTTTGATTTGCATCTCCCTGATGATTAGTGATGTGGAACATTTTTTCATGTGTCTTTTGGCCATATGTATTTCTTCTTTGTCAAAGTGTCTGTTCATTTCTTCTCCCCATTTTTTGATGGGGTTAGATGTTTTTTTCTTGTAAAGTTCTGTCAGTGCCTTGTATATTTTGGAGATTAGCCCCTTATCTGATGGGTATTGGGTGAATAGTTTCTCCCACTCAGTGGGTGGCTCTTGTATCCTGGGCACTATTTCCTTTGAGGTGCAGAAGCTTCTCAGCTTAATATATTCCCATCTGTTAATCTCTGCTTTCACTTGTTTGGAGAGTGCAGTTTCGTTCTTGAAGATGCTTGTAATGTCCTGAAGTGTTTTGCCTATGTGCTGTTCTATATATCTTATGGTTTTGGGGCTGATATCGAGGTCTTTAATCCATTTGGATTTTACCTTCGTACATGATGTTAGCTGGGGGTCTAAGTTCAATTTTTTGCAAGTGGCTATCCAATTGTGCCAACACCACATGTTGAAGAGGCTTTCCCTGCTCCATTTAGGATTTTCTGCTCCTTTATCAAAAATTAGGTGGTTGTATGTCTGGGGAACATTTTCTGAGTATTCAAGCCTATTCCACTGATCTGAGGACCTATCCTTATTCCAATACCATGCTGTTTTGATAACTGTTGCTTTGTAGTACAGTTTAAAGTTGGGGAGTGTAATTCCTCTCATATTCTTTTTTCCAATGATTGCTTTAGCTATTCGAGGGTGTTTATTGTTCCAAATGAATTTCAAAAGTGTCTGATCCACTTCTTTGAAGAATGTCATGGGTATCTTTAGAGGGATGGCATTAAATCTGTATAATGCCTTGGGGAGTATTGCCATTTTGATGATGTTAATCCTGCCAATCCATGAGCAGGGTATGCGTTTCCATTTCCGTGTGTCCTCTCTTATTTCTTGGAGCAGAGTTTTATAGTTTTCTTTGTATAGGTCCTTCACATATTTAGTCAAGTTGATTCCAAGATATTTGTTTGTGTGGCACTATTGTGAATGGGGTTGTTTTCTTAATGTCCATTTCATCCTTATTACTATTGGTGTATAGAAAGGCCATTGATTTTTGTGTGTTAATTTTGTAGCCTGCCACCTTGCTATATGAGTCTATTGTTTCTAGAAGCTTTTTGATAGAGTCTTTAGGGTTTTCTAAGTAGAGTATCATGTCATCTGCAAACAGTGAGAGCTTGACTTCTTCCTTTTCTATCTGGATTCCCTTGATATCCTTTTCTTGCCTAATCGCTATAGCAAATACTTCCAGTGCTATGTTGAATAGGAGTGGTGAGAGAGGACAGCCTTGTCTTGTGCCAGAATTTAGAGGGAAGGCTTTCAGTTTTTCTCCATTGAGGATAATATTTGCCACTGGCTTGTGGTAGATGGCCTTCACTATATTGAGAAAGGTTCCCTCCATTCCCATCTTGCTGAGAGTTTTGATCAAGAATGGGTGTTGGACCTTATCAAATGCTTTCTCTGCATCTATTGATATGATCATGTGGTTTTTATTTTTCTTGTTATTGATGTTGTGTATTATGTTGATAGATTTACGGATGTTAAACCAGCCTTGCATTCCTGGGATGAAACCTACTTGATCGTAGTGGATGATCTTTTTAACAAGGCATTGATTCCTATTTGCCAGGATTTTGTTGAGGATCATTGCATCTGCATTCATCAGTGATATTGGTCTGTAATTTTCTTTTTTGGTAGCATCTCTGGTTTAGGTATCAAGGTGATGTTGGCTTCATAAAAGCTATTTGGAAGTGTTTCTGTTTGTTCAATTTCATGAAAGAGTCTTGCCAAGATTGGCAGTAGTTCCTCTTGGAAAGTTTGATAGAATTCATTAGTGAATCCATCTGGACCTGGGCTTTTGTTTTTCGGCAGACATTTGATTACTGTTTTAATTTCATCAATGGTGATGGGGGTGTTTAGATATGCTACATCCTCTTCCTTCAACCGTGGAAGATTATGAGTCCAAGAATTTATCCATTTCTTCCAGGTTCTCATTTTTAGTGGTGTAGAGTTTTTCAAAGTAGTTTCTGATTACCCTTTGAATCTCTGTCATATCAGTAGTGATCTCTCCTTTTTCATTCCTGATACGAGTTATCAAGTTTCTCTCTCTCTTTCTTTGTTAGGTTTGCCAGTGGTCTATCAATCTTGTTTATGTTTTCAAGGAACCAACTTCTGCTTTCGTTGATCTTTCGGATTGTTTTTAGAGTTTCCACTTCGTTGATTTCTGCTCTCAGCTTTGTTATTTCCTTCTGTCTTCCTATTCTTGGGTCCTTTTGTTGAGCATTTTCTAGTTCTATTAGCTGTGTCATTAAGCTACTCAGGTAAGCTCCTTCTTCCTTCCTGATGTGTGCTTGCAAAGCTATAAATTTTCCTCTCAGTACTGCTTTTGCTGTGTCCCATAAGTTCTGATACTTTGTGTCTTTATTGTCATTTGTTTCCAGGAACCTTTTTATTTCCTCCTTGATTTCATCTCGGACCCACTGGTTATTGAGCATGAGGCTGTTTAACTTCCAGGTGTTAAAGTGTTTCTTCTGAGTCCCTTTGGAGTTCACAAATAATTTCAGGGCCTTGTGGTCAGCGAAGGTAGTCTGCAAAATTTCTATCCTCTTGATCTTATGGAGGTATGTTTTATGTGCCAGCATGTAGTCTATCCTGGAGAATGTCCCATGTACATTGGAGAAGAATGTGTATCCAGGTTTCTGGGGATGGAGTGTCCTATATATATCCACTAGGCCTCTTTCTTCCATTTCTCTCCTCAGGTCTAGTATATTCTTGTTGGTTTTCAGTCTGGTTGACCTATCCAGTGTTGAGAAAGCCGTGTTAAGGTCCCCCCAATTATTGTGTTGTTGTTGATATTATTTTTCAGATTTGTCAACAGTTGTATTAAATATTTTGCTGGCCCCTCATTTGGTGCATATATGTTTAGGAGAGTGAATTCTTCCTGCTCTACGTACCCCTTGATTAATATAAAATGTCCATCTTTGTCCCTTACAACCTTCCTGAGTATAAAGTTTGCATTATCTGATATTAGTATGGCCACTCCAGCTTTTTTATGGGTGTTGTTTGCTTGGATAATTTTTCTCCAGCCTTTTATTTTGAGTCTATGTTTGTTCTGACTATTCAGGTGCGTTTCTTGTAGGCAGCAGAAGGTTGGATTGAGTTTTTTGATCCATTTAGCCACTCTGTGTCTCTTAACTGGTGCATTTAGTCCATTGACGTTGAGAGAACGAATTGTCCTGGGATTTAACGCCATCTTTATTTCAAAATTTGGTGTGTCTTTTGGGTAGTCTTGTCTTAGATTAGGTCTTTCAGTTTTTCTCTTAAGACTGGTTTTGTGTCTGTGAAGTTTCTGAGCTGTTTTTTGTCTGTGAAACCATGTATTCTTCCGTCAAACCGGAAAGTGAGTTTTGCTGGGTATAGTATTCTGGGTGAAGCATTCATTTCATTCAGTCTTGTCACAATATCCCACCACTGCTTTCTGGCATTGAGTGTTTCTGGTGACAGGTCTGCTGTAAATCTCAAGGATGCTTGCTTGAACGTAATTTCCCCTTTGATCTTGCTGTTTTTAGAATTCTGTCTCTATCTGTGGGATTTGTCATTGTGACTAGGATGTGTCTTGGGGTGGTTTTTCTGGGGTCTCTTTTGGTTGGTACTCTTCGGGCATGCAGGATTTGATCACATATATTCTTTAGCTCTGGAAGTTTCTCTTTCATGATGTTCTTGACCGTTGATTCTTCCTGGAAATTTTCTTCCTGGGTCTCTGGGACTCCAATGATTCTTAAGTTGTTTCTGTTGATCTTATCAAAGACTTCTATTTTCATCTGTTCCCATTCTTTGACTAATTTTTCCATTGTCTGCTCATTTGCTTTAAGTTTTTTGTCCAATCTCTCCTGCTGTATGGAATTGTTATGTATCTCATCTTCCACAGCACCAAGTCTATTCTCAGCTTCTGATACTCTGTCCCAGAGCTTATCCATTTTGTCATTCACTTCGTTTACTGACTTTTTCAGTCCTGTTAGTTGACATGTTATTTCAGTTTGGAGTTTTGTGATTTCTGTGTTCATATTTTCTTGGTTCTTATTAGTGTTCTGTTCAACTCGATCCATGGTTTCTTGGAGGTCTTTGAGCATCTTCCATATTGCTAGTCTAAAGTCCTCATCTGAGAAGTTGATTAGTTGGTTGGTCATTATCTGGTCCTCAGAATTGTCATCTTCATTCTCTATGTCTGATGCTGGCCTGCATTGTTTCCCCATTGTCACACTTGTATTGTGGGTTTTTCTACGTGTTGTGGTGGTATTCATTGTCTATATGATGCAGGCAGCACATTCTTCTGGCTCCTCCCTTTCTGGATGGGCTGACTTGCCTCTATGGAAGGGGAGTCCTCCGTGGATGAAGCCTCACACTGGGTCAAATCTTAGGCCCGAGCATGCAACAGAGAAGACAGTCCGGAGAGAAATGTTTGCTTCTGTGATATAGCGCCGTTCTTAGTGTGATTTTTCCTTCTTGTTGCAATGGAGTTCTTTCCTTAGAAAGAGTGCAGGGCCTCGTAGCAAAGCGGAGTGGCCGTGCTCCGCGGAGCCTCTTTTTGCCCCACTTGCAAGAGTTTCATGCAAGAGGACAGTAGACAGACATAGACAGGTCACACTCACAGTTTTTCACAGTTGGGCCCCACTGGGCCGGTGTACTTTCGCGGATTTTCCCCGCCTGGTGTCACACACAGGGAGCTGGCTTTTGCAAAGCTTAGCCGGTTTTCATGCTCTGTAGTCCCTCCCTGAAAATGGCGTCTGGGCGAGCGAGGTTTCTGGAGCCTCTTTTTGCCCCACTCGCAAGAGTTTCACGCAAGAGGACAGTAGACAGACATAGACAGGTCACACTCACAGTTTTTCACAGTTGGGCCCCACTGGGCCGGTGTACTCTCGCGAACAACTCATTTCTGATAGAGGAAAAGGATCATTTACTTGTAAATGTAAATGTAAAAATCCTTGTCAAATACTCTTTTAAGGGACCGGAGCGGTGGCACAAATGGTAATGCCTTGTAAGCACTAGCCTTGGACGGACAACGGTTCCAGTCCTCCAGCATCCCATATGGTCCCCAAGCCAGGAGCGATTTCTGAGTCCATAGCCAGGAGTAACCCCTGAGCATCACCAAGTGTGGCCCCCACAAATACTCTTAGATAGATAGCAGATTTTCAATCTAACTGTGAAGCTTTGGCAGTTAATCAGAAAATGAGGACTCCTTGATTTGTTTGCACTTTCATTTCTAGAATTTGCAATTTACTCATTTCCTTCCTCCTCAAGCAAATATTTCAAAACTGTAAACAACTTATATTACTTAATTTTAAAAGTTTTGTTTTATTGAATCATTGTGAACTACAAAGTTACAATGTTATTCATTGTAATCCTACACCTATTCTTTATGTAACCTTATCTACCAGAAAGACCCTCTCATTTCTGGGAGGGGTCTTGGAAAGGTTAGATAAGGTCTTTGACCGGAAGAGCAGGGGAATATACCTGGATGGAGGTCAGAAGAGATATGGCTAAATGAAAGCTAAGATGCAGGGCAAGCTAAGGATGGCATGTGCTTAAATAAGTTTATGATATAGGCCACAGATGTTGGTCAGGGCAAATAAAGATGTTATGTCTCTGGAAGCCTGCCTGTGAGTGAGTTCTATACCCACCACTCTCCTGGACCCAGATACCCACCAGCGAAGGGGGTTGCAGAACCACGTGGCCTGGGATGGCAGAGAATGTTCCCTTCATCACCATCTACCAGCATCCAAGCCCATCCAAAGGGCTCTAATGCTACAATTCATTATTAAATTTTATAGACAATGTTCCAACACCAATCTCTTCACCAATGTTGACTTCCCTCTACCAGTGTCCTCAGTTTCCCTTGAACCCCAACATCCTCTATGGAAGATATTTCTCCTTTTTGGCATTGTAGTTTATAATAATTACTGATAGGCTATAATGCATATAACTTTACCTCTTGGCACCCAGTCCTTGTCCAAAGTGATCAACCACTTCTTTCTATCATTATTAGCATAGGGGGAAGGGAGAGAAAGAAACTTATCTAACTAGAAGTTTTTATATGTTATTTTTAATTATTTAGAAACTTTTTTAAAAAAATTTGTTTTCTTTCTACATTAGAATAAGTTTTGAGTGTTAAGTCTGATTTCTCTGAAGAAGTATAAATATTCCATTTTCATTACTAATGAGCATACAAAGTAAATTTAGCTGTATTAATATAAAATGATTTTTCTTAGAAACATATAAAATTGGGTTTATGTTATTACATGATATTGATTTAAATAAGATAAGATTAAAAACACTAAAACTGGGGCCTGCGAGGTGGTGCTAGAGGTAAGGTGTCTGCCTTGCAAGTGCTAGCCAAGGAAGGATCGCGGTTCAATCCCCCGGCGTCCTATATGGTCCCACCAAACCAGGGGCGATTTCTGAGCGCTTAGCCAGGAGTAACCCCTGAGCATCAAACGGGTGTGGCCCGAAAATAAAAACCTAACAAAAAAAAAAAACCTAAAACTAACTGAAACAAAGGATACGATCAGGGAAGTTGACAGTTGTTTGGGAATTTATTTTTGTAGTACAAAGGATAGTTTCTTCATTGTTTATTTTGAGGTTAGAGTGTTTACAGTATAGAGGCATTCATATCTTTATTTCTTTTATTTTACTGAAGCACACTTCCTGAAGATTTCAAGCCATTCTATTATGCGATACTTTGCATTCTGAAGGGGTTTTCCTGTCTAATTTATTTCCATCAACTGGTTACCATAGGAACTCTTTATCCGTTCCTCTTCCTGGAATCAGACATTGACTTTGTTTAAAATAGATTTTTGGGGGGTTGCACAGAAAACAGTAGATTTCATAAACTAAAATGTGCTGTCAATGAAAGAGTACCTGTCAGGGAGACCTAGAGGATGGAGGAAGTGATCAACAAATATATCACTAAGCAAACAATTAGATACAGGTAGCTGCAAATCAGTTGAAATGATGCTTGACTGGTTTTCAATTTTATTGAGAAGGAAGCAAAAATCAAAAATCTGAGTCTAGAAAAGTCAAAACAACAGCCACTGATTTATTAACCTTATGTGTTCTGGTTTAATCAATTTAAATATCTGAAGGACTTCTCAATGAAGATTATTAATTAGGAGAATGTAAAAATAATGAAAACTAATTTGTATAACAAATAAAAAATCACTATTTTTGGGGGCCGGTGAGGTGGCGCTAAAGGTAAGTTGTCTGCCTTGTAAGCGCTAGCCAAGAAAGGACTGCGGTTCCATCCCCCGGCGTCCCATATGGTCCCCCCAACCCAGGGGCAATTTCTGAGTGCTTAGCCAGGAGTAACCCCTGAGCATCAAACGGGTGTGGCCCGAAAAACCAAAAAAAAAAAAAAAATCACTGTTTTTTTTTTTTTATTTGATTTTGATCAACACTGGGTGGTGTTCAGAAGCAATTTTCAGAGAGGGGTTTTCTTCTGGCGGTGTTCAAGTGGCCATGCATTGTTGGAGATAGTATATGGGCTTCCATGCAAAGTATATGTTTGGCCCCTTGTTAGCTAGTTGTTGCAAGATCGACCTATATTTTTTTACCATATATTTTCTTTTAAAATATAGTTTATGAATAACTCTCAATACATTAATTGATGTTAATAATAACAGATTAATAAACTATTCTAATCTATGAATTGTGGGTTTTTTATTTGTTTTTGGGCCATACCCGGTGACGTTTAGGGGTTACTCCTGGCTCCGAGCTCAGAAATTTCTCCTGGCTTGGAGGGCCAAATGGGACACCGGGGAATTGAATCGAGGTCTCTCTTAGGCTATTACACGCAAAACAGACACCTTACTAACCCTTGTGCCACCACTCTGGCCCCGAATTATGACACTTTTGTAGGATTGATCTTGTAAGACCAGAAACATAGTTGAGTTTATTCACTCATATTTGATGATTTTCTTATGTAAGTGCAGAAAGTAGAGCAAGTTATAATGAAGTGATGAACAGTATTTTTCTTTCTTCTATGTTTGATAGATGTTTTAATTGCCCAATGGTATATACAAATGCAACTATTAAACATGACTATGTGACTGACTGTAGATTGCATACAACTTGTGCAAAAAAAATAGAGATCTATTGAAAAATCTAAGTCCACATTTCTTTGTTGAAACATTGATGATTCTATGTAATTTCAGATACATTATTGTCTTTAGAGAAATGACTGCTATGCCCTTTATTATCATATTCAATGTTTAAATTTTCTTTGTTCAACATGAATGATTGACAGTCACGTATTGCTATTAAGTTATACTGAAACTAATTTTGTTTTCCTGGGAAATAAAAGTGAAAAGAGTCAACAATGCTTTAGTAAAATTTTTTGATAAACGAATAAACTACCATAATAGGTTTTTTTTTCCTGAAAACTAAAATTATTTAAAAACACTGGAGATTTTTTTTAATACTTGCCATGGGTGACAGGCACATTTATCCCCCCCAATATCTACTTATTTTTGTCTAAAATACCATACTTAAAAGTTTATTTGAAATACAGATTGCATATGAAACAGAAGAATACTTCCAAAAATAAATGATTATTTAACACATCTAGAAACAATAGAATAGTTTTGGGTTGTTGTTTGGCCACATTTGGAGGTGTTCAGGGTTAACTCCTGGCTCTGCACTCAGGAATTACTCTTGGTGGGTACATAGAGAACCATATCTGGTGCTGGAGAACCAACCAGAGTTGGAGACATTTAAAGCAAGCACCTTTCCTGGGTTGGTCATTTCTCTGACCCAGTTTTATCTTTTGAACCTAGCTTAGTAACTTCTGTTGACATTAGTATCTCTATTCTTAAAATGTGCTAGATGTTGAGTTCAGTTGCAATATAATTCTTGCAATGATGGTGTTTTTGCCAGAATACTTTCTCTTTTTTATAACATGTAAAGAGATACACATTCCACCGAATGTAGCTTCCCATATATTTTCTAAGTGAAATATTATATTCACAGTTGTAAAGGATTCTAGACATGTGTTTGTAATATGTGTATGCAGTTTGAGAGAACAAGAGAATTCAATAGGATGGACACATGGTTTGTATGTGGAGGCCAGACCTAAGCTTCAGCACTGTGTGGTCCCTGAGCACTGCCATATGTCATTCAAAAATAAAGTCATTACAGCAAAATAGGATAGATCTATCTGTGTATAATTTGCAGGAGAAAACGCACCATCTTTTTTCAATGTCCTGGAATAGTATATCATTATACTTGAAAAAACAGAGGGAAAATTTTAATAGCTATTGATAAAACTAAGGATTCTCTAGAATAGTCAATTAACTATAATTACAAAAGGCTTAAAGACTTATTAAAGTTATCCGATAGTCACACATTTAAAATGCCTGTGGAGGGTATGAAGATGTGAGTAGGTAGATGAGGTCAAAGGAATTTTTGTGTTCTAGAACTATGATAATCACAAAACTTTTGCTTTAACCTAGTGAAGTTAATTTCTGTCTGTCACTTATAATACAATCCATGGCTTCATGTATATTTTTCTCATAGTTTTTAGGATTATTTGAATATAATACCCCCCAAAAATCCATCTCTTTTGTGCAGCTGCATGCAAGGCAAATGCTCTACCCACTATGCTATTGTTTTGGCTCTAATAATTCATTGATTTTTATTGTGATATCTAAATTATGTACAGTTGCCTAAATAGTGATTACATGGTTGACAGAATTAAAATTTCTTTTTTTTCTTTTTTTTTTTTTTTGGTTTTTGGGCAACACCCATTTGACGCTCAGGGGTTACTCCTGGCTATGCGCTCAGAAATCGCTCCTGGCTTGGGGGGACTATATGGGACACCGGGGGATCGAATGGTGGTTCGTCCTACGCTAATGCTTGTAAGGCAGGCACCTTACCTCTAGTGCCACCTTCCCGGCCCCTAGAATTTCTTTTTGAGTTTTGTTAAAATAAATTACTTGTAGGTTAAAAAGTCAAAATGATCCTATTGTGTCAGGGGAGAATTAAGTCCTTTATTGTACAAAAGATTTTAAAATATATCTTGGTGCAAAATGGGTGTAACTGGTAAATTCTATTAATATTTAAGTATACAATGCAATTTACTAATATATATTCCTATTATAAAAATATTGATGGCTTCCACTTACTTCTCAGTTATCCAGTGACCACTACCAATGATGCTCAGTGACTGGATTGTTGAATGCTTGGGCCAAATGATATAGTGCTACTTTGGCCCTGTTTTACAGGGAACCTCCAAGACCACAATTTGGCTGTGCTTGGTGGACCAGGGAGATCAAACCATGGTCAGAGATCAAACCTGGTCTTGGCATGTAAAACATATGCCTATATGAGCTGTGTTATGTCCCTAGCCTTCAGATTTAAAGCAATAGAAAAACAAAGATTTGGGGTGAGAGCAATTATAGAGTGGTTAGGGTGTTTGCCTTGCATACAGCTTACCTGGGTTTGATCCCAGGCATTCCATATGGTCCTGCAAGCCTGACAGGAGAATTTCTAAGTGCAGAACCAGGAGTAACCAAACCCTAAGTGCCATCAGGTGTTTTCCAAAAACAAAAGAAAAAATAATAAAATATCTTTGAAGAGTTACTTGGGTTATATCTGTATACTCATTTTTATATGTGTATATAGTTGTGCATGGGTGATTAGAACAACAAATTTGTAATAGACATACCAATACAATACAGATTTGTTAAAGTTGTGGTTTATATTCTGTGTTTTAAAATGTTTTTATACAGCCCTGGTGGTCAGCAGCCTGGATGGACTGTCTGGAAACCTCACAGGACCCCTCCTGCTCATTCATTTGACACAACTTCCAGGACCAGGGCAGAATAAAGATCATCCTGATGTACCAGAGAACAGCAGTGGCTGTGGAACTACTGACAAAAGTGAACATCTGATTTATTTGTGGACTGTGCTTGAACTATTACCCAGTTTGTGAGGAAAGGGTTTGTGGGTCGAAATTGTCACCTTGGGGACCCCTCTCTTAAACGTTAGCTTCTAATTTGCTAAGGGGAAAGTGCCACCTAAGGTAAAACAGCTGTAAATGTTAAATGTTAATAGTGTACTTTTGCTTAGAAATAATATTGCTTCGGCCTCTATATTCTATCTGTTTAAGGTAGCTAACTGCTAAGTTCCACAGCTTTGAGGTAGAAAAATTAGGCCTAGTTAAATGGCGGTGGACAAAAATCATAAGCTATCACTAAGCTAAAAGCCCACAGTTGTTTACCTAAATTAAAACCCCCGTGTCCTTGCACAAGGGAGGATGGTTCTTCCCTGTGACAGGGGATCAAGATGTTAAAGATAGCAAAATAAAAATGTTTATATATAATGTATAGTTTTATGAGCCACACTTATTATTTGGGGCTGTTCTGATATCAGAATGACCATGGCAATGCTTGGGGGGAACCATATGTGGTGCACGGGACTCAAACTGGGGTAGGTAGATATAAGACAAACTTCTTAGCCTCTCTATTATTTCTAGGTCTTACAATTATTTTCTTAATAATTAAGTTTTGGGACTAGAAATATGTGAGGAACTTCACAACTGATATTCCCAGAGGTATTCCTAGCTGCTGCCTGCAGCCTAGTTCCAACCTGACATTCACAGTACTTTCTGTGAAAAATATTTTTTGTGTTCATACTGACCCTGGAATGGATGGGTTGGCATCAAGGGCATTGCACAAGAAACCAGACAGAGTAATGGAAAAAAAGTGCATTTCAGCCAGGGGGGTTCAGCCGCCTCAAATATCTAGTTGCCTTTTTCTAGCTTGCTGGTTGCTCTCGTGCTGTTCTCTTGCTGTTCTACATGCTGTTCTGTTCTACCTTTTCTTCTCCCGTGAGCTGTTTTTATTAGCCAGAATTTAACATAAATCACCTGAGGGGCAGGCTAGACACAATCAAATATACTTGTGCTAATTAATTTAGAAAAGGTAAAAGGAAAAAGTTATTTTACAGGTGTCTATAATTTTACAGATGACAACTGAAAGGTTGGAGGTTCAAGCCCACCCAGGATGCCATTCTGTGACAGTTGGTCGTTTCATGAAAGCTGCTGCCTATGGCTTGCAGTTCATAGTATTTACTATGTTTGTGTTTGTGCCAGTCTTGGAATGTTAAGGGTCAGCAGCAAGAGAGTGACACGATAAAGAAATAGACAGAATCATGAGAGAAGGTTCAATAAAGCCCAGGGTGTTGAGCAGCCTTGTGGATCTTATTGAGTCAGCCAAGCTTCTAGCTCTTTGCTGCTTTGCCTGCCATTTTTATGAGGACTTAACATAAATTACCTGTGGGGCAGGGTTGGCATAATTAAGGGTGCTTGTGTTAAGTAACTCAGAAAAGGTGAAAGTAAAAAGTGATTTTACAGGTGTCTGTAATTTTATAGACGATAACAGAGAGAGAGTACAGCAGCTAAGCATTTGTCTTGAATGCAGCTGACCTGGCTTCGATTCCTGGCAACCCATATTGTTCCCCTAAAACTGATGAAATAATTATTCTTTTTTTTTACTTTATTTAAAGAAAAACGTATTGCATAGTTGACCATAATACATATGTAACTAGGTAAAAATGAGCACAGTTACTTAAAAAATGATAGGAAGATTATTGGGGATGACCAAATGGCACATGAAAAAATCGTTCAGATCACTAATTATCAGAGAGATGCAAGCCAAAACAACAATGAGGTACCATCTCATGCCACAGAGACTGGCACACATTACAAAGGACAAGAACAATCAGTGCTGGGTAGGGGGTTGTGGGGAGAAAGGAACTCACATTCACTGCTGGTGAGAAGGCTGTCTAGTCCAGCCTTTATGGAAACTAATATGGATATTAGTCATAAAACTGTAAATTGAGCACCCATATGATCTAAAAATACCACTCTTAGGGAAATAGCAAAGGAACACAAAAATACAGTACAAAAATGCCCTCTGTATGCTTATGTTCATTGCGGCGCTATTTACAATAGCCAGAATCTGGAAGCAACCCAGATACCCAAAACCAGATGAGTGGCTAAAAAATCTGTGCTACATATACACAGTGAAATACTATGCAGCTATCAGGAAAATGAAGTCATAAAATTTTCCTATACATGGATGGACATGGAAACTATTGTGCTGAGAGAAAGGAGTCAGAGGGAGAGAGATAGACGCGCAGAATAGTCTCACTTATCTGTGGGATTTAAGAAAGGACAGTATGGAAGGAGCAGCCCACAATATAACGCTTACCACAAAGAGTGGTGAGTGCAGGTAGAGAAATAACTACATTAACAGCTCGTGAAAATGATAGTGAGTGAGAGAACTAGAATTTCTGTCTGGAATACAGGCAAGGAGTGGGGGTGGAGGGAAATGGGGGTCATTGTTAGTGGGAAGCTTGCGCTGGTGAAAGGGTGGTGTACTTTTATGACTGAAAACCAATTACAAACACGTTTATAATCATGGTCCTTAAAGATATTAATCATTTTTTTAAAAGAAAGAGGGCCCGGAGAGATAGCACAGTGGTGTTTGCCTTGCAAGCAGCCGATCCAGGTCCAAAGGTGGTTGGTTCGAATCCCGGTGTCCCATAGGGTCCCCTGTGCCTGCCAGGAGCTATTTCTGAGCAGACAGCCAGGAGGAACCCCTGAGCATCGCCGGGTGTGGCCCAAAAACCAAAATAAATAAATAAATAAATAAATAAATAAATAAATAAATAAATAAATAAATAAATAAATAAAAAGAAAGACATTAAAATAATAAAGAAAAAAGTTTTTAAAAAAGGAAAAGGTACAGTAGCAAGCATTTTAATGATAATTATTGTATTGCCAATGAAGTCATTAATATAATGACAGAAGGTTCAATAAGCTCTTGTTAGCTTTTATTTATTGTTGTCCATTCTATTAAATTGATGTGATCCTGAGCCCGGAGAGATAGCACAGCGGCGTTTGCCTTGCAAGTAGCCGATCCAGGACCAAAGGTGGTTGGTTCGAATCCCGGTGTCCCATATGGTCCCCCGTGCCTGCCAGGAGCTATTTCTGAGCAGACAGCCAGGAGTAACCCCTGAGCACCGCCGGGTGTGGCCCAAAAAACAAACAAACAAACAAAAAAACAAAAACAAAAAAAATTGATGTGATCCTACAGGGTGACAACATCAAACAAATGAAGTTGTCCAGAAATTCAAAGCATTGTTGCTTATATTGTAACTTTTAGGCATATTCTCAGCTGACAGGCCTCCTAAAAGAAGGAAGATGTGGGGGAAAGGGGCACACACTCCTCCAAAGGCCCTGAGTGTGATCAGTTTGGTATGTCCCCAAAGGAACTCATAGAGGGGTTATGAAGTAAACATTAATTCTGTGTGATGGCTGCAGCAAGGTTTGGTGTTGGCAGGGTTGGGGCTTGGCTAGCCCTCTCCTGAGAGTAATTTTTGAACATAAATTACGGAGTAATTCCTGAACACTAGTGAGTGTTACTACAAAACCAAAAAAATAAGTTTGTTGTAAGAGAAATGAATGTTTGCTCAAACTGTGATATATAATCAAGAAAGCATTCATAAAATATAAATCTCAACAACTTATAAGTGACCAATGTCAACAATTTTTGGTATGACCTTTACGATATATATTAAAAATTATGCATTAATAAAATATTTTATGAGCTACCTTTAAGGAATATAAATATATTATGATTATATTCCTATAAATATAGGTTTATTTTCTGCATCAAAAATTTATGAATGTGTAGAATTTTACTTTGTAAGTATGTACAATTTTTGCTTTTTTGGTCCACACCCGTTTGATGCTCAGGAGTTACTCCTGGCTAAGTGCTCAGAAATTGCCCCTGGCTTGGGGGACCATATGGGACGCTGGAGGATCGAACTGCAGTCTTTCCTTGGCTAGCGCTTGCAAGGCAGACACCTTACCTCTAGCGCCACCTCGCTGGCCCCTTCACAATACTCTTATTGGACATAAGACTTGAATTAACAAGAAATAATTTTGTAAATGTTTGAATAATTTAATCTTCAAATATATCATTAGTTATTTTCTTAGGACAAGTTATCAGATTAATTAGTGCAAAGAGTATGTGTATATTTGTCTAATTAACTGCTTTTGAGGATATTGGACAGAATTATAAAAAAACTTAATATTCTTTAAAAATGAAATAAAATATATGTGTTTAATGGGTTTTAAATGTACTAAAAACTTTACCAAGGAAATCAATCATATTAATGACATAATTTAAAAGGCTTAAATATATCTTGTCTGTGAGGCAGTATAATTAGAAGCAGCATATTACTAAAACTTTGCATAAATTAATGTATATTTTCCTAGGAAAATTTTCCAAGTGTGGCTTGTCTGGGAAAAAAAAGCATATTATTATTCTATAGCATGCTAGCTTTATTTAACTTGTGGAGTTAAAAAAGTCCAACTGTTTTTTTGTGAATTTAAATTTTGACTCCTGAGTTTTGAAATTAGAATAAAACTTTGTTCCAGTGCAAAATATATTTTTTTCTCTTTGTTTTTTGAACCACACTGATCTCAATGGTTACTCCTGACTCTGCACTCAGGAATTACTCCTTGTAGTGCTCATGGGACCCTATGGGATGCTGGGGATCAAGCTTAGGTCTGTCATGAGCAAGGCAAGTTTTTGTAATATATCTCTAGCTCCAGCAAAACATATTCTTACATAGAAGTTTCTATGATTTAGGCCAGTGAGGCAGTCTCTACTGACCTCTCTCTAAGTCCAGTCTTAAATTATTCACTTTATTATGTGCTCCAGTATCACTATTTTTTTTTATTTTTGGTTTTTGGACCACACTTGGTGACGCTCGGGGGTTACTCTTGGCTATGTGCTCAGAAATCACTCCTGACTTGGTGGACCATATGGGACACTGGAGGATCAGACCACAGTCCACCCTAGGGTAGAGTGGACAAGGCAGACACTTTACTGCATGTGCCACTGCTCCAGCCCTGTAGTATCATTATTTTTGTTCTACTTTTCTTGCCAGCCAAGTTTGTTTTCTCTGAAGACTTTATACTTACTATTAGTTGATCTCTTCATGACTGGTTCATCATTATTTAGATCTAGTTCAAATACTATTACTTCAGAGAAACATTCCATGATAAAGCCAATTATAGCAGATTATTATTATTGCCCTTTACCAATATTTCTTGTTCTCCTCCTGTCAGGCATGCAGTAGGATTGCATTTCAGTGCCTGCTTTAATTTAGTGATTGGCATGTGACATACTTAGCATGATTTAATTTGAGAGCAAATGGCCTGTAAGGTGGAAGTCTTTAAAAGTTTTGACATCATTTGTTAATATATTTAAAGCAAATGGCGACATTCAGTAGTGAAACCTCCCTCATCTTGCATTCCTGAGAAGAGATTTGGAACCATGCCCTGCATAGAGCTACTAGCATAAACATATAATGTGAGGCTATATATGTATATATATCAATTTGTTTAAATGCATATAAACAAATTCAGATTTATTTGTTCCTGCAGCAAACAGATCAAATGGGGATGGTGCAGATACACAATCTACTAAATCTCAATATTTTATAGTTTTATTTTATTCAGTGCTTTCATAATTGCATAGGATCATTCTATTGATTTTTGGGTTTTCTTTCCCAGCCATCCCCCCCTGCCCCAGATCCACACAATAAAATATAAGTAAGATTCTTGTCTTAGACATTGTTCTAGCCAAAGGGCCTAGTTACTGCCTACGAGATGCCTCCAAATGCAATCAGGTCAGGAAAATGTAGGCAAAAGAACTTCTACCCTTTGTAAAACTATTGTTTATAGAGTCCAAGATAGTCTCTGGTATGCCTAAGAGAACATGCTAAGATTCTCACAGTCAAGGAAACTGAATTATTTTTCTTTTTTTCAATTAAATTTTACATTTATTGTTAATATCTTTATTTAAACATCTTGATTAAAAATATGATTGTGATTAGGTTTCAGTCATGTAAAGAACACCCCCCTTCACCAGTGCAACATTCCCACCACCAATATCACAAATCTCCCTCCATCCCACCCCACCCCCACTTGTACTCTATACAGGCTTTCCAGTTCCCTCATTCATTCACATGGTTATGGTAGTTCTCAGTGTAGTTATTTCTATAACTGCACTCACCACTCTTTGTGGTGAGCTTCTTGAAGTGAGCTGGAAGTTCCAGCCCTCCTCTCATTGTCTCTGAGGATTGTTGCAAAAGTGACTGTTATTTTTCTTAAAACCCATAGATAGTGAGACTATTCTGCGTCTATCTCTCTCCCTCTGACTTATTTCACTCAGCATGATAGATTCCATGTACATCCATGTATAGGACAATTTCATGACTTCATCTTTCCTGACAGCTGCATAATATTCCATTGTGTATATGTACCACAGTTTCTTTAGCTATTCATCAGTTTAAGGGCATCTTGGTTGTTTCCAGAGCCTGGCTATTGTGAATAGTGCTGCAATAAATATAGGTGTGAGGAAGGGATTTTTGTAGTGTATTCTTGTGTTCCTAGGGTATATCCCTAGGAGTGGAATAGCTGGGTTGAATGGGAGCTCAATTTCCAGATTTTGGAGGAATCTCCATATCACTTTCCATAGAGGTTGCACTAGACAGCATTCCACCAGCAGTGGATAAGAGTTCCTTTCTCTCCACATCCACGCCAGCACTGATTGTGATGTGTGCCAATCTCTGTGGTGTGGCATGGTATCTCATCGTTGTTTTGATTTGCATCTCCCTGATGATTAGTGATGAGGCATTTTTTCATGTGTCTTTTGGCCATTTGTATTTCTTTTTTTTTATCAAAGTGTCTGCTCATTTCTTCTCCCCATATTTTGATGGGATTAGATGTTTTCTTTTCTTGTAAAGTTCTGTCAGTGCCCTGTATATTTTGTATATTAGCCCCTTATCTGATGGGTATTGGGTGAACAATTTCTCCCACATGGTGGGTGACTCTTGTATTCTGGGAACTATTTCTTTTGAAGTGCAGAAGCTTCTCAGCTTAATGCATTCCCATCTGTTTATCTCTGTTTCCACTTGTTTGGAAAGTGCAGTTTCCTCCCTGAAGATGCTTTAAGTCTCAATGTCATGGAGTGTTTTACCTATGTGTTGTTCTATATACCTTATGGTATCAGGTCTGATATCAAGGTCTTTAATCCATTTGGATTTTACCTTCGTATATGAGGTTAATTGGGGGTCTATGTTCACTTTTTTGCAAGTGGCTAACTAACCAGTTCTGTCAGCACCATTTGTTGAAGAGGTTTTCCCTGCTCCACTTAGGATTTCTTGCTCCTTTGTCAAAAACTAGGTGTTTGTATGTCTGGGGAACATTGTCTGAGAACTCAAGCCTATTACTGTGATCTGAGGGTCTGTCTTTATTCCAATATCATGCTGTTTTGATAACGATTGCTTTGTAGTACAGTTTAAAGTTGGGAAAAGTAATGCCTTCCATATTCCTTTTCCCTAGAAGTGCTTTAGCTATTTGAGGCTATTTATTGTTCCAGATAAACTTCATAAGTGTTTGATCCACTTCTTTTAAGAATGTCACTGGTATCTTTAGAAGGATCACATTAAATCTATATAATGCTTTGGGGAGTATTGCCATTTTAATGATATTAATCCTGCCAATCCATGAGCAGGGTATGTGTTTCCATTTCCATGTGTCTTCTCTTATTTCTTGGAGCAGGGCTTTGTAGTTTCTTTGTATAGGTCCTTCATGTCTTTGGTCAAGTTGACTCCAAGATATTTGAGTTTGTGTGGTACTAATGGGAATGGGATTGCCTTCTTAACGTACATCTCTTCCCTATAATATTGGTTCTGTGTGTTAATTTTGTAGCCTGCCACCTTGCTATATGAATCTATTGTTTCTAGAAGCTTTTTGGTAGAGTCTTTAGGGTTTTCTAAGTAGAGTATCATGTAATCTGCAAACAGTCAGAGCTTGACTTCTTCCTTTCCTATCTGGATTCCCTTGATATCCTTTTCTTGCCTGATTGCTATAGCAAGTACTTCCAGTACTGTGTTGAAGAGGAGAGGTGAGAGCAGATAGCTTTGTCTTGTACCAGAATTTAGAGGATAAGCTTTTAGTTTTTCTCCATTGAGAATAATATTTGCCATTGGCTTGTGGTAGATGGCTTCAACTAAATTGAGAAAGGTTCCTATCATTCCCATCTTGCTGAGAGTTTTGATCAAGAATGGGTGTTGGACCTTATCAAATGCTTTCTCTGCATCTATTGATATAATCATGTGATTTTTATTTTTCTTGTTGTTGATGTTGTGTATGATGTTGATAGATTTACGGATGTTAAACCGTCCTTGCATTCCTGGGATGAAACCTACTTGGTCGTAGTGTATGATCTCTTGATGATGCATTGGATCCTATTTGCCAGGGTTTTTTTTTGAAGATCTTTGCATCTGTATTCATTCAGGAATATTGGTCTGTAATTTATTTTGGCAGCATCTCTGTCTGGTTTTGGTACCAAGGTGATGTTGGCTTCATAAAAGCTGTTTGGCAGTGTTCCCGTTTTTTAATTTCATGAAAGAGCCTGGCTATGATTGGTAGAAGTTCCTCTAGAAAGGTTTGAAAAAATTCATTAGTAAATCCATATGGGCCTGGGCTCTTCTTTTTAGGCAGACTTTTGATTACAGTTGAAATTTCCTCCATAGTGATGGGGGTGTTTAGATATGCTATATCCTCCTTACTTAACCATGAAAGGTTATAAGTGTCCAAGAATTTATCCATTTCTTCTAGGTTCTCATGTTTAATAAAATAAAGTTTCTCAAAGTAGTCTCTGATTACTCTTTGGATCTCTGCAATATCTGTCGTGATCTTCCTCTTTTCATTTCTAATACAGGTTATCAGGTTTCTCTCTCTTGCTTTGTGAATTTTTCCAATGGTATATCAATCTTGTTTATTTTTTTTAAAGAACCAGCTTCTGCTTTCGTTGATCTTTCGGATTGTTTTTTTTTTTTTTTTTTGGTTTCCACTTCATTGATTTTTGATTTTAGCTTTGTTATTGTTGGTTCCTTTTGTAATTTTATGAGCTGTGTTATTAAGTCATTTAGGTATGCCCCTTCTTCTTTCCTGATGTGTTCTTGCAAAGTTATAAAGTTTCCTCTCAAGACCGATTTGTTGTGTCCCATAGATTCTGGTAGTTTGTGTCTTCATTATCATTTGTTTCCAGGAAAGTTTTGATTTCCTTTTTGATTTCATCTCAGACTCACTGGTTGTTCAGTAGCAG
This sequence comes from Suncus etruscus, assembly GCF_024139225.1. Taxonomy (NCBI): domain Eukaryota; kingdom Metazoa; phylum Chordata; class Mammalia; order Eulipotyphla; family Soricidae; genus Suncus; species Suncus etruscus. The sequence goes on from NC_064860.1 coordinate 9,547,953, forward strand.
GCTGTTTAATTTTCAATTGTTAAAGTTTTTCTTCTGTGTCCTTTTGTAGTTCACATCTAATTTCAGAGCCTTATGGTCAGCAACGGTAGCCTGCAAGATTTATATCCTCTTGATTTTATTAAGGTATGTTTTATGTATCAGCATGTGGTCTCTCCTGGAGAATTACCCATGTACATTGGAGAAGAATGTGTATCCAGGTTTTTGGGGGTGGAGGTGTCCTATATATATCTACTAGTCCTCTTTCTTTCATTTCTTTTTTCAGTGCTAGTATGTTTTTGTTGGGTTTCAGTCTGGTTGATTTATCAAGTGTTGGCAGGGCCGTGTTGAGGTCTCCCACAATTACTGTGTTATTATTGATGTCTTTAGATTGGTATATAATTGTATTAGATAGTTTGCTGGTCTCTCATTGGGTGCATATATGTTTAATAGTCTGATTTCTTCTTATTGTACATATCCCTTCATTAGTACAAAGTGTCCATCTTTGTCCCTTACCACTTTTCTGAGTATAAAGTTGGTGTCATCAGATATTAATATGGCCACCCTAGCTTTTTTAAAGGTGTTGTTTGCTTGGATGATTTTCCTCCAGCCTTTGATTTTGAGTCTATGTTTGTTCTGATTATTCAGGTGTGTTTCATGTAAACAGCAGAAGGTTGGATTCATCTTTTTGACCCATTTTGCCACTCTGTGTCTTTTAATTGGTGAATTTAGCCCATTGACATTGAGGGAGATGATTGTCATAGGACTTAATGTCAACTTTGTAGATAAGTTTGCTGTGTTTGTTGGTCTCTCTTGTCTTAGAGTAGACCTTTCAGTTTTTCCTTAAGGCTGATTTTTATCTGTGAAGTTTCTGAGTTGTTGTTTATCCATGAAGCTATGTATCATTCCTTCAAACCTGAACATGAGTCAGGCTGGCTGCAGTATTCTCGGTGAGGCATCCATTTCATTCAGTCTTGTCACAATATCCCACCACTGTCTTCTGGCCTTGAGAGTTTCTTGTGACATGTCTGCTGTGAGTCTTAAGGATGCTTCTTTGAATGTAATTTCCCTTTTTGATCTTGCTGCTTTCAGTATTCTATCTATATCTGTGGGATTTGTCATTGTAACAAGGATGTGTCTTGGGGTGTTTTTCTTCTGTCTCTTTTAGCTGGTACTCTTCAGGCATGCAGGATTTGATTGCATGTAGTCTTTAACTCTGGGAGTTTCTCTTTGATGATGTCTTTGACAGTTGATTCTTCCTGGGGATCTCCTACCTGGGTTTCTGGGACTCCAATGATTCTTGTGTTGTTTCTGTTGAGTTTATTAAAGACTTCTATTTTCATTTGTTCACATTCCTTGAGTACTTTTTTCATTGCCTGATCACTTGTCTTAAGGTTCTTTTCCAATTTCTTCAGCTGTGTTGAGTTTTTCTGCATCTCATCTTCCAGCACGTTGATTCTGTCCTCAGCAACTGCTAACCTGTTGGAGAGGCTATCCACTGAGTTCTTCAGTTGAGCTACCATGATTTTCAGATCTGTTATTTCAGTTTGGAGTTTTCTGATTTCTATCTTTGTGTTCTGTTCAGATCGATCTAGTCTTTCTTTGAGTTCAATGAACATATTTCATATTTCTATTCTAAGCTCCTTATCTGAGAGCTTAATCAGATGGTTGGAATTTTTTTTGGTCATCCTAGCTATTGTCTTCATTCTCTGTGCATGGGGTTTGCCTGAGAGGTTTCCCCATTGTCAAGCTTTTAGTCTGATTTTTTCCACGTGCTGTGGTGGGGTTTATTGGTTAGAAAGAGTGTGCGCTGTGAAGCAAAGAGGAGCGGCCATGTTCTTCTGGGGCCTCTAGGTGACAGTTTTTGGGGGTTTGTTTCCCAGGGCTCTGAGGAGAGCTTCAAGAAGTCAGGAAAAACAGAGAAACATAGGACAGAGTTCCCTCCAGGTCCTCAGGGTCCTCAGAAGCACAGCAGGGTGGAGTCTCTGCAGGTAGAGCAATCAGCACTCTGCCTGGCAACCCCCACAGGCAGCCGGTTCTTACTCACTCACTCACTCACTCACTCACTCACTCACTCACTCACTCACTCATTGGGCAGCTTCAGAATGCAGTTTTTTGGGGGTTTGCTTCCCAGGGCTCTGAGGAGAGCTTCAATAATTCAGGAAAGACAGAGAAGCACAGGACAGGTTCCCTTCAGATCCTCAAGGTCCTCAGAAGACCTGAATTATCTTTCACCAAAATCTAAGAATTATTATGATTTTTTTTAATTTTTATTGTGACTGAAGTTCATTACACAGAATTATTTACGGTACATAGTGACAATAAATAAAGGGCATTCCTACCACCAATGTTGTCCTTCCTCCACTCCTGATCCCAGTATGCCTCCTATATCTCCCTCCTTTACCACCACACCCCCCCCCCAGAATACTAGTGTAACTGGTCTCAACTTTACAGCTTGTTGTTGATTGAGTATCTATTCTGTTTGGTGTTCCAGTCTAGTCATTTTTTCATTTACACTACATGTTCATATGACTGGTCCTGATTCAATCATCCTTTCCCCCCATCAATTTATGAGGCTGAATGATTCAAGTTACGCTATTTTGTTGGAGATAAAAAGGTTAAGGAAAAGAGAAGAAAAAATTTGGTATCAATTACTAAAAAGAAAGAAAGAAAAAAAGAAAAGAAAAAATAAGAAAGAAAAGAAATAAAAAATCACTGAATAATATCTGCAAGAGTGAAGGAAAAAAAGAAAAAAGTGGAAGTAAAAAGAGAAGGAAAATAATATCGAAAACAGAGAAAAACAAAACAATACCTTTTTTCCTTTGTTTTTATCTCAGTTTTATCTATTTGCTTTATTATTTATATATGCATATTTTCTTTATCCTCACCAATTTTGGTGCTGCTTGGTACAAAAACTAAGAAAACGTCTTGCCTGGGATAAAAGCTCAGACCACACCACAGATACTGTATGTGTAGCCTGTCAACCTTCCCTGGAATAGCACCAGCAATACAAAGGGACACCATACGTTTTTGTATAGGCACAGTAAATAAGGGGAAATCATGGACTCAGACACAAGATCTTATCTTCTAAGAATAAGAACTCACACTTTTTACACAAGGGTGCCTCCCATCCTGGAAATATGTCATGTGGATACTACTCAGTCTCCACAAGATCGGACACTGTTAGTTCATTCTCTAATCCCAGATCCCAGATGTAGAACTGAAACAACTCCTTGCAACAACACCAGGAACTAAGCTCCGTTGGGAGATATACTCGTGCTAGTATTAATATGACAACGAGGACAGCGAGGAAATGACTACTTGACCTAAGACCAGGAGGTCCTATCACATCACCTAACACTAAGTGGAAATCAGAAGATGTGTCGTCCTTTGAACTATGAAAAATAAGAGCACTAACTACAGAAAACTGACTTTGACAATTGTGACTGGGCGGAACTTACCTTGAGACCATTAAGGAAAACCCTACCCTAGGCTATAGCCCAGGTCTCTTACAAAAATCAAGATTTCTTAGTACAGAGGCCCAATTCTGACAACAGAGACTGAACAGAACCTTTGGAACCATAATTTACTAGACTTTGGCTTAGGGAGCTAGCAAAAACATGAAGCACGTGATACAGAAAACTGAACACACCAACAATGTTGGAACAGAACCTCTAGAACCTTAAAGACTCTATCCTAGGCCTTGTCCTAGGACTTGCGCAAATACCAAGATTACTTGCTACAGTGGCCAGATTTTCTCATCCACAGCCGAGAGGAAAGTTTCCTGATACCACACACACACACACACACACACACACACACACACACACACACACACACACACACACACACCCCTGGGATATGGCAATGAGAAGGTATGGAGCCAGTGGTTGTTCCCATGACAATATGCTTCAAGAGTCGAGAAACCCTGAATCTCTAGGCCACGGAAATTTCCTTCCTTCCCCAATACTTACTGTGCCTATAAAAAAAAAAAAGAATTATTATTATTTTAACTTAAATGCTGTAAGCTTATTAATAGCTCATAGTTTTTGTCTATTTATTGTTTATTTATTGTGTCTGGGCTCTACTCTCCTTTATTCTGACTGTAAGACCCAAGTTGAAGAAATAAGAACCTATGGCACTACAAGGTGAATAGAGTCTGGCCAATCATACACTAACTTGTAAAATGTATATGAAGAGTAATATGAAACTCTTCTGCTCACCAGTCACTTCCATTTTATTGTCCAAAGCAAGTTCTTGACTACAAATAATTTCAAGTTGCACGAGAGAGTACAAATACTACAGTATAAATAGGGAAATATATGAAAATATTTCCTTAGTGACTCTCAGAATGCATAATGACATTTTTCTGTTCATAGTTGACCCTATAGGAAAGCAAGGTTGGAAGATGCATTAGCAGAAGCATTAAGACTCCTGAATAATTTAAAGGAAAAAGTTTTGTTACATATAACACCAGAATGTGGCATGCCACACAGGGCTTTGAGGTTTCAGATGCTCAGCACTTATTTTATTTACGAATACTTTTTCTCCTGTACAGCGAATAGCAGCAAGATTTAGCATTGATAACAAATGTTATCTGATATTTTCTATGATAACATTATCATAGGAAAAGGTAAGCAAACATGGAGAATTGGAGGGTTAGTTTTTTTGGACATACTTAAGCCTGTTTCTCTGAAAATAAGACAGTTTCTTATATTAATTTTTGCTCCCAAAGATGCACTAGGTCCTACTTTCAGGGGTCTTATTTTTACATGAAGAAGAATATGGGACACAGAGGAGTTACTCTGTCTCTCATTAGCTTTCCTATGAATCACAGCATCTCAGCCAGCTGCTCTTGGATGAGCCCCCTCTCCCTGCTCTCAATGTAGATCACAATTAAAAAATCACAGTCACTCACTACAAATGACAAATGTAAAATGATTGTTGGCACTCCAAAGTCTAGCTTTATTAAACATATACTATTAACTTTTGAGGGTCCTACTCCTTTTCTCTTAAATTTTGTGTTCTCCACTTGGTGTATGTTAAAAGAGAGCTAGTCTTATATGGCAAAGATAGCCCTAACCCTATATTTTATCAGGAAAATTAGGGGGTTGTCTTATATGTCTTGTCTTCTTATATGCCAGAAAATAAGGTAATAATTTTCTGTAAGACTAGGTAAAGAATAATTGATCCTATGCAAATCTGAGTAATCTTTAGACTGTCAGCTGAACTTATGTTTCAAATAATATTTATGCTACATCCCCCTTTTTTCTGAATGCCTCATGAACAGGCAACAAAGGATTTTTAGGGCCTTAGTGCTGTGGGTACAGGTTACTATCCAAGCATCCTTTCTTACAGGTGCAACTTTTCAAACACCTTCTCTGAGAGTATGGCAGCTTTGAAAAGTTCCCACAATAGTAGACAGTTTTTGAAAAGACCCTCCCTCAGGTAGCTAGGGCCATTTCAAACTTGGTGTTTTCCTCGGTCTCAGGGTCTGTTTACATGGGGATGATGTAACATTAGTTATTAGGGAAATGTTGAATTTGGTGCTTGGATGAATTTCTTTCTAGTTTTTATGAAGAATTTGAGAATGATATGTAATAGGCAATATTTGAGGATTTAGTACAGACTCACTAGTAAATCCACTGACTTCTGTTTTTGAGCATATTTTGATTACTCTTTCAAATTCATTGTAATTGTTTTGTATCATTTTCTATTTTTTTCCGTTAAGTTATGGGAACTTATGAGCTTCTAAAAATCCTTATAAGTTCTCCAGTTTTTTGGCATAAAATTTTATAATGTTCTCACAAGTTTTTTGTATTTCTTTAGTATCTGTTGTAACTTTTCAACATTCAGTCTGATCTTATTTATCAAAGTTTTCACTTTTTATTTAAGAATTCAGGTAAATGTCTTCCAATTTTGCTTACATATTAAAATCCCATAAGCTCCGTTCCTGGACCTGTGCAGATACCAAGATCTCTAGATCCAGAGGTCTGATTTTATCACCCATGATGGAGCTAAGCCTTCCATACACCACAAAGGCACCAAGGGGAGAGTAAATGAACATGCAAGGAGTCTAGAGTTATTCCCACGACAGTATACTTCAAAGGTGGAGAAGCCCTGTAGCTTTTAGGCCAAGGGAATTCGCTCTCTAATTTCCCCAATATTTACTGTGGCTATGCAGGAAAAAAAAGGGCACACAATAATATTCTTTTATTTACCTATTTTTTTTTTTGATTTCTCTGTTTTCGTTTGGGTATTGAAGTTGTTGTCTTTTAATTTTTTTTTCTTTTTCTTTCTTTTTACTTTCTTTTTCCTTTTTGCGCTCTGTTATGGTTTTTTTTTTTTCAGGGCCATAGTTACTATGTAGTGTTTATCTTTATTGCTGTAGTGCTCACTGGATTTTTTATTTGATATCTACTTTTGTATGTTTGTGTTTCACTTCCTTTTTCTCTTTCCTCTCAAACTGAGGTCGAGAGCCTCTAGAAGTACTTTGCCCATTTTCGGCTTATTTAATTTTTACCTCATTTTATTGCTTTTTTTTTCTTCAAACAAAACCACATAACTTGAACTATCTAGTTCCACCTCTCAAATAGAAGGGGTAATAATGGAGGGTATCAAGAACAAACAGTTGTATGATCACTAGTAGTAAGTTAGACACAGAGGGGACCACTTATACTAGCAGCCTGGGGGTTGAGGGTGGGGGATATGGGATGCAGGGATGGGAACTAGGGTGGAGGGAGGACAAATTTGTTGATGGGAATTCCCCTGATACATTGTTAATATGTATCTAAAATATTACTGTGAAAGATATGTAAGCCACTTTGGTCAAAATAAAAATTATTTTAAAAATACCAGTTATTTTTTAATCATTTTGATTTCTAGTTTGCTTATTTCTGTTGTAAATTTAGATATTTCTTTCTGCTGCTTTTGGATCCCATTGGTTGTTTTTTCTAGGTTCTTAAGATAGGAGAATACATTGTCCTTTATTTTTTTTTTCCTGAGGTAAATCAATATTGACATGAAGATGTATTCTTTCTACTCTAGTTCTCTTCTTTTACTGTTTGATAATAATTTATTTTTATTTTCATTTTTCCAGTATTCTTTTATATATTCTTTGGTTCCTTCATTGATCAAATGGTAACTCAATATAATGCTATTCACTCCTAAGGTGATATTTTATCCCACTTTTCCTCTTATAGAAAATTTCTATATTTTATATCATATCTAAATTTTATATTATTGTGGTATGGATATGACTTCTGTCCTCACTGATTTTATTGACACTTAGTTTTGGTCTCAACATAGGATCCATCTTGCAGAATACATATGGTAGAGACAAAATACAAGAGTTCTTAGCTTATTTCATGATTTGTTCTTTTCTTCCCTACAGAACTCAGGACTTCCTTCTTTATATGTGGATGAAGAGCAATAATTATTTTATTTTTTAGATGGTCTACTCTCATTAGAGTGCTTCTAAAATAATAAATACTTTAGCAAACACAACTGTATTTTGTGAGCAGACAAATTTATTTCTCCTGGTCATTAAAAGAAGATATGACTTATATTCATAATGCCTATATGCTTAAGGTATACTCCTCTAATATTTGGAACTTGATTATTATTTCGTTATAACCATTACTTCCTAACAACTTCTGGTCTACAGATGTTTATAACTCCAAAGACAATTCTAGCTAATGATTTCTCAGAATCCTTTAAACAAGTGGAACATCTAAGTTTTTTTTATTGGTTAGTTGGTCAACAGAATTTTCCACAAGAAGTAATAGACTTATTTCCCATTCCTTTTTTTGAAATGGACCGAGCACTAGAACCAGATGACATTTTCTATTCTTTGGTCTTAGTACACTGTAATTTACAGTAACTATTTACAGCTGTTATCTGTTCTTTTTTCTCAATCAACATGTGCCTTCTCTTGATCAGAAATAGAAAAGCACAGATGGCATTACTAGACATTTGTATCTTCCATTTGTCTCGAAAGAGTCATGTTTTCTTTCTACATGCCAGTCAAGGCAAAGAATGGAGAAATCCCTTCTTACATTGAACTGCCATATTACCATTTGTTTGCTTGGTAACTGGAAACATGAATCTTCTTTTAGATGATCCATTTGCTTGGATTTGCCATCCCATGGCCAATGATCATAAGAGTTTATATCTTAATCAAAAAAATAAGAAAACAATTGTTTTTATTTAGCACTTTTAAATAAGATTCTAGAAGTTCTTACCCTTAAATGAACTCATCCTGATCCTTCCTCTTAAATAAATGTCATGCCTTTTTTCTGTGTCCCTGTTGTACCTTTAATTTCCTATGGCACTTTGTTTTTTATATGTTAATTTGTATATCAGGAATTTTCCAAGTTAGTTTGACTTCTAAATAGAAACAGGGTTGCAACTGTTTTAGAGCACATGATCATTTTTTCAACTTTAAATTGCTTTGGCATCTAAAGGGTGTTCAATTGCTTCCAAGGGTATTGCATATAAAATAAATCTGAATAACATCACAGTGATATATATTTTCTATTGTAATGTGTTATGTGAAAAAAAAGGACTATAAATACTTTGGTTTACTAGGTTTGCATAACAGCATATTTTCTGACTGTGGGCTAAAATATTACTTAATCTTTTGGGGACTCAGTTTTTTTTATCTTTTAAATAGCAAAAGTATTTCCTATTCCACAGAGTTAAGGTAAGGATTAAATCAGATATTCATTTTAAATGTTGGGTCTGGCTCACAGAGAACACTAAACAAATGGTTTTGACTTACAACCAAATAATTGAATCTCTGCCAGGAATATGGGAGAACGGTAGCTAATGCCTATTTATGTATATAGTACAATTCTTCATTTTCAATTGAGGCAGGAGTAGATATTATTACCTAAAGATTATGTATTCACAAGGTGAATTTAGGTTTTTTAACAGTTTTATTCTATATATTTTTTTTCAAAGCAATACTCTTAAGGTAAAATCAAAATACCTAAATGACTAGTACTACAACTCAATTTGTATTTTATCACAGAGGGAAAAATGAGGACACTTAGGTTTCCCAGTCATAGATTGCATTGAAATATTCTACTAGCTATAAGGAGTATATAGTAATGTGAATAGAGTTTATATAATGAGATGTCAAAGTGAAAAGGTTTTTTTTTTTGAGACAATTTCAGTTTTGAAATTTTTTAGTTTGAGATTTCTAGCATTCACTGTGGTATCCTGAGAACATATTTTTACACATAAGTATTGTTTTAGTAAGAGAAATTACATGCATATGATTAAGTTAATTTGAAAAAAAACCTTTGTTTTATTTAAATGAAATTGAAATATAGTCCTTAAGAAAAATATAAATTACTATGTTCAGTATCACTTTTCAATCTATAAACATATCATTAGACATTTATTTTACATGTTTTAGTCCCTTTAACTACTTAAAATAAAATTTATGACTTCCTACAATGTTTATATTTCCTACAATATGTCAATAGGTATATTTCTTTTATAAGGTGGCATTCTCTCCCAAGGATTGGTTAGAAAATAAAAATAATCACATTCAGACATTATCAATAGAACTAGGAACTGAGGAACTTGGGTTGTGGGGGGAAGGACTATAGGACTGGAGAAATTTTGAAACACTGTTGGAGAGATTGGTATAATAACTGACTTTAAAATAATAAAATGACTTTACTAGTATTTAAAACTATTAAACCTCAACAAATATAAATTAAAATATTATTTATTTATTTTATTCATTTTTGTTTTTTTGGGGGGTCACACCGGGCAGCGCTCAGGGGTTACTCCTGACTCGGTGCTCAGAAATCGCCCCTGGCAGGCATGAGGAACCATATGGGATTCTGGGATTCGAACCTTCTGCATGCAAGGCAAACGCCTTACCTCCATGCTGTCTCTCTGTCTCCATATTTTTTTTAAGACCATTGTGAATACAAGTCCTTCATATATTTCATGGATTTCATGGCATATAGTGACAGTAAATTGCAATCATTCCCACCACCAGTGTTGACCTCCCTCTATCGAAGTTCCCAATGTACATCCATTCTTAGCCCCCAGGTCCACCAATGAAAAAGATCTATCTTAAGTTTAGATTGTTATAGTTTGGGTCTCTTGATTTTATTTTTTTATTTCTTTTTTTTTATTTCTTTTTTTTGTTGTTTTTTGTTTTCTGGGTCATACCTAGCGGCTTTCAGGTGTTATTCCTGGCTCTGTGCTCAGAAATCACTCTTGGAAGGCTCAGGGGACCCAGGATTCAAACCACCATCCCTCTAGATTGACTGCATTCAAGGAATTTCCCTGTTGCTATGCTATCTCTCCAGCCCTTCTTGATTCTCTTTTCATACCTCTACTTTTCCACCAATGCACCTGAGACCACTTAGCCCTGAACCTATCCTCATTTTTTCCTTTTATTTTGTAGAAAGATGCAGAAATATGAGGTAAAACAAAGTAATTCATACCCAAAGCTTTATGAAAAATGTGGGACCCCCTATCTAGAAGGTAAAAATAAAATTTAAAAACAGAGTGTGGTGGCAATTTTTGTTTTTGTTTTGTTTTGCATAGGTGCAGCAACCTTTGGGGAAATTAGAAAGGAACTATCTTTGGCCTAAAAAAAGACAAGATGTTTCTACCCATAAAGCATCCTGTCATTAGGCTAACTACAGGCTCCAGGCATACTAATTGTCTACCCCCAAGATCTTTCTTCATGGTCCCAGGGAAAGTTCTACTCAATCACGGTTGTTGCTTTCAGGCTGCTATAATTAGAGATCTTAGTTTTTGCACAGATCCTATTTTGAAGTTGAGTGTCAAAGAGTATCTTTCATTTTATCTCACTGTTAGGTAGTGAGGCAGGGAAACCTACTCTGAAAGCAAATTGTTTTTTTTCTGGTAGTCAGGATGTCATATGACCATATCCTGGAGCAAGTTAGTGCCAGAATGGCATGATGGCCTCTTCCAGTGGAAGTTTAATTCCTGGTGCTGGTGCAGACAACCATGCCAGTTCCAAGAATGGAAGTCAACTTTCGGGATTGGATGGTTGATGTCCAATCAACTGAGGTCTGAGTTGAGTCACTATGACAAATGTTAAGGGTGGAAGGTGTCCCCGCAGTACAAAATTTGTGAGTTCTTATCCCTGTTAGATAAGAACTTCTTTCTATACTTAAAAAATAAGATTTCCTTATTTTAATGTGTCTATGCAAAAAGGAACAATGTCACATGATACTACTGGTGCATATGGAGTAAAAATAAGAAGCTAAACAAGCTCTATAACCTGGTTCTAATCTGAACTCAGTTCCCAAGAGAGACTTATCTATTAGAATTTCCTATTAAGCAGAAATATTATCCTACATACAGAAATATTATCTTGATAACATCATTATCTCCTCCATTAGTTCAGTCTAAATAATATTTAGTGCTTTTAAATTTTTGTGGTGACTGTTTGATTCCTTCACATATGGGTCCTTTTACATTAAGTTTAAAATAAAATGGCCTAGAGATAAAAATACACTATTTTATTTAAAAAAAGGTCAAATATCACTTAAGATAATAAAAGAAGCAGAACCGACTTAAATTATTTTCTCTTATTTTCCTCTTTGTTAGTTTTTCCTTAAAAATAGTAAAATAATATAGAGCAAGAAACTTAGGTGTTTTGCATAAAAAAATTAAAAAAAATATACTTGCTTAGCTAAAATTAGTATTCTGTTGGTAAATAACTACTTGAAGAAATAGATACCAGCCAGATGATATCTTATTTTAGAATGATTAAAAATGAGAGCACTGCAAGATTTTATTAACTTATAAATTTATATGATTAAAAGTATAATTGTGAAGACATTGGAGCTTTCTATTACCTGTTTTGACAAAGCAATTTGTTAGGGTTAACAAAATTCATGCATTAAGGCACCTGATGTCCCTGCAATTATTATATTTCATGTATTTTAGTTATATCTCAATAGCAACAAATTTGTTTTCTTGAATCTTGTCAAAAGATTGTGGAATCTAAATTAATAATATCATAATTTGTATATCCCTTGTTGTGATGACTTTTCTTTGTAAGCAACAGGATTTAGAGTCTACCCAGGTAAAGACTTTGATTTTCATGATAATTTATTATTTAATCAAGAAATTTATCTCATATCTTAAATAGAATGTTATGCTTTTAAATCTGTTATTGATTATGCTGATCATAAACTTGAATAGAATTCAGTCACTATAACAAAAGTGATATTTTTGGTGCGACGGAGCACAGCAGTAGGGCATTTGCCTTGCAAGCAGCCGATCCAGGATGGATGGTGGTTCGAATCCTGGCATCCCATATGGTCCCAAGTGCCTGCCAGTAGCGATTTCTGAGAACAGAGCCAGGAGTAACCCCTGAGCGTGGCCAGGCGTGACCCCCAAAAAGATAAAAAAAACAAAAAACAAACAAACAAAAGTGATATTTTAGTCATGAAAGGGGCCAGATCAGAGTCTTTTATGCTTTTGGGAGGTACTCTAAGTAGCACACACATCCATGAAAACACCCTGACATCATTGCCCAAGACAGTTCTCAACTTTTGCCTTCCATTTTGATTATTCTTTTATTTTTTGTAATTTAGTTTTTTATTTCATCAAAATGTGCATCAGTGGATAAAACTATTTTACATTTTAAGTAGGAGATTTTTAGGATACACATACAAAATTAATATATGATCTGATTTTTAGATCATTTTACATAAATCACAATATTAATAACTAGAGGATTTCTTTGATGAGTAATTGAAAATCAATTAAAAATCAAATTATCTTATTTATTGGAAAAAATTATGCCTTACACTTAATACTTGAATATAAAGATTGTTTTATCTTTATAGATTTCTAATGGAGATAAGTCATCTCAATTCGATGTTAAAAAATTTTTACATTTTATTTGATAATAGGTGTAGGGGAAAAGGCAAACAAATAATGAAGATGATTTTGTAAAGGATAGTAAAGTATTGCAGAGAAGTATTGAATATTTAGAAAGGGAAAATTTAATTGTGATTTATAAGTCACATTAAAAGCAATACTGATATATTAAAAATAAAGTATTGAAGTGTGTATTCCTATTCAATAGCTTTTATTCAAAGACTCTGGCAAAATGCTTTTCAAGCTGTACTTTTTGTGAAAAGCACTCAGTATTTGATTAAAGAAGTAGTCTTGCAAAAGCTGGCTCCCTGTGTGTGACACCAGGCGGGGAAAATCCGCGAAAGTACACCGGCCCAGTGGGGCTCAGCTGTGAAAGACTGTGAGTGTGACCTGTCTATGTCTGTCTACTGTCCTCTTGCGTGAAACTCTTGCGAGTGGGGCAAAAAGAGGCTCAGAGGAGCACGGCCGCTCCGCTTCGCTACGCGGCCGTGCACTCTTTCTAAGGAAAGAACTCCATTGCAACAAGAAGGAAAAATCACACTAAGAACGGCGCTATATCACAGAAGCAAACATTTCTCTCTGGACTGTCTTCTCTGTTACATGCTCGGGCCTAAGATTTGACCCAGTGTGAGGCTTCATCCACGGAGGACTCCCCTCCCTTAGAGGCAAGTCAGCCCATCCAGAAAGGGAGGAGCCAGAGGAGTGTGCTGCCTACATCATATAGACAATGAATACCACTACAACACGTAGAAAAACCCACAATACAAATGTGACAATGGGGAAACAGCGCAGGCCAGCATCAGACATAGAGAATGAAGATGACAATTCTGAGGACCAGATAATGACTGAACAACTAATCAACCTCTCAGATAAGGACTTTAGACTAGCAATATGGAAGGTGCTCAACAGACTCCAAGAAACCATGGATCGAGTTGAACAGAACACTAATAAGAACCAAGAAAATATGAAGGCAGAAATGACAAAACTCCAAACTGAAATAACATGTCAACTAACAGGCCTGAAAAACTCAGTAAACGAAGTGAATGACAAAATGGATAAGCTCTGGGACAGGGTATCAGAAGCTGAGAATAGACTTGGTGCTGTGGAAGATGAGATACATAACAATTCCATACAGCAGGAGAGATTGGACAAAAAACTTAAAGCAAATGAGCAGACAATGGAAAAATTAGTCAAAGAATGGGAACAGACGAAAATAGAAGTCTATGATAAGATCAACAGAAACAACTTAAGAATCATTGGAGTCCCAGAGACCCAGGAAGAAAATTTCCAGGAAGAATCAATGGTCAAGAACATCATTAAAGAGAAACTTCCAGAGCTAAAGAATATATGTGATCAAATCCTGCATGCCCGAAGAGTACCAACCAAAAGAGACCCCAGAAAAACCACCCCAAGACACATCCTAGTCACAATGACAAATCCCACAGATAGAGACAGAATTCTGAAAACAGCAAGATCAAAAGGGGAAATCATGTTCAAGCAAGCTTCCCTGAGATTTACAGCAGACCTGTCACCAGAAACGCTCAATGCCAGAAAGCAGTGGTGGGATATTGTGACAAGACTGAATGAAATGAATGCTTCACCCAGAATACTATACCCAGCAAAACTCACTTTCCGGTTTGATGGAAGAATACATGGTTTCACAGACAAAAAACAGCTCAGAAACTTCACAGACACAAAACCAGTCTTAAGAGAAAAACTGAAAGACCTAATCTAAGACAAGACTACCCAAAAGACACACCAAATTTTGAAATAAAGATGGCGTTAAATCCCAGGACAATTCTTTCTCTCAACGTCAATGGACTAAATGCACCAGTTAAGAGACACAGACTGGCTAAATGGATCAAAAAACTCAATCCAACCTTCTGCTGCCTACAAGAAACGCACCTGAATAGTCAGAACAAACATAGACTCAAAATAAAAGGCTGGAGAAAAGTTATCCAAGCAAACAACACCCATAAAAAAGCTGGAGTGGCCATACTAATATCAGATAATGCAAACTTTATACTCAGGAAGGTTGTAAGGGACAAAGACGGACATTTTATATTAATCAAGGGGTACGTAGAGCAGGAAGAATTCACTCTCCTAAACATATATGCACCGAATGAGGGGCCAGCAAAATATTTAATACAACTGTTGACAAATCTGAAAAATAATATCAACAACAACACAATAATTGTGGGGGACCTTAACATGGCTTTGTCAACACTGGACAGGTCAACCAGACTAAAACCCAACAAGAATATACTAGACCTGAGGAGAGAAATGGAAGAAAGAGGCCTAGTGGATATATATAGGACACTCCATCCCCAGAAACCTGGATACACATTCTTCTCCAATGTACATGGGACATTCTCCAGAATAGACTACATGCTGGCACATAAAACATACCTCCATAAGATCAAGAGGATAGAAATTTTGCAGACTACCTTCGCTGACCACAAGGCTCTGAAATTATTTGTGAACTCCAAAGGGACTCAGAAGAAACACTTTAACACCTGGAAGTTAAACAGCCTCATGCTCAATAACCAGTGGGTCCGAGATGAAATCAAGGAGGAAATAAAAAGGTTCCTGGAAACAAATGACAATAAAGACACAAACTCTCAGAACTTATGGGACACAGCAAAAGCAGTACTGAGAGGAAAATTTATAGCTTTGCAAGCACACATCAGGAAGGAAGAAGGAGCTTACCTGAGTAGCTTAATGACACAGCTAATAGAACTAGAAAATGCTCAACAAAAGGACCCAAGAATAGGAAGACAGAAGGAAATAACAAAGCTGAGAGCAGAAATCAACGAAGTGGAAACTCAAAAAACAATCCGAAAGATCAACGAAAGCAGAAGTTGGTTCTTTGACAAAAATAAACAAGATTGATAGACCACTGGCAAACCTAACAAAGAAAGAGAGAGAGAGAAACTTGATAACTCGTATCAGGAATGAAAAAGGAGAGATCACTACTGATATGACAGAGATTCAAAGGGTAATCAGAAACTACTTTGAAAAACTCTACGCCACTAAAAATGAGAACCTGGAAGAAATGGATAAATTCTTGGACTCTTATAATCTTCCACGGTTGAAGGAAGAGGATGTAGCATATCTAAACACCCCCATCACCATTGATGAAATTAAAACAGTAATCAAATGTCTGCCGAAAAACAAAAGCCCAGGTCCAGATGGATTCACTAATGAATTCTATCAAACTTTCCAAGAGGAACTACTGCCAATCTTGGCAAGACTCTTTCATGAAATTGAACAAACAGAAACACTTCCAAATAGCTTTTATGAAGCCAACATCACCTTGATACCTAAACCAGACAGAGACGCTACCAAAAAAGAAAATTACAGACCAATATCACTGATGAATGCAGATGCAAAGATCCTCAACAAAATCCTGGCAAATAGGATTCAATGCCTCATTAAGAAGATCATCCACTACGATCAAGTAGGTTTCATCCCAGGAATGCAAGGCTGGTTTAACATCCGTAAATCTATCAACATAATACACAACATCAATAACAAGAAAACTAAAACCCACATGATCATATCAATAGATGCAGAGAAAGCATTTGATAAGGTCCAACACCCATTCTTGATCAAAACTCTCAGCAAGATGGGAATGGAGGGAACCTTTCTCAATATAGTGAAGGCCATCTACCACAAGCCAGTGGCAAATATTATCCTCAATGGAGAAAAACTGAAAGCCTTCCCTCTAAATTCTGGCACAAGACAAGGCTGTCCTCTCTCACCACTCCTATTCAACATAGCACTGGAAGTACTTGCTATAGCGATTAGGCAAGAAAAGGATATCAAGGGAATCCAGATAGGAAAGGAAGAAGTCAAGCTCTCACTGTTTGCAGATGACATGATACTCTACTTAGAAAACCCTAAAGACTCTATCAAAAAGCTTCTAGAAACAATAGACTCATATAGCAAGGTGGCAGGCTACAAAATTAACACACAAAAATCAATGGCCTTTCTATACACCAACAGTAATAAAGAAGAAATGGACATTAAGAAAACAACCCCATTCACAATAGTACCACACAAACTCAAATATCTTGGAATCAACTTGACTAAATATGTGAAGGACCTATACAAAGAAAACTATAAAACTCTGCTCCAAGAAATAAGAGAGGACACACGGAAATGGAAACACATACCCTGCTCATGGATTGGCAGGATTAACATCATCAAAATGTCAATACTCCCCAAGGCATTATACAGATTTAATGCCATCCCTCTAAAGATACCCATGACATTCTTCAAAGAAGTGGATCAGACACTTTTGAAATTCATTTGGAACAATAAACACCCTCGAATAGCTAAAGCAATCATTGGGAAAAAGAATATGGGAGGAATTACTTTTCCCAACTTTAAACTGTACTACAAAGCAACAGTTATCAAAACAGCATGGTATTGGAATAAGGATAGGTCCTCAGATCAGTGGAATAGGCTTGAATACTCAGAAAATGTTCCCCAGAGATACAACCATCTAATTTTTGATAAAGGAGCAGGAAATCCTAAATGGAGCAGGGAAAGCCTCTTCAACAAGTGGTGTTGGCACAATTGGATAGCCACTTGCAAAAAATTAAACTTAGACCCCCAGCTAACATCATGTACAAAGGTAAAATCCAAATGGATTAAAGACCTCGATATCAGCCCCAAAACTATAAGATATATAGAACAGCACATAGGCAAAACACTACAGGACATTACAGGCATCTTCAAGGAGGAAACTGCACTCTCCAAGCAAGTGAAAGCAGAGATTAACAGATGGGAATATATTAAGCTGAGAAGCTTCTGCACCTCAAAGGAAATAGTGCCCAGGATACAAGAGCCACCCACTGAGTGGGAGAAACTATTCACCCAATACCCATCAGATAAGGGGCTAATCTCCAAAATATACAAGGCACTGACAGAACTTTACAAGAAAAAAACATCTAACCCCATCAAAAAATGGGGAGAAGAAATGAACAGACACTTTGACAAAGAAGAAATACGCATGGCCAAAAGACACATGAAAAAATGTTCCACATCACTAATCATCAGGGAGATGCAAATCAAAACAACGATGAGATACCACCTCACACCCCAGAGAATGGCACACATCACAAAGAATGAGAATAAACAGTGTTGGCGGGGATGTGGAGAGAAAGGAACTCTTATCCACTGCTGGTGGGAATGCTGTCTAGTTCAACCTTTATGGAAAGCGATATGGAGATTCCTCCAAAAACTGGAAATCGAGCTCCCATACGATCCAGCTATACCACTCCTAGGAATATACCCTAGGAACACAAAAATACAATACAAAAACCCCTTCCTTACACCTATATTCATTGCAGCTCTATTTACCATAGCAAGACTCTGGAAACAACCAAGATGCCCTTCAACAGATGAATGGCTAAAGAAACTGTGGTACATATACACAATGGAATATTATGCAGCTGTCAGGAGAGATGAAGTCATGAAATTTTCCTATACATGGATGTACATGGAATCTATTATGCTGAGTGAAATAAGTCAGAGAGAGAGAGAAAAACGCAGAATGGTCTCACTCATCTATGGGTTTTAAGAAAAATGAAAGACACCCTTGTAATAATAATTTTCAGACACAAAAGAGAAAAGAGCTGGAAGTTCCAGCTCACCTCAGGAAGCTCACCACAAAGAGTGATGAGTTTAGTTAGAGAAATAACTACATTTTGAACTGTCCTAATATTGAGAATGTATGAGGGAAATGTAGAGCCTGTTTAGGGTACAGGCAGGGGTTGGGTGGGGAGGAGGGTGATTTGGGACTTGGGTGATGGGAATGTTGCACTGGTGATGGGTGGTGTTCCTTTTATGACTGAAACCCAAACACAATCATGTATGTAATCAAGGTGTTTAAATAAAAAAAAAATTAAAAAAAAAAAAAAAAAAAAAAAAAAAAGAAGTAGTCTTGAGGTCTGGAGTAATAGCACAGTGGTAAGGCATTTGCCTTGCACGCGGCCAACCAACATAGGACAGAATGTGGTTCAAATACCGCATGCATCCTATAGGATCCCTTGAACCTGCCAGGAGCGACTTTAGAGTGCAGAGCCAGGAGTAACTCCTGAGCACCGCTGGATATGACCCTGTGGGTGCCCCAGCCTGCAGGGACATCAATTAAGATGTGGTTATTCTTTCTTGGAGGGAGATCGTGCAAACACAAAGACAAAGACAGACAAAGAGACAGCCAAAAGTGGGAAAAGGATTCCAATTAAATCTTAATCCAATTCCAATTTATTGAAACTCAAGGCCAGGCTTATATACTTTTTTGTGGGCACAGTTCTGCTTGTATCGTATCTATAGAGCAGGCCAGATGTCCAAATAACAGGACCCATTAGCAAATGAGATGGAATGTGCAGGTAATGAGATCTGTCTCCATTGGGCCAGGATAATGGAACCTATCCTGCAGGTGGGATATACAGATAAGGGGACCTTAAATGTTTACATTTACCTGCTTTTATCATGGCTCTCTGTTTGGTGCCCTATAAGCCTTGAATCATAAATGCTTACATTTAATTCTTAAGGCTGCCTGCTTTTATTATAGCTCTATGTTTGTTGCCCTAAATCTTAAATGTGTACATTCAATTCTCAAGACTGCCTGCTTTTAGCAAAGTTCTGTGCCTGTCACAAGGCCCTGCATTTCAGTTAAGTGTTTGTCACAAGACCCTGCTTTTTAGCTAAGTTTTCTGCCTGTTCTTAAGGATTCCTGTCATGACCCAAAAACCAAAAAAAAAAAAAAAAAAAGAAGTAGTCTTGACTCAATAAATACTGTTTCCTATAGTTAACCATTTTGAATTATAGTTTTTCATTAGTTTAAATTTATCCAATATAAGACTGAATTAAAAAGTATTGAGTTTTAACTGTTTACTACATAACTTAAATTTTACCAATTTTTGTGGCGGCTTTCTTTAGTAGATATCAGTATTAAGATAATATACAGAAAATTCTAATAGCTGATTAATTTATGAAAGTAATAATTATTATACTTAAAATTGTAAAAGTTAGTAGTATTAGTAAAAACAATACTTAGTTTAGGTAGTAGCAAAGTTGGCCAGTTGTAATTCAAATTTAAGTTCTTGTATCTTTGAATGAATATTAATATGATACTTTACTTATTAGAAGACAGGATCAAAAATCTCATTCTTTCTATTTTCATTACCTAACATCAAGTCAGAACATAACCAAATTAAATCTAATGCAGTAAAATATTTCAGCATATACCTTCTCACCTACAAAAATTGGCATTTAAAGAGTTTTAACCTTGGATTCTTGAGGTAGTTATAAAATGGAATGGTGTGCATTAAATAAAAGACAACAAATTTTTGTAACAGAACACAGAAAACATATTTTTTAATTGTAAGGGACCTATTAGAATAGATTTGTTCTCTGATGAATTTGTTTAGATCATTATCATTTGATATCTCAGTCACTTTTTCCATCCAGAAACAGAAGAGACTCCCTTGGTTGCGTGTGGTTGTTGACGGCTATTTCTAGGTCCTAAACCTATGTGTCACAGCTATAAGGAGTCTAATTTACTCTGAATACAGATCTGCTTTTTCTTTTTTTAAAAGTTATATTTAGGGAATATATTATTTAAAAATATTTTACCAAGCATTTATTTAGATTTATTGCAGCTCATTCACTCTAGAAGTAGAGGTGTGATGTAGCAGACACAGCTAAATTTGTACTTTACACCTGGGCTTTCTCTTTTACCACCAATAGAGCACCAAGTTGGTTCAGGTAATTCCTGTTAAGGGACATCAGTTGTCCTTTTCTCCATTATTGGATGAAATCCTGATGTCGTTAATGTTGCACGATATTCCTTTCTTCTCAAGGCTCTTTTCACTATCAAATTTAAGTGTTATTAGTAACAGTTGTGAAAACAAATGTTTTACATGTTTATTTTCTTACAGGGGGAGTTGTTTTTAAATAATCTCCTTTTTATGTACTTAGGAACCGACTGAGAATATACTTCAGTACTATTGTCCACATTTTTTCCACATAAGAAAACCACCAGTAAGAAATTTTCACTTAAGGATGGTGTCTTCATTCTATGGCCCACAGAACACATGTGGCCCACTGAGGACATTTTTCTGGCCTGCTAGTTGCTTTTTTGCCACTGCCTCCTGTTCTGATTAGCAGCTAACTAGTCTGGTGCCTGCAGTTCACATATGTGGAAGTTGCACCTCACTCTCCAACTTCCCTCCTTGTCTCTGTCTTCAAGTCCTCCTCTCAATCTCTGGCAGGGATCCTCAAACTCCATACATCCCCTGGGCCACTATTCATTTTTTTTAAACTATAGTCCATCCTTTCCATAGTCTGAGGATCAGTGAGCTGGCCCCCCTTAAAACAGTTTGAGGACCTCTGCTCTAGGATGAAACCCACTCTGGGGCAATTGAATTGAAGGGATGTAAGTCACTGCTGTTTTTCTATTTTGTTTTTAGTGGCTAGTGTGGAAGTAGAATTTGGAATATATACATATATAAATAATATATAAAATATAATTTTATAATTATATATTATATATAACATATATTATGTAATTATATATAAATATATCTATATATAAAGTTAGGAAAAAGCATGTTTAGAATATAGTAATTAAGGCCTAGCAATAACTTGTAATGCTTAAGCCAGACTCCTGTTTAAGTTAAACTTTTGACGAACTTTTGCTTAAGTCAAATTTTTGCTGAACTCTTGCTAAAGTTCTGTTACTTGTCCAAGCCCCCCTATCCTAAGGTGTGTGATGTGCCAACAGAATGTTCCTGACACAAGGTGGTTTCCACCCCAATCAGCCATTAGAAACATCTAGCAGGATGAGCAATCCACATCAGCAAGATCAGAAGAATGCGATAACGAAGTTGCTTCACAGCTCCCCTGGAACTCTGCTCCATATTAGGAAAAGAACGTACAACTGGACTCTTGACTGGGCACTGCCTATCCCACTGCCCTATAAACCCAAACTCTATAGCCCAAACCCTATAAAAACCCTCTAGTTTTGCTGTTCAGGGCTCCTGTCCTCTGTCTGTTGGCAGATCCGCAGCCCTGACCAGTCTTGCTAAACCTGTCTTGCTAATTGTATTCTTGGAGTTGTCATGGTCTCTAATTGAGTGGTGGACCACCATGGACTCTTTCAGCTAGCATAATTAAGACTGCATTTTTACTTCTTCTAGACTTATAAATCTAGTCATTAGTTATTCATAATGGATTTCTCTATACAATTGTCTATGTGCTCTAGATATACTTTTGAGGGAGACAGGAAGAAAGAGAAAAAGAAGAAAGAAAGAAAGAAAGAAAGAAAGAAAGAAAGAAAGAAAGAAAGAAAGAAAGAAAGAAAGAAAGAAAGAAAGAAAGAAAGAAAGAAAGAAAGAAAGAAGGAAGGAAGGAAGGAAGGAAGGAAGGAAGGAAGGAAGGAAGGAAGGAAAGAAAGAAAGAAAGAAAGAAAGAAAGAAAGAAAGAAAGAAAGAAAGAAGGAAGGAAGGAAGGAAGGAAGGAAGGAAAGAAGGAAGGAAGAAAGAAATAAAGAAAGGAAGGAAGGAAGGAAGGGAGAAAGAAAGAAAGAAAGAAAGAAAGAAAGAAAGAAGGAAGGAAGGAAGGAAGGAAGAAAGGAAGGAAGGAAGGAAGAAAGAAATAAAGAAAGGAAGGAAGGAAGGAAGGGAGAAAGAAGAAAGAAAGAAAGAAAGAAAGAAAGAAAGAAAGAAAGAAAGAAAGAAAGAAAGAAAGAAAGAAAGAAAGGAAGGAAGGAAGGAAGAAAGGAAGGAAGGAAGGGAGAAAGAAAGGAAGGAAGGGAGAAAGAAAGAAAGAAAGAAAGGAAGGAAGGAAGGAAGGAAGAAGAAAAGAAGAAAAAAAGAAAGAAAGAAAGAAAGGAAGGAAGGAAGAAAGGGAGGGAGGGAGGAAGGGAGGAAGGAAGATGAAAGGAAGAGAGAAGGAAGAAAGGAAGGAAGGAGAAAGAAAGAAAGAAGTAAGAAAGAAAGATAGGAAGGAAGGAGAAAGGAAGAAAGAAGAAAGAAGGAAGGAAGGAAGAAAGGGAGACAGGAAGAGAGGAAGGAAGGAAGGAGAAAGGAAGAAAGGGAGAAAGAAAGAAGAAAGAAAGAAAGAAAGAAAGAAAGAAAGAAAGAAAGAAAGAAAGAAAGAAAGAAAGAAAGAAAGAAAGAAAGAAAGAAAGAAAGGAAGGAAGGAAGGAAGAAAGGAAGGAAGGAAGGGAGAAAGAAGGAAAGAAAGAAATAAAAGAAAAAGAAATAAAGAAAGAAAGAAAGAAAGAAAGAAAGAAAAAGAAAGAAAGAGAGAGAGAAAGAAAGAAAGAAAGAAAGAAAGAAAGAAAGAAAGAAAGAAAGAAAGAAAGAAAGAAAGAAAGAAAGAAAGAAAGAAAGAAAAAGAAAGAAAGAAAGAAAGAAAGAAAGAAAGAAAGAAAGAAGAGAGGAAGAAGAGAGGAAGGAAGCGAGAGGACGGAAGGAAGGAAGGAAGGAAGGAAGGAAGGAAGGAAGGAAGGAAGGAAGGAAGGAAACTTCGTAAACAAACTGACAATCAGGAGGCAGAAGCCAGACATTACATGGTTGAATTAGTAAATTATAGAGTGTAGAAGAGTCAGTTAAAAATATAAAAATACAGTATAATATACTCTAGACTAGGTGGTTTATAAACAGTTGGTTATTTCCCAGTTATGGAAACTGGAAGTCTTAGATCTGGGGCCAGCAGTGTAGTCAGACTGGTAAAACCCTGCTTCCAGGTGGCTGACCTCTCATTTCTTGTCTTGATGTTTCAAAGAGTAGAGAGAGGAAGTTGATGCCTTCCTGACTCTAAAAATTTTTACATGAAGAAATCACCCTTGTGACCTCATCTGATCATAATCACCCATTAATGCCACCAGATCATATAGTGAAGTTTCAGTATATATGTTTGGGTTGGAGAAATATAGATATAAGTAAATATGAAATAGATATTATTAGATATAATAATAAATAGATATAAATAGATATTATTTAGAGGAAAGGTGATGAGTACAATGAAAAATTTAAATTATAAGGGATAAATTGTTCTAGGAAGTGGAAATACAGTTGAGAAAGAAGCATTCTGGATGGGTTTAAATAGATAGTAGCACTTTATACATAGCTAGGACATGTAAGAAAATAAAATTGTATGGTATTTTCCCCCTAATATATGCTGAAGCATGCTTACAGATATTAATATAAATAAGTTCTTCGTAGAAACTTTAATTCCTGCTGACTACTAGTCTATGATTATGAATATGTATTTGAAATTTTTAAAATTTGAATATTTTAGCCAATTCAATTAATTTCTGTGAATTTTAACTCTGCCTAATTATCTGATATCTTTTATTTCTGGTTTATTTTTCAGCTTTATTTCTGACCAAACTTTTTATATCTTGCTCTTAAGAATATAATGTGTATACTATGGTGGAGAAAGCATTTTTAAGTGCACATTGTTTTGCCACCATAAGAACATTAATTAATATTTATTGAACATTTGAAGTGTCTCAGAGAACATTCCTAGTCATTTTCATTTATCATCACTATTAATCTAGATAAAGAGGACTTTTATAATATTTTTTTTGCATTTGAAAATATAGACAAAGGTAAATCAAAAGTCACAAAATAGATAGCACAGCCATCACTGAATTGTAACAAGAAATTGGACTTCAGAAGCTAAACAATTGTATGTTCAATAAACATTTTCCAGGAATCCTTATAACTTCTATAGATTTCATGCAAGGTAAATGATTCTGTCCAATGATGGCTGAAAGAGTAAATGTATATCATTCAGTGGACATGGAGTGACAACACTGGACATAAAAACAATAACATTGATTCTATTGTTTCCTTTTTTATTTTGGGGTCACCGGTTTTCAGGACTTAGTGCTGGCTCTGCACTCAGGGCTTATTCACAGTGGGGATCAGGGAATCACCTGGATTCCTGGATCAAACTATGTCAGTCACATACAAGGCAACACTTATGTATTGTATTATCACTCCTGCCTCCTGGTTCTATTGTGTAAAAATCATTAAAATAAAATAAAAATGAAAGAAAACATGAGCCTCTGGTGATATTAAATACAACAAGTGCATTGTAACCACAAAATACTGAAGCGAAGTTTTCATTAAGATGGTATCATTAAGAGAAGTCAGAGAGACGGTCTAAGGATGAGAAAGTTTGATGCATTTGTTCATAAGTATGAGCTAACTCATGGCTGCATCTAGTTCAGGGACAGAGGTCATGATTCATGTTTGAATCATCATAGACCTAGTTGATTACTAAAGCAAACAATTATAAAATGTTCATTATTTTGTCAGTTTCAAAAAATTATTATTCTCATTTTGCATTTTTGAATTTGGAAATGATCTGAATAGTGGAAATAACTGATTTAATTTTATAAGAAGAATAACAAACAGGGAATTGATTTCTTACATAATTGATTATCCCAAGAAAAGGCACAGTTGGTGCAAAACCCCAACTACCCATGTGACGTTGGGCTTCTATATCCTCTTAGCTGCTGATCTGACTGATCTGGCTTTTTTCATTTACCGTATATTCTGGCGTATAAAACGACTGGGCGTATAAGACGACCCCCTAATTTTGCAGTTAAAACAAAGGTTTAGGCCTATATTCGCTGTATCAGACAGAACGTTCCTGTGCTGCAACTGTATGTACCACAGTGAGCCAATCACAAAGCAAAGGTCCAAAGGTTATACTGTAATAGACGTCCTCTCTGGCCACTCTGAGCAAGATTTTTGACAGTGTAGATTCGGGTCCAGAACATTGTCTAATTTGCATGCATCAAAAGCCTGCTTGGATTGGCTGAGTCAGAGAGGCGGTCCGAGCAGCCTGGCAGTGATTGGTGCAGGATCAAGTTGGAAAATTGTTTTGTGGCAATATTCAGACAATTTTCGTTTAGCGGCATATTGAAACATTTTTCGGGATATACTTGGCATATAAGACGACCCCCGTTTTCGGCTGACTTTTCTTTGTTTCAAATGTCGCCTTATACGCTGGAAAATACGGTAGTAAACACTTAGTAAACATTTTCTAACACTTTCTACTCATTTTCTAAAGTTTCTTCTCTTTCTTCTTTCTTTCTCTTCCTTCCTTCCTTCCTTTTTCTTTCTTTCTTTCTTTCTTTCTTTCTTTCTTTCTTTCTTTCTTTCTTTCTTTCTTTCTTTCTTTCTTTCTTTCTTTCTTTCTTTCTTTCTTTCTTTCTTTCTTTCTTTCTCTTTCTTTCTTTCTTTCTTTCTTTCTTTCTTTCTTTCTTTCTTTCTTTCTTTCTTTCTTTCTTTCTTTCTTTCTTTCTTTCTTTCTTTCTTTCTTTCTTTTCTTTCCTTCCTTCTTTCTTTCTTTCTTTCTTTCTTTCTTTCTTTCTTTCTTTCTTTCTTTCTTTCTTTCTTTCTTTCTTTCTTTCTTTCTTCCTTCCTTCCTTCCTTCCTTCCTTCCTTCCGTCCTCTCGCTTCCTTCCTCTCTTCTTCCTCTCTTCTTTCTTTCTTTCTTTCTTTCTTTCTTTCTTTCTTTCTTTCTTTCTTTCTTTCTTTCTTTCTTTCTTTCTTTCTTTCTTTCTTTCTTTCTTTCTTTCTTTCTTTCTTTCTTTCTTTCTTTCTTTCTTTCTTTCTTTCTTCTCTCTTTCTCTTTCTTTGTTTCTTTCTTTGTTTCTTTCTTTCTTTCTTCCTTCTCTCTTTCTCTTTCTTTGTTTCTCTTTCTTTTTCTTTCTCTTTCTTTCTTTCTTTTTCTTTCTTTCTCTCTTTCTTTCTTTTTTCTCTCTTTCTTTCTTTCTTTTTTCTCTTTCTTTGTCTTTCTTTTTCTTTCTTTCTTCTTTCTTTCTTTCTTTCTTTCTTTGTTTCTTTTTTCTTTCTTTCTTTCTTCTTCCTTTCTTTTTTTTTCTTTCTTCTTTCTCAAAAGAAGAGGGAGAAAAAGAGGACAGTGAGGCTTAAAGGGTTTATTTTGGGTAATTTTATTTTAAACATCATGTGTCTTTCATATTTCACTGACATATTAGTCTTCACAAAATATAGTACAATGGGAATTCATGAGATCACAGAGGGTTTTTTGTTTGTTTGTTTTTGTTTGGGGCCACACCCAGTGATGGTCAGGGTTTACTTCCTGCTACGCATTCAGAAATTGCTCCTGGCTTGGAGGACCATATGGGATGCCAGCTATGGAACTGAGGTCCATCCTGGATCACCTGAATGAAAGACAAACGCCCTACCAGAGACAACACTCTGACCATGAAGATCACAGAGTTTAGTTTAGTTTATTTAAAATTAAGTACTTTAGCTGAAAATTAATGGAATGAATTTTAAAGTATTTGAAAAGATGCAGAATATAAAGGGTCTTGCAGATTTTCATAGAACCAAGAAGTTACACTATAATGCCACAGGGACTTGATAGTTAGATTCAGATTTAGATTCTACCATTTAGCCTTTTAGAATACATCAGAGAAAATCAAGGTATACTTTCCTCGATTCACACTTAATTCAGCTGGGGTTTACAGTATTGTTACTGCCATAGGGAATATTTTCAATTTATAAAAAGAGGACACATTGTATTTTTGCACAAGGCATAGTGGAAAGTATTATTCACATCATATAATATTCACTGAGTGCTTACTGGCACACTATGCCTTTGAAACTTTAGCGCTCTTAGTATTCTTCAAACTTTTGATCAGCAATGTAGAGGCATGTAGGCACAGAGATATGTGCTTAAGCATTTGGCTCAAGTATGTTCCATACAAGATGCAACAGGGATGTTTATGATGGAGAATTGTGATAGTGGTCCACAGAAAACACAGTTAAGGTGAAGGAAAGTTTTTTTTATTTCCAAGTGGAATGTAGTCTTTCAATTTCCATGAGAAGACATCCACATAGATCATTTATTATAAATATTTGTTGTGTAACCACTATATTCCAGATACTATTTAACATACTGATAATACAACAAAACATTTTCTAGAGCCTACATTCTGGCAGTACACTTTCATCACTTCACCTGACTCAATCCACAAACATACACAAACCTATATCAAAGGTCCCCATCACACAGATTTTAAAGTGGAGACTTGGAGGCTTAATATTATGAAATATTATGAAATTAATTATTAATTAATATTATTAATTGATACATTATTAAATATCATGAAAATAATGGATCAATATGTTGTGATTTTAGCCATTTTATTTTCCTGCCAGAGGATACTTAAAATGAAAATAAATTGGGAAGAAATATGAAGGCAGCAAATTTAAAAGGTAGAAAGGAATGATTAAAACAAAACAAGCATTTAAAAATAGACTTTACAGGCATCTACTTGCTCTACAGGCAACCAACCTAGGGGTTTAATCCCTGGCATCATATATGTTACCTTGAGTACTACAAAGTAGTACAAGGCCAGAAGTAATTCCTGAGCACTGCTGGGTGTGATCCAAAAGATCAAACTAAAAGAAAACAAACCAAACATGATTTTGTTTACTTTTTAAAAAGTTGTTTTTAAAATTCGTGGTTATTAATTTGTGATATTTTTAAATGGAAGAATTTTCAAAATTTCAATTATAATAATTACTTAGGTTTATTTTTACTAATAAAATTTTGTATAAAAATCAAACTGTATTTTTGCTCTAAAAAAAGAAATTCTCACAATATGTCCAACATGTGTCTTGGCAAGGATTCTCACATCCTTTTTTATTTTTTAGAAAAAAAAATAGTATGTGGCAATATCACTTGAAATATTTCACATCCTATTTCACAGAAATGTTAGTCTTTGACGATGTTAAGCATGGATTTTGAAAAAAATAAGTTGCCTAATCATATGCAGAAAAGGTACTTTCATGTTTTTATTTTCTCTACACGCATTGCCAACACACAGTCACTATTGCAGTCACATGAGTAATATGACTTACTTGTTCTACCTCCTGTTTTCTTGCTTACTCAGATTTTCTGGTAAGCGTAGGAATTCTATCTTCATCAGATCCCCCAGTGAATGGTGATGAATAGTTTCAATCTAACACTGCTATGGTACCTCAATATCTCTCTTCAAAACCCATGACATTGGGAATACTGGACCTGTTGAATTTAAGCTCCTCATGTTTCACTTTATCATCGTTCATTTTTTTGTTTTGTTTCGTTTTGTTTTGCTACACTCACAAGTTCTCAGGAATTATTCCTGTTTATTGACTTAGAAATCACTTCAGGCAGTACTAGGGAGACTAACACAGTTCTGGGAATGAAACTCGAGTCTGATGTGTGCAAAGCAACTTCATTGGCACCTGTGCTATCTCTCTTCTCCCTTGGTTAATCATTTTTCAGAGACTAAGATCTTTATTGCATTTCCTAATTTAGTTTTGCTAGTTATTCATATTTTATACATGAGAATAATTATCTGTATATTGTATTTTCTTTCCCGACTTATTTCACTGAACACAATTGCTTTAAGATATAGATATGTTGTTTCAAAATTTATGATATAATGTTTATAAGAAATGAATAATGTTCTACTGAATACATATACCACAGTTTATTTTAACCATCCCCTGTCAAGATAAACCTAAGTTTTGGAAATCGCTTCTATGGAATATAGAACAAAAGTTTCCAAGGTTCTAGGTATAAAATATTTTTTCAGGAGCAGGATGGGAAGAATAAAAAATATTCTTTCAGATGGCTATATTTATGTTTTTTGAATAAATACATAGAAATGATACTTCAGGGTTGTATGGAGTTTTTATTTAAATTTTTGGGAGTAGTTTGGACTATACCTGGTATTGCTTAGAATTTTCTCCTGGTTCTTTACTTAGGGATCACTCTTGATGGTGTTTGGGGAATGATCTCTGGTGCTGGAGTTCAATAAGGTAGGCCTGGTGTAAACAAGGGACTTACTCCTAGTATTATCTCTTTGGCCCTCATTTACTTATTTAATATTTAATTATTTTTTGTTCGGGACTGCACCTGTCAATTCTCAGGGCTTACTCTAGGTGTTGCACTCAGGAATTATGCTTAGAAGGACTATATGGGATGTTAGATATCAATTCTGTGTCTACCACATGTAAAGCAAATACCCTACTATCACTTCAACCCCCCTCTGGCCCTCATGTGTAAAATGTTAAGATTATTTATATTGTTTTCCAGAAAGGCTGAACTACCTTTAATTCTACCAACAAGGTTTCTTTGTTGTTGTTTAATACTCCCCCCTTTTTTTCTTGTTTTTTGGGCCACACCCGGTGACACTCAGGGATTATTCCTGGCTATGTGCTCAGAAATCGCTCCTGGCTTGGATGACCATATGCCGGGGGATGGAACTGCAGTCTGTCCTAGGTTAGCTGCGTGCAAGACAAATGCCTTACTGCTTGTGCCACCACTCTGCCCCCTGTTTTAATGCCCTTAATGAGTGAGAGAAGTGAAATGCTTGTCTCAAATACAGGCGGGGGGGGGGGGGCAGCAGAGAGATTGAGGACACTGGTGAGGATAATGTTGCGCTGGTAAGCTAGGGTGTTCTTTTTATGACTGAAACTTAACTACAATCATGTTTGTAATTAAGGTGCTTAAAGAAAGAAATATTTTTAAAAATACCTTTGCTAACACTTGTTTCTAGTCTCTTGGAAATAGGTCATTCTTAAAAGGATAAGGTCACTTTGGGTTAGACTTCCATTTACCTACTGGCAGTAAGTGTTATTGAGCATTACTCCATGCTTGTGTGAGCCTTATCTGGTGTTTGAAAAATGATCTATTCATGTCTTTTGCCTGTTTTTTTTTTTTATTTTACTCATTAAACTATTAGCTTTTCTGCTATTGGAATTTTGTATGTGAGTCATCTCCCAATTTGCAGTTTGCCTTTTTATATTTTCTGCTTGATATTTTGTTTTGTTTTGGGGTCACACCAAATGGTGCTCAGAGCTTATATTTGGTTCTGTATTTAGGGATTACTCCTAATGGAGCTCAGGGGACCAATTGAGGTACAGGGGACTGAACCCTGGTCAACAGTGTGCAAGGCAAGTGTCATATCTGCTGTACTATATTTCCAGTTCCTAGTTTTCTGTTTTGTGTTATCTATGCAAATGCTTTTAATTTTATGAGCCCCATATATTTTTTCTTTGCCATTAGAATTAATTTCACATTCTAATTAATTTCATATAGTTACATGGGGCTTAATTATTTCCAGTTTGTCTTTAGTTTTCTGGTGGCTTTTTACCTCTGGAAATTGTTCCCTTAAATTTCCATGTGCCTTATTATTTGAATGGTTTTCCCTGGTTATTCAGTATCTTCAGTTTTATTTCTAAGTGTCCCTCTCTGGAATTTTAATTTGTTGTAAACAATTATATTATTGTTTTAATATCTTTGTATTTGAGACGGACAATTTTGGTGCTGATATCAAAGTATAATTTTTGTACCATTTTACCTCTACTTTGATATATATGTTTTAGCTTGACTCACCAAGTTCAAGTCCTTGTACATTTTTATTTTCTTACCTTTTAAAAGAATTTTTTTCAGTATATATTGTAGGTTAATGATAAATGACTTATGTATTGACCAATGGTAACTAATGACTAATTAACTAATGGTAAACTCTAAGATTTTTATTTCTATCTAGAATAGTAGTTCATCATATATGAATGATACATGTGTAGAACAGAGTAGTATTATTTTCTGGAATTTTTTTTTTTTTGGGGGTCACACCTGGCGGTGCTCAGGGATTACTCCTGGCTGTCTGCTCAGAAATAGCTCCTGGCAGGCACAGGGGACCATGTGGGACACCGGGATTCGAACCAATCACCTTTGGTCCTGGATCGGCTGCTTGCAAGGCAAATGCCGCTGTGCTATCTCTCCGGGCCCTATTTTCTGGAATTTTTTATTTTTTAGGATTGTGTAAATGCCATCCAACATTCAGTCCCCAAAGTGTGAAATATTACCCCTGGTCCTGAAAAAGGCCCACAGGTTTTCTTTAGTCACTGCCCTGTGAAAAAAATGTGTGCAGTAAGGTTTTCAATTTACATGAGCATTTATGTTTTAGTGAGTGAACAATTCATAGCACACTAGTGTTTAAAAAATCCAGGAAGCAGTTCCTATATCCAATTACACATTGTATATAATGTTGAGAATGTTTCTATGAGTGTTCATATCCACATAAAAACCACATGGGTTAAGTCAGACAAATGTTTTGTGTGGGTGGGTGGTCTCAAACTCCATAACATAAACCACTTATTCAAATAAAGCTATTGGTTCCTTCTTGAGTTTGTGCCAGGTGGACGAGCAAATAGCTATTTTAAGGTTGTTTTATTTTCATTTTGCTTACCCACACATTAATGACTAAAAAGAATTTGAAGGAGATTGTAATAAAAAAATTGTTTTTGTTAAAATGTAAAATGAATCGTTCTTCCCTTCCTTTGGAAGGGAGAGAGGGAGAGGATGCAGTCTGAGTGGTAAAAGAAAGAAAAAAAATGTAAAATGAAGTCAAGATCATAAATGTGATTTCACAAATAATAAATGGCATGTATAAATAATATAATTAAAGGTTTGTAAAGTCTATTCAAATTAAAGACATACATATAATATTATAGCTTTTGTTGCATAACTGTACATGATCTCCTTTTGCCTTTTATTTCCCCTATTCTATATATTCCAGAAGAACACATACAGGCTTATTGTAAAATTCCTACATAATAGAACCATTTATTTATACTTTTTCCAGATTTCAGAAATTTTACATTTGACAACTCCATTACACTGAGAATGTCTACAGGGAAAGCAACCTAGTAGAAGCCTTCTCTCTGATATGAAAATTAGGAAATTTTTGTTCAAAGTATAAAGTTCATCTAAATTCAAACTACTGAAATTCCTAGAATTGGCAATTTTTGAGTATCTAAGAACTTTGTCCGATCTATGTTATGTAAGTTGGCACTTGAATACAAAAATCCCCTATCATAAAATAGAGGAAAATAAAATCAGTGTAAGGAACTTTGACATCTAAAATGTCTAAAATATTTAAAGATAAAAAGTGTCTTTTAATACTGACTCTAGGTCATAGATGAAAAAAATGCCTGATGTTTTTCTCTATTCTAGAGTCATATAAACTTATGAACTGCATTGAAAAATATATAGTGCTATAAAATATTTTAAATTAAACAAAGCATTCAGTAGTGTATTATAATAAAGTTATAACTGTTTTTATAACTTAGTAATTTAGTAGTTGTTTAATAAATGTTCAAACTCATTATTTAATCATGATGAAATTAAATTAATTTTGATATATTCAAACACTTTCTCATTTTTCACTATAGTATAAGCAATGAAATTTACATTTTACAGATATCCCAAATGCTATCTATTTTCCTATATTGCCTATCATAGCTTTGCAATTGATACACATCAGAAAATTAAAACAAAAATTAATTTTATTTAAAACAAAAAAGAGATTGATGCCAGACCGATATCACAGTGACAGCACAGTGGTATGGCATTTGCCTTGATCATGGCTACTCAGGACAGACCTCAGTTTGGTCCCTGGCGTTCTATATGGTCCCCCAAGCCAGGATCAATTTCTGAGTGCATAGCCAGGAGTAACCCTCAAGAGGCCCAAAAACCAAAAAACCAATAAATAAATAAATAAAATAGAGGTGAACGTTATTAACTATAACAAAATAAAGGTAGGCATTTTATATGTGTTCACAGGTATCAGGAATTACCAGGTTGCTGCAGAAATTCTTGACTTTGTATTATATAGTGTTGTTTTAGTTTTTTTGTAAGTACCTACTTATAGAATAAAAATATAAAGTCCACAGTTGGGTGAGACAGCCCTGTAGGCCGGCTGGTCTGATGAAGCAGGGTAGTGGCAGAGAAATAATACACAGCAGTCAGAAAAGATATTCATTGGAGTCAGCTTGCTTTGTTCCTCATGGTCTTTCTCGGCTATGAGTCTCTCTGCCATGTGCTCATGTTGCCATGGGTTTCCTTTGCTGAGCTCTCCAAGCCCTGAGGTGCCTAACCCATGTGCTTTCTCTTTCTCCAGCCCAAAGCCAGCACTTTTTCCTTTCTATTCAGAACTCCACCCACCAGGTGAACTTTTACATACCAAAAGAAGAGGTTGGGAAACAGGAAGTTCGGGGAAGGGTTACAGCTACTGATCTGGGTACTAAAAGTCCCTTACATTTGCATTAAATGTAGACGAAATATCTCTCACAATGAAAGATGAATGGAAACATGACCAAAGACATTATTTCTATAAGCTTTCTTCCTCTTATGCCAATTTGGGTAGAGACAAATCAGGTCTCAAGAGGGACTGGTGTAATAGCACAGCAGTAGGGCATTTGCCTTGCATGTGGCCAACCTGGGACATCCAGAGTTTGATCCCTGGCATCCCAAACAGTCCCCAGAGCCTGCCAGGTGTGATTTCTGAGTGCAGAGCCAGGAATAACCACTGAGCAACATCGGGTGTGGCCTCCCAAAAACCAAAACAAATTAAAGAGATATGTCATATGATAAAAGTTTCCTGAGTTTTAGAATCACCGTGTGTAGAGGAAAGCAAACCATCCAGAGCACTCAGGCTGAAATATTATATGATTGAGATTTAACCTGATGCTACCGTCATTGAGATTTTGGAATTTACTGTAAGAGCTAATACCAGACCAATATGAAACAAAACATATTGCGATAAGGAATTCTCATTATTGATAAATAGAATTAAGTCCCAGTAAAATTTACATTATGTAAGAATTATATAGATTATTATTATTATTATTATATAATGAAATAAAATACACATAACTATCAGCAGAGAAGTAGTCTTGCCAGACTAGAGTTTGGAGAAAAAAATTTTTGTCAGAAATTAGTGATTTCAGTGGTATCTGTGTGTATTTCTGCTACATACATTTACATACACATCTTTAATTCTGGTTCCTAAATTGAAGATGCTAGAGAAGCATTTCATACTATTCAAGAGTTGGAAGTTCATTGTAATATTGGATCCTTTAATTTTCTTTATATAACATAAGAACTATAATACATCAGCTACAGAATGTTATGTTTATGAAAGCTAAGATTGCACCCAATAGAAGAGTATCTTCATCTGTAGTTCAAAACTCAGGGTATTTTTGTTTGTTTGTTTTTGTTTTGGTGCTACACCCATTGGTGCTCAGGGATCTTGAATTTGTACTCAGAAATCACTCTTGGTGCACTCAGGAGACCATATTAGATGCCTGGGATTTAAAACAAGTACCCACTGTACTATATCTCCAAATATATTTTTATAATATATTTATAATATATTCAAATTCATATTTTCATGATCAATTATTGAACTTCACACTTAATGATAAAAACACTCATAAAATATGCCTATATTTAACAGAAGTTCACAATTGTCATCCACGAGTATATTTAAACTCTTTCTATATCTTTATGCACATTTTTTGGTCTTTGCAGTGAGTTAGAGAACAAATTAGTCATCTGAGAGTACCCATACAATCCTCTCTTGTAGGTCAAGATAGAGACATGTTAATGGAGAAGAGATATCATTTATTTACAAACATGTCAGTTAACTGAAGTGACTCTGCTTTCTCAACTGAACTCAGCTTTTAGAGGTTACTGTGTATAAGAAAAAATTTCAAGTAATCATCAAAATTAATCACACTGACGCCTGCTTGTCTGTTGTTTTTTTTTTTTTTTTTAAATAATATTGTGGGAAGCTAGCAGCAGTAAAATAGGGCAAGGAATTTAGAATATTTGTGTGTGTGTGTGTGTGTGTGTGTGTGTGTGTGTGTGTGTGTATTAAAACACTGTGACCTTTAGACTTGTAGTAATTCTTAGCACAACTGACATTTTTTGGAGTAATGGATGGACCATGTTTTCAAGTAAGCTGCTAATCACTAGCTTGCAAAATGAAAAAGCATGGCGATAAATTTAACATTTACACAAAGTTGGAAAATTTAAGAAGAATGATGTTTTTAGACAACAATAACTATTTTATAGTTATTGAAAGTTAATTCAATACCAAAGTTTCAGTAGAAAGAATGAAATTATACATTTTGTTGGCAAATGGGTAACATGTGACCACTTCAGGTAGTATCAGGATGTCATCAAAAATAAGAGGATAGAAATCAACATTATAAAATCATACCAAAAACATACTTTTCAAAATGTTGGCAATAGAAGCACATGCTATTAGACAGACAAAAATGGAAATTACAAATTCATGATGCAGTGAGTTTTGTAGTGAATAATCAAATATGTACTGATAATTTATCATAAATTAATTTTAAAGCTATTTTTTTCTCATTCCCTTCACTCATTTATGCCACACTCAATAGTTTAAGAAGTCAGACTCTAGAACTCCTACACAAGCCCATGTCAATTTTCATCATTCATGAAATGTTTAAGACAGTTTTTTTTCTTATTTTAATTTTAACAGACTCAAATCACTGCTCTCCCTTGAATATTCACCGTTTTTTGTTTTGTTTTGTTTTTGTTTTTGTTTTTGTTTTTGTTTTTTTGGTTATCCCAAATGGTTTTCAGGGAACTTGGGGGTCAGATGCTTCAATGCCATGATCTGAGGCATTGTATTTGTAATACTGCTCACCACCTCCAATCATAGGGACTCCCCAGTTCACCCCATAAGTACTCACTTAGACACTATAGCACAGCACAGCACCTGAAAATACTCAATATTACCATGTAGTGGTAATAAATAAACCTCTATCTCTTTCACTTCAATGTTGCAATCATTCATTGTATTTTTCCTTCAGTTGGGATCCTTTGTTTCTTGATATGACAAATGATTTTCAGTCAAGATTAGATTCCTTATGTTCATGTTCTGTTCATGTTATACTATTCTGTATATTATTGCATATTCTGCTTTAATAGGATTTCTGTGACCTCATCACAGTAAAAATAGGGGAGGAAGCATATTGAAATATCTAAATGGAAATTAAATCAGGTTTCACATAACAGAAAGGGTGAGTCATGATATTCATGGGTTCAAGTGAGATTTCTGACTCACTAGGTTGTCAGTCTTATTCTCTTGGCTAGTGTAGAATTGGTCCTATAGATATGGTTTTCATTTCCACTGTTGAAGAGGATTACATCCTTATTGCCGAGTAGTGGAAAAAGTCCTGTACCTTCATGTTGCTTTCTCTGGCACCAGCTCTGTTTCCATCTATTGAAATAAAGAACAATTTACACAATTTAAGAGTATGAATAGAACTGCTGGTTTTTTGTTGTTGTTGTTGTTGTTGTTGTTGTTTTGTTTTTGTTATTTGGCTAGAGAAAGTAGTTATTTTATAAATTGTAATTATAGTTTTTATTTATCTGTGCCTATTAGTATTTTATAGTTGTAATTTTTAGCAATGGAAAATAATTATGCTAAAAGGAAAAACTGATATCTTACCACTCTATTATTTTTAGTTTCCAATTATTAGTCAATTGCCTTCCTTTTGCTCCTGAAATTTTTATGAATGTTTCATGCTAAGGTCCAGAGCTTTTAGATGTAATTTGTTGAAGAAACAGATACCGTTCAATTAACTCATCTTTGTGTATGTGGAACAAGAACTTGCACATTTTTTTCATCACGCCAGGTTATTTACCACTAAGCTTGAAATGCAATCTCAAATCTTATAAATCTTTAAAAATGAATGAGTAATTTATTCCAGCCCTACATCATCCTCTTCACTTAGAAAATTTCTTTGAAATTAATTCTGTACTTATACCATTGGGGTTATGAAAAACAGAATATCGTTTTTCATTTATACAATTCCCATACATATTCTAAATTATATGGTTTTAAGAATGTCAAAAGTTTAAAAATGGCTAAATGTGTGTATTTATGAATTATTTGGATGGTCTTTTCAGTGGTACATGGAAACTACTTTCTGTATTCTATACAGGCCTGTGGTATTTAGATCTGGTGGTTCTGGGGACTACAGTGGTTGTACCTATTAGGCTGTGGGATCTATGAGATCTGAGAGTAAACTTTGGGTTATTATTTACTAAATATCTGTAAATATTTTGTTTGCTTGTTTTGGGCCATACTGTGCTCAGGACCTACTTCTGGCTTTGTACTAATGGATCACTTTTTTTTTTTTTGATTTTTGGGCCATACCCAGTGATACTCAGGGATTACTCCTGGCTATGTGCTCAGAAATAGCTCCTAGCTTGGGGGACCATATGGGATGCCGAGAATCGAACTCAGGTTTGTTTTGGGTCAGCTGCATGCCAGGCAAATGCCCTACCGCTGTGCTATCATCCCTCAGGTCCCAATGAATCACTTCTGGTGGGGCTCAGGGAATGACAATGTGGAATGTTGGAGATGGAACCCAAGTCAGCTGACTAAGCAAGTACCTTACCCACTGTATTATATCACAATGCTCTGAAATTAGATGTGAACTACAAAGGGGCACAGAAGGAAAACTTCAACAACTGGAAATTAAACAGCCTACTACTGAACAACCAGTGGGTCCGAGATGAAATCAAAGAGGAAATAAAAACTTTCCTGGAAACAAATGACAATTAAGACACAAACTATCAGACTCCTTATGATTTTTGGGACATAGCAAAAGCGGTACTGAGAGGAAAATTTATAGATTGGCAAGCACACATCAGGAAGGAAGAAGGGGCATACCTCAATAGTTTAATGATACAGCTTATAAGATTAGAAAATGATCAACAAACGAGCCAAAAATAGGGAGACAGAAGAAAATAATAAAGCTTAGAACAAAAATCAATGAGGTGGAAACCCAAAAAACAATCGGAAAGATCAATGAAAGCAGAAGTTGGTTCTTTGGGAAGGATTTTTGTTATGATAAAAAATATCAGGATCAATATATAAGATACTAAAGAGTCAAGGAATCTAAAAATCTGTCTAACAAATCTAGATGAATTTTTACTCAAATTTGAAATTTGAAGGTACTTAGGTTGCCATTATAAAATGTTTTAAAAATTATTGAGACACTTAGACATTCCTTCATTTAAAATTTATGGCAAATCAAATGGAAAAATAGGTTAATTATTACATTTCTAATTTTGGCATATTAGATTTGCTAAATGAAACTATTATAAAACTGATATAGAATTAGCCAAAATTTTAATCTTTTTTTTAAAGATTTGTTTTTAATAGTAACTTTAAAAATATTTTGTTACTAATGTCCTATTCTTTTTGTGTGTGGTTTAGTTTTGTTTGCTGTATTTTAGTTTTTTTGTTTTGTTTGTTTTGATTTTTTTGGTTACCCTTTTCTTTTTTCCCTTTCTCCTTCTAAAGAGAAAGTCATAACACCTAGACGGACCCCTCCGAGTTCCTTTTTTTCCTTTTGCTTTTGTTTTTGTTTGTGTTTTTGTTTTCTCCTCCCATATCTTTTTGTATATCTCCAACAGAACTACAGCTCTGGAATCATCTTGTTCAGCCTTACATATTGAGGGGGGAAATGGATAGTACCAAGAACTGTCAGTTGAATAAATATTTAGTGGGAATAAAAAAGAATCAGAATTGAACACCAAACCCATAGTCAATGACAACAGAATCGATACCCAATTTACAACAGGCTGTACAAGTGGGGAACAGTTTCACTAGCACTATGGCTGTAAGGAGGGAGATATGGGATGCATACTGGGAACAGGGGTGGAGGAAGGACAACACTAGGGGTGGTGGGAATGCCCCTCATTTATTGTCACTATGTGCCTTAAATATTTCTGTGAAACAATTGTAATTCACTTTGACCACAATAAAAATTAAAAAAAATTATGCCAGAAATAACCAAAAATGTTATTTTTCTTAAATAAATGCCTTTATACACAAAGATCACACTAAATGTATTAAAGACCTTGATATCAAATCTGAAACCATATGATATGTAAAGGAAAATATAAACAAAACATTTCATGATATTGAGACTAAATAAAAATATCTTCAAGGAAGAAACTCCACTACCCAAGCAAAGATAAAAAAGTGGACTACATTACTTAGAAACTTCTGCACTTAAAAGGAAACAGTGACGGCCCAGAGAGATAGCACAGCGGCGTTTGCCTTGCAAGCAGCTGATCCAGGACCAAAGGTGGTTGGTTCGAATCCCGGTGTCCCATAGGGTCCCCCGTGCCTGCCAGGAGCTATTTCTGAGCAGACAGCCAGGAGTAACCCCTGAGCACCGCTGGGTGTGGCCCCCCAAAAATTGGGGCCGGGCGGTGGCGCTGGAGGTAAGGTGCCTGCCTTGCCTGCACTAGCCTAGGATGGACCGCGGTTCGATCCCCCGGCTTCCCATATGGTCCCCCAAGAAGCCAGGAGCAACTTCTGAGCGCATAGCCAGCAGTAACCCCTGAGCGTCACAGGGTGTGGCCCAAAACCCAAAAAAAAAAAAAAAAAAAAAAAAGGAAACAGTGACTAGGATACTCATCTGATAAAGGGTTAATGTCTAAGATATATAAGGCACTTGCAGAACTTAACAAAAAAAAAAAGCTAAACCCATACAATAACGGGGAGAAGAAAATAAGACATTTTCCACAAAAAGAAATACAGGTGGCCAAAAGGCACATGCAAAAATGTTCCACCTTACTAATCACCAGGGAGATGCAAATCAGAATAACAATGAGAAATCATTTCATGCCACAGAGAGTGGCACAAAGAACATAAACAATCACTGCTGGGTGTGGACTTGGGGAGAAATTAACTCTCTTTTACTGCTGGTGCAAATGATGTCTAGTCCAGCCTTTCCTGAAAACAATATGGAGATTCCTCAAAACACTGGAAATTGAGCTCCCATATGATCTATTCTAGCAATACCACTCCTAGGGATATACCCTAAAGACACAAGTATACCAGGCACAAAATCCCTCTTCATTCCTATATCCATTGCAGCACAATTTCCAATAGCCAGAATCTGGAAACAACCCAAGTGCCCTAGAACAAATGAGTGGCTAATAAAACTGTGGTACATTTACTCAATGGAATACTATGCAGCTATTAGAGAAAAGGAAGTCATGGAATTTGCTTATATAAAAAATGTATATAAAATTATTGGGCTGATCCATTGGGAAATATACTTGTGCCAGTGTTAATATGACAATGAGGACAGCGAGGAAATGACAACTTGACCTAAGACCAGGAGGTCCTATCACATCACCTAACATTAAGTGGAAACCAGAAGATATATTGTCCTTTGAACTATGAAAAATAAAAGCACTAACTACAGAAAACTGACTTTGACAACTGTGACTGGGCAGAACTTACCTTGAGACCATTAAGGAAAACCCTACCCTAGGCTATAGCTCAGGTCTCTTACAAAAATCAAGATTTCTTAGTACAGAGGCCCAATTCTGACAGCAGAGACTGAGCAGAACCTTTGGAACCATAATTTACTAGACTTTGGCTTAGGGAACTAGCAAAAACATGAAGCACATGATACAGGAAATTGAACACACCAACAATGTTGGAACAGAACCTTGAATCTCAAAGACTCTATCCTAGGCCTTGTCCTAGGACCTGCGCAAATACCAAGATTGCTTGCTACAGTGGCCTGATTTTCTCATCCACAATTGAGAGGAAAGGTTCCTGACACCACAAAAAAAAAAAAAAAAAAAAAAAAAAAAGAAAGAAAAGAAAAGAAAAGAAAAAAATAAAAACCCTGGGATATGACAATGATAAGGTATGGAGCCAGTGGTTGTTCCCATGACAATATGCTTCAAGAGTGGAGAATCCTTGAATCTCTTAGGCCATGGAAATTTCCTTCCTTCCCCTATACTTACTGTGCCTATACAAAAAAAAAAAAAAAAGAAGAAGGTGAGGTAACACTAAACCCTGCCACTTCAGCACTTTCTCTGGTTTTGTTTTGTTCTGTTTTTTGTTTGTTTTTTGATATTATTTTCCTTCTTTTTTTTCTTCCACTTTTTTCTTTCTTTTTCACTCTTGTGGATACTATTTGGTGATTTTTTTTCTTTTTTCTCTCTTTCTTTATTTTTAGTATTTAACACCAATTTTTTCTTCTCTTTTCCTTAACCTTTTTTTTAATCTCCAACAGAATAGCATACCTTGAACCAGTCAGCCTCATAAATTGAGGGGAGAAAAGGATGATACCAGGACCAGTCATATGAACATTTAGTGTAAATAAAAAATGACCAGACTGGAACACCAAACAGAATAGATACCCAACCTACAACAAGCTGTAAATTGGAGACCAGTTACACTAGTATTCTGGGGGGTGGGGTGGGTAAGGAGGGAAATATGGGAGACATGCTGGGAACAGGAATGGATGGAGGACAACATTGGTGGTGGAATGCCCTTCATTTATTGTCATTATGTACTGTAAATAATTTTGTGTAATGAACTTCAGTCACAATATATATATATAGTGCTATTCTTAGTAGCCTTTCAAGTTAAATGATTCAAACTCATATTAGATTGTCTATGGACATATAATTTACACCCCATTTAAAATTTATATTAAGTAAAAGAAAACAAAGTTAATAAAAAGTATTGTGCTGAGTGAATTAAGTCTGAGGGAGAGTGATAGATATAGAATAATCTCACTCATTTTGGATTTTAAGAAAAAATAAAAGGCATTATGTTAATAATATCCAGAGACAACAGAGATGAAGATCAGGAGGATCAATCCATGGTAGGAAGCTTACCATAATTAATAGTGAGTGCAATTAGAGTACAGAAGGTCTACTATGATAATGATCACTTTGGCCAAGAACTGGGTGCTGTAAGGTGATAAAGTGACATGCATGGTACATCTTATCTTCATTGACAATGGTACGAACCACAGTGTCAAAAAGGAAAGCTTGTGTGTGTGCGTGTGTGTGTGCGTGCGTGCGTGCGTGTGTGTGTGTGTGTGTGTGTGTGTGTGTGAGAGAGAGAGAGAGAGAGAGAGAGAGAGAGAGAGAGAGAGAGAGAGAGAGAAATAGAGAAAAAGAAAGAAAGAGAGAGCAAAATGCCTGTCCCAGAAACAAGCAGGGAGAGGTGGGTGCCAGGGGACACTGGTGGCAGGAAAAGTGCACAGGTGAAGGGTGGTGTACATTCTATGTTTAAAACTGAACAATGAGCAATTTTGTAACGATGGTGATTAAATAAATGAATTATAGTAATAAAGAGAGATTGAAATATTTTATATTAATTTATTTTTAGTCTAATTATTACTGGGTAATGCATTTTATAATTAGTGTTAATACTTTTGCTTTTTTTACATACAACATCACTACTAAATATTTCCCTATCACTGTCCTTATATTTTAAGATGTAGTTGACACAGATAACATTTACATTTTTTCAGAAACATCTTCAAAAAGATTGTAATCATCTGTGGCTTCACAATCAGGTGTAAAGAATTAATTTTATATGTGTTTATATATTACATATATAATATAGTATATGTGTATATTATAATGTGTATATATTATATGTGTATGTAAATATTTATATATACTTATATACATTGGCTATAGAAAAACATACATATGTACACATCTGGAGACCGATTAAGATAAATAGAATTTTATTTGATTTCAAAAAACAAGTTTATTATGGTTTATTCTTTATTGCGTAAATCAATTAATTTTCAGTATTCTTAAAAATGGAAATCTGAGGGCCGATGAGATGGCGCTAGAGGTAAGGTGTCTGCCTTGCAAGCGCTAGCCACGGAAGGACTGGGGTTCGATCCCCCAGCGCCCCATATGGTCCCCCAAGCCAGGGGCAATTTCTGAGCGCTTAGCCAGGAGTAACCCCTGAGCATCAAACGGGTGTGGCCCGAAAAACAAAACAAAACAAAATGGAAATCTGACCACATTTGTGCATGCAATAGTTTTTATGTCACACATTATATACCAAGAAAATGATCATTATAGTTTTGAAATACCTTTCGGAACCACCTCTTCTTTTTTTTTTTTTTTTTTTTTTTTTTTTTTTTTTTTGGTTTTTTGGGCCACACCCGGCAGTGCTCAGGGGTTACTCCTGACTGTCTGCTCAGAAATAGCTCCTGGCAGGCACAGGGGACCATATGGGACACTGGGATTCGAACCAACCACCTTAGGTCCTGGATTGGCTGCTTGCAAGGCAAATACCACTGTGCTATCTCTCCGGGCCCTCAGAACCTCTTCTACGGCTTGTATTATGATTTATGCCCATCTTTCTCAAAGCTGAATCATCTATAATGGCAATTCAATGTCTCTCAGAACAATTATACATTTACTTCACTATTTTAAGGTTCAAAGTCTTTCAAAGATAAAATTTTATTTATCCTAGTTTAGGGATCATATCTAAATATTTATAATAGTATTAATGTTTATGATATTGATATATAAAGTTATTGCACCCTTCTCACTATCAATATGCTCATTGTCTTTGTCACCTTTAGTTATATATTTTTGTTGTTGTTGTTGTTGTTGTTTTGGGTCACATCCGGTGGCACTCAGGGTTTATTCCTGGCTCTACACTCAGAAGTCGCTCCTGGCAGGCTCAGAGGACCATATGGAATGCCGGGATTCGAACATGGGTTGGTCCTGTGTTGGCCGCATGCAAGGCAATTGCCTTACCGCTGTGTTATCGCTCCGGCCCCCTCTAGTTCACATATTTAATTCTCTCCTCTTTTCCCCTTATACCTTGG
Source organism: Suncus etruscus (assembly GCF_024139225.1). Taxonomy (NCBI): domain Eukaryota; kingdom Metazoa; phylum Chordata; class Mammalia; order Eulipotyphla; family Soricidae; genus Suncus; species Suncus etruscus. Next base: position 9,592,424 of record NC_064860.1, read on the forward strand.
TTAATCTCAGATTTATAACCTAAAGCCAAGAGTTGGTCATAATTTGATATTACCTGTTTCTTTGTTCCATTTCTCTAGATAACATAGAGGAATGCGGTCATCTGCATTTTTTTTTCAATTGTGTTTGCATAATGGGAGCCTTACATTGTGGTGCTCAGCCATTGTCAGTGATTATAAACGGAGAGACCATGGTGCCAGAGCTCAGATTCAGAGACTAGTGCTGTAATCTATATCCCTGGTTCCTTTTCTGAATTTTAATCATATTATTTACTTAACCAAACATGTTAATTAGTAAAAAAGAATTCTAGACTAAAGAACCTTTATTTATTTTTATTTATTTAGTCAAATCCAGCTGTGCATAGAGATTAGTCCTTGCTGTGACTTGATGTAGGTTTGTCCACCCCACGAATATGTAGTTTTAGTGCCTTAATAACCTACATAATCAAACCAAGACCTAAGCCTGAAAAGATTCAGGTTAAAATAAAAGAACAATTAACTTCAGTCAAATAGGCATTCCTTACTTTATCTGGAGCTAATGAAATAATGTCATTATATTACTTTCTTATACTTTAGGAACAGAATTTTATTTGGAAGGTGTTAGGATAGGGGGTAGCAAACCCAGGGATTCATGGTTTATCTTCATCCCTATTGTTTTGCCTTTTCTATATAGACATCTCTGTTCTGTCACCTTTGACAGAGTAATTAAAAAATCATTATTGAAGTCATGGAATCTATATAGTATTATTCATACTCTTCATAGATGCATCATTACATTACACCCACACCAAAGTGCCTCATTTCCTCCACCACCTACCAAGAGCTTTTCCCACTCATCCCATGTAAGCTCAGTTCTGTAGACAATATCTTCAGCTTTGTTAACTTGGACCATTTGTCATTTATTTACTGTATTTCTTTTTACAATCTCATTTTGCATTTTGGGCATAAATCTCACGCTTAGTCATGGAGGTGGTGACACCGCCACACATAGGTGGATAGAGCTAAACTCCTGGAATTACAGAAATTGTAAATAAGTGATACATTAATAAGGCAAATTTATTTTGCAAAAACTTTAATACTTTTAATAACAGTACCATAGATCATTCTGCTCTGAAGCATTTTAAGATTTACATGAGATAGCTAAATCCTACAAAAGTAAAATTTAGCAAGAGTGAAAATAGTTAAGAAAAATTTAAGGGGAGAACCTGAATAAGTCTATAGTGGTATAAAAGTATGTTTTTATATTAAAATATGTACTAAGATGGAGCCAGAGCAACAGCACAGTGGTAAGGCATTTGCCTTGCACGCAGCCAACACAGGATGACCTTGGTTCTGTTCGAATCCCAACATCCCACACGGTCTCCCGAGGCTGCCAGGAGCGACTTCTAAACACAGAGACAGGAGTAACTCCTGAGCGCAGCCAGGTGTGACCCAAAACACAAAAATAAAATATAAAATATGTACTAAAAAAGAACATATTGGCTTTATATTAGAAAGTGCTATAGTCTTAAGTGTCTGCATTAATAAAAGGCAATAATAAAATAATCTTTATAAAATTTAAAAAAATCTTAACATTTATATAGCATTCTATGTAAATAAAGCGTTAATTTGTATTGCAAATGTATAAAATCCTTTAGTAGGATCTAAGTAAACAAACACTTCTTAATCTAGTAGAGGGCAAATGTAAGCATCAGGAATGAATTCCAGTCAAAACTATATGCTGAAGAGTTTTTCTTGCCTTTCCTTTAGTGTTGCTAGCAAGACTAGTTTCAAAGCTTTAAATTCCCCAAGCTATTACCTGTCCTTAAAACACTTTCAACATGTTCCTTTCAACATGAATGTTAATCTAGCTGAATAGAGTATTGTACCTTCATTTTCTCAACCCTGGTTTGTAGTAAACTCAGTTCTGTAGACCATTTTGCATATATAGTTGCTTTGGTTACTTATTCATTAACTGTTTTTCATTTGACCTATTCCTCTTCTTCTAACTAACTTCTTTCAACATAATATCCTTTAGTTCCATCCATATAATGGCAAATTACATGATTTTATCTTATAACTTGGTAGTATTCCATTGTATGTATGTACCATAGTTGTTGTTGTTGTTTTTTTTTTATCTAAATATGTTTTCTTGGACATTGGTTTTGTTTCCCAATCTTGGCTATTCTGAATAGTGCTGCAATGAAAATAGATGGACAAGTGTATTTTAGAAGTAATGTTTTTGGATCCTTGAGGTAGATTTTGAAAGTGAAGTTGATACTTGATGTAGAAGCTCAATTTTTAGTTTTTGAGAAATGTCCATATATTTTAAATAGAGATTGAACCACTCAGTATTCTTATGAAGAGTGGACACTCTCACCATTTTTACTCAACCTACTATTAGAAACCAATGCCATAGCCATTTGACACTAAATAGATAGTAACAGGAAGAGCCAGAGCGATAGCATAGCAATAGAGCATTTGCTTTGTATGTGGTTTATGCAGGACAAACCTTGGTTTGATCCTCAACATCTCATATGGTCCTCCAAGCCAGAAACAATTTCTGAGAGCCTAGCCAGGAGTAACCTCTGAGCATCATTGGGTGTAGTCCAAAACCAAAAACCAAAAACAAACAAAAAATAGATAGTAACAATACTCAGATCGGAGAGGAAATCAATCAATCACTATTTGTAGATTATATAATACTAAGCAAATAGAAAAACCACAAAAATATTCTAGAAATAATCTTTTGCAGAATTGGAGTAGACTATAAACCAACAGGTAGAAATCATTGGCATTTATATGCCAACAATGAAGAGAAAAAGTGAATTAAAATATAATCCTATTTACAATTTTGCCTCAAAAAATCAAATATCTGGGAATCAGCTTAATAAAAGAGGTGAATTGACATGTACAAAGAAAACTATAAATAATTGTTAAACAAAGTTTTAAATCACAAAATGAAAAGGAAACAGAAATTTTATTGTCAAAATGATAGTCCTACAAATACGACATGTAGATAAAATAAATTTACAAGTACAGTGCAAATACTTTTGAAATTTATTTGATGTAATAAAATGTCCCAAATAGCCAAAGCAATCCTAAAGGAAAAAAGATAAAATTTATCCATATATTGGTAGAACACTTTTGATTATTTTTGGTTTGACCTCTTTCAATTTTAATCAGTTTTGCTCAAATAAACTCAAAGTATTTAATATGTTTAAGTCTCTCCGTTAAGATCAGGAATTCGAAGTATTTTCAAATACCAAAGTTACTAAATTTCTTATGTGCTATATTTAATGTTATAGCGAAAAGCCAATCAATTTGAAAATAGACAATTTTAACTCCTGACATATGTGTTAAAGAAAGATAACTTAAAGAATGAAACCCAGAAAATTTGGGGTAAGGATAGACTGTTAAATTCCACAGGGATTTAGACACCATTTTGCATGCAGCTGATTCTTGTTCAATCTGCAGCATCATATTTGGTCCCTAAGCACCAATAAAAGTTACCTCAGAGACCCTAGCCAGGAGCATCCTTAAGCACTAGCAGTGTGGCCCTCAAAGAAAAGTAGAAGGAATCAATGAGTGGTAATTAGATTAGGAAGTTGGTTAGATGGCAATATGACAGTTCATTGAAAACATTGTAGCATATTTATTAAATATATTTTATTATTTATTTATTTTATATTATTATAAATTATTATATTTATTAAATTTTTATTTATTAAATATTTAGTATTAAATATTTATTGAATTATTATTATATTTATTAAATTTATTAAAAATACCCTCATAAATAGTGCTCATATGTATGTTATCACTATAGAAGAAGATAGTTTTTGTTTTTTCGTTATGTATATTTTATGATTCTCTGAAAGGTCAAGTGAAACAGTACCTAGACCACAAAAAGAATTAGGGCATTGATGTAGGGCATAATTCAGGAAATGTTCAGTGAGTCATTATAATAAAGCCTACAGAAACCAAGATAGTATGTAGGAGAAATCAGACAGTAGAATTATCAGGAAATTCCTCTTCCCACAATATATTCAAGGTTTATTAGATTTGAAGAAATAAGTATTCATCAATTGGACAAATTAGTATTAATCAGGCTAGATAAATTCTACAGAATGCATTTTTATAAACTTGGCTGTTTCCAAAATGGTTTAAAATCTTAAAAATAATACACAAGTTTTTTCATTTTAAAGAAACTCAAGGACAATTTATTCAATGCGCTACACCTGGGAGTGCCCAGTAGTTCTCCTGTCTTTTTGTTAAGATTCACTTCTGGCATAATCAATGGATGCTTTATAATGCTGGGGGTCAAAATGGAGACTGCTGCATACAAGTCAAGCACCTTGCGTCTCATCCTATCTCTCCAGCCTAGCAATTTAAATTTGAAGAGACAATAGCTGACTGATGTAAAATATTGGTAGTGGTTTGGTTCTGATGGTAATTACTGTTGACTACTTGTCTAACATGGCAAAAAAAATAATCACCACATATCAAAATTTAATGTTAGGAGATTATATTAGTAGCCAAGATTTTTTTCTTTAAAAAAGCTTTCAGGTGTTAGTTCGATTACCTTGTCCAGAAGAATACCCGTATAAAACACCAGGTCATAAGTTCATCTTCAAAAATTTGCTCCACACACAGACATTTAAAAATAATTTTCTTATACTAAGCAATAATAAGTCAAAAAGAGAAATACAAATATAAATACAGATGTTTTTGCTCATATACTCAAAGGAACAGAAAAACAAAACTAAAAAAAAAAACCTTAGATTTTGACTACAAATGAGAAGTTATCCAAGAAAGAGGAAGGGAGAAAAGGATCAAAAGTACCCAGAGGATTGAGGAGAAGAATTAATTATTCATTGATGATGGAAATGGTATAGTAACAATATTTGATGTGGTATGAACTTATACTTCTAATCATAAACAGTATTATGAACCAGTGGTACCTCAATTAATAAAATTAATATGGGAAAATATTAATTGTTTTCATTTCATTCACATTTCTCAATCAACTGTCCCACACAATAGTGAATAGTTTAACACAACAATGCAAGAAGAATGTAGGTGTCAAGGTGGGTTAATTTCTCAGAGGGAGTGTGAGTTTAAAACATACAAAAACACACAAGACACACAGACAAAGAAAATGGGAAACCAGTAAGAATCAGACAGCTCCCGTTTATTGCAAAGGGGGTAAATCATTGTATTTCATACATAGGGTAAAGCAAACAAAGAGAAGTGTTGAGTAAGCACTTCAAGCAACTTCTCAAGGCCTTTGGTTCCACAGATAACAGCATAAGTTTTTCTCCAAGATTCCCCAAGTCGTCTAGCTACATAATTAACAATGCTCCCCTAACATAACTCCCCCTAGCACCTGGCCACATAGACAACAAAAATGGCTTCCCCCAACCCACGAGATGTATCCAAAATATGGCCTGCCAAGTAAACATGTTTTCTTCCAAGATTACTGGTGTCAGTGCTCCCTTTCTTGTCACAATGCCTCTCTTATTGATGTGAGATTGACCTTTTAGATTGACCTTAGTAAAGGCAGGCTGCATCCTTGTTCAGGCCTCTTCAGAGACTGCTAGAGACTGTTAGGCTTCAGCTCTCCACAGAAGAGATTTATTTCACAAGTAGTTATAGTTTGACTATAAGTTAATCACTTTGATATAAAAAAGGTTCAACAAATGGAATTTATAGTTTACTTATAACGACTTTTTCCACTGATTCAAATTGATAAACCAAATATTATATAATAGGTCTACTCTAAAATATTGGATTAAATATATGGCATTTATTTGATTTTAAGCAAATTTTACATACTTGTATAATTATTAGCTTGTACTAGGAATAAAGCTAAAATCTTGATATTTTTTATTAGTAATTTTTCTTTTGACCAAAGTGGATTACAAATCATTCACAGTAATATTTTAGGTACATAGTGACATTGAATCAGGGGCATTCCCACCACCAGTGTTGTCCTCTCTTCACCCCTGTTCCCAGCATACATCCCATATCACCCCTCTTTGCCCCTGGGCTGCTAGTAAAAGTGGTCCCTTCTGTGTCTAGCTTGTTGTAGATTGGGTATTCTGTTGTAGTTGGCTTTGGATTTGGTGTTTAAAAAAATCTTAATTTTTATCTCAAAATACTTTTCCACATTAACTTTTGAGATATTAGACATTTGTTAGATTTAATACCTACACATAGGTGAAAAAATTGTAGGAATAAAGCTAAAAAATCTTGACTTTTATCTCCAAAGACTTTCCCAAATTTAACTTCTGATATATTTGACCTATTTGTTAGGCTTAATACGAAACCATAGGTGAAAAATTGTATATGCTTTCTATGGAAGAGAGATTTAACAATGCATAAAGCAACTTAAGGTATATTTGATGTGGAAAGTTTCATGTCACATTTCTTTTTCATGTTGAAAACCTAGACTATTTCATTCTCAAAGAGGAAATCTATAACTAGATCATGCCTGCATTAAAAAGCAATTGTAGAAAGTATTGAAACTGCATACAATAGTAATTGGCACATGTTTTAATGAAAACAGCTCCTTGGCAAAAATTCAGGTAATTCATGTTCTAACTTACCAGCTGGAAACTCTGGGTAAATAATTCAACCTCCTTAGACTCATTTATTTACCTGTAAATGGCTTATGGTCTAATCAGTTACACTAACTTGAGAGATACATTTTAATGAAAACATAAAGGAGATGGTCATAGTTTTAAAAACTCCATAAAAGGGTATGTAGAATTTCTATATAGCTACTTTAACAAGAAAGTTTGTGCTCAAGCAAAGATGGTGCTTATTCAGCTGAATGCCTTTTAATGATGTATTGGTAGGGTTAAATTTACTTGAGTAGAATTGAATAAGTGATAGAAAGTATATGTTTTACTCTCAAAAAAATAAAGATTGCAGAGGTATTAATTTTGGCTGCTGTGATGGTCTGCTGATATGGTAGTGTCTTCTTGATGCATCTTCTTCATAGCCATTATTTTTGAGAAGTCTCTGTGTTTTTAATATCATACACGTAAGTTCCACCCATTGCATTTGCCTTCTCTAAAAATGAAGAACAAAGGAAGGTGGAAAGGGTAGAAGTACTTCTTTCCCAGCTGAGTCAACCACTTTTTCAGGACACTTTTGGAAGAAACAGATGACTTCTGCTTGCCTCTTCCAAAGAGGTCCAAAGGGTAAGATTTTAGCTGAGGTCATCAGCAGTTTTCTGCGGTCTATAAAACAAAATATCAAACTTCTCCTTTTATGGTTACCAAATAGAAATAATACTTGTGAAAGATAAATCTATATCCCATCAGAAAGCTTTGCCCTTCTGAACCTGCCATGCCCCTAGCTCTCACCCCTGTCCTGTGGTTTGGATTGGGTAACAATAGGAAATGGAGCAATTAAATCTTCAGAGATTGAATTGGTGCTCAAAATCAGTTAATGCTCTAGACATACCAACTTGGAAATAAAAGGCATGTTTGTAAATTTGATACAATTACTTTGATATTTTGAAAATATGTACTTATTTGTTCTTGGATATTTTTAAAAATATTGAGCTTTAATACATATTTATTTACTAATGAATATTTAGTAAATATTAATAAATATATCAATTTAAAATATATAGACATTAATAAATATTAAATATTTATTATTCACTTTATGGTGAATATAACAGAAAATATTCTTGCTGACTTAAAATTCTAGTATATAAAACAACAGACAAATAATTCAACAAAATTGAAGGTTGGGGCTGGAGAGAGCACAGTGGTAGGGTGTTTGCCTTGCATGTGGCTGACCCAGGAAGGACCTGGTACGATTCTTGGCATCCCATAAGGTCCTCCAGCCTACTAGGGGCAATTTCTGAAAGCAGAGCCAGGAGTAACCACTGAGCGCCACTGGGTATGGCCCAAAAACCAATCAATCAATCTCAATCAACCAAATAAATAAATGACACTTAAAAAAAGAAAATAATTTTTTTTTAAAAAATTGGAGGTTGCTTCAAAATACAAGCACCCTGGAAATAGTAAAACAGGATAAACAGGTAAACAGGAAGAATAGTTGAGTCAATAAAGAAACAGAATTTAGAAGGGATGGTGAAAGAAGGGTCTTGCAAAGAAAAGCTGGAGTGAATAAGGAATCATTTTTTTTTGGGGGGGGGCTCACAACCAGTGGTAATCAGAGGCTATTCCTGGCTCTACACCGAGGAATCATTCCTGGTGGACTCGGGGCTCATATGGGATGCTGGGGATTGAACCCGGATCGGCAGAGTATTAGGCAAACACTCTTCTCGCTGAACTATTGCTCTGGCCCTGAGAATCAGATTTTAAGAAAGGAAAAAATAGTATTTCTGCTATTAAATAATGTATTTAGAAATCCTTACATGAGGAGCTTGAGTTATAACATAGCAGTAGGACATTTACCTTGCATGCAGCTGACCAGGGATGAAACCGGGGATCAATCCCCAGCATCCCATATGGTCCCCCGAGTATGCAAGGAGCTATTTCTGAGCACAGTGCCAGGAGTAACCCCTGAGTGCTGCTGGGTGTGCTACCAAACAATCACACAAAAAATACAAAAACCAGAAATTCTTACATGAACACAATTCCTTGAGAGATTTGGCCCTTCTTTTCTGTTCTATTCTATCCATAGAAAACTTTTAGAACCATAAAAGGACTTCCAAGTATGAGTCAGGCAGGACAAAAGGAATATTGTGAAGCAGCTCCTCAGACATTTCCTTCTTTAATATATCCCTAACCTACTGAACTGATGATCACTGCTTCATGTGATGATCTTCTATGGTGAAGCCATATTAAAACATAATTGCTAGCATCCCAAGTGGACCTAAATCATACATTATATCATTTCAGGAAGGGAAGTTACAACCATCCCTGTTTTCACTTAGGATAAAATAGTGACAGTTTCAAAAAGATCCCTTTGTTTTAAATTATGTGCGAATGTACTTGTAATTGTGTCACCAAGAGTCAATTGCCTTACTTAGAACTTAGAATTCTTTTTTTTCTTGAGTAAATATTTGGTTTTTATTTAAATCTTGTTAACTCTGTGTCATGATGTAACAGTTGATTCAACGATAGTTACTTGGCACTTGCTATATGCTGCATACTGTACTATCCCAAGAGAAAGCAATATTAGCTAAAGTAATAGAAAAGGGATTCTATTTTTTTTTTTATCACCACTTGCTTACTTCATTAAGTCATATGTATGGCCCCATTTTCACATTTTGCCTTAGCCCATTGAACCAACAGTTACATTTCCATTCCTTTTTTTGTTTTTGTTTTTGTTTTGTTTTTTGTTTTTGGGCCACACCCGGCAGTGCTCAGGGGTTACTCCTGGCTATCTGCTCAGCAATAGCTCCTGGCAGGCACGGGGGACCATATGGGACACCGGGATTCGAACCAACCACCTTTGGTCCTGGATCGGCTGCCTGCAAGGCAAACACCGCTGTGCTATCTCTCTGGGCCCTACATTTCCATTTCAAGTAGTCTCCCTTGATCTAGTAATGAGTCCCCTCTGAGGAAGAGAATCTGGATAGGGTCATTTTTAGATTGTCATTTCTATTTGGGGAATCAATTTGGACGCAAGTTGGTCTCTAGTCTATGCCAAGAAGAGTTTTTATTATTTGCCTTTGGGCCTTTGATTCATCTCTTTGCCTGAGGGGCCTGCCAGCTTGCTCTGTGTTTAAGAGGGAAGCTCCTTGGAGTGGAAAGCATGTGGTTTGGCAGGGCTTGGTGCAAACATGTATGTGCCAGTAACCAGTGCTGGGCTCCAGGCTTGCAACTCATTGTAATCATAATTTGATCATTATCGTGTCTCTGACAGGGCCTGCTTCAAAGGAGCCTCACTTGTGATTTGGGAGAAAGAAGCCAATAAAAGACACATCTAGAAAGATTAGTTGTTATTGCTTTGTATGATTCAGATAGAGGTTATTTCTATAAAGAACCAAAATGAAAAGGGGGAAGGTTTTGGACATTGCGACATCACAATGGAAGTAGATGAGGCAATTTCTGTTCTGTATAATGTTTAAATAAACAAGTATGCATGTATGGCATTATTCCTGCATAACAACCCCATGAGGGATCATAAAGATATTCCAACCTTTGATGAGCTTCATTTTCATGGAGGAGACAAGATAAATAGACATGAAAAAGGGAGAAAAATAAACCCAGGAGATAGTTTATGATGAAGAGCTAAATAACTGATGTGGTTTAAGCTGTAATTACCTGGGAAAGCTGGGGCAAGATTTTATTTTTTTTGTTTTTCTTACGTTTACAGTGTGATTGGGGATTACAGAGGAAGTACCATTGAATATTTCTAGAGATTACTAGAAGACACTAAAGGATTGGAGAAATAGTACTAGAGGTGAAGGATATGCCTTGCATTCTGTAGACCCTTATTTGATCCCTGGCTGAGCAGGAGGTTCCAGAGCTTCCTAAGGGATCACTTCTGAACATAGAGCAAGAATAGCCCAAGAGCACAACTGGGTGTGGCTACCAAAGACAACAAAAAAAGCTAATTTGGCACATTCATTGAATAAAAGACTGCTGACCAATTATTTAACTCCACTCAGATACAAATTCTGTAGAGCCTATGATATACTTTATCATGATAATTCTTCTGAGAGTCGTGTCATGGCTCCCTTAGGCAAATCAGAATTCCAGCAGGGCCAGAGAACTGAAGTGTACCGAGGCAAGACAATTGAAGTGCTAAAGGCAAGGAAATAAGCCCAAAATGAAGAGGCAGCTGCTCCATTGCTAGTCCATTGCTATCAAGGATGAAAGCAAGCTGAAAGTTGCAGTCTTTCATATTTCTTCAAGAGGCACAGAAAAATAATTTTGAGGTGAAGTTCAAAAATAATAAAAGCTTTCTTTGGAGGGTTAAGGAATGGTGGCTGCCCTTTGCAACACAGCTGTGGACCACATGTGAAACATCAGTTTGTCCATTTAGCTCCTGCATAGCAATGGTAATGTGGCAGGGTATCCTAAGAGAGTACTGTGCTCTAAACATGTTAACTGATATGTCAGAGCCTAGCGGCGTGCAAACCTATACTAGATACAAAAAAAAAAGAAATGATAGTTGAAACCATTTTTATTTTATCAAAGACAATAATCTTTCTCCATTTTGTTTTTAATATTAATTTAAGAAAAAAGCTATAACTATCTTTTGATATTAATGACCTTATTTAAACAATTCTGATTGACTCTGCCCAGATTCTATGACTATCAGGACTTGCAATTTGCTTTCAGCTTAGGTATGTCAGAAATACATGCAGGGTTCTTTCATGCCTCCCTTCATAAAATGTAGGTTGCAAATCTATAGAGGGTTGTAGAACTGTATAGAGGGGAGTCTCATAAAAATAAAGTTCCTTATGAGCAGGTGTAAATGTTGAATAAAAAAACTATCATAGACTCTCAAAATTACTTTAAATGGAAGAATTTAGCTGTCTAAGGAAAATGATTTTTCTTCTTTTCCTCTTGCTCTTTTTCATACCATAAATGAGAGTGAATCGGAATGACAAGGGAGTCAGGTAGACCACAAGAGCTTTCTCCATTCCTTAGAAAGGATAGTCTGTAGTATCAGTCCTACTACTGCCCCTCCAGACAGTAGGAATGTCAATTATTTACTTCCTTAGATCAGAACTTCCAGAGTATGTGGGGATCACTAGCTGATAAATTGCCCAGTTGTCTGTCTTCTCCTCTTAACCTCTTAATTCAGCACTCAAAAGCAAGTTACCTACATTATTTAGAAACTGACTTTTTCAATCAAGTAACTGCATGAGGCTTCTCCATGGGATAGTAGACTTAATGGTTTCTGATGGTCTTTAGTCATTTTTGCCTGATTACCTTATGTATTTTGAAAATAGGGCCTCATCTTTCATGAAAAAAATAACTTTTATATGTTCTACATTTAAATTAGAGAAGTATCTAAATTGCCCTTTCCAAATTGTTTTACCTTTCTTCTTTTAGAAAACTCCTGGAATATTCCATCATGCATTTGTAAGGAACTTTTAAAATCAACCTTGTTTTAAAATGTGCTTCTTTTTTCTTTCTCTCTATTATCCCTGAATTCTTTTTCACACACACACACACACACACACACACACACACACACACACACACATATATATATATACAGTAATGCATTTCCCAACCATGAGCCTTTCATGAGACTTTGAAAATTGGAGTAGAGAAGCATATTATTCACTAGTCTTCACAGTATATCATCTTCCATAAATTCAGCTTTAACCTATCTTTGAAGAAAATATAAAAAAGTGGGTAAACTCTTTTTAAAGGTGAAAGATTTCTTTCAGGATTTAGATATGGAGTATATGAGAAAAATCTAATTGAAATGTTTTTGCTTAAGAGGTCAAGAAGTTGTTTGGAAAAAAATAAATCATGAGAGTTTTGAAGTATACTCGTTTGACTCAAATACCAAAGTGGGTTATTGTATTAAGACATGTTAACTTGAGGTGTTCAGTAGGTGTTCATATTTAGTAAGTATATACATAAACAATGCTATCTTTGTTGCTTTTTACTTTTCTTGTTTAGAACATTTATGTACCTGTGACCTCCATCAAAGGTCTCCTAGTTTATTGTTTATAAATCGTTTGTTAAACACAAAAAGATCCATTTGCAAACAAGAAATAATACACCAAAGGCAAGTGACTAAATTGTTTCTCCGAAATATATTTTGCTAATTAAAAAATGAACTTTAAATTTAACTGAAACAGCAATTATTTGACAGTTTGGATAAAATTGAATCTCTCGTGACACTAATTTTCTCTTCAAAAATGTAGTATACCTCACTATTAGCTATTATTTGGTTTTATGTATTAACTAAGATTTTTTTAAATAGAAATATTCCTGTTTTACCATGGAATATTTTGGATAATCTATTCTTCTATAAGGTTTATATTAGATATCTTTGTATTTGTAACTTTGGGACATACGTAATCAAAGAATATCTAACAGTGGTCCTCAAACTATGGCCTGCGGGCCACGTATTATATTTGTATCTGTTTTGTTTCTTCATTGCAAAATAAGATATATGCAGTGTGCATAAGAATTCGTTCATAAGTTTTGTTTTTACTATAGTCAGACCCTCCAATGGTCTGAGGAACAGTGAACTGGCCCCCTGTTTAAAAAGTTTGAGGACCCCTGATAGAAGATAATCATGAAATTCACCAGTGCAATCATTGAACTTGAGTTTATGTGCTTCAAATAGAATCTAATATCTGAAAATGTATAAAATTAATCTTGTGTTTAGTAACAGAATCTTTAATAAAATTTTATAAATACTAATGGCTTATGTTATCTGATAACACATACTAGTATTTAATATTAATGGGAACTAGACCAGGATTGTATCTTGTATTTGTGTCATAGAAGAACTTATAATTAAAAAAGTAGGAGATGAAAAATTTGACATGAATACTGTTAAAGCAGATACAAAAGGATTTTAATAATATAATTTGATATTTATATAATGTTTTAAAGTTCTAAAAATATTCTTTGTAATCACTGGTAAGTGACATGGAGATCCTACATTTTGATTTGTAATGTCCCTTTTGACCCATGCAACATGATAACTATAAGAGAAACTAGCCATAATAAAGAATCATCTCTGATTTCCATTACCATGAAGAAAATTATAGGAAGTTATACTAAGACCAAAGTAGCTCTCCTTTTGGGACTAAATGCATGCTATTATTAATGAAAGTATAACTCTATAAGACAAGTAGAAATGTACCTTATATTGTCCCTTGAGCATCTTTGCTCATTGGTGTTTTTGTTCTCTTGCGGCCAGTAGAAAGCCTCTTTGGTACCACTGCCACTAGTTTTATATATCTAGGAACATGGGTAAAATATTTTTTCCCTCTGAGGTCCCCATAGCTGACAGCAACTACCCAAGTCACAAGACTCATTTTTGAGACCAAACAACTATATTCTGGGAACTTCACTTTGGAAGAAGCTCTTAAACTCTGGACTAATACAGAGATAAATTTAAATCGATAGAAATTTCTATTTAAACACGCACATATCTGGTGAGTATTTCTCTAGTATCATAGGAGCTACAATCAGTTATTTCTGATGCATTTACATTTCATAACTTGAATGTAAAAATTTTAAAAGGATCTGAGGGGATAGTACAGTGGAATTAGGTGGCATTCCTTTATACCTGGTTCAATTCTCAGTAGCATTTGGTTTTTGAGCAACATTGAGACCTGGAACATTGCTGGGTAGAGCTTCCCCCCCACCCCACCGCAACCTCACACATTCCCTGCATCTCTGTCAGCTCAGGGGTTACTGAGATAATTACTGGAACAACAGAGCCCAAGAAGAAGAGCATTCTGGGTCCCTTGCATTGAACTCCCAGTCCTGTTGACTAAAACCACTGGGAGCAGCTGAAAGTCCCCTGAGTATCAATTGGAATATTCACCAAAGCAAAACCAAACATTTTTTTGAGAAATTTTTATTTTTATTTTCACTACAGTGGATTTAAAAAATTTCACAGTAATATTTTAGGTACATAGTGACATTGAATCAGGGGTATTCCCACCACATTTTGTTAAATATTATTTAAAAAATGTAAATGCTTTTGAGAGAAATGTTTAAAGAATGATATTGAGCTGCAGAGATAATACAGGGGATAAAATACTTACATCATGACAACTCCAGTTGATCCCTGGCTCCCCAAATGGTCCCTTGAATACTGCCAAGAATGATTCCTGAACACACAGAGCAGGAGTAATCCCTGAGCATGATGGGTGAGGTCCATAGTCCCCATAAACCCAATTTCTTCAGGTCAGAGTTTTCATAAGGATTTTGTTCTCCCTGAATACTGTCCAGGTTACTCACTAAACTTTTCAAATTAGAGGAATTATATTTTGTTTCTTGAATCAATAATAATGGAAAAGCAATTATATATACATATATCTGAAATACAAGGACTCTTTATATAGGGTTATGTGTATTTATCCCTGTGAATTTTAGTTCTAATTCTTTCTTTATAAGTAAATAGACTGATTGCTACCTGATATATAGCAAATAGTAAGGAATTTGTTTTCATGAAAGCACTTTATATGGATAAAGCAATAGCAACCCTGAGGAGGTCAACTGATTTCAACTAGTATTCAAAGAAACAAAGAGTTTAGGAAGGGGATAAGAGGAATGTCTTCACCCTACTCTATCCTACACAGACCTCAGTTCCTCTGGGATCCCAGATCTGTGTTTGAAGACAGGTACATTACATGATTCAGAGTATGACAAAACTCATAAAAGACATTTTGGTTAGTTGTTTTTATTTTAGTTATGTTGTTTTGAAAATGAATCATTTTGAGAGTACAAAGCTGAGACAGAGTTCAGTTGAGAATGGGACAAATTGAGAAAAATGTCACAAGACCTCAATGCTATCAACAAGGATACAGAAAAGAGAGAAAACCAGTATTTTTTAAATAAAGTATTTTGTATAAGTTTTATTATATTTTTTTTGGGTGGTAGACATTCCAAGTTTCAAGTGGGTGTCCAGGAGCAGTGATCTTTAGGATGTTATTGTTTTTAATGTCACTTCTATACAGATTATCAATGATTATATGTCAAATATTCATCAAAGATTCATCAATATTCTCTTTTATATCTTGAGATATAATTTTTGAAAAAATAGCATTTAAAATGACAACTGATAAAAAAGTTTAATATCACAAGATGAACAATATTCATATTAAAAATAATAAAACTCTGGGGACTAGAATGATAGGACAGCAGGTAGGGCCTTTGCCTTGTCTGAGGCTGACCCATGTTATATCCAACATCCAATATGGTCTCCTGAGCTGGCCAGGAATAACTCCTGAGTGTAGACCCAGAAGTAATCCATCAGTGCTGTCAGATGTGGCCCAAAGCCAAAAATAAAATAATTTCAAATTTTAAGCAAAGATAAGTGATGGATTTAGATTCACTTAACATTATAAACAAATCAAATTGCTTTTTTCACATTAGTCCTTATCTTGTGCTTGACTGATAATATTTTATTTCTATGTAACAAATTCGCTAATAAAGGTGGAAAATTACAAAATTTATCTAAACTTTACTTAGTGTGAGACCAGGAACTTATATTGAACATTTACTCTGTTTGTTGTTTTGGTTTTTGGGTCATACCTGGCAGCGCTCAGGAGTTACTCCTGGATCTATGCTTAGAAATCACTCCTAGCAGGCACAGGGGACCATATGGGATGCCGAGATTCAACCACCGTCCTTCTGCATGCAAGGCGAATGCCTTGCCTCCATGCTATCTCTCCGGCCCCGAACATTTACTCTTAACTCCCAGAATGTCACAATGTTCATTTTAAGCTTATTTTTATATACTTATATTTAATTCTCCATGCTAAAAAATATTTGCTAAGAACCCATACTATGCTAATGTTGAGTTTTGGGGAATTCAGAATGATTACTGCCTGCTTAGAGCTTCCATTCCAGTTCCTAGAAAAATAACAGAGTTAATTACTATTAGTTAAGTTTTTCTGTTGTCTTTGTGAAGAAAAAATTACAGGGAGAAGCATGTCATATACATGAGAGGCAGGAAAGTTGTGCAGTTTCAATGTAGTTAGGAATGGACATTGGGACAGCTGTTGTAGAAAGCAATAAAAAAAATTCCTGAAAAATTTTAAATTCTATACTAGCCAGCAAATAGGGGGTTCATACACATGAATACGTAGAAACATAAGTTAGATTGTATATTAGGTTCAGAGAGCAATAGCACAATAATAAGGCATTTGCATTGAATGCAGCTGACCTGAGCACAATTCCAAGCGTCTTATATGAAGCCTAGGGGTAGGCTGCCAGGAATAATTTCTGAACTCTAAAAGTGTGACTTCCAAACCACACACACACACAAAGAAATATGAGTTAAATTATAGGTAGCATTATTTATAATAGCTAACCACCTAAGTGTCCAACTACAGATAATTGGATAGATAAATGGTTTATATATAAATTTAATTTGGCTTCAGCTATAAAATGTAATGATTTCTTGACATTGATAACAATATGGATGTACATAGAGGATTTAAGCAGAGTCAAATAGGGTAAATTGGTAAAAGTTAAGGGCGAATGGTTTGAGATAGTGGTTTCCAAACAATGATACAAGAAAAAGCAGTATATATTCCATAGTGATCACCTCTAAAGATGACGTACACCAGTTTTCAAGATTTCAATAACTGCTGTATTATTCAAGATAATATTAGGATTGATAATAACTTTGTTTTAAAAACTACTTGAAGATAACATGACTACATGGGCCTAGCTTTATGAGTTTATTTCTTTTATTTAACAGCAATAACATCTCACTCTATGGCCTGAATAATAATTTTATAAACAGATTAAAAAACTTCAAAGTAGACTAGAGTTCTAGATTAGTGGTCACGAGGAGTCTCAAGTCTCATCCCAAATTTCTGTTGGTTACGGTATTTTCACTTGTGTAAGTTTATCATTTCCAGAATGTTCTGGTTCCAAAGCACATAGCTCTCCTGTTTATTAATATAGAGGGTAGGAAGATATTAACTGATGAAATATGTGGATGACTCAGCAGACTAAAGAAAGCATTATAAATATTCCTTTTTATCAGTGCTCAAGTACATCCTTTTCTGGAGGTTTCACCTGTAGGCAAACTTGTAGAACCTGTTTATGGTCTTGCCAAAATCCTTACCCCACTGCTCAGTGTGCATGCCAAGCCACTTCTTTAGCTTGTATTGTTTTCCAGAAGTTTACAGCTGCCTCTCATTTCTGGAAAGTGCTTTGAAGTGTCCCCACACCTGTATTTGTCCATTTTATCTCATCACACCACAGTAATCCTTTATTCTCATAGAGAAGCTCAGAAAAAAAAAGTGTTGTATTGTGTCCTAGTGGTGACTTCTCTGCAGACTGCTCATTCTGTCCCAGCACTGGGATGGCATTAATTATTTTCCCACTTGAGATCTACTGTGCAGAAATTAAATAAGTATTCAGTTTTCAATAATATAGTTCTCCAAAGATTCTGAATATTTCAATTCACTTGTTTTCTCTCAACTTAGAAAATGAAGAAAAAAAGTAAAAATATAAAAATTACAAAAACTAGCTTAGAGATAGCACAGCTGGTTGGGCATTTGCCTTTTACATGGCTGATCCCATTTAGATTCCAAGTACAGCCAGGAGTAATTTCTGAGTGCAGAGCCAGGACTAACCCCTAATCATTGGCAAGTGTCCTAGCCCCCACAAATAAAACCTGGTTTAAAATATGAGTACCTGGGGCCGGAGAGATAGCACAGCGGTAAGGCATTTGCCTTGCATGCAAAAGGACGGTGGTTTGAATCCTGGCATCCCATATGGTCCCCTGAGCCTGCTGGGGGCGATTTCTGAACGTAGAGCTAGGAGTAACCACCGAACGCTGCTGGGTGTGACCCCAAAGCCAATAAATAAATAAATAAATAAAAATAAATAAATAAATAAGTAAATAAAATATGAGTATATAAAGATTATTCTTTCCATAAATACACCAAAAATACATAGTTAATTTAAGCCTCAGACTAAAATGAATATCTATAGCACTCACATTAGACAAGAAATTCCCTTACATAAAAAATTTAACTACATAGAAAAATGAACAAAGAATCTAAAAAATTACCTGAGTAGTCAAAAAAATAAAAACTAATTCCACAATTATATACTAAAATACAAATATGAAACTAAGTTTTTGACGTTTGAAGAACAATGGCAATACATACAGTATGTATTTATTAGTTTCTGCAATATCTTTAAATGATAATTTTCTAATACAGAATAAAAGTATAAATTTGCATACAAAAGGCCCATCAATTCTATCCAGCTCTTCTAGATAGTTCATAAATACCAGTTTTTCATGGCATTATTTCAAAATGAATAAGCTGGAATATAAGTGACTAGAAGGGATAAAGTTTTTATTATCAGGAAAATAGAAGTCAGAATGTCTAAATGCATTTGAGCTTAGTATGTTATTCGGAGTCAATTTAACAAATAAGGAAGACAGAAGAATATATGAAGATTTTATATACTTTATTTAGTAAAAATGTGGGACAAATAAAGTATTGCATAAAATCTTAGAAAATTAAAATTTGTATTACTATTACGTATAAACACACAATTACCTTTGTGGTGAAATGCAATATTTATCAAAATATTTTAAACAACTGCTAAATATTAACTAAACATGAATTATGTGCTATAAGATTATTTTGTTCATTATTTAAGTAAAATTATTTTTTCCATTTTAAAAAGTAGAAAATGCAGATAAGCGAA
Organism: Suncus etruscus; assembly: GCF_024139225.1. Classification (NCBI taxonomy): domain Eukaryota; kingdom Metazoa; phylum Chordata; class Mammalia; order Eulipotyphla; family Soricidae; genus Suncus; species Suncus etruscus. Next base: position 9,611,743 of record NC_064860.1, read on the forward strand.
GTTATTCAGTGGTATAAATGTCGTTTCCCTACACAAATTGAACAAGTATTTATCTGGCAGTGAAATTACAGAAATGAGTAAAATATGGGCACAGTCCCTGAGACAGTAGGTGGGAGTGCTAGACATGTTAATGCTAGTCACAGTGACATGAAAGAGACAAAGTACTCAAAACAGGAACCCTGATTTGACAAAGAGGAAATAACACTTGTGAACAGTGTAAAATTTTTTTGGGAGGAAGAGAACATTACACACATCATAAACTGCTCAGAGATGGAAGCAGTGAGCTTTGTGGAATGCTGAGTTTGAACTTTATGGGTAAAGGAAAGATAAACTCCTATAGTCCCACTGACACACCTAAAAATTCTATGTATTTTTAATCCAAACATGCTTGACATTTACTTCCTTTATTCTTTTTCTTTTTTTGTTCTTTATATGCTTGCTACTTCAATAAGATGTCTCCAGTTTTTTTATTGTTAATAAAAATTAAAATGTGTTTCATAATTTAAAAAGCAAATTAAAAACTATTCCAACTGCAACAGTTAAAATATTTTACATATTTGATCAAATCCCATGGTACAGATTGAGGTGTTGATGAAAGGGAAGTGAATAAAGATTTATCTAAGATATAGACTAAAAGTGTTAGTCTGGCTGAACATTTTTACAAAAGTAGTTCCTGGAAATAAATATCAAACAAAACCCTGACTTATGAAATCATCTTTAAAAAAAAAGATACAGATACATATTTTAAAAGATACATATTTAAAAATTCTAATTTTTGAATGTCAAACTCATGAAGATGGAAAATCCCTGTGGTTATGTAGGGCATTTAAATTTATTTCAAACCATGGGGAAACCCCTACACAATAATATATTTTAGAAGAACTAGTATTTTTTTTTGTACTGATGTTTAAAAGTGCCGATGCAAATGTATTTTAGGTTAAGGATTTAGCAATTTATTTTTTTTGCAAAGACATCAAGCTGAAATTTAAAGTCTAACTAAAATGGAAGACTATATGCAAATTCTACAGTCGTCTATAACATATAGGTCAGTTCAGGAAGTCAGGCATCCATTAGCATAGAAAATAAATCAAGAGATAGATTTTCTTCTAATGAATAACAAAAACACTAATTTTTTCAAGCATTTTTTATACAAGAAAATAAACTTCTGTTGAAGTAAGAAGGCCAAAGCATAAAAGATAATCACATACAAGAGCATAACAGGTAAAAGCCTGCAGGAAGAATGCAAGTAAATGCTTGTCTCACTTGTTTACCATCCAAGAACAGAGCTATTTAGGGGAATATGTATGGCATAATTGTGTGTGGTGTCTAAAACTGATAAAATAATTTTATACTTGGAAATAAAAATAATAAAGCCATAAGTTATCAATATAAGTCTAAGTTCTGTCTATGGACATATATGACATACAGAATTTATAGAGTCCATAATGCTTGATAATTTTACACAATAAAAACTGTAAAAAGAAGTAAAAAGAAAATCTGCAGAGATGACTGATGTTATTTTTCCACAAGAAATAATTATTGTATTTCCCAGTCTGGATTGTATTGATAATCTTGCCACTGTGATGGGGACCTATTCCTTATGCTTTATTGACTAAAATACTACAATGGACTGCAATTCTAGTAATAGAAATGACTGCAATTCTAGTAGTAGAATTGACTACAATTCAGTACTACAATTTGTGATATTGAAATCACATCCAAGTGGGAAACACCAGAGATATGTAACGGTGGCACCATGTTTATTGGTTTGGGCCATTGTCTTTGATGAGAATCTTTTAGTCTGGGTGGGTTGGTGTCGCACTGAATATGAATCCAATAAAACTTCCATTCCTGGACCCCAGCACAATTAAGAGATGTACCTGCAAACAGAGTAAACATTAATTCTCAGAGTACAATCTCTGGCGAGAACCATGGCTGTGCATGCAAGGACTTCCCAATCTGGTATGTGACATCAAGCAAGAACCCAGACTAACTTGTGCATAACCCCCAGTCATTGAAACAACAGTAGTAATAAAACAAACAAACAAACAAACAAAACGGCAATGGGTAGAGAAATTATGTGATTTCCATTGGGTTCCTTTGGAATATTTTATAAGATGTGGCTCTCATATTTTATGTAAGATGCTTGAAACCTTTGTGCAGTGAGTTGGCCCAGTACCACAAGACCATGATGCCCTTGAGATGCTTTTTGACTATCAGCATCAACTTTGAGGCAAGTGAATGAAGGTGCTTCCAGATGATTCCCACTATAATGTTTCAAATACTTGTATTATATAGATCATGTGCCCACTATTTATTTTCTAAATCACTGACCCACAAAATTCATGATAGTAATAAAATGGTAGTTTTAGCCAATAAGGTTTGAAGTAATTGTTTTAATGTATCAATAAAATTAAGAAACAATTTTCATTGTCAAAGTACTGAGATTGGGTGACCGGAGCAATGGAGTAAGCCGTAAGGCAGCTGCCTTGCTGGCCATCGCCTAGAATGGACCTCGGTTCAACCCCACGGTGTCCCATATGGTCCCCCAAGCTAGGAGCGATTTCTGAGTGCCATAGCCAGGAGTAACCCCTGAGCATCACCGGCTGTGACCCAAAAACCAAAACCAAACAAACTAACAAAAACAAAACAAAAAATACTTCCTTAGCTGGTTGACCTAGAAATCATACTGCAAGCTCATGGGATCCAAATATCTTAAGTAGTTTTCATTATTGTAATTATCTTTACAGTAATATATAAAAATTACCAATGACACAAGTTTATCCTACTAGTTAATTTCATCAGTATCACAATTACTAAAATTAGAATAGAATTAGTATATTTTAAGGCATAATGTTTTGGTACAGGAATGGCTTAGTTTTATTAGGAATGCAGATACTAAATATGATACTTATTCAAGTGGAAAGATTGTATGATAGTTAAGATGAACTGACATTATTATAGACATACATATATGCATATATGCTTTTTGTTTGGGGGCCACACCTGGTGACACTCAAGGGTTTGTCCTGGCTCTGTGCTTAGAAATTATCCATGTCAGGCTCTTAGGACCATATGGAATGCCAGGAATCAAACTCGAGTTGGTCGCATGCAAGGCAAATGCATTCCCTATTGTGCTATCGTCCTGGCCTTTTATCTGTATATAAGTATGTACTGACATTTAAATAAAATAAGAGTATTTCATATCATTATGATTACTCATGTTTATGTCAAGAATTCTCTAGGAAAGTAGAGTGATTCTCACCAAAATGATTTTATTTAAGCACCCTGCCTCCACAATCTGTAAAATATTTTATTCCTCTGTACTTAAGAGCCCACGTAATCTTCATTCTGGATATTATGTGTGATTTTCTCTCCAGCTGGAATATCCTCAAGGGTAGAGACCTTGACTTTTGCCTCTTTTCCTATATCCAACATCAATCAAGCATAGAACCTAATATTGAGCAGATGTGATTTACAAAATAACTTCTGAGTGAATTGACAGTATATACATGTTGGCAGAAATCTAAATTTATTTGATCAATGATATAGTTTCTTCAGTCATTATGGACACAAATTTAGCTGTAATTAAAATATCCTTGAATTATATTTAATTTAAAAATAAATGTCCACTATATGAAGCCACTGAGATAATGGAGCTTCTCTGTTACTGTAGACTTCTGTTCCTCTAATGATTTGATCTGCGTATTACCCTCAAAGAATGTATTTTCTCCAAATGAAAGTTTACCAAAATTCAGGCATCTCCTTGTGCAAGCAGGCTCAGTTATTTACTTCTGATTTGGTTCTGATTTGGCCCCCTGGTGAAGTGCATGTACATTTAAGTGCTTTATTTACACCCTTATTTATTCTCAATTATTATTCCCAAGTTTTTTATTCAAAATATTCACATTTCTTGAAGAGTTGGTTTATTTTTACCTACTCAGAATATGTCATCTGTTATTATATAATATAGATTGACCCACTAATCTGGGCGACAACTTTCTAGTAATTTTAAATTCTACTAGAAATATCATGGTGCCAGAGATCCAACCAATGTTGGCTGTTTGCAAGGCTAGCTCCTTACTCACTGTCTCTCCCTGGGCTCTGATTTCTAATAACCTAAAAATTCTGACTCAGCTTTTATCTTCTGATGTGACAATTCTGTTTTGTTATCATTTGTTAGTCTATATTCCTCAATTGGATTTCTAGCTTACTTACACTGAGAATAGCAGTGAGTCCAGTATAACCAGATCTATCACTATTCTAAATCCATTGCACTCATTCAGTATTTTATTATACTGCTCCTTGCCAGATTAAACAGCTGAGGACCAAGTGAGACCTAACCAGAACATTCCATAAAGCAGTAAACTCAATCAGAAGTTGGAGATATGATGAGAAAGGACAGACCCATTTATCGAGTACCAGGAGTTTAACCATATGTCAAAGTCAAAGAACAGTCATTTTAGTGAGTGGAAGTTCAGTCATTGTTCATCAAGTGTGGGAAAGTCAGTAAAGGAAATAAGAGTCACAAAAAACAGAATAATAGGAGTTAAGCTTTCATTGAACTGAATTGTATCCCACTTGTATCCTTCCAATCACATTTGTAGACTCCAAGCATAATTTTTAAGCTTCAACACAACTATTTATATGATAATTCTTTCCCCACATGCTATAGTTCTATGAAAATATTTGAAAGTGACATCAAAGGATATGATTCTCTTTAGTCAATTACATTATGTCACCATGGCTCAGTATTATATACCTCAGTTGATTTCATTTATAAGTCATTTCCTTAATGTACAAATAATTGATAGAGAATATACCAAAAAATAAAATTCCAGGAAACTTATTTATTTTATTGAATTTCTAGAAAGAATTCATTTTTCTTAAGTGTCTTCATGCCAAACTAAAGAAAACTAAATTACTTCTTCCCTGCAAGGTGAATCTAAATGCTAAACAAAGAATAAGTAGTATCATGTCTTTGAAAATGTAAAGAGTATTATTTGTTGTCTTGTGTTACTGAATATAGCATTTTTATTACAACTTGAGAATATATAACAATATCATTGGATTAACAGCATAGTATGACAATAAGCAAGTGATTATATTAATTTACAAATCCAATAAGTTATCTTTCATATTAAAATTTCTGTTTTTTCTCAACTTATTTCCTTATGAGATGACAAATATACTTTCATTCCTGGTCAATCTTTTACTATCCTATAAAATTATGTTAACCACTACCATAATCTTTACCAACCCATCTACATGATGGATTAGAGAATCTTTTCCAAAGATGTACAAAATGTATCAATTTTCCAAAAGCAGATTAAATTGTAAAAGTATTTACAGAAAATTAGGGCCGGTGAGGTGGCGCTAGAGGTAAGGTGTCTGCCTTGCAAGCACTAGCCAAGGAAGGACGGCAGTTCAATCCCCAGGCGTCCCAGAGGCAATTTCTGAGCACTTAGCCAGGAGTAACCCCTGAGCATCAAAAGGGTGTGGCCCGAAAAAAAAAGTATTTACAGAAAATTTTAATTTTCTATCATAGGTCTCATAATATCATTTGATAGAAACATTTCTGATAATCGCTATTGACTCCATACATTCACCATAAAGAACTATGAAAAGCAACTTAATGGTTTATCTCTGAGATTTGCTGTATACCTAATAAAACTGTAAAGCAGAGGCTTTATTTAAAAGAAAAGTTAGTTTCCAACTTTTGAGGAAAATTTTTAGAATTTTCTACTTGTTTTGTTCATACATGCAGTTTAGCAACATGTCAATTCTTTTTTGTTTTTGTTTGTTTGTTTGTTTGTTTTGGTTTAGGGCCATACCCAGTGATGCTCAGGGGTTACTCCTGGTTATGTGCTCAGAAATTGCTGCTGGCTTTGGGGCCATATGGGACGCAGGGGTATCTAATCGCAATCTGTCCTAGGCTAGCGTGGGCAAGGCAGAGAGGCCTTACTGCTTCCGCCACCACTCTGGCCCCAACTCATGAAAAATTTTAATGTCTCAAGTAAACCATCTCCTAATGTCAGTCCCTAAATTCCTAATTCAATGAATGACTAAACTGTGACAAAACTTCAGAAATTTTGTTATCACCAATAGAATATATGAAAGTTTCAAATTTCTAAAAACTGATACAAAACTATTTTAGAAGAGTATGTTATTATAAAGATTGCAAACTATAATTTTGTACTGATGTTAATATAGCTACAAAGATTATAATTAAAATTATAGTTCTGGGGCCGGGCGGTGGCGCTAAAGGTAAGGTGCCTGCCTTACCTGCGCTAGCTTAGGAAGGACCGCGGTTCGATTTCCCGGCGTCCCATATGGTCCCCCAAGCCAGGAGCGACTTCTGAGCGCATAGCCAGGAGTAACCCCTGAGCGTCACCGGGTGTGGCCCCCCCAAAAAAATTATAGTTCTACTTCCTATTCACTAACAAACTAATTGGAATATTACACTACACACTACCAAAATTTCACAATTATAATGGTTATATATCCACTTGGTTGGGTGATGGATACTAAACATCTATACCTACCAATGTATCCAGACATCATAAATCCATAAAAAATCTGAAGAGATCAAAAAAGATGTAAAGGCATCTCTTTTTAATTTCAATTTTGATGTTATTTATGATTTTTTTTAGATTTTTTAAAATTTTGACCAGGGAACATATTTGGAGGGTTCAAGGCTTGCCCCTGGCTCTGTGATCAGGGGAATTCATGGGCATCTAGGGTACTGGAGACCAAGCCTAGATTGAAATCAAGCAAGGCAATTTACCCTATCTTCTGTATTATCTCACCACCCCTGTGAATTCACTTTTTACTTGATTTGAGATACATTTTTTTCCCCTCAGACATAGTTACTTCTGCTTTTTTGCCTCTGGACCTGGGATGAGACTCTCATCATTAGCTGCCCAGATTATCAGCCGTCTTTAGGGTGTATGTTGGAATTACATGATTGATTGTACTGGATGTCCAGTATTCTGTCCACAGATCACAGACAAAGAGAGACAGCTCATATGGTAAAAATCATACAGTAGTGAATTATGTTAACGATCAGGTGGATTCAGTTTCATGAAATCTTGAAAGCAAAGACCTTTCCATAGCAGTGAAGACTTGAAGACGAGAAAAGGTAGCCATGAGTAAAGGAATGTGCATAGCCTCTCTAAGCTGGGGATGTTAACTGAATGGATTTTGTCATAAAACTGTTAGAAGTAACTTTGACTTATCAATACCTAGAGAGAAGGGAGCCCACTGAAAAGTTTAGTGGATTTCTGAACCCTCAAATATTAAGATTTTGCATTATTATGAGTTTAATTCTACATGTTTGTGTTGTTGTGTTCCAACAGCAATATATGTATACCAACTATAAGTGAGACAAAAGAACTTTATATCTACTTTATATCTACTGATAGCTATCTGTATGATATCTATTGATATCTATTGATACCAACTATAAATGAGACAAAAGAACTTTATAGCTACTGATAGCTATCTGTACGATATCTATTGATACCTTGAGTCAAAGATAACCCAAGAAAAGAGAAAGTCATCTTTTCTAATTTTATTTTAATTATAGAGTCAGCTTTTAAGTTTTTATTTGTGATCTGGATTTTCACTGAGATGCTTTTGCAGTGATAAGGAAACTCTCAAGGTGAGATAGCCTGTGTTGTGTATTAAAAATATAATGCCACTCTTTGCTAATCACAGGGTCAAATCCAAATATCTTTTTTTTTATTGTTGTTTTTGGGCCAAACCCGTTTGACGCTCAGGGGTTACTCCTGGCTATGCCCTCAGAAATCACTCCTGGCTTGGGGGGACCATACGGGACGCTGGGAGATCGATCGAACCGTGGTCCGTCCTATGCTAGTGCTTGCAAGGCAGACTCCTTACCTGTAGCACCACCTTCCCGGCCCCAAATCCAAATATCTTAAAAGAAATATTCACATTTTCTGCTCCAGTTAACATTCTTACCAACAACTACTTTGTTTTGTAGGGGCCATAGCTGGTTATATTCAGAGTGCCAGGTGTTAAACCCAGTGCCAGGGATTTAACCCAATTCAGCTATATATAAGGCTGACCTTGTATATTTGACCTGACCCAGTGTAATATCTCTTCTGCCCAGCAACTACCTGTTTAGAATTAGTCTATCATTAGTAAAATTTATCCAAAGCATTCTTGAAATATGTTAATGAGTTTCCAATGGGATGACCCTATTCTAGTCTTTACCAGTGGAATCTTAGAAAAGAACCTCTTTGGGTATAGTTAACAGAATCCAAAGTAGAATTTTAGACCTACCTTTTTTTTTTGTTTTGTTTTGTTTTTGTTTTTGGGCCACACCCGGCTATGCTCAGGGGTTACTCCTGACTGTCTGCTCAGAAATAGCTCCTGGCAGGCATGGGGGACCATATGGGACACCGGGATTCGAACCAACCACCTTTGGTCTTGAATCGGCTGCTTGCAAGGCAAACGCCAATGTGCTATCTCTCCAGGCCCTAGACCTACCTTTTTGGATAAAGGTGATGGTTGCTGTGATGATCATCAAGAGAGACCAATTGTATTTAATGAAGTGAGTTGATGGTTTTCTCATTATCGATTGGTATTGAGGGCTTAGGGATGGAAAATTATCTCATTGTACATCAAGGGCAGTACATATTATCTTCATTTTATTACAGCTGATATTTCCTTTGGCTTTGGTGCTTGAATGCACTAATGCTTATCATTCTTTACTAGAAATCTCTTCTTTTTCCACAGTGTATCCTATGGAAAGAATTTGCAAAAAGCAAATTACAAGAGGGAATATACATTAGAAGGATAATGTTCTATCTTCCTGTATATGAAATATCTACAGTAGTTAAACTTGACTTTCTCAATAAGTCAAGGCAGTCTAGACTCGTGGTATTTATACTTCAATTTTCAATTCACATTGCACTTTATTTTGATGCTAAAATTGTTCTACCTTTGCCCATTGGGAGGATATTTTTCAGTTTGCTCCTGTGTCCCTTTGACGTACTCAGATTATTGTTTTTATGTTTTATTTTTGTCGTTGGTTTTGTTTTTAGATTTGAGCACTTCCTTACTTTCTGGCACTCCAAGATGCATCAAAGTCATCTTGTATATTTCCTGCCACAGTCCTGAAATAGTTTTCCTCCCCACCAGAAATACCTAATCACTATTATTGGTGAAAAATATTAAGAGCTCTAGCTTCTTAAAATGGGTTGTGACTGTAGGGAGCACACATCTAAATATTGAGTCACCAAATTAAAAAAAAATGGCTACAGTAAAAATGTTCCCAAACATGCAATAACCAACATTGGCTTCAAAATAATTTATGTGATAAATCTGAGGTATTTTGATAGTACCCACCCAACTATGTTGCATTTCTCAGGTGTGAAGGGAATCTGAGTAGAAATATTTTAAGAGTACTGTCCTGGTCAAAGAGATAGTATAATGAATAGGGCACTGGCTTTCCATACAATAAACTTGCTTCTAGTCCCTAGCACTCCTATAGGATTCCCCAAGCACACCAGGAATGATCTTTCAGTGTAGAAACATGAATAAACATAGTGGGATGTGGTCCTAAAACAAAAATAAATAAGTGAAGGAAGTAGAGGAGTAACTTTCCTTTAGTAACCGAGAAACTAAGTGGTGAGTGCATTGCTATTGAGGAGTCATTATTTTTAGACCTCCTCAGGTGACAGTTTAAGTATATGGGTAAATATTTTCTTTTCTTTTTTGGGGGGTGTCACACCCGGCGATGCTCAGGGGATTCTCCTGGCTCTATGCTCAGAAATCGCTCCTGGCAGGCACAGGGGACCATATGGAATGCCGGGATTCGAACCACCATCCTTCTGCATGAAAGGCAAACGTCTTACCTCCATGCTATCTCTCTTTTTGTATATGTGCATACTTATATGTATTTTATATGTATTTTAGATGAAAATATCGATGCTAAGCTTAAAATGGAGTCATGAGTTTGTAAAAATTTATATCAATGTACTAAATTCTAATTCATAATTGCATAGGTCATTTAAGCACCTTATGCTCACCTGTAGTCTTCTACTCTAACAAAGAGGGGAACATTTCTTTGGAATATAAAGGACAGGTGAAACTTTAAGGAAAGAATAAAAGAAGTAAAAATTGAGTTTACTAGACAATAAGGAATCACTAAAGACAAGATTGTTTTTGCAAAAATATTTAAAGAAAAATTTGATGAGTATTAACAGTTGGGAGTTCAGACAATTTTAGTTGTGCCATTGTATATAGATTTCAAACATCAGATACATGAAAATCGTCTGTTAATTTTACTGGAAAAAAAACACTAATTATATCTAGCTTGAGACAATGATTCAATTCATAAGTATCGGGGCTCAGGACATCTTATTTTTAATGAGTAAAGTCCCCCAATGGTTTCATATATTTGGAAGTCTGCGTTTCTAATCAAAAGGTAAGAACCTGACCTCAAGTGTGGCAGAGGAAACCACAGACAGGGCACAGATGAAGCAGACTTGGTATTTTGTCTGCAGATCTGAGTTTTTCTATATGACTCAGTTTCAGTTCTGAGACTTGCATTACCGAAGCATCAGAAGAAACAATGAATTCTTTTAAGCTATACAGTACTATTTCTCAGAATTGCTGCCTGAAGTTGACTGTAAAATTGAATACTACATTAACGCACATGGTTTGTGGTTGTGTCTAACAAGTTGGGACAAAATAAAGAGACTTAATGTGTCATCCCTAATGTTTACTTGCCTAATATCTTAAAAGTGTGGTGGAGCTTACTGGGAAAAAAAGGGAGAGGAGATTTAATTCATCACCATGAGAGGTATTAACTACTTCACCCCTGGTAGCAAAGTCATTGTTTGTGGAATGAAAAAGTGAATGGTTGAATGAGTGGAAAGAAAACATGCTTAAATTTGAAAGGTTTATAGGAAGTCATTAAAACAACTTTAAGCAAACTATTATCAATAATGTCCTGCTATTAAATATTTTCAGAAATAACAAAGTAATATTTCCAGAAAGGTTCTACGGTTTTTGACAGCAACTAGATGCAAGGGTAAGCAAAAAGAGAAAAGCTCCGAGACTCTTTTGTATGTACCTTATTTCTTATTACCAAAAATTCTTCCTCTGGGTGTTTCTATTTGGTAATGACCAGCAGTAGAGAGATTATTCCAAATAAAACATTCCTAAAGGGAGATGTCCTGGAGTGTATTGTTGAGACAGATTTATTCCTGGTGCTAGTTTCTTTCTTTGGAAAATTCAGCCAAGGGTTATATCAAACTTAGAAAAGATCAAGAAAATGTTAGTGCTACATTTATTTATTTGATTTATTTGCTTTATTTGTTTCTACAAAATTTAGTTGTGAATAAATAATATGGGCAGAATTTACAAATATTCTTGCATCATGAAAAAATTTTTTGAGTGTTAATAATATTGTTTGTTACATTATCAAACTATTTTCTCAGCCATTTGCTAGAGCATAATAGCTTAAAAACAAAATAACCATGAAGAATGTTTTAGCAATTAGGATAGCTTTTTTTTTTTCAAAACTACCTAGAGTAATTCCTTATAAAGGGCAAGAGACCAAATAGAAAGCAACAAATTCTTATCCAACTCTGACTACTGAGCTCCCAGTCACTTGAAAGCTATATCTATGACTGGTCTTTGTTTCTAGTAAAGAACATGTGATGTTTTGCTTTTTGTTTGTTTTTAGGGGTAGACATACTCAGTTGTAATCAATACTTATTCCTGTTTCTGTCGTCGGGGATCATTTTTTGTGGTGCTTGTGGGACCATAAATAATGATATGATGTATAAAAATTTAAATAGGAATTTAGAAAGTCTTTGATTAAAGGCAAAATTATATAATCCCCTCTACTGCCCCCATTTTATTTTGTAAGTAGGGATACTGTTTTTAAATTATTTTAAGTAGACTTTATTTGACTTATTAGGAATATAATAATAGTCATATTCTATTAAAGAAGACATTTGCCTATTCTTTTATTTATTTATTATTTTTGGTTTATTTTGGAGCCATACTCAGTGGTGCTCTTGCTTTGTGTCATTGGTACTACTGTGGGGTTCAGTGTACTTGGGGGGTCTATTTGGGTTAAATGTGTACAAGGCAAATGCCTGACCCAATGTACTAATGCTTTAGCTCCTGAGATCTGACTATTCTAACAAAACAAAGGCATTTCTGGCCACAGTGGCAATGGCACATATTCATAAGACATTATAAACAACTATTTTATGGAACTAATGAGGTAACTGACACAGACAAAGCAGCTATTGTTTGAAGGACCTGAGTCACTCCCATGTCATAGCTATGCTATTATCTAATTCAACTGTATCACATGGCATTTTGGAAAACTAATATAACTGTAAAGTATATACTATTTATTATAAATAATGCTGACTTCAATCCTACATTGATTGACATTGCCAAATTTTTATGTAAGTAGTAATTAAATGCCAGACTCAAACTATATACTGTAGGTATTCCTTTTGAAACTATGTGACTTTTTCACCTCATTTTTGGGCCACACCTAGTAATGTTCAGCCACTACTCCTAGCTCTGCAATTAAAAAATGACTCCTGGCAGTGCTCAAGGATCATGGGATAGTAGGGGTCAAAACTGGGTTAGCCACATGCAAAGCAAGTGCCCTACCTGTGTGCTCTGGCCCCACAACTAGGCAACATTTAAATTATTGATGACATACTGCTTTAATAGCTGATATTTGTCGTAAATTCCAACGCAATAATTTTAAACATATATTTCATATTTAATGACTTTAACACTTGCTTTCAGATATATTGCAACATTAATGTTATCTCCTTAAAATACATGTATTTGTAATTAAAAGTCTGACTTATTTTTTTTCTTTTTTTTTATATAAAACCTTTATTTAAGCACCATGATTACAACATGATTGTAGTTGGGTTTCAGTCATAACTGGCTTATTTTAAATGGTTATCTCTTGATAACTACAATTGCTATATGTTTAGTATAAAGGCATGAGCTTAATTGTTGCATTTGTATAAATTGTTTACAAAAATAGCAAATAAGTCTACTCAATTTGTTTAAAAACTCACAGATGCCCCTTTATTTCCATTTGTTTTTGGTCTAAATAACCTGACTAGAATTTTTATTTCCTGTAGAAGAGTGGATCTTGTCAGGCTCAATCTTAAAGAAAAATATTCTTAATTTTGTCAGTAAATATGCTAGTTGTGAGCTTGTTGTTTATAGCCTTTGGCTATATAGAAACGTTTTTATCCTCATGTTGTAGTTTTTATCATAAAAGCATCCTAAATCTTATTGAAAAATTTCTCTAAATCTGTTGCTTTTGATGTGATACATTATAACTATTGAGGTGCATATATTTCATCAGTCTTGCATTTCTAAAATTAAATGAAATTGATCATGGTGTCATGTTTTTTGGATATATTGTTAAATTTGGTTTACTAAGATTATGTTGTAGATTTTAGTATCTGTGACCGGTCAGGGTGTGTGTGTGTGTGTGTGTGTGTGAGAGAGAGAGAGAGAGAGAGAGAGAGAGAGAGAGAGAGAGAGAGAGAGAGAGAGAGAGAGAGAGAGAGAGAGAGAGAGAGAGAGAGGGAGAGAGAGAGAGAGAGAGAGAGAGAGAGAGAGGAGAGAGAAAGAGAGAGAGGAGAGAGGAGAGAGAAAGAGGAGAAAGAGAAAGAGAGAGAGGGAGGAGAGAGGTCTTTATTTTTGGTCAGGGCAATGTTAGTCTCATAAAACGTGCAAAGAAATGTATATTTTTTAAATTGGCATAGAGAGTTTGAGAAAAAGCATTAGGTTCCCTTTGTTTTGTAGGCTCACAAAATTATTTGTTCTTGGCTTTTGTTTTAGGATAACTTTTAAATTATTATTTTAATTTATTTTGCTTGAACTTGTTCTGTTCAAGTTTTCTGTTTCTCTTAATTCAGCCTTTAAAAGTTGCATGATTCTAAGCATTTTTCAATTTCTTCTATACCTTCCAATTATCAGTGTACTTAAATGTACTTACATACATGGTAGTGTCTTTTAGATTCCCAGAGTGTTTACTGTAATTTCTCTTGCATCTGAAGAAGACTATGAACAACAAACTTATAAGAGGGTGCACTCACACTTGTTTTGTTGTGGTTAATTGAACCAATTTCTCTGCCTCATATATTCTGTTCTTGGAGAAATTTTTTTGAGGCACCTGAAGGAAACAGGTAAAATATTCTGGGCAGAGTATCTATCAAGATACACCATATGTAAAGAAAAACGGAACTGAATACTGAGCATAGTCTAAACTCAAATTAGTTGACTTGGTACAGGTTTTGAATTAGTTCTTTCAAATCAAAGAGAACTTTTTTTTTATTTTTTATGGAATATAAATTATTCTTTACAGTGATGGAGGGATGACTAGGATTTGTAAGGCTGCTTAAGTGAATCATCTAAATGACAGAAATTTTAAGGACATGGGACATTAAATATAAATTCTGTTGGGAAAATTTAAGTGCCTAAGCAGTAACTTTTTAAAAATGGTCTTTATTTTCAAAGTATAATTTATAGTTGTTTCCAGATAGATTTTTTTTTTATAAAAATAATGAATAGTGAGTGTGTAACAATTCAGATTTAAACTTCCATGGAAGTTACAGGCCTTATGTACAAATGAGTAATCACCATTTTCATAAATTTTTCTTAGCAAATATCTCACTTACATGTTTTTTTTTTACCATTTTACCATTATTACCATTGTAACTTCTGTTTCTTCCCAAAAGACATAGATAGACAGATGATAATTTCCCAAGGATAATTCTTTGGGTAGTCAAGAGGTGACTGGAATACCAATCTGAGGTCAGAACATGTTACTCCTATCTTGGTATTCAGTCTTGGGATCTGACTTATATCCTGTAACTCCTAAAACCATTTCCAATCTTGGAAAATTGTACTGCTTCTGTCATTTGTTTTCCATGTCTTACTCAAATACAATGTGGAGACATGGAACAACATCATTGATAGTAGTTGTAAAGTTAGCTTCAAATCATCACTTTTGACCTATATTTTCTGCAAAGATAGAATACATCATGAATTTCTAATAATTATAATTCAGGAAAGGTACCAAAGTCTAATTTTTCTGCAGATTCCTGAGTGCTCTTTTATATCTTAAAAAAAAAAAAAGCCTCAATGTAAGATTGAGACCTGGAAATCTAAAGATTAGCTCATTAAACCAGAATGAAACTAATTCTATAACTTGCCCTGATATTGCCTACTGAAAGATGATTTTTTCATAAAATGAAAGTGATGTGTGTGAAGTAAAATTGTTCTTTCTTTTTTTTGAAAAAATTTTAGAGAGAAATAAGGGGAGATAAAAGAGAAATACAAGTTCCAGAGAGGACACAGGCTTCTCTGTAGGGGAAAGTAAAACCAAAGGGAAAGAATTTTTAATTTAATTATTAGGCATAACACTATTTTTTGAGAATAATTATTTTAGAAAATTTTACTTGTACTCATTAGGTTAAGTTATTTTTATTTATTAATTTTTATTCACTTAAAAATCTTATATAGGAGCTGGAGAGATAGTTCAGTGAGCAGGAAGTTTGCCTTTCATGCGGCCAATATGTGATCCCATATAATCCCAAGTCCACCAGGAGTGAGAGTTCTCTGTCACCTTCTTTCCCTCATCCCAACAACCAAAGAATTTCAGGAAAAGCATTGTAGAGATTTGATACTTGATACAGAAAAATTATTTTTCGTTATACTAATCATGGACCATCTCCCTAATAGATTTTGGAGGGGTGGAGCTTAATTCTTCTGGCAACATTTTGAATACTAAAAGGACTTATGGCTCTCTAAATAATGTCCAATATATCTGCGCATAAACATGTATGAAGTATGTCTAAGGCATTGACATTTTGTATGCTAGGATGTTTCTATTTGCTATTGGAGCAGGAAGATGGAGGGCCCTGAGAAAGTATTTGGGGTGGAGACAGAACTAGCCCAAAGACATTGAAGCCTTTGATTAAAAAAAAAAAAAAGGACCTATCTCAAGAGCCCAGAAAGTCAATGAGATGCAGAATTTTAGGTCTTTCTGAGGAGATTCCTTAGAGAAAGAGCCTTTAAACCTCTTGGGAAAGAAGCTCCAGCACTGTTACTAAGGCCCTTGACAACCACCCTAGCAAAGGAAAGCAAAGTTTGAGAAAACTTGGGTGCAAAGGAAGCTTGGATATGTGTTGCTGCCTGGAGCATCTGACCTACTTCCATGGTGTCTGAGCTCATGCTCCCTCGTATATTCTTTTGAGATGTGCTTTTTCATACCTTCCTGTTGAGGAGTCTACTGGGGTTCTCTACTCTGGAGAAGCCCATGTGTCCTCTGAAGCTTATATATTATATTAAATTACCTCTCTTTCCTTCCCTTCATTTCCCATTAAACTGTTAATCTACTAAAATTATTTCTTTCTGTGAGGAAAAGGTGATGGGCTGGAAAGGCCTAGAGAAGATCTAGAACTGATGTTGCTTTCCTGCAAGGAGAAATTACTTGCTCTGGCCCGAGCTCCCAGATTCTCAAAAAATTTGGTAATTGAATCATATCCCACACTATGCAGAATATGGGGATAATTGGTACACCTTGTTGGCTGCCCTGTAAGGCTGGTAAGGGCTCTACACAAACCCTCTTCAGTCCTAGATCTCCCAAGCATTTCCTGAGTGACGGAAATAGACAAAAATAGATAGATATTCTGCTTGAGGTGTGGTCTCTCTCCTCCCACTTAACATAAATCACCCTGAGAACTCTAGGAAATTATTTTAATAGTCCAATTAACATCTGGTTGATTCTTCCAATTCTTCTGTATCTTTCTTTACTATTGTCTTCTTTTTTCCCTTGGAAACATTTTTATTTCCAAAGCAGTGAAATATCTGGTAGTGAAATCTAGTCTTTCAAATTTAGTCTAGGGGCAAAAAAGATAGAATAGGTATTAAGGTCTCTTCTTCCATGTGTGATGATCCTGAATCCCCGATATCACATCTGTGTCCAAGCACTGTCAGGAGATTTTCTATGCAAAGCTGAGTGTATCTTCAGAACCCCCTAAAATATTTTTTTGAGAAAATTAGTTTTGAGTTAACTGGTTTGTTCTAGTCACGTTTTTTAGTTCTGTATAGTACTTCTACTTTATTTGAATATGATATATGCAATACATTTTCCTTTGCATTTATATGCTAATTAAACTAACTAAATTAAATAAGCACAGACCTTCTTAAAATATAAAAATTCAATTACAGTGCCAGTCGTGTTCAGGGCTTATTGTTAGCTCTGCTCTCTTGGATACCTCCTAGTGAGCATGGAGATTTATGGTGTACCTACCGTGCTATCTCTCCTGTTCAAAGTTGCAATTTTTTAAATCACATTTGCATTCAGATTTTCCCTTTATTTGTACTGTGTTGGCTTTTTACACATCTCATTGTTAGAATTTGTTAGAAGAAAGTAGAAGTAATTTTGAGTCCAGAGAGATAGTACAATCGGTAGGGCACATACCTTGCATGTGGCCCTAACCTGTTTAAATTCCCAGCACCCCATATGGCTCCCTAAGCTGACGAGTTGTGATCTGTGAGTGTAGAGCCAAAAATAAATAAATAAGCCCTGAGCACTGATGAATGTGCCCCCCACCCCAAAAAAGACAGGGAAAGGTTGGTTTAAATAAAGGGAGAAATAAAAATTTCAAATACTAAATATATTATGTAAAATTAGCATGTTCTTACAAGTATTTGGCTCTTGAAATCTGAAAAATTTATTTCCTCCTCTCTTCTCTCCTCTTTTCCCCTTAACTTTTCTCTCCCTCTCCTCTCTTCTCTTCTCTTCTCTCTCCTTTGTCACACTCAGCTCTGAAATATTTACTATTGAACTGTTCACAAGCCTCTAAAGCAAACATTTTTAAACTTACTTAACTTACCATCCTATTTATAGGAATAAAAAAATAATTATCATCCCCCTAACTTCTTTAAGGGAACAAACTAAAGCAACCCCCACCTCCCAAACTGCACCCAAGACTACTTCCAAACTCCTTGAAACCTTCCAGTACTCCCTGGGGGAAGGTCATGCCCACTTTGGGAGCTTTACAGGAAACTTGACTCTAAGCCACTCTTATTAACAGCAACTACATCTTTTCTGTTCAAAACTAAAGTTTTGAAGGCATTTTCTTTATTTCTAGATTTCTTCCATTTCTTGTTTGAGTATTCCACTTAGATCATACTGTGACCAAATACCCTTTGCAATTTATATTCAGAAGTCAGTCTTCACAGCAAGGTGTTGACTTGTTGCAAAGACCATGTTCCCTCAGACATGTATTTTTAACTACACTCAGACTCTTGCTAATTTTTGCTCTTTGCAAATTTGTTCTTTCTCTTCCAAACAAAATCAAGTAATTCCTAGGCAATGGAAACTACTTGCTTTTGTCTACTTCAATTGCTGGCTTTTGTCTACTTTCAAGCCTGTGAAGATTCCCAATTGTATGCAAAGTAGCAGCTATACTGGCCCTTAAATCCCTGCATGACCCACAGGCTTCTCTTCATACCTTGGCATTAGCCTGCTTTCAGCCACACATTTTCAAACCTTTGTTATTTCTTACCACTCACTGACTTGTCCTTTTGAAGCATTTTCTTAATTAAAATTTTGCTTCATGCCCTGTTACCTCCTCTTTAAAGTCTTGATGTCTTTTATTTATTTATTTGTTTATTTATTTATTTTTATTTGGGGGGTTTGGGCCACACCTGGCAGCGCTCAGAGGTTACTCCTGACTTTATGCTCAGAAATCGCTCCTGGCAGGCTCAGAGGACCATATGGGATGCCGAGATTCAAACCATCAACATTCTGCATTCAAGGCAAACACCTTACCTTCAAGAGAATATGAAGATAGAAATCAGAAAACTCCAAACTGAAATTTCAGGTCAAATAACAGGTCTGACAAACTCAGTAGATGAATTGAAGAAAAACATGGATGAGCTTTCCCACAGGTTAACAGCAGCTGAGGATAGAATTAGTACACTGGAAGATGAGATGAATAACAACTCCATACAGTAGAAGAGATTGGAAAAGAGCCTTAAAGCAAATGATCAAACAATGGAAAAATTACTCAAAGAATGGGAACAGAAGAAAATAGAAGTCTATGATAAGTTCAACAGAAACAACTTAAGAATCATTGAAGTCCCAGAGTCCCAGGAAGAAAATCTCCAGGAAGAATCAACAGTCAAGAACATCATTAAAGAGAAAGTACTAGAGCTAAAGACTACATGCGATCAAATTCTGCATGCCCGAAGAGTACCAACTAAAAGAGACCACAGAAAAAACACCCCGAGACACATCCTAGTCACAATGACGAATCCCACAGATAGAGACAGAATTCTGAAAGCAGCAAGATCGAAAAAAGAAACTACATTCAAGGGAACATCCTTGAGATTTATTGCAGACCTGTCACCTGAAACACTCAAGGCCAAAAGGCAGTGGTGGGACATAGTGACAAAACTCAATGAAATAAATGCTTTGCCTAGAATACTGCACCCAGCAAAACTCACTTTCAGGTTTGAAGGAACAATACATGGTTTCACAGAGAAACAACAGCTCAGAAACTTCACAGACTCAAAACAATTTTTAACAGAAAAACTGAACGGCCTACTTTAAGACAAGACTGACCAATAGACACACCAAACTTCGATATAAAGACGACACTAACTCCCAGGACAATTCTTTCTCTCAATATCAATGGACTAAATGCACCAGTTAAAAGACACAGAGTGGATAAATGGATCAAAAAACTCAATCCAACCTTCTGCTGCCTACAAGAAATGCACCTGAATAGTCAGAACAAAAATAGACTCAAAATAAAAGGCTGGAGGAAAATCATCCAAGCAAACAACACCCATAAAAAAGCTGGAGTGGCCATATAATATCAGATAATGCAAACTTTATACTCAGGAAAGCTGTAAGGAACAAAGATGGATATTTTGTATTAATCAAGGGATATGTATAGCAGGAAGAAATCACTCTCCTAAACATATATGCACCAAATGAGGGGCCAGCAAAATATTTAATACAATTGTTGATGAATCTGAAAAATAATATCAATAACAACACAATAATTGTGGGAGACCTCAACACGGCATTGACAACACTTGATAGGTCAACCAGACTGAAACCCAAGAAGAATATACTAGATCTGAAAAAAGAAATGGAAGAAAGAGGACTAGTAGATATATAGGACACTCCACCCCCAGAAACCTGGATACACATTCTTCTCTAATGTACATGGGACATTCTCTAGGACAGACTACATACTAGCACAAAAAATATACCTCCATAATATCAAGAGGATAGAAATTTTGCAGGCTACCTTCGCTGACCACAAGGCCCTGAAATTATATGTGAACTACAAAGGGACACAAAAGAAAACCTTTAATACATGGAAGTTAAACAGCCTAATACTGAATAACCAGTGGGTCCGAAAAGAAATCAAAGATGAAATCAAAACCTTCCTAGAAACAAATGACAATGGAGACTCAAACTATCAGAACCTACGGGACACAGCAAAAACGATACTGAGAGGAAAATTTATAGCTTTGCAAGCACACATCAGGAAAGAAGAAGGGGCATACCTGAACAGCTTAATGACGCAGCTCATAGAAATAGAAAGTGCTCAACAAAAGGAACCAAAATAGGGAAACAGAAGGAAATAACAAAGCTGAAAACAGAAATCAATGAAGTGGAAACCTGAAAAACAATCGAAAGATCAAGGAAAGCAGAAGTTGGATATTGAAAAAATAAACAAGATTGATAGACCACTGGCAAAACTAACAAAGAGAGAGAGAGAAACTTGATAACTCATTTAGGTATTAAAAAGGAGAGATAACTACTGATATGGCAGAGATTCAAAGAGTAATCAGAAACTACTTTGAGAGACTCTATGCCACTAAAAATGAGAATCTGGAAGAAATGGATAAATTCTTGGACTCTTATAATCTCCCACGGTTGAATGAAGAGGATGTAGCATATCTAAACACCCCCATCACTATTGAGGAAATAAAGACAGTAATCAAATGTCTGCCCAAATACAAAAGCCCGGGCCCAGATGGATTCACTAATGAATTCTTTCAAACCATTCAAGAGGAACTACTACCAATCCTGGCAAGACTCTTTTATGAAATCGAAAAAACAGGAACTCTTCCAAATATCCTTTATGAAGACAACATCACCTTGATAACTAACCAGACAGAGATGCTACAAAAAAAACCGAAATTTACAGACCAATACTGCTGATAAACACAGATGCAAAGATCCTCAACAAAATCCTGGCAAATAGGATTCAATGCCTGATTAAGAAGATCATCCACTACAATCAAGTTTTCATCCCAGGAATGCAAGTATGGTTTAACATCCGTAAATCTATCAACATCATACACAACATCAACAATAAGAAAAATAAAAATTACATGATCATATAAATAGATGCAGAGAAAGCATTTGATAAGGTCCAACACTTATACTTGATCAAAACTCTCAGTAAGATGGGAATGGAAGGAACCTTTCTCAATATAGTTAAGGCCATCTACCACAAGCCAGAGGCAAATATTGTCCTCAATGGAGAAAAATGAAAGCTTTCCCTCTAAATTCTGGCACAAGACAAGGCTGTCCTCTCTCAGCACTCCCATTCAACATAGCACGGGAAGTCCATGATATAGCAATTAGGCAAGAAAAAGATATCAAGGGAATCCAGATAGGAAAGAAAGAAGTCAAGCTCTCACTGTTTGATGATGACATGATACTCTACTTAGAAAACCCTAAAGACTCTACCAAAAATATTTTTGAAATAATAAACTCATATAGCAATGTGGCAGGTTACAAAATTAACACACAAAAATCAATGGCCTTTCTACACACCAATAATAATAGGGAAGAAATCGACATTAAGAAAACAACTCCATTCACAATAGTGCCACACAAACTCAATTATCTTGGAATCAACTTGATTAAAAATGTGAAGGACCTATACAAAGAAAACTATAAAACTCTGCTCCAAGAAATAAGAGAGGACACGCGGAAATGGAAGCACATACCCTGCTCATGGATTGGCAGAATTAACATAATCAAAATGGCAATACTCCCCAAAGCATTGTACAGATTTAATTCAATCCCTCTAAAGACACCCATCACATTCTTTAAAGAAGTGGATCAGGCACTTTTGAAATTTATTTGGAACAATAAACACCCTAGAATAGCTAAAGCAATCATTGGGAAAAAGAATATGAGAGGAATTACTTTCCCAATTTTAAACTTTACTACAAAGCAATAGTTATCTAAACAACATGGTATTGGAATAAGGACAGGCCCTCAGATCAGTGGAATGGGCTTAAATACTCAGAGAATATTCTCCAGACATACAGTCACCTAATTTTTGATAAAGGAGCAAGAAATTCTAAATGGAGCAGGGAAAGCCTCTTCAAAAAGTGGTGTTGGCACAACTGGCTAGCCACTTGCAAAAAATTGAACTTTGACCCCCCAGTTAACATCATGTATGGAGGTAAAATCCAAATGAATTAAAGACCTCGATATCAGACCTGAAACCATAGATATATAGAACAAAACGTAGGCAAAACATTCCAGGATATTGAGACTACAGTCATCTTCAAGGAGGAAACTACACTCTCCAAGCAAATGAAAGCAGAGATTAAAAGATGGGAATATATTAAGCTGAGAAGCTTCTGCACCTCAAAGGAAATAGTGCCCAGGATACAAGTGCCACCCATTGAGTGGGAGAAACTATTCACCCAATACCCATCAAATAAGAGGCTAATCTCCAAAATATACAAGGCACTGACAGAACTTTACAAGAAAAAATATCTAATCCCATCAAAAAATGGGGAGAAGAAATGGACAGACACTTTGACAAAGAAGAAATACAAATGGCCAAAAGACATATAAAAAATGCTCCACAGCACTAAACATCAGGGAGATAGAAATCAAAACAACTATGAGGTATCACCTCACACCACAGAGATTGGCACACATCACAAAGAATGAGAATAAGCAGTGTTGGGTGGGGATTGGAGAGAAAGGAACTTTTATCCACTGCTGGTGGAAATGCCGTCTAGTTCAACCTTTATGGAAAGCAATATGGAGATTCCTCCAAAAACTGGAAATTGAGCTCCCATACGATCCAGGTAAACCACTCCTAGGAATATACCCTAGGAACACAACAATGCAATACAAAAATCCCTTTTTTACACCTATATTCATTGCAGCACTATTTACCATAGCCAAGATACCCTTCAACAGATGAATGGCTAAAGAAACTGTGGTATATATACACAATGGAATATTATGCAGCTGTCTGGAGAGATGAAGTCATGACATTTTCCTATACATGGATGTACACGGAATCTATTATGCTGAGTGAAATAAGTCAGAGAGAGAGGGAAAAACGCAGAGTGGTCTCACTGATCTATGGGTTTTAAGAAAAATGAAAGACATTCTTGTAATAATAATTTTCAGACACAGAGAATAGAGCTGGAAGTTCCAGCTCACCTCAGGAAGCTCACCACAAAGAGTGATGAGTTTCGTTAGAGAAATAACTACATTTTGAACTATCCTAATAATGAGAATGTATGAGGGAAATGGAAAGCCTGTCTAGAGTACAGGTAGGGGTCGGGTGGGGAGGAGGGAGATTTGGGACATTGGAGATGGGAACGTTGCACTGGTGATGGGTGGTGTTCTTTATATTGCTGAAACCTAATCACAATTACTTATATAATCAAGTTGTTTAAATAAAATATATATTAAATAAGAGAAAAATATTATTGTTAACAATATGTAAGCCACTATGATCAAAATAAAAATTATATTAAAAAACTAAATGAACATGGACTTCTTTTTTTTAGTGAAAAGCATAATAGCAATTTTTATTTACTAAGTACTATTTAAGACATGTGTATTAATTTTATATATGGGGTCCCTGAATATATTTCTTGTTTCAAAATAGATAATTCTTTTGAAGTTTTGAAGCAATGTACTTTATTATATAATATCACTTTAGTTTAGAGTCCCTGAGATTGCTTGTTTTTCAAGCTTTTTTTTTTTTTTTTTTTTTTTTTTTGGTATTTGGGTTGCACCTGGCAGCGCTCAGGGGTTACTCCTGGCTCCATGCTCAGAAATCGCTCCTGGCAGGCTCGGGGGACCATATGGGATGCCAGGATTAGAACCACCGACCTTCTGCATGCAAGGCAAACACCTTATCTCCATGCTATCTCTCCGGCCCCAATTTTCAAGCTTTTTTTTTTTATAAACATATAGCATTTTATTTATCATAGGAATATACATTTTCTAATATAATTATTTTTAATAGCATTTGTTTTTAAATAAAACTATCTTTTATTTACAGAGTGATAATGTTCATTGAAACAACTACTAGTTTTTTTGTTTGTTTGTTTGTTTGTTTGCTTTGGAGTCACATGAGGTATTGCTCAGGGGTTACTCCTGGCTCTACACTCAGAAATAACTCCTGGCAGGCTCAGGAAACCTTACTGAATGCCAGCCGCATGCAAGACAAATTCCCTACCTGAGGTGCTATCACTGCAGCCCCCTCAACTACTTTTAATTTCTTTAAGTTCATTTTCCTATTTTTCTCAGAATTTGTTCACTAGAAACTTTTACCATTTAGTCTTTATCTACATTTTATTTTATTATGCCATTGCTTTGTAGGACTAAATGTTCCAGAATATACCTTCACACACACGCACACACACACACACACATATGTGTGTGTGTGTCTTGTCCTTCAACATATATATATATATATAATGTTGAAGGACAGGACCATCCAATTGGAGTAAAGCAAAACAAAACTTTATTCCTTCAGTCACAGCCCCATCTGACCCATCAGGATCATCTCTTAGAGGAGTCAACCCTTGCCAAGGTCATAAGCCCATTTATATATGGAGGGGATATAGGGAGGTTCTAGCTTCTGATCATCTTTAAAGTGATTGGCTGTTTTTTAGGGTGTCTTCCTAACTCTATGCTCCTTTGTGTCCTTTCCAGATATACTACCTGATACGACCAGGTAACTCTGGGTGGTGTTAATAGAAACGGGTTTCGAAAGAAACTGAACAGTTGGTGCCTTACAGAATGGCATCTCTCCTTGTTCAGAACCTAGGACCCCACAATATACATGTATGAGACATGCCTCACCTATCATCTGAGTTCTCATACTATTCACCACAATCTATTTGATCCTCTCTTCCTGGTTAAGGCATTTTCATTTCATGCAGCAAACTCCAATTGCATCCTTGGTACTATACATGGTCCCTTGGACATCACCGGGACTGCTCCCAGAGCACAGAAATAGGAGAGACTCCTTTTTTTGTTTGTATGTTTTTTGGGCCGTACCTTGCTGTGCTCAGGGTTTACTCCTGGCTCTGTGTTTAGGGATTACTCTTGGAGAGCTCAGAGTAGCTGTGTAGTGTCAGGAATTGAGCCCAGGTGGCCACAGACAAGGCAAAGTCCCTACTAGCTGTAATATTACTCTGGTCTAGAGTAACTCCTGAACACTGTCAGGTGTTACCGAAAACATGACCCCATATATCCCCAAAAGAAATGAAAATTAGTATAATACAACAGTTATCATTGTACTAGCCACAATTATCAACCAGCCGTAGATATAGTATAGTAGTCAGAAGGTATATTCTTGTAGCAGGCAGAATATTTTTGCAAGGATTACAAAGGTCATATATCCACCAAAGGAACAAGGAAAGGGAAATGTATTTGTTTGGTTCCTTTTGATTCTCACTTTCCATGGGCCCAAAATTCCCCAAGGAGAGTTAGTTTTCCTGAATTTTTATGTTGTATTGTCTCACCATGCAGGAAGATGGTGGCATTTCAATGAAACCCAGAAATGACTCATCACAGGTCAATTCAAAATGTGGAAAATGAAGGCAACTTATACCCAGGATTTAAAAAGCTGACTTTAGCTGCTTCTGGGACTAGGTGCGGACACCTGCAGATCACTCACAAATGTTCTGAAAAGAGGCTGGAATCCTGAAAAATAGAACAATGAAGGAATCTCTATCAAACCATAAATATATTTATATCTATTTGCCAAACTTGAAAATGTCTCCTGGGGAAACACCCTCTGAGTTCTATTTTAGTCTTCAAATTCTCAGCTCATTGTTTCCTACCTTCTTAGTATTTGCTTAGTTTTTTATTTTTATTTATTTATTTATTTATTTATTTATTTATTTATTTATTGTGTGGTTTTTGGGTCACACCCGGCAGTGCTCAGGGGTTATTCCTGGCTCCAGGCTCAGAAATTGCTCCAGGCAGGCACGGGGGACCATATGGGACGCCGGGATTCGAACCGATGACCTCCTGCATGAAAGGCAAATGCCCTACCTCCATGCTATCTCTCCGGCCCCTAGTTTTTTATTTTTAATACATGTTGCTAACCTTGTTTCTGATTTCTAGCCTGTAACTTTACTTACCTCAACTCCCTTTTGAGAGGTCTTATTTTATTATCCCTAGGAAGCCAATCCAGGGCTGCCTTTTCTTAGACATGTTATCAATTACTATTCAGCACAAATCTTTATTAATTTAATTAATATCTTTATTTAAACACCCTGATTATAAACATACTTATATTTGGGTTTCAGTTATATAAAAAGACATCCCCTTCACCAGTGCAATAGTCCCACCACCCAAGCCCCCCCCACACTCTCTTCTTCCCAACCCCTTCCTATATTTGAGACAGGCATTCTATTTCTCTCATTCACTATCATTGTAGTGATAGTTGTTATTACGTTATTTCTCTAACTGTACATACCACTCTTTGTGGTAAGCTTTATATCATAAGCCAGTCCTTCCAGCCCTCATCTCTAATGTCTCTGGGTATTATTACAATAATGTCTTTTATTTTTCTTAAATCCCACATATAAGTAAGACTATTTAGTATTTATCTCTCTCCCTCTAACTCATTTCATTCAGCATAATAGTTCCCATGTCCATCCATGTATAGGAAAATTTCATGACTCATTTTTTCTGATAGTTGCATAGTATTCCATTGTGTATATGTACCAGTTTCTTTAAACAACAGCTCGGAAACTTTACAGTCCCAAAACCAGCCTGAAAAAAAAACACCTTTCTTTTGTTTCTGCTCCTGAGTTGCTGTGGAATATTAGAAGATGTGAGAAAAGCTTTTTGATTAGTGTCAGGCTTATTCATATTTCTTAAATTTAGCTATATTTTCTCTCCTCTTTAATCTTTTATTTCCATCTCAAATAGACTTCCTATAACACTTTCATCATTGAGAATGGTAATAATATATTTGACCAAGAAGGCAATAAATATGCAGCATGTCTGTAACTATGTAAAAAGATGCTCAACATCATTATCACTTAAGTCAAAACTACTGTGAGATATTGATTCAGCCCATTTGAATTGCCTCAATTATGAAGACATTAATTAGTATTGGACCAATTAGTGATATCAGGAATGTGGAAAAATTGGAGTCCTTGAGGCTGTAAGATAATATAGCTGTTTTGAAAATTAATAATTCTTTAAAATGTTGAATGTTGATATTATATCAATAAACAGTTATTTTTGTAGTTTCCAAAGGGAAATAAAAATATACATTTACACAAAAGTGTATCAGTAAACATAGATTAATATTCATAATAGCTCAAAACCCAAAACATTTTAACAAATAAATTCCATCAAATTCTTCATTCATATATTATGTTAAATTGAACAATAGTGATATTATTTGTGCATAAGAGGAAATGTAAAAATGATACATGCTACAAATGAATAAACTTAATTCATTATGCTGTTATTTTATGTGAAAGGAATGCAAGTCACAAAGATTCTGTAATATAAAATTCCACAGAGGAATCTACAAGACACACAGATTAGTGGTTTCTTAGATCTTTGGAATACTAGGATTAGGTAGTGATTGTTAATAGATAGAGGGGTTTTTTCATTACATTATGTAAATATGCTAAACTGTTATGTTTAAAAGTTTGTAATGTTTATAACCATCATTTGACTATATTAAAGTCATATCACATTTATATATAATATTAAAGTTATAATATATTACTACATTATATTATGTAGTTGTATATACATATATATGTTTTTGTTTTGGGGTTACACTCAGCAGTGCTGAGGGGTTACTTCTTGCTCTGCTCTCAGAAATTACTCCTAGCAGACTTGGGGGACCATCTGGGATGCCAGGAATCAAACCCAGGTTTGTCCTGGTTCATACGTGTGCTCAAGGCAAACATCATACCATGATGCTATTGCTCTGGCTCTTATTTAAATGTTTTAATTCTTTTTACTTATATGAATGAATATGGGAGATTTTTAATTTTTTTTTTTTGGTGATGCTCAGGGGTTACTCCTGGCTCTGTGCCCAGAAATTGCTCCTGGGTTGAGGGACCATATGAGATGATGCCAGGGGATCAAACTACAGTCTGTCCTAGGCTAGCATGGGCAAGGCAGACGCCTCACCACTTCTGTCACCGCTTCGGCCCTTAATTTTATATGAAGCATATCTCAATAAAACGATGAGGAAAAATAAATGAAGATTTAAAAACAAAAAATCATGTATATAAATTACTTTTCAAATAGTAGTGAAGACAAATGTCTCTATGTACACATAAGTCAAAGTGAATGGAGAAAACCACAGGAGAAAAAGTATGTAAAATAGAATAACATAATATAGATATTACATTAATTATAGATAAATATACTTTAGTAACTGAATATTCAATGATTTTTTATTTTCGCTATATGATATTCCTAGAGATACTTAAAGCCTCATGGCATAAAAATGAGTCAATGCAACAACAAAATAACACAATACTAATTAATATAATTTATTTTTAGTTCAAATAAAGGTGAAAACTTACCTTACCAATAGCATGTGAATAGTGAGAAGCTAGTGCTTGAATTATGAATCTAAACCTATTTTTATTAAAGGATGAATTATGAAAGGAGTAACAAATTTAAAGGAAAAAGAAAAGTATTAAGTTTCCTTAGGAAAAATGGGCATAGCTAACAAATGAGACTTAATAAAATTTGTTAAACTATTAGTAAATTTATTATAGGATTTATATATCCCAGGATATGATAAAGTTGAAATTATATTTTTTAAATAAAACAAAAACCTGAGCCTCAGAGATGTCAAGTAATTTTTTTGTTTGTTTTTTGTTTTTGGGTCACATCCGGCAGCGCTCAGGGACCACTCCTGGCTCTATGCTCAGAAATCGCTCGTGGCTGGCACAGGGGACCATTTGGGATACTGGGATTTGAACCGCTGTCCTTCTGCATGCCTTACCTCCTTGCCATCTCTCTGCCCAATGTCAAGTAATTTTATCTGATCTTTTACTAGTGGTATATAAAACATGGAGAGAACCAGGATAACAGCAGTATATATTCATTATAACATGCATTAGCATAACTCCAAGATTGGTGTGTGTTTCATCATGGTAGAAAGGTGCCTTTATTGGCAAAACCAAGTTTTGTCTATGTTTTCTGCTTTAGAGGCCAACATTTAACTTTGGAATTCTTTGGAGATATGACTATAACCAAGATGCATGCAAAATTTTATGGTGATCATACTTTCTATAAACCGTTGTGTGTCTTTCCTAGCAGATGATCCTGAGAAGCAGGATTAAAAAAAATATTCAAACTAGTGTATTTGGTAAGATTTAGTAAATCTTATTAGAAGTAGATGGTTGTTTCTGAAAAGAACAAAGATATGCACTTCTTTAAATAAAAAGATCAGATATGGGAAAGGGAATGTTTGAAGTAGAGCTTAAAGTGTGAGTCTTGACCACTACTAGAATAGAATAAATTTACTATGAGGGGTCTCGAACTCAATTTTCCTGGGGACCACAGGAGGCAAAGTCGGGGTGATCCTTGAGTGCAAAGTCAGTAGTAAGCCTTGAACAATGGGGGGTGTGACCCAAACAACTGAAACAAAACAAAACAAAAAAAGATTCCTCTAGAGTAGGGCCACAAAATGTTGTACGGAGGTCCATTTGCAGCCCGCTGGCCGCGAGTTTGAGATCCCTGAATGGGAGAACTTTTAAATTCATTTGTTGTTAGATGCTTCCTGCTATCTCCTAGGATCTAAGCTAGTACCCTAAGTTATTGGTGAAGTTAAAGAGATCAGAGCTACCAGAAATGTCATACGTTTAGAATTTGTTCTGTGTAGTCACATTTATGGGAAAGTTTTCAATAAAATCTCCTGTTCCTAACACTTGTCTTTCAAAGATTTTTATCCATGCACTGCATTTATTATAGTAATTCTACTTATGGGATGCTATGAATTTTTCTTGTTTCCATACTTAAAACAGCAAATATATTTATGTTCAAAGAACATTTCTTGCATTTTCTTTCAAGTCATGCTTATTTTAGTTAGCCATTGATATTTTCTCAAGTATGGTGTAAATACAATGTAGTTTAGAATTAAAAATTCAAAAGATACAGACTGTTGCTACTTAAAGAAAATAAAATACCATTTTTTTATTTGTGTCATTGTTTTCAGGGAAAAATACAAAGAAATTATTGGATTTATCTTGATAAAAAATGTTGAATAGTTGATGCTGCAGTGCACTACTGGTCAAACATATTTGAATGTGGTTGAATTAACAAAAAATGTGGAACGGGCACATTTTCAAAAAATCTTATCAGTGGGCTGGAGTGATGGCTGACCCGGACTGATCCAGATTCAATGCCTGGGTCTCATATGGTCCCTAGAACCTGCCAGGAGCAATTTCTGAGGTGAGAGTCACCTCTTGAGGTGCCACCCTCCCCCAAATAATCTTATCAGTGCTGGGTGAAAGAGTAATGGTAGGGGCCGGTGAGGTGGCGCTAGAGGCAAGGTGTCTGCCTTGCAAGCGCTAGCCAAGGAAAGGACCACAGTTCGATCCCCGGCGTCCCATATGGTCCCCCAAGCCAGGGGCAATTTCTGAGCCCTTAGCCAGGAGTAGCCCCTGAGCATTTTCGGGTGTGGCCCGAAAAACCAAAAAAAAAAAAAAGAGTAATGGTAAAAAGAGATATTAAAGTTTATTATTATTAATGCCTTATATGCATTTGTCTATATTTTCCACAACTATACCTACCCTGGCATAGGTACTTTGCTCATCTTCATAATATATTAGTTATATATATATTCATTGAAATATTATCCAAACCCTAATGAGCTTAATTAACTTCAAGCTGTCTTTTAGAGGTAGAATTTCCCACTTTAACTAAAGGTTGGTGGGTACTTATGTTTTGAGGCAAAGAAATGTATATATATCATTGTTATTCATAAATGATGTGTAGAATCTCAAATATCATGTTTTGACAAGTGAAGTTGGAGACAGTTGTTTTATTACAGAGAACGTATTTTCTCATCTTGTTTCAAAATGACTTTTTAGACAAAGAGAGTGAAAAGTATTTTCTTATCTTTGACTCTCAACTTTGCAGTAAATCACGTGGTTTCTTTCTAACAAATATAAAAATAGTGCACTGGAAAGAATCCTAGTAATCAATACTGTACTGTTTTCTCACAGGTGAGAAAACTGAAAGCCAGAAAAATTAAGTGTCTTTCTAGGGTAACAGTTTTAGTAAATGGGTGAGTAACAACTAGAGTCTGTCTAACTTATGTTACCTTTTATTTTAATTTTTAAAAATATCTTTATTTAAGCACCATGATTACAAGCATGTTTGTAGTAGGGTTTCAGTCATAAAATGAATACCCCCTTCACCAGTGCAACATTCTCACCACCATTAATTTTCTAATATACATTCTTATTTTGATTTACCATGCTCAAACTAAAGCAATTAATACATAGTAAATAAGGGAGCTCCAATAAACAGTAGGATCTGTCAGTTTGGAATCACTCTTCAAACTTCTCTGTTACATTTATAATACAGAGGATGCTATATTTTTAAGGGCCTTCCGGTAGAGATCAGAAAGCCTGCTAGACAAATTTTAAAAGAGCTGTAACACTGCCTGTTACAATATTACAAGTGGTTCAATTTTTTTTTGTATGTCAGTATACATATATTTTATTCTAAGCAACTCCTTTCTTAAGAACTTTTGTAATATATCAGATATTATCTTTCTTCCCTAGGGAGATAGCTTAATAGGCTATAACATGTCTTTTTCATGTGGACATTCCAGGTTTGATTCCCAACACAAACAGCAAAATCACCTGAACAACTCATATAAAGCTTTTGAACATGTAATTGGGAGAAGTCCCTGAGAATTGTGTGCCTAAAATAAAAAAAATGAAGCCATATTTTTATTTTTAAATGTTAAGATCAACTGTGTAGCCCAATTTTACTAATATAGGCATAATAGATTATAAACAGTTATTTTCTTTAGTTTTGAGACTATTTTATGTCCTTTTGACTTTTTTCTTTTGCTTTTACACGTAGTTCTATCTGATATCATTTTTACTCTTGAAACCTAGAGCTTTTTATAATAATAAAAATAAATGGATTTTATTTTTCTGTGACAACATTTTATCATAGGTTATAGTATAATATTTATTCAATAGTTTGAATAAATTTGGAAATATTTTTAAATCAATTTAATTAGTTTATGTTCTTCAACCTTGAGCTAGTCTTATTTTGCTAAGTTTATATTAGAGAGATGACATGAGGAAATCAAATTACTTTTTAACTTGTTTACATAATCTGATTTGCCTGCACTATATCTGAACCTGAATTTAAACTTACAAATGATAAATAGCAGAATTGATATAAGGAGTGCTTCATATGAATGTGAAAGGTTGTTAATTATAAGTAGTTTAGAAATTCTAAACCAAGTAAAATGTTTGCTTTATTCAGGGTTTCTGTGAAGTTGATAAAACTGTCTTTAGCTGAAAATTTATTGAGAGATTAAGTTCACTGGTTTAAAGGGAATAAGGGCCAGAGCCAGAGTACTGTGGGTAGGGCATATGCCTTGCCAATTTATTTCAATTCCCTGAACAGCACCATTAGTGGTCTCTGAGCACAGCTGGATGTGGCCCCACCCCCAAAGAAGGGGTGCTTGAAAGTAGATCGTATTTACTGAACAATCTTAGCTGTTATTTGTAATTTTTAAGGACTAAATTTTATTTTCATTTTCTTGCAATAATAACTTTCAGACACAAAAGAGAAAAGAGCTGGAAGTTACAGCTCACCTCATGAAGCTCACCACAAACAGGAATGAGTTTAGTTAGAGAAATCACTACGTTTTGAACTATCCTAGTAATGAGAATGTGCGAGGGAAATAGAAAGCCTGTCTAGAGTACAGTGGGGGTTGGGTGGGGAGGAGGGAGATTTGGGACATTGGTGATGAGAATGTTGCACTGGTGATGGTGTTCTTTACATGACTAAAACCCAAACACAATCATGTATGTAAAAAAGTTGTTTAAATAAAAAAAATAAATAAATACTATTAAATACTTATGAAAAAAGGTTTATTGTTTATGATTATTTTATTCATAAGAACACATGATATCAAATACAGCTATTTCATCAAGGTTTTCTTTGATTATTTCCTTGACTGTTCTAAGCACTGAGTAATGTGGGACTCTTGTCGGTGATCTGTGATATTATTATTTGTATTTAGTCAAAAGACTTGAAAATATTGAACATGAGACTGGAGGGGCTGAGGATGTATGCCCTACATACAAGAAAACCTGACTTAAGTCTCTGACACCTCGTGATTCCTGAAGTATCACTGGGTACAGTCCTGGAGATTCTTGAGTGCCTCCAGAATATGAACAGGGTGATCCCTAGAGCTATTGCCTGATAAGCACTAATCCTCAGACTCCCATGTTGACTTATTGGCCAGTTGACTAAGAAGGGGCCATTGGCATCCTGAGCACTATTTAGGAAATCCTAAGCCCACAAATTGTAATCATGTTGTTGGGATTCCATTTTTCAATCTTTCTGAAAACCACCAGAGAATTTATTTCTTTGAATAAGCCTTATCAAATGACATCATAGGAATAGAGCATTTATTCATTTAGTTCTCATTAAGAAAATAAGTAACACTATATCACATGGTAATCATTTTTTGTTATTTATACTATGTATAAGACAGTATACACCATGGTATTTGATAGACAATGGGATTATGGATAGCTATTTTAGAAAGCAGGTTAGCTAAATAAAGGATTATATTTTTCTTTATGGTATTGACCAACTACATGTGGTTATTGTGTATTTAAAGTGCAGCAAGCACAATTTGAGATGTGTTGTATGTGTAATTTTATGCTCACAAAATTGTGAAGACAGAACAAAGCAGACATTAAATCTGTTATTTTTACATTTATTTTTACGCTAAATAAGAGAACATTTAAAGGAAAAATTAAAGATTGAGATAAAAATAGAAATACTGCATGCCAAATTTTATAGATTTAATTTGGACTGCTTAATTTGATAAAACTACTCTTAACAGATGTGTGTAACAATACAATTAGGAAATAAAAAAGGTTTCAAAGAAGCAACCCAACTCTACACCCGACAAAATAACAAAGAGAAAACTGATTATGTAATTTTCAGAAGGAAAGAAAGACCAGTTCTGAGCAGTGAAATTGAACTCCAAAACTACAGAAAAGATAAACCAAACTAAGAGTTGGTTCTTCGGAAATATTTTTAAAAATGAAATTCTCATCTCTAGCCAAACTAACCAAAGAAAACAGAGCAAACCTAATCAATAAAATTACAAATAAAAGAAGAGTAACTATAACTGTCATTGCATGGATAAGAGAATCATAGGAAGCAACTTATAAAAACCAGAACAATTTGAAAGAGAAGGAAAATTTTCTTTGAGAGAAGCTCACTACAAAGACTGAATGAGAAGTTCATTCAGAGGAATAAACAGAGGAATTTCTTTTTTTTTGGGGGGTTGGGTTTTTTGGGCCACACCGGTGATGCTCAAGCTCCTGGCTATTATCGCTTTTGGCTTGTGGGACCATATGGGAAGCTGGGGGATCAAACAGCCGTTCATCCTAGGCTAGAGCTGGCCCCAGAACAGAAGAATTTTTGATAAGGAAATGAATCAGTAATCAAAAGTATTTATTACTTTCCTAAAAAATCCAGGTCTACATGCATTAACAGGCAACTTTTATCAAATATTTAAAGAACTGTCATTCTTTTTCCAATTCTCCCTAAAAGCCAGAGTCTCAATACAATATTTCAAGGCCAATTTTAATGTTGATGGAAATGAAAATTGCATAAAAAATAAAGAACACGATGGATATTGATCTAATATTTTATATAAAATATTAATTAACTAAATTTAACAGCATATTTTAAAAGATGATTATGCTTGTTAACTGTAATGATGATTTTGTACTATGTATTTGCATTACTATATTTTCTTCTCTCTCTCTCTCTTATTTTTTTTGTTTTTGTTTTGGGACCACAGAGTTACTCCTTGCTTTGCACAAAGGGATCACTCCCATCAGTACTCCAGGTATCATATGGGATACTGGTAATTGAACCTGGGTCAGCCACATGCACTTCTTCCCCACTGTACTATTGCTCTGGCCCCCTATATTATCTTATTTACTTTTTTATATATTTTCTTTATATTTTTATATATAAAATTTTATATATAAAATCTATA
Source organism: Suncus etruscus (assembly GCF_024139225.1). Lineage (NCBI taxonomy): Eukaryota > Metazoa > Chordata > Mammalia > Eulipotyphla > Soricidae > Suncus > Suncus etruscus. The sequence continues at coordinate 9,647,394 of NC_064860.1, forward strand.
TATAAAATATAAAATTATATATAAATTTTTCTTTATATTTTATATGTTTTCTTACATATACATGTATGGTCTTGCTTGCTTAGACTGTTTATTTCAAGATTTATTACTTATCACAAAAAAAAAAAACACACCTTCCAGTAGCATAGTTTTATATGCAATTTTTTAGAATCACCCCCGGACAGGTAAAAAGCAAAGGACAAGTTTCAGAGCTCACCAACTTTTTCAAACTAGCCAATCCTAAATGTACTGATTCTGTCTTGCTTTACTTTTCTCACAGACACAACAACAAAGGCTGTTGTTCAGGCTTTCTTCTAGCTCTTTCTCCTGACTGACCCAGGTGCTTCCCACATGGTTCTGTGTGTTATTTTAGATCTTCTATTTCTTTGAAATCTGAGTAACTGTCTCACTGGTAGTCATCTCATTATTGTAAACTTCATCATGCCTGAGTAGAAAGTAAAATCTAGGGTATTTTTTAATAGAGTGCCATTTTTTATTCCAGTTGTTAAGTGCCATTTATTATGTCAGTTCATAAGATTGTAATCATTAATTTATAAACTGCAGACAAAAATATCTTTCAGAACAAGTATACTTCATCTGTTCCCCCAGTTTATATTGTCTATCAAATTATTTACATTTCCTCTACAAACTTTAGAGAATCTAACAGAACTTAAGGCTATCAGGGTTAAATTCTCTCAATGCTTTCCAATGAGCTAGTGATCATGAGCCAGTCCTTCTGGTCCTTATCTCTATTGTCTGTGGGCATTATCACAATAATGACTTTTATTTTTCTTTTCTTTCCCCCCCCATTTCTTCCAGGATCTCATGATTTGTGGCATAGAGTTTCTCAAGTAGTCTCTGATTACCCTCTGGATCTCTATATTACCTGTAGTGTTCTCTTTCTTTTCAATTCTAATCTGGTTTATTAAGTTTCTCTCTCCCTTTCTTTGTGAGTTTTGCTAGTGATTTATCAATCTTGTTTATTTTTTCAAAGAACCAACTTTTACTTTTGTAAACGTTTTTTGATTTTTTTGTATTTCCACTTCATTAATTTCTGCTCTAAGCTTTGTTATTTCCTACTGCCTTCCTGTTTTGGGTTTATTTTGTTGATCGTTTTCTAATTTTATAAGCTATGTCATTAAGCTATTTATGTAAGCCCCTTCTTTCTTCCTAGTGTGTGCTTCTAAGTCTGATTTTTATTTTGTGCTGTCTATTGAGATGTGTTTCTTGTAGGCAGCAAAATATTAGATTCAGCTTTTTGATCCATTTTGCCATTCTGTGTCTCTTAACTGGTGTATTTAACCCATTGGCGTTGAGAGAGATAATTGTCATGGAATTTAGAGCCATCTTTGTGTAGAAGTGTCTTTAGTCCTGTCTTGTCTTAAAGTATATCTTTCAGTTTTGCTTTTATGGCTGGTTTTGATCTGTAAAGTTTCTGAAGCTATGAATACTTTCTTCAAACCTGAAAGTGAGTGGCTAGGTGCAATATTTTAGGTGAAGCATTCTTTTCGTTGAGTTTTGTCACTATATCCCACCACTGCCTTCTGGCCTTGAGGGTTTCTAGTCTGCTGTAAATCTTAAGGATACTCCTTTGAATGTAATTTCCCTTTTATTCAGTATTCTTTTTTATTTTGGGGGGGGGGGGTCCACACCCTGCAGCACTCAGGGATTACTCCTGACTCAGAAATCCTTCATTAGCAGAAAATCTCACTTGGCCCAACAATAGTGGAATTATTTAATTTGACTAAGCTTAAATAATATACATTGTAGAATTTAAACAATTGCCTTTTTTAGGCCTTCTTCCCAAGTTTAAATGTATTAAATCCCAAAGTATTAAATGTTTTTGTTTACAATTTCTCAAATTTTTCTCTTTGTTGAAGATTACTTTAAAATGTTTTTCCTCTACATTTCAAAGTCTGTATACATATTCTAAAATTTAATTCTTCTAGCCTCTAAAAATTTAGAATACTTTCCTGATTAGAATGGAGTTCACCATTTAATAATTTTTTCTCTAAATTCAAGTGTCCATTGCTTCACCATTTACATACTGTTGAACTTTCTTTTCTTTTTTTTGGGGGGTGGGTGGGTGGGAAACACTCGGTGATGCTCAGGTGTTACTCCTGGCTATGCACTCAGAAATTGCTCCTGGCTTGGGGGACCATATTGGATGCTGGGAGATGAACCATGGTCCATCCTAGATCAGCGCATGCAAGTCAAACATTCTATCGCTTGCACCACCATTCTGGCCCTCATACTGTTTAACTTCCTAAACTCCTGGGTTTGTGATATCTCTTTATTCCTTAATACTCCTCAACTATTGCCTCCATCCTTTAGGAAAAATATCCAGTGTCCCCATGTGGTCTTTTGTGTGTTGATCTCAACTTGCCTTACTAGCTGCATTTATATATTACTACCATGTAAATGGAGAGTTAGTATTTCATGAATATATTTGCCATTTATCTCTGCTTGGATTATACTCTATCTCTGAAAATTACTACCTTCTACGAAACAATATTCTACTGATTCTTCAAACTTCATGACCTTACTTCTCCTTCCACAAAAGACATTGTGCTATTTGCTTATTTATTTTTAGTTTCCTTTTCCTTAGCACAATGATAGACAACTAGTCATTGTATTAAAAATGTTTTTCTATAATCATTTTTCAAATAATAAAAGGGATTTGTCTTCAGGTCAGTTGACTCCAGACAAAAAGCTACAAAATCTATCCTTGCATTGAGGTCATTTGGTCAAGTGAATCTTTCAGCATTTTTCAGTTTATAGAAACTTGCCTGCTTTATAAAAGTTAAAGTTGGCTTTTCCATCTTGGGCCAATCATAGATTTTTTTAAAAGTACTTTCATTTTTAAACATTATTTTTCAGACTTGCTTTAAATAAAATATTATGTTTACATGTGGTAAGAGACTATATGAAAATGCGAAAATTTTATAACTTAAACCAGAAGCTACATATATCTTTTTAATTTAAGTTTGGAATTATCATTAGGATCTTTGGTCAAGAGGGTCTGTGATTCTATAGCAAATTAGTTCGCTGTCAACTGGTGTAAATTTTAGTGAGCAATTGAGTTCATAAATATTTGGGCTAATGTTTAGGTTGTTCTTTTAGAGCTTATGTTCTGAAGATTCAAACTATAATGCAATTGAATACAAAAGAGGCATCTGTTTGTGCCTGAAGCAATGGAAAATGAGCTTCTAGTACTCTTCATATAAAGTTTCCTCAATACATTCTGTGCTCTAAAATTTATGAAGGATATTAGGGAGAAAAATACATAAATGAAAACAGTTTAGGGAACACCGTTAAAGAAGTTATAATGAAAAAAAAAGAAAAAAAACACAGTTGAACCTAGGAGGATTATAGAAAACACATAGAATATTTCATGTTAACTTTGAATTTTTTTTTTTTTGCTTTTGGGGCCACACCAGGTGATACTCAGGGGTTACTCCTGGCTATGTACTCAGAAATTGCTCCTGGCTTGGGAAACCATATGGAATGCTGGAGGAGCAAACTGCAGTTCATCCTAGGTTAGCGTGTGTAAGGTAAATGCCCTACGACTTGTGCCACCACTCTGGCCCCATAACTTGAAATTTTTAGGGCTTATATTGCCCTCTATAATTAGAACAGAAATACTAGTTGCATTGTGGTAAATGTTACAAGGATTGAATGGTTAGACAGATCAGACAGAAGTTAGAAGGACAAAATAATGCCTTTGGGAGAATCACTGAAATAAATTGGATTTTTAGACACCTGATTTTTAGGTTGTTTACAATAGTGTCTCAGATATACAACTCCTCCACCCCAGGATTCCATTCCTCTACGAATAACCCTAGATTCTCTCCCAACCATTCCCAACGTAACTCTTAGACAGGCCCATTTTTAAGTTTTTATTTTAGTTTGGATCCCAGTCTTAAATTAGTGTTAGATCTAGAGATTTCGATATATAAGCTACTTCACCTTTACCTCACAAAGAGGCAAAGACCCCCCCCCCCCAACCCTTGCCCTTATATTACTTCCAGACCTCCTCTTCTTCCTTCCTTTTTTTTTTTTGTTTTAGAATTTTATTTCTGGAATCTAAAGCCAATGTTTTGCCCATCTTTGATACCTTCCATTCTCTAAACATGGCATTCTATATACCAGACTAGTGAGAACCCTCAGTGTTTACCTTTTTCCTTTAGATTTAAGTTACTATAGAATTTTTATTTTATGGTACTTAATTTAAAAATAAAAGTGCAGAATACCATTATAAATAATGGCTTCGATTTTTGCTTTAGTGGTGCCTGAAGTAACTTTTACTGGTCTGCATATATATCAAATGATGGAATAGAAAAGTGTGAAAGCAGCTTTTGTACCCCATAATATGACATAAACACAAAACATGAGCTACTGTTCATCAAATATATACAGTATTTCCTTTTTCTCTAGTTTTGTTTCTGTAGTTCAGTTATTCCAAATCAAAGATCATCTTAAAAATCTTTGATACAAGAAATTGAAAACTTTAGGTGTAAGAAATAGGAGAAAGTGAGATAGAGAGAAAAGATGGAGAGCACGTACTTATCTGCCTTTGAGTATAGTATATTATTAACATTTTAGATTTTTTAATTTTTTAAAAAATTTTGTTCTTTAGACCACATCTACTGGTGCTAAGGGACTATTCCTGGCTCTCTACTTGGGAATGACCCTTGTCAGTGCTCAGAGGACATTATTTGGTACCAGTGACTTGGACCAGATTTGCAGCCATTGTGACCACATAGCTAACTACTAAGTGCAGGAGCACCTGAAGTTTTAAAAATTATTTATTATTGTATCCCTCTTACTATAACTAATTTAATAATTAAACTTTATCAAGTTGTAAATGAACAGGAAAATCATAGCATACATTGCATTTGATACTATCCCGATTCCATGCATCCACTGAAAGTCTTCGAATGCATCTTCTCTAGATAAAGAAGCACTGTTATATGAAAATGGGGAGAAGATGGGTGCAAAACATCTAAGGCTAAAGACATAGAGATTGGAAATATTCAGTCTCCTAAGATAATTTTTGATCGTTCAGAGTATAATTTTCTTTTTTTCCCTTTATTTAAACATCTTGATTACATATATGATTGTGATTAGGTTTCAGTCATGTAAAGAACACCCCCTTCACCAGTGCAACATTCCCACCACCAATGTCCCAATATCCCTCCACCCTACCCCACCCCTACCTGTACTCCAGACAGGCTTTCAAGTTCCCTCATTCACTCACAGGATTATGGTAGTTCTCTGTGTAGTTATTTCTATAACTGCACTCACCACTCTTTGTGGTGAGCTTCATAAAGTGAGCTGGAAGTTCCAGCCTTCCTCTCATTCTCTCTGAGGATTGTTGCAAAAATGACTTATTTTTCTTAAAACCCATAGATGAGTGAGACTATTCTGCATCTATCTCTCTCCCTCTGACTTATTTCACTGAGCATGATAGATTCCATGTACATCCATGTATAGGAAAATTTCATGACTTCATCTCTCCTGACGGCTGCATAATATTCCATTGTGTATATGTACCACATTTTCTTTAGCCATTCGTCTGTTGAAGGGCATCTTGGTTGTTTACCTGGCTATTGTGAATAGTGCTGCAATAAATATAGGTGTGAGGAAGGGGTTTTTGTATTGTATTCTTGTATTCTTAGGGTATATCCCTAGGAGTGGAATAGCTGGGTCGATTGGGAGCTCAATTTCCAGGTTTTGGAGGAATCTCCATATCGCTTTCCATAGAGGTTGGACTAGATGGCATTCCCACCAGCAGTGGATAAGAGTTCCTTTCTCTCCACATCCCCGCCAGCACTGATTGTTCTCATTCTTTGTGATTATGCCAACCTCTGTGTTGTGAGATGGTATCTCATCGTTGTTTTGATTTGCATCTCCCTGATGATTAGTGAGGAGGAGCATTTTTTCCATGTATACAACAATTGATACCTTACCCATGAAAACTAGGATTCTCTTCTCACATTCTACTGATGTTTTATTTAGTTACTTTGATGATTTCTAATTTTAGGAATGCATATAGTCAATGCACGTTTTATTTTCTAGTTTGTATGTGTTATATACAAATATATTACATGGAATAATTTCATGCAAATCATCATATTACTATCATATTTTTATTATGTTATTATGTTGCCCAAATTATGTCAAAATTTTCATTTTGTACCTTTAACTTTGCACTTTACAATTGACACCACAGACCAAGCAGTGACTTTACTTTTTTAGCTTCTTTTCTTGGAAATTTGCTGATCTTAAATATATAATAAAGTGATAACATCATTTGGAACATTAATTTTGGAAGGTTTAATTCTTTTGCTACTTTTTAGCAATGTCTCTTATCTCAACTAGGGATTAGTCTGTGCTTCCAATTCTGAATGAGCCAAAACTCTGTTGAATGCTTAAATATTTCCTTTCCTGATAAGGATTTATAGAGTTTAAGTGGAAAGAACAAAAACCTATACAATAAGTAGGATCTCTCTTGTGTCCTTAGTTGTGAGAAATATTTCCTTAAAGTAACATTTATTGAGAATGCAGAGATAGATTTTCAGTTAAAGTGCTTGTCTTGCTTACAACCAACCAGGGTTTCATCTCAACATCACATATAGCCCCGGAGCAATGCTGAAGAAAAGAATCTTGATCACAGTGACAAAAGTAAATTTTGCTCACCAAAATTGACATGCACTTATGCATTATTTTCACATAAATTTGAGTATAAATGTATATATACATATATACTTAAATGTTGATAATTTCTCTGGCCCATTATTAATTGCTGGACTAGAAATTTTTTAAATAAAATATTTAGTCATCTGACACAAATCATCAAAAAAGAAAAACATATGATAGTCAAGAATTATCATCCCTCCCAACAAATGTTATCTCCCAAACAATTGATTCCATAGAGAATAAATGCAGTATGATTTATTAAAATATGGGAAAATGCGTTAAAGTATAATATATTGATTTATTAAAAAATATATATTTAATTTTCCCAACACTTTGAAGAGAGCTGAAAATTTAAGATTCCTAATTTAATGCAAAATTTCTGCACTAGCTGGTAAAATGAAAAGCAACATGAAATAACTATCTATAGCACATTTTTCATTCATTGCACAGAACTGGCCTGAGGCATATTTAAAAATGTACCAGATGTGCTTTTTTTTTCCATGAGAAATATATTTGTCTTTGTGTGATGACAGATGCTCTTTGAAATTAAAAAGTATGTAACAGCAGAGTTTGCCATTTGAAATCAGAGATGTTGGTTTTCTCTACTGCTGTCTGATCCAAAACACAAAACTCAGTTCAGTTTCTTTAATATGCTGATGTTACAAGTTCATCCTCAATTTTGAACTTCAGCCAGGAGAACTAATTACTTCTAAAAGACAAATGGTTCACTTAAGAACTATTTTCCTGTTTTGATTGGTTTATTGGATAGTGTTAAGATAAATTACTGATCTGTGCCCTCTTCTGAGATCTATGCCACATTATTTTCCTCTATTCTTTATAACTGAGGTTGGCAAGATGCAGAATTATTTTCAATTGTTTCTACCATTGTATAAAATTATTTACCTTATAAAAGTAAGGACAAGATAATATTCAGAAGAGGGGGAAATGACTGCACTGCAGTAACTTTTTCTTGCCTTGAGTTACTATCATAGATTATAATAATTATAATAGGGAATGGATAGAACAAATAACTATAAATATATTTTATTGTTTTTAGACATAAAGGAAAATCAAGGTATTCTGTGTTGTTGAATGTAATTATTATGAAGTTAGCTTCCATAAGCTTGGTTGGGAAGAATGTGTTGGTGACACATATGGGAAGACATTTGTATAAACTTAAGAAAATTAAATTTAAGGCAATTGTCTTACCAGAAATTTATAACACAAAACTATTTGCAAATATGCAGAAACATGAATATTCATTGCAATGTTGCTATACTAGAAAGAGTGACCTAGATATTAACCAAATGGTAGTTGAAAAAATATCAGTTAATTATAATTTATCTATGTGGCATTAGGACTATTCTCTAGCATTTTCTTAAAAGCAGGAAAATTATTATGTTATTGGGTGTATTTATTTTGTTTGTGTTTTTATTTTGTTTTGGGGGCTTCCCTCAGGGGTTACTCCTGGCTCTGCACTGATGAATTTCCTCTTGTGCAGCTGTTAGGGAACACAAGACTTCACACAAGCAAAGCGATAGTCCGGAACCCTCAATTTGGCATTTATTTTAGTATTTTGTTGTTGTTGTTCTTGTAGTTTTTTGGGCCATACCCGGTGACACTCGGGGGTTACTACTGGCAATGCATTCAAAAATCACTCCTGTCTTGGGGGACCATATGGGACAGTGGGGTATTAAACCGTGGTCCTTCCTAGCTTACCACTTGTAAAGCAGACGCCTTACTGCTAGCGCCACCACTTCAGCCCCTTGTCACTTTAGATTATTTTGTTTGTTTTTGTTTTTTTTTTGGGGGGGGCCACACCCGGCGGTGCTCAGGGGTTACTCCTGGCTGTCTGCTCAGAAATAGCTCCTGGCAGGCACGGGGGACCATATGGGACACCGGGATTCGAACCAACCACCTTAGGTCCTGGATCGGCTGCTTGCAAGGCAAACACCGCTGTGCTATCTCTCCGGGCCCTAGATTACGTTTTTTATTTTAGTTTCCTGGCCACCCCAGATGGTCCCAGGATTTACTTCTGTCTATATGAGATGCCAGGGATGGAACCAAAGTCAACCATGTGCAAAGCAAGAAAGAGCCTTACCCGCTGTGCTATTGCTCTGGCCCCATTGGGTCTATATTTTTATGTACACAATTATGTAATACACATATGTTCCATGTTTTTGTGAAAACAATCGTATACTTTCTAATGAAGTATACCTATAAAATAGTGTTGGAAATTTAAGTTCTATTGAAAATTTTAAGTTATTTTCTTCAGAAAGAAAAAAACAACCTTGAATCCTGGAATGTAAATAAGGTATATTTTTGGTGTACTTAGTACTGTTTAATATTATTAAATAGTTCCCAATAGCTGAGATAGTTCTGGGTAAGGAACTCTCAAGAGTGAAAGATAGCAGGAGTAAGCCTTGAGTTCTGAATGGTGTGGACCCCAACCCCCCAAAAAGAATATCCTTTTTTTTTTATAGAATTGTGTTTTTGGGGGGGTGAGTTGAAAGAGGTACTCAGAGAAGATTCCTGCCTTTGCACAAAGTTATCACTCTTGAGGGGCTTGGTGGATTATATGGGGTTTTGTGGGTTGTTTCCAGGTTGGCTATGTGCAAGGCAAATTCCTTGTTCCCTGTACTCTTTCTGTTTGGCATAAAATTACTTCTTATGAGTAATTAATATTTTTGGAAAATTTTATTTTCAGAAAATATTTTGGTTCTACTTGTACAACAAAGATTGTGCTACTAAGATTAAAACCTTTTAGAGGTCAACTGCCAATAAAAGTAAAGGTTGTATAGCCCTGTTACGTCAGAAGTCATAGAATTAAAATGTTTAGAATATATTTATGCTTTCTTTTTTGGCATGCAGATATATAGCAAATTCAATGGATTTTCACAGAAATGCATTTAGTCATATTATCTGTCTGAACCATTATTTTCTTATAGAAAAGCCATCTTCTTTGATAATTTATCTTTTCTTCCTCTCACTGATGTGATCATATGAATTGTTTCTTTTTTATATGATTTTTCTGACTAGACTTTCTAAGCTATATATTAGATTCTAATTCAAATTCTAATTCAAGTTCTTCTTTGCAAAATCATGAACAGCTTCATATAAAGGTAACATATACATGGCAACTTAGTTACATACTTACAAAACGATGCAAAAGTAAGTACCATGAATATATAGTTATTAAGATAAAATTTCAAAATTTTAATTTTGCTGATTTTTTTAAAAGAAATCTACTTTAAAGATCCAAGAGTTGCCAAAATAAAACTTTAACTTTCACCACATGGGATATTATCAGAATGACAAAAGAACAAACAATAAAACCAGTGGGACGAATTGTTGCATATTTGCTTTTCTTCTCATTAAACACAATGTGTTTTGCATTATGCCATGAACAGTTCCGGAGACAAGCTTGAAGAAGTCATTTATTCTCCTTGTGATAGTCTTAATTTATGTTGTATCTACTAAAAGCAAATCATTCTAAACTTTGGAAAGGGTACTCATAAAATTTAATTGGCTTAAATATTTATTGGCCAAAACTACCAATAGTCACACTCAAAAGAAATGCTTTGTTTTAAAATATTTTATTTCAACACTAAAGGATCTGAACTGACATTTAATGAGAATGACAGTAGTGAGTATAACAAAGCATGATAAAGACATAAACTTTGACAGTAAGGGATCAGAATACAGACATGTAACATCATCAAAAAAGGGCAGAAAATTGAATAGACATTTACTATAAGAAGACATATAGATGGTTAGTCAACAGGCACATAAAGTGTTGACTATTTGGGGAAATGCAAATCAAAATGATAATGAAATATCTCACACTAGTGAGAATAAGCGATGTAAAAGAGTCTGAAAACATCCAATGTTACTGGGGATGGAACTTCAGTTGTTATTGAATTTAGTCTAGTTTAATGTGTACAGTAAATTGCTTAGAGATTTAAAAAAACAGAACTTTCATTTGACCTAGAATTATACTTCTGATTAAAAAATATGCAGATAGAAGTTGAGGATACAAGTTTTTAAGTTGTTATCTAGAAAAAAAGATCAGACAGAAAAGTTTGTGAGCCTAAATATGTGTAGGCTTACATGTGTGATTAGCAGAATGTATTCTTTCAATGACTTGTCCAAACAGAGTGATGTATTGGGGTATGAAGGAGCAGACAGACCAAATATACTGAGATGATCCCAGTGATAAATTTATGAGGATGATTCTGGACTTGTATGTTTCTATTATTAGCTTTTGAGATGCTACAATGACCTAATATTGAGAACAGTATTTAAGCAAAAGAAATTTAGGAAAAAGACATATTCATGGAAACAGTGAAAAACTTGTGACCAATGATTGTGAGAGCAATGGAGACTAAAATGATTTATTATTCAACAGTTTCAGTATTTTATATTTAATTTGTGTATGTTATCATCCATTCTAGGTCCAATTAGATATTTTAGAATTGAACATTTCTTTTGTACTCCTTATAAAAGTATACTTGTGAATAAATGAATGATTTTAGATGTAAAAATTTGGGGGTCAGTGAGGTGGCACTAGAGGTAAGGTGTCTGCCTTGCAAGTGCTAGCCAAGGAAGGACTGCAGTTCAATCCCCCGGCATTCGATATGGTCCCCCCAAACCAAGGGCGACTTCTGAGTGCTTAGCCAGGAGTAATCCCTGAGCATCAAACAGGTGTGGCCCAAAAACCAAAAAAAATTATTTTTATGACAGAAAGTTGGAAAAAAATATGAAAGAAGGGCCCAAGAGATAGTTCATCTGCTGAGGCACTTGCCTTGCATGTGGCCAACCAACACTACGAAGTGTTATCATAAAGTGCAGAGCCAGAAGTAAGTCCTGAGCACTGCTAGATGTACCCCCCCAAAGAAAAAATCTTGACCTGCAATGATCAGAAAAGAGAATGTACATCCGAAAATTTAACTCAATTTGAATAAACTTAATATGCTACTTATTGTAAATTATAAAAATTTTCTAGATCATATTTCAAGAGCATAATTTTTTAGTTATAATCTCCTCAGAATAGAAGGTAAGAAAATTCCCATAGTATTTTCCTAAATGCAAATTTGGTGTTTCCTTTTGTAACTAGCTTTTATTGTAGATATTACTAAGGTTTTTGTTTTATATAATACTAAATGTTTATGTCAAGTGGTGGCATACTTGCTTGTCTGTTTCATATTACTTAATATAAAGGAGTGGTAGCCATATTTACTATATTTTCTAAAGTCATGCTAAATGATTTACTTATAAATTCTATAGTGATGGCTATAGGGATGACTGCAGTTATGGAAAATTAAGAAATAGTGACTTATGATGTAATGGAATAGGCAATTTTGCTGGTAAGAAAATAGATACAACACAATCCAATTCAGTTTTATATCAATAGTCACAGTTTGGGGAGCTTGAGCTAGTGCATTTGAAGTGTAACTCTTGAAAGGTAACATGCTGCCTCTAAAAAGTATAAAACATACCATAAAAATGCTTTGTAAATCACAAATAATTCATGAGACAAATTAGTCATACACAAGAAGTTTACAACAGATGAGTGATGTGTTACCTTAATTCCTCCCAGTGTGATCGACTGAAACCATTTCTACCTAAAAAGAGGGATCAGATGCAATCTGAAAGTGATTGCAGCGGAAATGTAACATGAACACTGAGAGTTAAAACTAAAGTATGCATCATACATTCAAAAGTTCAGACCTAACCACTGATTTCTATTAGTAAACTTCAATCTTGCTAATAGATTTTGGCTCACTTTGCCAAACTCTAGTACGTAGATTTGGCAGTTTGATTTGTCTTTGCAGAGAAAACTTGAATACAGAACAGACGTCTGTTTGCTCTCACATTGTTTCTTGCTAGGCTTGCCCACTTAGTTAGTTTAAATGTGGTATTCACTCTGTGTGTGTGTGTGTGTGTGTGTGTGTGTGTGTGTGTGTGTGTTGTTGGTTTTTTTTTTTTTATTTTTTTGGTGGGGCCACGCCTGGGGACGCTCAGGGGTTACTCCTGGCTATGCGCTCAGTAAATCACATTTACTAAATATCCTTGTAAGATAATTAGGCACAAGTCTCACAGATTAATCAAAGGCATTAAAGGCGAAATCTATCATAATAAAATAAAATGTATTTTATGCTGATGTAACGTTGCCTTTAGAAATACAGTCCTTAAAGATGGAATGTTATCTGTACACTAGAGAATTTTTTAAAGTAAACCTGAATTTTTTAAATTTATTTTTTCCTATCTATCTATCTATATTTCTCTTTTTAATATCACTTGTTTTGGTTTTGCTTGGTACGGAATTCTAGAAGAAAAATGCTTGCTTTGAATAAAAAGATCAGGTCAAAATCAGGGCACAGAGAATGAATAGCCTGTCCTCCTTACCCACAAAAGCACCGGCAATATAATATGGCAGCATTCCCTTTTACATAGGCATACTAAAAAAGGGGAAATCTTATGTATAAAAACAAGCTCTTATCTATTAGGGATAAGAATCCATAGAATTTATAATAAGTGGGAGCCTCCCACCCTGAACATTTGTCATGGGGACTCGAGTTAGTCTCCATATGATCAGACAGCGACCATCCAACCCCGAATCCTATATCCAAACCATAGCACTAACAGTTCCCTGCAACAGCACCAGGAATCAAACTCCCCCTGGGGAGTTCTTAATACTGCTATGGCACCAACTGGGTTGATAGGACTTGCTGACAAAGAGAAAACAGCAATAACTTCAAGGGAGGAGAAACGAGTATCTATTAGGCCAAGGGAATTCCCTTTCTATTTCCCCCAATACTTACTGTGCTTATGAAAAACAAACAAACAAACAAACAAAACACACACACACACAAAACCTTGTCGTACCACCTATCCTCCACCCCATTTTTCCTTTGTCTTCCCCCCCCATTTTTCTCCTTTTTTTCTCTTTCTCTCCTCATAGTTGTTTTAGTTGTTGCTTATTGTTGCTCTTGTGTTTCTTGCCTGTTCTTTTTTTTTTTTTTTTTTCATTTTCCCCAACAGAAACACAGACCTTGAATCATCTTGCTTTGCCTTATAAATTGAGGGGAAAAACAAGTTGATGGTACCAGGAGCAAACAATCGCATGAACATGAGTGGAAATAAAAAATAATTATACCTAAACACCAAACCTGAGTCATCAACAACAAAATCAAGATACCAAATCTACAAGTTATATACAAAAGAAACCAGCTATATTAGCAGACCAGGGTGAAAAGTGGGGAGGTCTGGGATGCGTGTTAGGAATTTGAATGGAGGGAGGACAACACAGTTGGTGGAATGGCCCTAATTTACTGTCACTATGTACCTTAAATATAACTGCAAAAGACTTGCAATTTAATTTGGTCATGATAAAAGATATTAAAAAAATAGAGTAAATCTGGAAGTTAAATATATTTTAACTTAAATTTAAATATAGTTTTAACAATTTGAAATATTCAGATTGTTCCTAAAATTCCTAGGTTTAATTTGAAAATTGTTCCAAAATAAATTTAAATAGATCTATAGATCTCTATTGTCATTTATTTTACGAAAGTGCTAATGAATGACAATTGACTTGGCAATTAAAATAATTCTGACAGGAGAAAAAAGTGAAATCTGAAATTCGTGTTTCAAAAAAAAGCATTTCTATTTTTTAGAAAAGTGTTTTTATTTAATTATTTTAAATTTTATTTTATTTTATTAATATATAGTCACAAAGTTTAGAATAGATGTTTCAGGAGAAAAAAATTCTAAAATGTGATTAAATTGTCCAAGTATCTCATAGGTGCATAGGCGGATTTAAGAAGTACCTATACTTTTTAGTACCCTAGAACAACTTTCAAATTGAAGTAATGTAACCATCAAACATTAAAGACTTCTTTTAACACCAATTCATGTGTCCCTAAAATGAGATGAACAAGTCATGGGAAAAAAATGACATTCTAGGAGAGGCCATATGTCTCAATAAATTAAAAGTATTTAGGAAGAAAACAGGGAAATACCTAACATGAATTGTTTATTTTCATTGTGGTTGGAAAAGAATTAAGACTTGGTATTCCAAACATCATCGGAAATGACTTGCTTTTTGTGAATGAAGAAGGCCCCAATATCTAAAAATTCAATCCCATTGTCATATGCACAACAATAAACAATTAGAAGGTTAAAAATGACTGTACTTTTCAAGGAACTGAACTCGGCCATGACCAATGAATCATGCAGTTTTAATTGTGTAATGTTGCAGGAACTGATCATTTATTTATAAAAAAAGAATATTCTGCATATAACATTAATGATGCCCATTGGGCTAGAGTAATTATTATTGTGAAGTTCATTTTACTGAGCAGTGATATATGAAAATTTGGATGTTATATTTTTGGTGTTTTTTATTTTTGTTGTTGTTGTTTCAAAAAGTAGTTTTAAAATGTCATTAATAATGTTTTTCAAGCAGCATACAAAACCTCCCTTGTGATCTAATATTTGAAAATAATTTCTTCTAAAGCATTCTTATATAATGTTCCAGCATCCTATTGAAATAGTCAAGGTCACTATTAGCACAAGGTTTCTGGGATTTTAGTGACCAATATATTCTGCCTACATTTTATTATTTCCTCCAATTTATTACTATTCCTTCTTTTCTTTTTTTTTTTTTTGAATTTTGGGTCACACCCGGCAGTACTCAGGGGTTACTCCTGGCTCTACACTCAGAAATCGCCCCATATGGGATGCCGGGTTTAGAACCACCGTCCTGCATGCAAGGAAAATGCTCTACCTCCATGCTATCTTTCAGGCTCCATTCCTTCTTCTCTTTAAACTTTCTTCATCTTCTACTGATTCAGGAGGTGATTCTTACTTTACCATCTTCCAGGTAAAATTCATACCTGGATAATTAAAAATGAACAGCTGATTTAAAATTATGGTTATTTCGTTATTAAATTTTATAAGCCATAAAGAGTAAATTTTACATGTTAGTAAACAATAAGAATATGAGCATATGTATAAAGTTCACCTTGCCTTAGAAAATAATGGACCAACAAAGACATTTTTTGTTGTTGTTTTTGGGCCACACCCTGCAGCGCTCAGTGGTTACTCCTGTCTCTTCTCACAAAAATTGCTCCTGGCAGGTTCTGGGAACCAGAAGGGAAATCAGGGATCAAATCTGGGTCAGCCATATGCAAGACAAATGCCCTACCACTGTGCTATCTCTCCAGCCCAACAATGATATTTTAAGTAAGTGCAGCAGAAAGGAGAAATTGCTATGTAATTATGGGGCGATTGACAGACTGATGTTACAGACTTCGTAGCATCACTCTTTTGATTTTGATGATCTTTTAACTAGATGAAAGAAAAGGAAATACTAATGAAATACTTCTACCTAATGCTACAAAATCTGTGTGTACATATGTATGTATATATGTGTGTAAATATATGTGATATTTAAATTAAAATTTATACTTTTAAAAATAGGGACTAAGGGAGTACTTATCACTTGTGACATTCAAATACTTTTACTCTATATATTTGGCTTGCTTCTGTTTTTCGACACTTGGAAGAAGTCATTCCTACCAAGCTCTCATGTCTCTGCTCAGCCCTGGTCTGTGTGTTCTGTGCCAGCATGGCTGGCTATTGGAAGCTAAAAAGAATATTGGGGGTGCATCCAAGAGAGCTCACACAAAGTTTCAAACATTCTTCCTGTGTCTTCAGCTTTAGTTCTGCTGACCCTCAAGTTTCCAGGCCTGGGTCCCTGTTTGTCACTGGCTCTTACTCCTGTACCTACACCCTCTCAACAGCTCCCTAAAATTTGTTGACTGATAACTACGGCTGCTTATTTCAACTTGCTAAAATCTCATGTTCTAACAATGCATGACTTGCTATTCTAAGATTCACTTATCTTTTGTCCCTCAATTCTAGACCTTTTTTATTATCTTTCAAAAACGACTTCAAAAATCTCTTTATTTAGGTTTTTCTCCCATCTTCCAATTTCCATTTCCAAAATTCCAGTCAATTCAATGGTCTTTCCAGTAGGTGCTTCAGGGGTGAGTGTGCCTCTGTGCTTGGGAGTTGCCATCAGTGACATTCAGGGAAATATTGTGATCCCAGGTATTGAACTAGGGCCTCCTGCATACAAAGCATGTATTCAGTTTGTTGAGTTATCATACCTCTTTCCTTCTTATTAGGGGATTTTTGACCCTGTTTTATTCAGAAAAAATTGTTATTGAGGTTTTTTACGTGATTGCTGCACTCACACTGTTTTATGTACACATAAAGGATACCTGTAAGTTATATACCTTAAATAAGTTTGAAAAAGCAACAGAGGGGCAGAAGCTGTGGCACACTGGTAGGTTGTTTGCCTTGCACATGCTAACCTAGGATGGACTGCAACCAAGGTTCCATCTCCCGATGTCCCATGTCGTCCCTAAGCCAGGAGCGATTTCTGAGTGCATAGCCAAATGTAACCCCCTGAGTGTCACCAGGTGTGGCCCAAAAAAACAAAAAAACAACAAACAAACAAAAAACAAAAAAGAAAAAGCATCATGATGATAGAACAGTAGCCTACCTAGCACAGAGTTTGAACTAAACAGATTTGTAGAAGTTTAATATGCTTTAAATGAGTTCAGGTCACTATCTTGGTCTAGAGAGAGGTAGACATCTCCATTTATTGTATATATCTGAGTGTTCTCTCCTCTTTTTCTGAATAGCTCCTACTATGAGGAGTGCTGGAGAGCTCCCTGATTAGAAATACTCTCCCTGCAATGATGTCAAGAGAGTGATGGGAATCAACGACATCTCATATTAACATTTTTCTTTGCGAAGATCTAGAAAAAGTTTTAGATAAAACATAACGCTTACTTCTATATGGAAAAATTCTAGATACCAGGAAAAGACTGCGTTGTGTTTTTTAATCTATATGTATATATATATATATATATATATATATATATATACAGACATTAAAATTGAGTATTTGGAATTATTTGTGATTCTAATATAATTTGCTGATACGTATTTGTCAGAAAATAAGTTATTATACTTAATAAAATGGGCCCGGAGAGATAGCACAGTGGCGTTTGCCTTGCAAGCAGCTGATCCAGGACCAAAGGTGGTTGGTTCGAATCCCGGTGTCCCATATGGTCCCCCGTGCCTGCCAGGAGCTATTTCTGAGCACACAGCCAGGAGTAACCCTTGAGCACCATCGGGTGTGGCCCAAAACCCACATTAAATAAATAAATAAATAAATAAATAAATAAATGGCTCCTATATATTTTTAAGAAATTTGATAGTGGGTCACAAAATCATATGAATACAAGGATATCAGTTCATCATGGCATGAAGAAGAGTTGTGTATTTTCACATCTTCACAAAAAATCTCCAAAGTTAAATAAACTCAGATTATTATAAGGCAAATTATAATAACCAGGAAGTTAAAAATGTGAATTCACATCCATTTTCTCACTAATTGAATATTTGATAAACAATGCTCAAATATTTCATAATTTGGAAGGGATATTTATTTCTGTGCTTTAAAAATTTCATTAAACACAAAACATAGGCATTATACTTTTGCCCTTTAGTAATATCAATCTAGTCATTTAATGAGTAAATAGACTATTAGGATTTGATATTTATTTAGCTGTATTGCTTCTTGTTTATTCTTAAAACATTTTTAAGTTATTAAATTAAAATCCATTAATTTGTAATTTAGATATATTTTTCTGAGTCCAAATTTCTGAATTTGACCATTAAAAAGTTTCCCTCTTGGGGCCGGAGTGGTGGCTCCAGCAGTAGGGCATCTGCCTTGCATGCGCTAAGCTAGGATTTTGTTCTGGCCCTGTCTGGTTTTAAAAAAGTAAGCCTTCCTCTTCCCTCTGCTAAAGTTCTCTGCCTTCTCTCCTCACCTTTCATCCTCTTTCTTTAGCCAAATGTATTTTGACAAATTCTGATCTTTCTCCAAGTGGACTAGATTCATGTGAGTGCTCTTTTATTTTTCCCATCTCCATGAGTGTGGCAGCCCTCTGTCCCCTGGCCAAATGCAAAGCCTGGAAGGGTGCAAAATAAATAAAAACAGCTCAGGCCAGCGATGTGGATCAGATGTACAGCATGTGCAAGGATGAAACTGAGCCATAGACTAGTGTTAAACAAGGACAACTCTCCTTTTTAAAAGAGTTTATCCTCAGTTTGCCCTTCCCCTCAAAGTCTAACATTTAGGGTGGGGGTTAGAGATAGGGTTAGTGTATCTCAAATGACCAGCCAACAGGACATTTTATTGTTCATTCTTGAACCCACTTGTCTGTAGCCTATACTTTCATCCCTGTTTTGTCCTGTGTAAAATACCACTCTTGGGTCCTTAAGAGTATGACGATTGCTTTATGCACAATAATCAACCTCGTCTAAGCTGCTCACTTGTTGCCAGTAAAGCTTTTTTTTGACTTCCATGAAGTCTCCTAGTTGATTTCCCCTAAAATAGCTGCCTAGGGAACCTAACTTTAATGGTGATAATCCCTGGATTTGATTCCAGGTATTACCTGATATATAAACAGACGTATGTGTCTTTCCATCTCTGGGAAAACAATGTTCTAATTTTCTGTATCAGTCTGGTGGCAGGACTCTAAAATAAGAGAAAAAGATAAATTACAGGAAGAGATGTAATCCAATGTATGAAAAATTATGACTACTTTGCCCATACAGCTGAAAATTTGGGAGAAGTCAGACCAAGTTCCTGCCCTGCCTGCTACATCCACTCTCACAACCACCTAATGAATGAATGCTAATGAATAAATGCGAATGAATGGCATTGCTCTTCCACTCCTTTCCAGCTGTCCACGAAGACAGCGAGGTGAATAAAACTCCAATTATGCATGTATTTGGACTAATGTCACCAGGACTTTTTTGGAGTTAGTACTGGCACCCTCCTTTTTCATATTTTAGGAAAACCCGGAAGCTGAAAACATGCCCCATAAAAGCTGTAGTATAGGAGCTCGATTTCCAGTTTTTGGAAGAATCTCCATATCGCTTTCTATAAAGGTTGAACTAGACGGCATTCCCACCAGCAGTGGATAAGAGTTCCTTTCTCTCCACATCCCCACCAACACTGCTTGTTCTCATTCTTTGTGATGTGTGCCAATCTCTGGGGGGTGAGGTGGTACCTCATAGTTGTTTTGATTTGCATCTCCCTGATGATTAGTGATGTGGAGCATTTTTTATGTGTCTTTTGGCCATTTGTATTTTTTCTTTGTCAAAGTGTCTGTCCATTTCTTCTCCCCATTTTTTGATGGGATTAGATGTTTTTTTCTCAAAATTTCTGTCAGTGCCTTGTATATTTTGGAGATTAGCCCCTTATCTGATGGGTATTGGGTGAATAGTTTCTCCCACTCAGTGGGTGGCTCTTGTATCCTGGGCGCTATTTCCTTTGAGGTGCAGAAGCTTCTCAGCTTAATATGTTCCTATCTGTTAATCTCTGCTTTCACTTGCTTGGAGAGTGCAGTTTGCTTCCATAAGATCCAGCTATACCACTCCTAGGAATATACCCTAGGAACACAAAAATACAATACAAAAACCCCTTCCTTACACCTATACTCATTGCAGCACTATTTACCATAGCAAGACTCTGGAAACAACCAAGATGCCCTTCAACAGACGAATGGCTAAAGAAACTGTGGTACATATACACAATAGAATATTATGCAGCTGTCAGGAGAGATGAAGTCATGAAATTTTCCTATACATGGATGTACACGGAATCTATTATGCTGAGTGAAATAAGTCAGAGAGAGAGAGAGAGAGAAAAATGCAGAATTGTCTCACTCATCTATGGGTTTTAAGAAAAATGAAAGACATTCTTGCAATAATAACTTTCAGACACAAAAGAGAAAAGAGCTGGAAGTTTCAGCTCACCTCAGGAAGCTCACCACGAGTGATGAGTTTAGTTAGAGAAATAACTACATTTTGAACTGTCCTAATAATGAGAATGTATGAGGAAAATGGAAAGCCTGTCTAGAGTACAGGCGGGGTCGGGTGGGGAGGAGGGAGATTTGGGACATTGGTGATGGGAATGTTGCACTGGTGATGGGTGGTGTTATTTATATGACTGAAACCCAAACACAATCATGTATGTAATCAAGGTGTTTAAATAAAATATATTTAAAAAGCTGTAGTATAAGCAATTGAAATTCTTGGTTCAATTTTGTTTAATACTCTCATTTCCATAGGAACACACCAATTTAAATTCCAATGTGTTGCTGAAGTCATCAAACGTTCAGAAACAAATGAAGTAAAAGAATGATAAGCTCGCAATGAAACCTTACTAAACCTTCTGAAAATGACCTCATTGAAGACACAATAATTTTCAGAAATTCACTTGTCACTGCACTATTTTTTTTCTCATTTTATTCTCTTCCCTTTCTTCCCCTTTATTTCTTTTTAAAATAATTTTGCTTCCACTTATGTGGAAACAAATGTATTAAGATCTACTATGTCAACTATGTTATACATACTCTAAAATAAATTAAAAATAAATTATGGAAAATATTTAAGAAGTTACTAAATATTTAAACTTTTCTAATGTTTCATATAGATCTTCTCATTTAACCCTTTGTTCTTTGAAATTAGTATACTTGTTTTTCCAGAGACTTAAGAAATATAAATCTCCAGAGACTTAAGAAAAAGGAAAGACATTCTTGCAATCATTTTCAGAGACAAATGAGAGGAGGGCTGGAAGGTCCAGCTCACTTCATGAAGCTCACCACAAAGAGTGATGAGGGTAGTTAGAGAAATAACAACACTGAGAACTATCCTAACAATGAGAATGAATGAGGGAAGTAGAAAGCCTGTCTAGAGTACAGGCTGTCTAGAGTACAGGGGGGTGGGGAGGAGGGAGATTTGGTACATTGGGGATGGGAATGTTGCACTGGTGAAGGGGGGAGTTCTTTACATGACTGAAACTCAACCATAATCATGTTTGTAATCAAGGTGTTTAAATAAAGATATTAAAAAATAAATAAATCTCCAGAGGCTTTGGAAGGTCAAGCCTGAGATAACGAATCAATTGTTTCAGGTTGAGAATGTGTTTCCTTTATAGGATTGTGGCTGGAGGACACGGTAAGTGAAGAACGGCTGGAAGTGGTGTAATCTTGTCCTCTTTTCTTTTGTGTTTTATTTTACAGTTTAATCTATGAGCTGGTTAGATTGAGATGTTTACCCCATAAGATCATCAAACTATGTAGTTCTCATACGCATTACATATTTCAATAAAAGCTTTGTTTTAGATATGCATGATTTCAGACTAACATATTTAGTGTCTTAGTAGAAGCACGGAAATAGAATCAGATATTTTCTGTCCAGAGAACAAAGGTTTATACTAACCACAGTGCATCTACAGATAGTCTCTGCGGATACTGAACTGAGACCTTTGAAATATTTTTCTCTCAGAATAATCTCCAGGAAATGGACTCACATCAGATACAGTGAGGGAAATTTTAGTTAAACAATCACAAAAGGGGAAATCTAAGGATATGTGAAAGGGGATGTTGAAACTGAGATCTTTAGAACTGAGACTTAGATTCTAGTGGCCTTGACAGGTGTAATTTTGGGGCCACTGAAATAATTTGGTGATCACTCTTTGATACGGGACTATAAAATAGTTTGGAAATAAGTTAAGACTAGTGTGGCCAGAATGATAGCACAGCTCTAGGGCATTTGCTTTGCATGCAGCGAACCTGGGACAGATCTGGGTTCAATCCCCGACATCCCATATGGTTCCCTAAGCCTGACAGGAGTGATTTCTGAGTGCAGAGCCAGGAGTAAGTTCTGAGCTCTGCCAAAAGTGACCCCGAAAATACAAAACAAACACAAATAAGTTAAGATTAGTTATTTATTTTCAGTTAAAAAAAGGGTGCCAGGGAGAAAGAACAAACAAACAAGAACTAAGGCAGAGTTTAAAAATTTTAAAGTATTTCCTGACAGACTGGAGTGAAAGGATGGCAAACAGAGTACTTGCCTTGCATGCAGCCTGTTCAATTTCAGGTGCCCAGAGAATATCCAAACCCACTAGTAGTGATCTTTGAATGCAGAACTAGGAGTAAGCTCTGAGTACCACCAGGTATGCCACACACTTCCACAAACACTACCAAGTACAAAAGACCTGGCAATACAGAAGTCAAAACAAAATGTCTGTGATTTTGTTTATTTGTTTTGGCTTTTCGATTTGGGGCCACATTTGGCAACAGATAGGGGTTACTCCCGGCTTTGCTCTCAGGAAATACTACTGGCAGGATTGCGGGACCAAATGGGATGCCAAATATCAAACTTATGTAGGCTGTGTACAACGCAATCACCTTACCAGCTGTTCTATCCATCCTTCCCTGCTCTGGACTTTTATGAAAGAAGATGGGAGAGATTTTTGCATTTTATCTATGGAAAAGAGAAAACTATGTCATCTAATAGTTTCTTTGGGATATTTTAAGTCAGCAAATAAAGTGCCTTTCTGCTTTATTAATTATATTTATGCTGCTTGTCACAGGGCAATAAAACTACCTTGAAAGTAAGGATTGAGTCTCCTAAATTTCTTATTAAAGTTTTTTTTTTTCAAATTATTTTCAGTGTGAGCAAGCCAACCTTAAGGTCTCCTTCATGTAAGTCATGCTTTTCACCCTATAGCTATGTTTTCTGCCTACAAATTCTTTAATGGCACATAACATGTCAGTTCCAATTAAATCTTTCATAAAAGGGCCAGGCGGTGACGCTAGAGGTAAGGTGCCTGCCTTGCTTGCGCTAGCCTTGGACGGACCGCGGTTTGATCCCCCGGCGTCCCATATGGTCCCCCAAGCCAGGAGGGACTTCTGAGCGCATAGCCAGTTGTAACCCCTGAGTGTCACCGGGTGTGGGCCCCCCCAAAAAAAGAATCTTTCATGAAGTGTCTGACACTTGGGCATATCACTGTTTTAGCCTCAAGCAAATATAGGAAAACATGGATGCTTCCAAAGCACCATACCCAGAGATGTTTTCCAAATTTCATAGACACAGAGCTTCATGTTTTGTTGGCTGAAACAGTAATTTCAATATAACTCTGAATTTAATAGATCTTAGTTAAATCAGACCATTTTTTCACTTTCCTTCTGCAAAAACTACATAAAACTTCAGGGAAGAAAAGACAGTAAACTGGTGGATCACCATAGCTCTCCCTTCAACTTTTATGACCTATGAAGCTCTATAATAGGCTGCACAGAGCTCTTCTTTTTTCCTCTGCTTTAGTCAGGGAGGAGATGTTAAAAACAGAAACTTGTAACTTGATTGTTCTACCTGGAGGGAGAGTCCCTATCTCTTACATCTCTTAGGTGACATATTGAGACTTAGTCTAGAAAGTTAACATAAACCACACAGCATTGGTAACTGAAACTTTCAAATTCACGCTGATGTGGGAAAAAAGCAGAAAGTAAAAATTATCATTGGCTAGCATATGCAATAAGAATGAGGAAGAACTATAGACATCAATTAAATCTAAAATAATTGCCATGAAATGTATAGTGAGAAATGAATATTGACAAGAGGTGATTATGATGTCTGTTAAAATACTGTCATAAAATTAGAAATTAACCATAGGAAAGTCACCAAGGGTATTCACATATGTAAACAAGGCTATACAAATTTCACTTATGTTACTTACTTGTCTTTTATTTTTCACAATAACCACTAAAATAGGTACCTGGCTCGACTTTACAAATGATGAAATAGATGCAAAGGAAAGTTAAAAACATCTTGCCTGAAATTCATTTAGATCAGTATTTGAATCTAGGTCCAGAGACCATGACATTGACCATTACTAGTTATTAACTGTCCTTCACCTAAGACCTAAAGCCAGTGTCATTAACCTAACATAATCCTGGGCAAATTTAAAATGATGGAATTTGACCAGATGGGGGCAGCAGGAGATGTTCCTTACTTAAGCCTGAACAATCTTTCTCATCTTCAACTATACCTATTTTCACCTCCTGCTTCATTCAGATCCAGAAACGTTCAAATCCACATTTCCTTGTTTTACGTAATAGAGTTCTTTATGATATGGCTTCTTTCTATTCCTCTAACTAGTGCTGTTGTTTTATTTATTTTGCTGTCATATTAAATTTTCATATTTTTGATGCATTATATTTGATTTATTTCAGACTTCATTATATTCACTTATAAATTTATATCAATCTGAAAGACTGAAAGACTATGAAGAGGATTTCTTTATTTTCTCATTATACTCCCCAAAATAGAGAGAAATGTACCTGATAATAAATGAGCAGAAAGTTTAAGTACCAGGCAGTCAGAATAGACACTTGAATTATGCAACAAAAATGCTGTCATTGTTTAGCTGCCCAACAGATGTTAGGTCAAAGATGCAAATATACTCTCTATAAATAAACGTGACTTAAATAAATGATAGCATTTGATTTTTTTGCCTTGATTCATCTTCACTCTTAACTCCAGTTCGTGTTCCTTTTCTCTCTTATTTATAAATTATGCATTTTAAATATACATATATATGCAATATATCCTCTAAAGTGGATCTATCATTAACAAATAAAGAAATAAAGTAGAACATATAGTTGTGAATATTAATTAACTACCAGTCAGAATGATCACTGTAAAGCTATGGGCTATAATTTTTTTTCTACGAATCAACCTTCTTGACTATGTTTGCTGCCTAACGTTTAATGTAAGAAAATAGTTTGCTAGAATTAAAGGGTTATTTTTACAGAAAAGCCTTCCCTCAGTATCTTAAAGGAGAAAATCCATAAGACAAAACAAAATTTAAATGCCCTGTATTATAGCTTATTCTATAATCAAAGCTCAGAAATCATCAAATATCACAGAATACAGCTGGGGAAAAAGCCCCATGAAGGTATTGAGTGTGAAAAAACTTTTCTAGTAAGCTTAACCCTAAGTATTTCTTAGAGAAGCAGTGAGGAAAAACTTTACCAATGTATTGAGTATGATGAAGCCTAGGTCTTCATAGACACAAGTGGGAGGAAAATATAGAAACCCTCTTGAGTCAAGAGAAAGAAATTATGATGAGTGTTGGATGTTCTTTCATTGGCCAACTGGATTGAGGATCCACCAAAAAATCCATAATGACACAAGACCTACCAATGTGCTGAGTGTGGAAAGGACCTCCACAGGAAGGGAACAGCTTTTTGGACACCAGAGGATTTCACAGCAAGGTGAAACCCTTTTAGTATAAAAATATGGCAAAGTTTTCTGTCTGAAGACAGATTTCAATCATCATAAAATCCCCACTGCGGAGAAATCTTGTAAAATTCTAAAGGGGACAAGTCTTCTCCTTGAAGTTTGCTCTCTATAATACTAAGAGAATTCACTATGAGAGTCTATAAATGCAGAGTGGGAGGAAGGCCTACAGGAAGACAGGAGCACTGCAAATTGCTACAAGTGGAGTCAGGCATAAGGCAGCAAATACTCCACCTTGAGCTTCTAAAGAATAATTCCTGAGTGAAAATCCAGAAATAATCCCTGAGCATTACCAGATGTGTCCCTGAAAACAGAGGCAGAAACAAAAAGTGACATTGCTTTAAGAGATATTGGGGCAAGAGAGATAGCATGGAGGTAAGGCATTTGCCTTGCATGCAGAAGGACAGTGGTTCGAATCCTGGCATCTCATATGGTCCCCTGAGTGTGCCAAGAGCGATTTCTGAGCCTAGAGCCAGAAGAAACCCCTAAGTGCTGCCGGGTGTGACCCAAAAACAAAGAAACAAACAAAAAACAAAAAAAAAGAAAAGAAATACTTATAATTTAACAAAAATTAAAAAATTAACATTCATAAATGCAGAAAAGTTAAATATTTAGAAACATAAACAAAAATTGCCTGTACCAGCATTACAAAGAGCCCATATAATAACAAAAATTAGACAGGACAGCTGTTCAGATTATTTTACTACAAAAGCCATGAGTTTTGGGTGCTTTCTTTTTTTTAAGTGTTTTTTTCTAATTAACTGTAGCCTATCATAATATTGAAATTACTTCTCTGTTTATAAGATGAAGACATGGCTGTCTATAATCTTGAGAGTGTAAACAGGTGTGCTTCTATTTCCCTCCCACTTTGGATGCCCCACCAAACTTCTGAGCTGATGTCTTTCTCAGGTATTTCATCACCTCTGCCACCAGTGCTTACAGTGATTGATGTATAAAGGATGTGTTATATTCTAAATATGAAATCAACATAAAATTGTGCCTAGGGAAAATGGTGGATTATTTTAGAAGGAGTAAAATTTGAATTTCTATTCAAATTAGCATTGATTTCAGTGTCTAAATATTCACATATTACTGCATTAAAATCTCTAGTCAATGCCATTCATTTTGTGACTTGAAACAATTTAGCATCTCTCTTGAAACTCATTACTTATTTATTTATTTTTTTTGGTTTGGTTTTTGGGTCACACCTGGCAGCGCACAGGGGCTTCTCCTGGCTCTTCATTCAGAAATCACCCTAAGCAGGCTCGGGGGACCATATGAGATACAGGGATTCAAACCACGGTCCTGCATGCAAGACAAATGTCTTACCTCCATGCAATCTGTCTGGCCCAACTCATTGCTTATTTTGGGGCATCACTCAGTTGTATTCAGAGATGATTTCTGACTTGGTACTTAGTAATCTCTCTTAGTGGTGCTCAGAGTACCATATGTGGTACTGGAGACTGAACCAGGATAGACCTGAGTGCAAGGTAACTGCTACATACTCTCTCTCCAGCTCTGGAATTTATTTTACTAATCTGGGTAGAGTAAGTAGAATAGGGAGGGATGAACGAATGGAAGGAGAGAGAGTAAAAGATTTTTTTTTTTGCAATTTTCCATCAAATACTAAAAATTTAAGTGGTTTTGTTTTATGTATAGGTTTTAGAGAAGACTAGGCAACTTAATTTAATTGGATATTTGAAGAAATTTGAGTATCTATGAGTACAGAAGGCATAACCCCTTTGAGTATAGATTCCACTTTCATTTAGCATGCTTTATACAGACTTATGTATGTGAATAGATTCCAAAGTTCTTTCTCTCTTAAGAGTCAGAATAGAAATAGGAAATTTCCTGAATCCTTTTATTTCACAATTTTTTTTATCTTCATGTAAAATTATTCATCAGTCTTGTTCAGTGCTGTCACAACTCTGTTTATCTTAACAATTCAGAGTCATTATAAGGGGGACCATTCACTTCATTGGCATAACGAGAAAAAAAAAGTTTAGAGAGCTTTCATTTTTCACATTTTTAACTAACCACAAAGAAATATGTTGTACTAAATGTTCTAAGTATAAACTGTGTTTTAATAACAAAATTTTGTAGATTGCCAATGAGTGTAACCCAAATATTTTGAGTCTTTTTTTGTTTGTTTTTGGGTCACACCTGGCACCTTCCTTCTGGCCCCAAGACTTATCTTTTAACTAATTTTTACAAATTAGTTTTAGCTTAACAAATACTACTTAAGAAACATCTAATGACCTGTTAATGTTTGTAGTGAAAGTGTCACTGAATTTTGATCACTGAGAATCTGTAGATTTTAAGAATTTAAAACTATAGGTTTTAAGTAATCATTCTTAATAGTAATCCTAATTTTCCTAATGGCTATTGATTTGAGAAGTAAAAGACATCTAAGAGAATCCCAGGGACCGGAGAGATAGCATGGAGGTAGGATGTTTGCCTTGCCTAAAAATGGATGGTGCCTCAAATCCCAGCATCCCATAAGATCCTCTGAGTCTGCGAGGAGCTATTTCTGAGTGTAGAGCCAGGAGTAACCCCTGAGCACTGCCGGATGTGACCCAAAAAACAAAACAAACAAACAAAAAAGAGAATCCCAGCACAATGCTTTATTTTAGAGCCTCTTATTTTGGCTACCAAGCTGAACTTTAATTAAAATGCAACAGATACTGATTGGAGCCTCTCTCACTACTTCACATAAATCCTGTTCTCTACCATGAAAACAGATTTCAGTAACTACATATGAAGAAGTGAAGCTACTAGACACTTGAAAGAAGTTTGCTGTATTCTAGCTTCAATTATGCTCTGCTATTCTGCTCCAAACTGCTCCTGAATTTATTTTTTTCATTTTCATAATTCCTCTATTATATGATAATTTAAACCCTATTTCATTGGAAATAAATTTCCTTGTACTTTTCACCTCTGCACGGTGGTTCAACAACTCATTGTGTTTTCTAACCTCTAATTTTTTTCACAAGTTAGCTCCTTTCATTTATTGATTTATTATTTTGTGTAACACTCAATGAAGCTTTTCTGAAATAGTTCAAGAAACTTTCATTTGCCTAGTACTAACTTCTCATACTTCTGTTCCACGTTCTTTTGATATACCATTCAATTTGTCTAGAAGCTCAAATTTGTGATGAGATTTTTCTGCTCGTTCCTGTTGACTTCTCTATTTATTTTGAGATTAGTCAAGGATTCTGACACCTAAGTCTTAATTTTTGCCTCTGCTAGAGCCACAAACCTCACTTTGGGGAGACTTAGATTTCTCTGAAGACTTCACTTTATGTAATTTCATAGTTCCTACAAAAGCTACATTGCACAAAGCATTTCCCCACCTGAGAAATATAGCTCTTGGGGCCATTTGTTGGAATGTAAAATTAACTGGAACCACTCCATCACTGAAATCTGAATGCAAGAACTGACAATTTTTGACCACAGCATCCTTTGTTTCCTGTGCTCTCACACAGCCTCCTCCCACAGAGCTTCCTCTATCTGATCACATTTTTATCTTCGGACCCTCTCCACAACATCCCTTCCTAGAGCCAGAAGGTCTTAGTGGCTCTACTTTCATCTGCACTTCGATTAACCACTCTCTGAAAAAATATCTCATCTCCCTCTCTGCTGTGTTCCCCCTTTGTACCCCCACCCCCACAAAGATTACACATATTTTTAATGGCTGCTAAGCATTTCTGAAAAGAATAACATCATTAGGCAGTTGTTGTCCAAAAATGGTGAATTCTGAACTCAAGTATTTGTCTACACACTTTGTCCTTTTGCAATTGTTACTACTTTGCCTGTTCAGTTCAGTGAACTTTTTCCCTCATAGCTACTCTAATTTTTTTTCTTTTTGGCTATATTTTTTAAATTCACAACCAAGCCATTTTCAGTTCTCTTTCTCACTTTTAGCACATGACTGTCCACATAGTCTAATAGACATAAAAACTTGAGGAATGAGTTCTTCCAACATTCCTCTTTCATAATATTAAATTAATAATATACTTATATAAGTATAATACTTATATCAATTCATTCATCTGCCTTAAATCCAGTTTCAGAATATGATTTGTCTCATTGCCTCATCAGTCTTTTCTTTAATTAATGCTTTGGATCTAGATATTTTTAGGAAGAAAAATAATAAATAACCATCTTAAATGAGTTGGAGACTCTAGATTTAACACATATTAACAGAATTTTCCATACTTCAACAAGCCAAATGCACATTATTTTCTTTTTTAATTTTTTAATAATATCTTCATTTAAACACCGTGATTACAAACATGATTGTAGTTAGGGTTCAGTCATAAAAAAAACACACCCCTTCAACAATACAACATTCCCATCACCAATGCCCCATATCCCTCCTCCCCCCACTGCCTGTATTTGAAACAGGCTTTACATAAAATATTAGTTAGGATAAACCACATTCTGGGACACAAAAAATTGTCTATAAAATTATGAAAATAAAGATCCTTATGTTTTGCTCCAGAACAGATTGCTGTGAGGTTGTAAACTATCAGGGGAAATAACTTGGGAAAACTTAAACATTTGGAGACTCAAGAACATGTTTGTGAATAACTACTGGGTCAAATAGAAACTTAAAGAAGAAATTAAAAGATTTCTGAGAATTAATAAGAATAAAGACATATGTTATTAGAAAATATAGGTCACTGCAAAAGTATCACTAAGGAAATTTCATAGAATACAGACTCAGAAAATAAGACAAAAATCACAAATAAGAATCCAATATAATTTCTTAAGAAACTAGAAAAAGAAAAACTTAAAAAAAGGCAAAAAAGCACAAATTTTTTATTTTTTAAATTTATTTATCTAGTTTTTGCCAATTTATTTGTTTTGGTGTGGTTATTGCAATTGTTGTCTCCGTTCATATTTAGTTCTTTTTTTTTTCTTCTTTTCTTTTCTCCCTTTATGTGCTCTGCCATGTTTTTATCTCAAGACCATGACCTTTATGTGGTGCTTATCTTTATTGCTGGAGTGTTCACTGGATGTTTTATTTGACACTTCTTTTTGTACTGTTGTCGTGTTCCACCTCCTTTTTCCCCTTCGTCTCTCAAAACTAGGATGAGAGCTTCCAGAAGGACTCCACCTTTTTTCGGCGTATTTGATTTTTCCCCAGTTCATTACTTTTCTCTTCTTCAAACAAAACCACATAACTTGAACTATCTAGTCCCGCCTCCCAACTAGAGCAGGAAATATGGGAGGTACCAAGACCAAACAGGTGTAGGACCACTAAGTAGTTAGCTAGGCAATGAGGGGACCACTTATTCTGGCAGCCCCGGGGGTGAGGGAGGAGGATATGGGAGGTAGGACAGAAACGGAGGTGGAGGGAGGACAATTAAGTGATGGGAATTTCCCCTGATTTTATGTTAAGATGTACCTAAATATTATTGTCAATGATATGTAGGCCACTATGATTAAAATAAAAATTCTATTTAAAAAATAAAATAAATATCCTCACATAAAAAAAAGAAACTAGAAAAAGAACATCCCTGGTGACTCCAGTACTGCTTCTGAGTCTGAGAAAGAAAAAAAGCAAAAGAAAGGACTCACAGAAGAAAAGAAAATCTATTTCCTATACTTTAATGCGCCTTCCTTATTGCTCTTTCTACAAAATTTGCTTTTAATAAACTTAGCACTATGAGAGTGTTTTTTTGCCTAGTCTTAAAAATTGTGTAAGTGTAATTAGTTGATTTTGGTGGGAAGAAAATGTCTTCTTTGATTCAAGACTTTCTGTAAAAAGAAATGTCAGATTTGGAAAATAAAGATTCAACATGCCCTATAAAATTTGCCTTTCTGATAAGTAGTCCTTATTATTGGTATAATCCCCAAGCAATAGTTAAATGTATACTTATATTACTTGTGCATAATAATATCTATATAGTTAAATGGTATTTATATTTTATCTGAAATTCTTCTTTTTTATTGAATCACCATGAGATACAGAGCTAAAAAGTTGTTCATGGTTGAATATCAGAAATACAATGTTCCAGAAACTATCTCTTCAACAGTGTACATTATATGTTCTCCACCCACCATCCACTGCTACTTTTATGGCCAACACTTTTTTTTTTTAGATTTTTATTGTGATCATAATGGCTTACATATCTCTCACAGTAGTATTTTAGGTACATATTAACATTGAATCAGGGGAATACCCATCACCAAATTTGTCCTCCCCTCATCCCAGTTCCCTTTCTGCAACCCATATATCCCACCATCACCCCCCGGGGTTGCTAGAGTAGGTGGACCCCTCTTTGTCTGGCTTACTATTAGTGGTCATATATCTGTTTGGTCCTGGTACCCTCCGTTTTTTCCCCCTCTATTTAAGAGGCGGAGCTAGATAAATCGAGTTATGTGGTTTTGTTTGAAGGAAAGAAAAGCAATAGAATGGGGTACAAAATAAGAAAAATAAATAAATAAGAAAAAAAGAAGTCAAATACTTTGAAAATGGGCAGAGACCTTCTAGAGGCTTTCAACCTCTTGAAAACCTCTTGAGAGAGGACATGAAAAAGGTAATTGAAACTCCACAACAATACAGAAAGAAATATCAAATTAAATATCCAGTGAGCACTACAGCAATAAAGACAAGCACCACACAATAGTCTCGGCTCTGAAATCAAATCATGCTGGAGTGCAAAAAGAAAGAGAAAGATAAGATAAAATAAAATGAAATGAAATAAAATAAAATTGGAGATATCAACTTCAATATCTTCACCAAAATAAAGACGTCAAAAATTGATCAATCTATAAATAAATGTGTGGAAAGATGATTATTTTGTGTTTTTGTTTGTTTGTTTGTTTTTAGTTTTTCCCCTGCATAGGCACATTAGGTATTGGGTATATTATAGAGGGAATTCCCTTGGTATGGACAACACTTTTTTTCTCTTTCTTTTTTCCCCCTTTGTTCTGCAGCAGGGTTTGCATTATTGTTACTAAAAGAGTACCATATATACACTTTAATCTCTTTTAGCACTCAGTTCTTGACCATAGAGATAATTTTGTGAGCGTGAAACCCTTTCTGTCCTAACTACACGACCCCCTTCCCCTTTATGGAAAGCTTCCTATCATGCACCAGTCCTCCTAGTCCTGTTTTCCATTGCCTTTGGGTGTTATTTTCATTTATTTTTTTATTTGATATCACATAAATGAATGCAATCATTATATATCTGTTCCTCTCCCACCAACCCATTTCAATTAGCATGATACTCTCCATGTCTGAGTATAAGCAAAATGTAATGACTTCGTTTTGCTAACAGCTGTGTAATATTTCACTGTGTAGAAAGACTATGGTTTCTTTATCCACTCGTCTGTTCTCAGGCACTTGGGTTGTTTCTAGTTGTAAATAGTGCAGCAATGAACATAGGAATACTAATGGTGCCTTTTCTGTATTGTATTTTTGGGTTCCTAGGGTATATTACCCTATATAATATATAATCTAATATGTATTAATTATACTTATATAAATATATTATATAAATTAATACCCAGTAGTGGTATTGCTGGGTCATATGGGAGCTGAATTTCTAGTTTTTCAAGTAATGTCTTCAAAACGTCCATATTGGTTTTCAAAAAAGGCTGGCTCAGTCAATGTTCCCACCAGCAGTGAATAAGAGTACCTTTCTCCCATCTCTACATTAGCATCGCTGTTCTTGTTTTTTTTTTTATTTAAATAACATTCTTTATTTTAAACATCATGGTATACAGAATTGCTCATAATGTACTTATTTCTGATAGTCAATGTTTCAACACCAATTCTGCCACCAGTATAAAATTCCATCTACTATTGCTTCAATTTTCCAACTTTCCTATGTCTAATTTCTAAGCCTGATACAGTTGGGGAATCATAGCAGTTATGAATAAGTTACTTAATATTTCTTGTTACAATTAAATTATATTAAATTATCAGAAACTTTATTAGAAGAAAATTTGTAAAAATCATCATATCTTGCTGTGTATGTCAGTGTATGAAGGTTTTACTAATCTGTTTATTGCTAGAAATCTGTGGTGCTATGAAAATGTTGAATATATTCTCAAAGATGCATTTGGGGAATTTTTCCAAATTCTGAAATAAGATACATTTTTAGGAGTAATTAACTGGTTAAGTTGTGACAAAGGTATACGTTGAAATATGCCCATTAAAAGTGTTACAGGAGACCACAACTACAAATATATTGCCACATGAGAATTAACTCACCTCTAAAGGACAGTATTGTATTTTTACAAAAAACAGAGTTTAGAAAAATACTTGGAAAGGAAAGTGGAAAGGGATACAGCCATAGAAGACATTTTCTTTAAGTAATATGATCTCATGGTTTTGTGTCTTTGTTTTCCATTTTTTATGAGTTCATAAAAAGAAAGTGTTGGATCAACATTTTGTGTTTCAAAGAAATTGGACACTTTACAAATGGCCAGAAACTTTTATTGAGATATGGTAATCTATAAGGAATATTTAAGGGTGGACTATAGTGCATTCCCCTGCCATCTCCTAACCACCACCCAATACACAAAACCCTATTGCTGATATTGCTATTGGCATCAGAATTCTGTTCTGAACCAATCATTGCTCTAATTCAGTTGTGAAAAATTCTACTCTACTCACTTACATACATACAAATAACATACATCTAAACTTATACAAAAATAAGAGGATTAAAGAAAGATGTTTTATAATCTTAAAATCATAGAAATTAAGATTAAAACTTTACATAAGTATAATGTTTCCATGAAGTGACTTGGTATTTCAGAAATGTTACATAAAAGGAAAGTTGATGATGGGTGGGGAAAAAAAACATGCACACTGCCTCTAAATCCAATAAGCTAGAAAGGGCATTCAAAATATCATTTACCAATTATAATTATGCAAAAATCTTTAAAATTATAAAACAGAATTTCAGATTAATTCACTGGCTGATTTAATCTAACTGGGTCTAACTACAAATCTCATGTTGATTACAGCATTTTCCTGCTACTCTGGTTATCTCATGGTAACCATCATTCAAACAATCTGGCAAAGAAACTTTAGCACACATTGCTTAGAAATTACTGTTCTAAAATAGCTTCACCCTTGGATTTAAAATATTTGCTTTCCCTGTACACTAAAGAATATTGTCAAGGCAGCATAATATAGAGAAATTTCCGGGGACTTCGACACATACAATCAGAAATCAAATCTAAGCTCTGTGACCTGTGGTAGGTAACTCAATGTGTCTGAATTTGTCTCGTCCTCTTGTAGTTGAGAATGAAAACCTGCAGAACAAAATGTGAGGACCAGAGAGAATGTATGAAAAGTGCCTGTTGAATGTTCATCACTCAATATGTTTCTTCATTCAACATCTAGTTCTGCTATTCTTTCTACGTTCCATACAACTTGGGGATCAAAAACAGGAAGCTGTAGTTGAATCTACTTTCATAGCTCTACTAAGCACTTTTGGGTTGTGTCTGTTAAGTGCACTAAATTATATACAGGATAGATACTGGTATGTAATATAGCAAAGAGGGCATAGCTAAGAAATGTCAAGTTTCTTCTAGAAGTTTACAGTGCTAAGAAAAGGAGCAATAATCAAGTAAAAATAAAAGGCAAATGGATGGAGATTAGAGAACTTAGCTCCAAACTAATTCAGCCTAATTTATGAAAAGATATCACAGAATACTATGCATGCACTGAGCCTGAGGAAAATGAAAATGTGGAGATAGGATAGCATGATGGTGGATATAAGGGCATTCCATTTTTCAGTATGTCCTGAGAGGAATCAAGCTCACTAAGGAACCATATGTCATTGACAACATGGCTTTCTTGCAACTGTTTGTCATGAAACAGATTTAGGGAGGTTATTTGCTTATAAAAATGTTGATAGTAGGGGCCGGAGAGACAGCATGGAGGCAGGGTGTTTGCAATGCATTCAGAAGGACGTTAGCTCGAATCCCGGCATCCCATATGGTCCCCAGAGCCTGCCAGGAGCAATTTCTGAGCATAGAGCCAGGAATAACCCCTGAGCCCTGCTGGGTGGGAACCAAAACCAAAACCAAAACCAAACAAAAAAAGGTTGAAAGTAAAAGGTAGAGACTGAAGATACTTAATAAAGTGTATGGTTTTTTAAAAACTCACTTTATAAAAGGGAAATTAGAATCAACTAGAGAGTAAAAAATTATGAAAGCTAGGGAAAGTTAAAAGAGGAGTTTGAAATGCCCCAGACAAGAAGTTAAAAGGTTTAGAAACCAAAGTGTTCCCAGCAGGCTCGGGGGACCATATGGGATATGGGATGCCGGGATTCAAACCACCGTCCTTCTGCATGCAAGGCAAATGCCTTACCTCTATGCTATCGCTCTGGACCGTCATTTACTTTTTAATAACTGGATTTACAGATTTATAGAAGGAGGGTTGGCCATGTTAGTCATAGGATAATGATGAAAGGACTAATAGGAATATTTAGAATCTGGTGTTAGGTGTGTGGTAGAAAAAACAAAACGTAGTTCTGTTTTAAGTACAATTGGGTAAAAAATGGCGCTCTTAAGCTAAGAAGATTAATGAAAATCAGGAAAAAAGTATCAATATTCCCAAAGCTGCAGTCAGCAATAAATCCTGGATAAGGTAGAATGAAGTTTCAGAAAGGATGATTGGTTAAGCATAAGCCAATCTGTACTGCGTCTATATTAGAGGATGCAAGCAACTACCTTTAAAGAATCTCATCTTGGGCCCCTAATCCATACACATTTTCTTTTAAACTACTATGGTTCTCATACAATCAATGGACATTTTAGATTCTCACAAATTTAGAGTATAGGTAATAGCAACCAGACTGTTTAATAGAAAGGTTTTAAGCTGTCCTGAAGTCACCAAACTTGTATTTAATGTATTTATTTATTAGATGTATATAGCCAATAACCTAAGAATATTTTAATATAGAAGCACATCATGGGAATATGTCATTTTGCTCATAGATTTCTATTCATATCAATTCTGTGCCCAGATCACATATTTATTAAACGAATGCCTAACAATTATATCGGTTTATGGCATTTGGATTCTCAACTGAGAATCCAAACATGTTTCTAAAATGTATTTTCTGTTTTTGTTTTTTAAAAAAAGTATGCTGGTGTGATAGTACAGTGATGAGGGTCTTACTTTGCACATGACGGACCTGGATTTCACATATGGTATGCCAAGTTCAACAGGAATGATTCCTGAACACAGAGCCAGATGGGAAGCTTTAATATTACTGGGTGTGATCCATGAAAACAAAAAGTATTTTTATTTAAAATTAGACTTGAGGGAAAATATCCCTTAATAAACTCAAAAATTATGAACTTATTTTATAGTGTGTACAAAAAGAAATCTTAAGCCTATCACAGATCTCTTATCACTAATCGAATTATTAATATATCTTAGGCATAAATAAGCTATGGATCACTACACTGTCTGACTTGAACGGAGATAGTACTTTTGAAAACTAATTTTAATTTATTAATAACTAATATTAATAATTAATAATTAATAATTTTAATGCTGAGATAAAGCTCAGCAGTGGGGAACTTGCCTTGCATATGTGAGGCCCTGTGCTTAATCCTCAATACCCCACACCAGTCATACACACATACTTGAATGGTTAAGAAATGACATTTTCATTTAGTTTTTTAAAATCTATATATCAATAATATAAACCTTTTCTAGGGAAATGAGATTCAATTCATTTTATTTTTTATTTTAAGCAATGACTTCAGGAGTTGATATTGCTTATTGAGAATTCTCTGTGTGTGTCTTTATAAAATCAAAATATGGGGTTTTCTCTCTCTGTTAATAGCTACATACACATCTCTCATATTTTTCTGAATGTAAAAGCAAACAAAAATAGTTTGTTTTTGATATTAACTCTATCATTTTCTAGATATCATTATTTGTAGAGCCAGTATGTCTAATCATATGCATAGTAGAAAAATAAGCTAAGAATTGATGTTTATATCAATGTCAACCTTCATCAGCCAGAAATCAATTAATTCCCAGAAAAAAAATGGTAGAATTAGGGGCCAGAGAAGTGGCGCTAGAGGTAAGGCATCTGCCTTGTAAGCACTAGCTTAGGACAGATGGCGGTTCGATCCTCCAGCGTCCCATATGGTCCCCCCAAGCTAGGAGCAATTCCTGAGCTCATAGTCAGGAGTAACCCCTGAGTGTCAATGGCCCCAAAACAAAAAACAAACAAACAAAAAATGGTAGAATTAGAAATTTCCCTAAGAAATGTTATTGTCATTAAATTTACTCTTATTTTTGCTCTATGGGTAAAGCAAATTCCTATGTGGAAAACCCTGTGTCAATGAATTTCAAAATGCATTAGACTAATAATTAAACAAAAAATTTACATGCCATAGTATTTTAATATTTTATTTTTTACTGGAAGTGTTTGTGTGATATTCAATATTGTCATGTGTAGTATAGTCTTAAATCAGTCATAATATGTAAAATGATCAAGTAATAAATCACAGTTTAGACTATTTTTAATTATCAAATTAGAAATTTCAGATCCGTGGGAGCAGTTTAGATCAGTATGATAATATCTAAGGTAAACAAGAAGCAGTGCACTATTTTGTCAGAGAAAGCTAACAGGTTTCTTAACCTTATCTGCTCTCTACTTCCTCAATTATTCCTCCTTTCAGAAACAACTAGGGGTCACAGTTTAACAGACCTCAAATATCCGCTTAATGGAATGGTTGTTTACTCACCACGATACATTGAAAGTTAAAATAATGTACATAAAGCCTAGTTTTGTTTTAGATTTCACTGTTAAATTATTTTAAAAGAGTGGAATCACTTTAATCTTGTATTCATTGTTTAAACTACCCAATAGAGATGTAGAATACTCCAAATTTCCCCTATTTATTTTCTGCACTGAGTCACTCACCTAGGATCTTTATTTTACTTGAAATTTTAAAATTTATTTTTAAAATTTTATTATCACCAACATGATTTACAGCTTTATCAATGTAGTGTTTTGTGCATACAGTATCCAAATACCACACCATCCACCAAAGTGTCTACTTCTTCCACAATTGTTGTAGTATCTACCTACCTTTGCACCCCGCTCCATCCCTTCAATCTTCCTGCTTTTATAAATTTGTTTCACTAAACTAGTTATCTGATTCTATTGCCTTTGACCATTAGTTATATTGTACTATTTTCTTTATATTTATAAATATATCATTTATAAATTCTTTATATTTCTTTACATCCCATTTCTGAGAGAGACCATTTTATATCTGTTCCTCTTCTGACTACACTCAACAAGGACACTTCTTAAAAAACTGAGAATTGAGCTTCCATATGACCTAGAAAATCCATTTTGGGGCACAAATCAAAAAAGAAAACCACATAAGAACCCAGAAACCCTGTTCTATATTATTTCTTTTTTGGTTTTGCTTTGGGGTGGGGTCATACCCAGCAGTGCTCAGTGATTATTTCTAACTCTGCACTCAGGTATTATTTCTGGCAGTTTTGGAGGACCCTAAGGGATGCTAGGGATCAAACCTGGGTCAGCCATGTGCAAGGCAAGCACCTTACCAGTTGTACTATGTCTCCAGATTGCCTGTTAAAGGCAGTGGATCCCAAGTGGCTTTTCTCCTGGAAAATTATGCAGGATGCTTTAAAAACTGTGGGTATAATAATATTGAGGTAGAGTTAGCCTATTATTATTAGTTGTTGCTTTTGACTGCCTTGAAAATCATTTAAAATGACTCTACCCGACCTGCTGATCACAAGGTCTTTCTCTGCTAAAAACTCAGTAGAATTTATTACAATGAGGTTAAGATCAGATAAGAAGACAGAAAATCAACAGCCAGATACATTTGTGCATCTTTGGATGCTTCTGAGCTCCGTTGAGCCAGCTAGGCACAGCATATTTATAAAATTCCATTATGATTATGTCAAGTGAAAGTTAAATCAAGTTAATAAAGTTCCTTAAAATGATTAAATTTTTAGGTGGACACTTTTATTTGCCTTTTTTAAATAAAAGAGTAATGTTAAATGATCAATTTTCTCTAGTAGAAGGAAAATCTGATGGCAAAAAATAGAGCCCAATTTAGATCTTCCTCCCTTCCCCTACTTTATAATACATATCTGTACTTGTTTTTTGTACTGTTGCAGAAGCTGAAGCTGTCCAACCCCGACTCTTATCTGCCGGAAGGAAGGAAGCTAGGGTAGTAATTGCTGAGCAAGAAAGAGGAAAGTTGAACAAAGTTATAGCAGCTACACAGATAAGCCTCAACATAGAGCCAAGCCACACATATCCATGATATTTGAGGACAATTGCAATAAAAAAAAGGAGACCCTTTGTTCAAAAATGATTAAAAGTTTCAAAGTGGGGGTAACAAGTGAGGCAAAGTTATTAAATTTCCAAAAACTCTGTGCTTCTATTCAGATTGTATACCCTTGGGCTTGCATTAAACACTTTTTACCTATGTACTAGCATGGTTCCCCCTTCCTTCCAACCTACTCTCACTCTCTCCCTCAATTCTTTCCATCTTTCCTTCCATCTTTTCTTCCATCTTTCTTTCCATCTTTTCTTCCTTCCTTCCTCCCTTGCCTTCCACCCTCCCTCCCTTCCTTCCTTACTTTCTCCCTCCCTCCCTCCCTCTTCCCTTCCTCCCTCCCTCCCTCTTTCCCTCCCTCCCTCTTTTCCTTCCTTCCTTCCTTCCTTCCTTCCTTCCTTCCTTCCTTCCTTCCTTCCTTCCTTCCTTCCTTTCTTCCTTCTTTCCTTCCTTCCTTCCTTCCTTCCTTCCTTCCTTCCTTCCTTCCTTCCTTCCTTCCTTCCTTCCTTCCTTCCTTCCTTCCTTCCTTCCTTCCTTCCTTCCTTCCTTCCTTCCTTCCTTCCTTTCTTCCTCCATTCCTCTTTCTCTTTCACCCTCCCTCCCTTCGATTTTTGTTTTCACCCAGTGATGCTCCTGGCTCTGCACTTAAAAAATTACTTGGTTTCTTTGACTTACATGTATTATTATTATTATATCAATTATATTATATGTTATGTTATATCACTATTCTATGTTATGTTAGCTTACCTCATTTTGTTAATCAATTTTGTCTCTTGAATAAATTCTTACAATAAAAAAAGAGTAAAAAAAAAAGAAAAATTAGCAGTGCCTAATACAGCATTACTCCATATATACACTAATAAACTCTCTCTAAAATAATGTAAAAAAAATTACTTGGTTTCCCTATGTTAAGAGTCCAATCTGGTCACCACTTGCAAGTCAAGTGCACTAGCTGCTGTCCTATCTCTCTGGCCCCAGGGAAAGTATTTTCTATTTGCTCACTTAAGACCTTTTCTATGGGAATCTGTTCAGCTGAGTGACTTTTTCCCCTCTAAATTGCAGGGGTGGGGTGGAGTATGAAGGCTAATTGTGTTTGGAAAGTTCTGCTATGTTAAATAAAGCTTAATTCAAAATAAAATACTCAGGAATTAATAGGAGGTTTATTATCCAGTTAATCATTTAGGATTAAATTACTCTCTTTTTATTCTGACTGCAGAAATATATCACAAAAAGGAAGAAAGTTGAAAGGGCAAAGGGGATACAAAGGACTGTGGTAGAGTGACTCTGATATTTCTGATGATGGGAGCTGTAAGGTAAAATACCTTTAAAAGGCAATGAAACCTTTTCTGCCTAGGGGGTGAGTAGGGACTGGTATGGTAACTGGGGAAATTAGTGGCAGGAAATGAACACTGGCGAAAGGATGCATGTTGGAAGACTATATGACCAAAAACTCAACGTTCAACAACTTTTAAAATCTGTATTTCATGGTAATTTAATAAAAACAACTTACAGGCACAAACCAGCTCTCCAAAATAGTCTCATAAACAATAAAAATATTTAAAGAAAATGATCTTGTTTTTAAAGCATCAGACAAACCTCCTTAATCAGCTCATACTCTCACTACAAACTAGATATAATTTTAAATATATATGAATATATGTAAAGAATAAGCAAGCTGGGGCCAGAGTAATGGAACAGCAGTAGGGCTTTTGCCTTGCACGTGGCTAACCCAGGACAGCGGACCTTGAGGTTTGATCCTCAGCATCCCATATGGTCCCCCAAGCCAGGGGCAATTTCTGAGCACATAGCCAGGAGTAATCCCGGAGCATCACTGGGTATGGCCCAAAACCAAAAAGCAAACCAAAACAAAACAAAAGAATCAGCAAGCAATGAAAAATCTCAATGAAAATGCTGTGTGTAGATAAAAAAAAATTGAGCTTCACATGGTGTTTTAATTAGTTCAACTAGTTCAAAGAGCCTTCGAATAGTTGGTTTGTTTAAAGGCAATTGTACTGTGAATTAAACAATTAAAACTGAATAACTTCTGAGCCAGAGAGTATACGGTACTTGCCTTCAAGCAGCCAATTTCTGGCACCCTGTATGGTTTTTCCAGCCTGCCAGGAATGACTCCTGAGTGCAGGGCAAGAAGTAAGCACAGTCTGATATGCTTCCCCCCCAAAATACCCAAAACAAACCCTCACTAACTTCTTGACACTTCTCATATTTTTGAGCCATATAAGGAAAGCAAATGAGGACCACAAAACTTGTCCAAGTAAATCCATATTTGCCAAAACACACCTGTGCTTGCATGTACATATACTTTCCAAATCCAATTTTGCCATCTGAAAATACCCTAAAAATGTCAAAGGAAGCATTTCTAAAAATACAAATTAATGTGAAGCCGGAGAGATAGCACAGCAGTAGGGCGTTTGCCTTGCACAGAGCCAATCCAGGACAGTGGTTCAAATCCTGGCATTCCATATAGTCCCCCGAGCCTACCAAGAGTGATTTCTGAGCGCAAGTCTGGTAAAACCCCTGAGTGCTGCAGGGTGTGACCCAAACACCAAAAATTAGATAGATAAATAAATAAAGGGAAAGGAAAGGAAAACAAAAAAGAAATGAAATTAATGTAGATAATAGTTATGATCTTATATTGTTGAATGAAGTTAAAATATAAATGAGAGTCTTTATGAAAAATCAAAATCAAATAGTGCTGCTATGATCATAAGAGTACAGAGAGCATTATTGTATTGTGTTTTTGTGGTCCTAGACCAAGAGTATATCCCTAGGAGTGGTATTGCTGGATCATATGGGAACGTAATGTCTTTTTCTTCAAATAAAACACAACCAGAAATTTCTTTTACTACTTAGTGTTAACATTTTAATTCTTTATATAGCAACTAGGGTTTCTTTTCAAAGACAAGTATACGTACCCAATGATCATTATAGAAATCCTAGAAGAAGATGATAAAGTTCTAAACTTGATTAGATATTGAATCCAAAAATATAAATAGAGAAACTATTAAACCTAATCTTTCTTTCTGAAGTTATCATGAATTTAGGTAGTGGTTAGACGATATTGTTTTTGCTGGACCACTTGTTCAGAGTGAAACTGTCTTGTGATTGATCCTTCAAAAGTTCTTCATGGACAAAAATGAAATAGAAATCATCCAATATTATTTCTCTCTAAACAGAGTTATCTTTTGATTGATTCTGGTAAATGGAAAATATCTGTGTTGCAGAAGAAGTTAAAGTTGCTTTTTTAAGCAGATTCCATTCATTTTGATTATTGTTTCTGGCAGGAACAAATGGTAATCTCTCCTAAATATCACTCTAATGTCTGCTGTCTAAAATAGTTACTCTGGACAAGATCTACACCAACTACATATGGACTGATGGCAATGTTTCATGATATGTGCGTAAGCTAGTTAAGAGTTATTAAATTAGTAGTCAAAGAAATATGAGCTAAATACAAGTCAAGATCTCAAGACATTTGACTTGATTTTTATTGTGTTTTCTGATATAGATAAAATGTATCAGAATTTCCTCAGTTAGACTCTGAAAATTAAGATTTGTAACAAAAGCAAAATTTAATAAAAGTA
Organism: Suncus etruscus; assembly: GCF_024139225.1. NCBI lineage: Eukaryota > Metazoa > Chordata > Mammalia > Eulipotyphla > Soricidae > Suncus > Suncus etruscus. The sequence continues at coordinate 9,691,265 of NC_064860.1, forward strand.
AAAGTCAACTGATTTAGACTTTGGCTTTATACAATCTACCTGTTCTTCTGTTATATTTCTGATACACACACACACACAAACACACACACATACACATTGGTTTTTGAGTCATACCAAGTGAGTGCTTAGAGTTACTTCTGGCTTTGGACTAATAGATAATTCCTGGTAGGCTGGCAGTGCTGTATCAGTATTGAGGATAGAACCCAGGTTGACCCTGTGCAAAGCAAGCACAAGAGGTCTCTCTGACCCTCTTATTTTTTTTTGTGGAGTTATTTTGCATCCTTTTAAATTTAAAAATATTACATGAGTTAGTGTTTCAAATTTAACTATCTTTGCACCCTTTCAAATATTAGAAATTCTACATTAAATGAATGTTTCAAATGTAACCGTTTGAAGTTCAAAAAAAATCAAACAGGAGTTTTAATTACTCAAAATTCCTTCCAAATTTACTTATAGCATGTGAATAATTCCTTAGGTAGGGGTAGTTTTATTTATTCAGGAACATCGCCACAAAATTCAATGTTATCGCAGACATATATGATATTTTTTACAAGATTAATAAGATAAAGGAAAAGGACAGGAAAAATCCAAGACTCTATTATGTAATTTGCATGTTTTTAGAAACTAGCTTGGAAATCTTAACTGAAAAATGAGTTTTAAATTATATTAAATGTAATATTCATTTGATGGAGGAAAACCAGAACTTTTAAGATGGCATGTTGGCTGTTCAGACAAAAGTCATTTTTTACTTCTCAAGTTCTCAAATTTTCTAGAATTTGGCAATTTTATATGGTTAGAAAATAATATCTAAAAGAGAAATGTACTTGTAATGAGCAAAGAACCACAGGGATATATATCTATTTCATAGATGCATTGATATCTATAAATGTTTTATCAATACAAACCAATTATACTGAATGTTAGTAGAAGCTTCCATTAGCTGTGTATACAATGGGTCCAGAAAAGAGTATGAAATAGATGAATATATACCTAACTCTATAGATTATTGCTAAAATAAGAATGTATGTGAAAGAAATTAATTCTGTATCTTAAGGTTATTTTAAAGATTAAATTTGTTTATAAAAGAAATCTTGCAATGGCAAATATTTTTAACATTGAAATGTTTTCAAATATTATGATTTAGAATGAACAATTAAATTTGGATTTTTTGTTGTTTTTTGTGGGGGGGCTTTTGGGCCACACCCATTTGATGCTCAGGGGTTACTCCTGGCTAAGCGCTCAGAAATTGCCCCTGGCTTGGGGGGACAATATGGGACGCCGGGGGATCGAACCGCGGTCCTTCCTTGGCTAGCGCTTGCAAAGCAGACATCTTACCTCTAGTGCCACCTCACTCACCCCAAATTTGGATTTTTTAACTATGAATTAGTTGAAGAATTTTAATAAGCAACTTATATATATATGCCACTATAAATTAAAATTAGCAACTTTAATTTCTTTAACTCATAATTTATTTATACTTCCAATTCTACTGGCCAACCAATTAAATAACAAAATATTTATTAAGATTCGACTATAGATTAAGTAATCTCCTAGATCTTAAGAAATGGGCATGCTTATATATACAAATACACACACAAACACACAATACCTGATTAAGGAATATATAATAAATTTGTAAGTCCTATAAGAAATAAGTGATCTTGAGAAATTAGAGATAAAAACATGGTATACATCAAGGGTGAAAGGTGCTAAGATGTTCCAAAAAGAAAATAATTGTCTTTTTAGGAAAAGACATTACTGCATATGCACATACATGGAAATAAATTTGAACTTTAGCTTATGTATTTTATAAAAAAATAGAAATAAATAAAAAACTTAAAGGTATAATCTAAAACTGTAAACAGCTAAAATGTCACTTTAGAGTTGCCAGTACATATTTATAATATAAAAATAATAACTTGTTTTGAAGAGGATAAGGAAAAATAAAAATCTTATTAATGGTTACAATATAAAATAATGCAGCTGATTTTGTAAAATGGTGCACCAACTTGAGAAAACTTTAGCTAAATCCAGAGTTAAACAGTTAGCATGGCTCAGCATTTTATTCCTAGATTTATACTCTAAATAAATGTAAATTTATTATTTATTTATATATTTTATATTTACTTATTATATATTTATTATTATATATTTAATTTAATTATATATATTTATTATTTATTTAACATTCAAACATGTAACTAGTCAATATTAGCAGTATTATTTATAAAGATGAAAATGTGAAAACAATCTATTCAACAGATAACATGACATATACATATAATGCCATTCAGTGACAAAAAGCAAGAAGTATGCTAAAAAGGAGTAGTGTGCTAAGTATAAAAAGGCAGTACAAAAAATTATATACTAATGATTCCAATTCTATAAAATTTCAAAAATAGAAATAACTAGGGAGGCTAAAAAAGCAGTGGTGGGATGAGGAAAAATGAGTAGTTAATAGGTACTATGTTAATGGTTTTTTTGTGATGATCAAATGTTCTAAATTGCTATGGCTGAATAACTTTGAGAATATAATAAAAGCATTGTAATATAATCTATATAACTTATATGACTATGGTGCAGTCAATTTTTGTAAATATAAATATAATAGAGAAATTAAATGGACAAAAATAATTATAAAAACCATAAACAATAGAATTGTAGTTTAAGATTAAAATTTAAAAAATATATATTCTAATTTTCTAAGTGTTCCATTTTTCAGTAGGTTTACTTAAATAATCATTGATGTTAAGTCCTCAGTTCTGGAGGCAGTGTCCATAATTCAATACATAAATCATAACTTTGTACTTTTCTTTCTACTCTTTTCTTTCTTTTTCTTCTTTCTTTCTCTCTCTTTCTTTCTTCTTCCTTCTTTTCTTTTCTTCTTTTGTTCTTCTCTTCTCCTCCTCCTCCTCCACCTCCTTCTCCTCCTTTCCTTTCTTCCTCCTCCTCCTTATTCTCCTCCTCCTCCTCCTTCCTCCTTCTTGTCTTTCTCCTCCTCCTTCTCCTCCTCTTCCTTCTCCTCCTCCTTTTTCCTCCTTCTTTGTTTTTGTTTTGGGGCCACACCTGGTGGCACTCAGGCATTACTTCTGGCTCTGTTTTTAGAAACCACTCCCAAGAAGCTCAAGGAACCATATAGGATGTTGGGGATTTAACCCAGGTCAGCCACATGCAAGGCACATGTCTTACCCACTGTGCCCACTGTACCCCACTCTACCTCCACTTTGTACTTTTCACTTCGGTGTAAACATCTAAAAAAAGAATAGGGATTAATATAGAATTTAATGAATTATGTGACTTTCTAGGGGTCAATGATAATACACATAACATAGATATGTTAGCCCAAGATCTGGAGCAGTAAGAGAATTCAGTGAAAGTTAACTCTTGTAATAAAAAAAAGTTTCATCTTCTCCAAGACAGCATATGTGTAATAAGGCTGGGGTTAGCTTTTTGATTATCCAGGAAATTCTTTTACAAAGATGTTACATAAAAGTATCTAGCTTGTAACATAAAACATGCCATAATTCATAAGGAACTCTTTATAAATGCATTCCTTTTGTTTGTTACTTCGTTCATCTGTCTTTTTTTGCTTTTTTGAATCTTCCTCGGCTGTCCTCAGAGATACTCCTGGCTCTGCACTCAGAAGCCACTCTTGGCATGCTCAAGGTGTGGGATGCTGAGAAGAAACCAACGCATGCTAAGCAAACACCTTCCCCTGTGCTGCGGTTCTGGTCCCATAAATGCATTTGGATATACTGTTGTTAAGAATTTTTTTGATGCATTCTGGGGTAGATTTTTTACTGAACATTTTAAAACTCTCAAAACTCTAACCTAACATGTTTGTCTATTGTCAGGAATTTGATCAATGGGAGTTATTAGATATAATCCCAAATGTTTATCCTATGATGTTTTTACCAAAATGAATCATAACCATGAATTTCTAAAAGTAAATTAAGGGTCAAAGAGATAGTACAGGGGCTGAGGTGCGTTTCTCGATTAATAATAATCCTGGTTTAATATTTAGCACAGCATGATCGCTAAGGATCACTCATGCTGGTTTTGGAGGCCAGTGTACATCATCTGGTGTGGCCTCTGAGCTGATGATCCTCCGTACTATAGACCTTAAGACCTTAGTAGAACCACATTCTCAGACTGTTATATAGAACTCTCCAGATGAGCTGGCCAGGAATGATCTACAGTGAATAATTGTTGGGATACCCTACCTCAAATTAGTATATAAAATTAAGTGCAAATAATAAAGGTTTAGAAAAAATAAGCACATACATATCTTTATTTTTATTTATATTTAATTTTTATTTTTTATTTTTTGGTTTTTCGGGCCACACACGTTTGATGCTCAGGAGTTACTCCTAGCTAAGTGCTGAGAAATTGCCCCTGGCTTGGGGGGACCATATGGGATGCCTGGGGATCGAACCGTGGTCCTTCCTTGTCTAGCGCTTGCAAGGCAGACACCTTACCTCTAGCGCCACCTCGCTGGCCCCATATCTTTATTTTTAAATTAATTATTTGATACTTCATATTAACTCATGTGAAATTAATAAGTTTTATATATTTTACTCTATGGGGTTTCAGTATTATAAAATGATTTTGTGTCAACAAGTATGTAAATGCACTAATACTTTGTCATTTGGACTTTATGGAATATCATTTATAAGCCTGTCCCAAATAATTCTTCTAACCCTTGTATTTCTGTTGATTTCTCTAATTATAATTACAAAATTACTTCTCAAAAACTAGCCATTTTTGAGAACAAATAAAGATCACTAGCACTGAAATTAAATAGTTTAAATTGCAAAAATAAGGATAATGTAGTATTCTAACTAAAACAAAAATGTAAAGAACTTACTTTAAATTTGAATAGTCTTTTGATAACACATATATACTATTTAAAATATTTGTACAATAATCAGGTATTTTATTGGTTTAAAATAATACATTTTAAATTTGCAGTTCAAATAATGTCATTAGTAGTATATTATTCATCTACATTTAGTAGTTGTTAAATATTTGATCATTTAATCTTGGAATAATATAAAATGTTTAAGTCGCAGATTTACTTTCCTGCTAATTTTACAAAAAATAATTTTGTAACTGTAATATTTTATTCTTTACTCTATTGTTGATCATATGTTTTAAATTACACTTAGACTATTTACCAACTTGATTTCTATGAAAACTGTTGTGTTCTTTGAGAATTGTGACTCCTTTTTTCAAAGACAAAACAAATGTATCCATCAAACATTTGGATAGATTTAAAGCATTTTATACTGAACTTTGCGCAAAGAATGTACTCAGAAATGTTGAGTGGCTAACTGAGATATGATTATATCTGACATACTAAGCCCATCTAAGAATTTTCATTATTTTCTTTCTTTTGGCAAATTGAACAAGCTTGAATTGGGCACATTTGATTGTGAATTTTATGTCATAACACATTATTTCTGGGTAAAGTTAAAGTACAATAGAAATATCTCTTCCAGTGACATGAAATGATAGTTAAAACTCCATAGATAAACATTTCTGCTTTTTGCCACAAAGATATGGTTTAAAACGCGTATTTTAAATACATTTTTATTCATTAATCTACCTCATTTCCTTGCTCCTTGACTCTAGGTCAGGCTACAAATCAACTTGAGAAAAACACAATAGTTAAAGTCATTGCTTCAGACCTTTCACCCACCACTCCATTTAATTTTAAAGTAGTTTAGATCTTTAGTTATTTCTTGACTTCACACACACATATACACGCACATATTACTTACCTTAACTTCTTTCTTTCTCAGATATGTTATATTTATACTTTGAAAAACTGAGTGTCATGGTTTTTAAATGAATCCAAAATGTGAGTCCTTTATCTTATTACATTGTTAAGCTATTCTTAGCCCTGCATAACATGAATAACTGAATAACATACTTCCTCTGATTTCTAACAATAACAATCATAATTTGGTGCTATGCCTTTTAATGTTCACAACAGCTCTAAAAGTGAGTGGTATAATTTCCTTGTTTTAATTATTTTGGGGGATTGAGTCTCCAGGTGACGCTCAGGGGTTACTCCACGCCATGTGCTCAGAAATTGCTCCAGGCTTGGAGGACCATATGGGATGCCAGGGAATGAACCAAAGTTCTTCCTGGAGGTCCACCCTGGGTCAGCCGCGTGCAAGGCAAACACCCTATGACTGTGCCATAGTTCCGTCCCCATCCTTGTTTTATCTTGATAGTTGTATCTGATCATTTTTATTCTGGGAATAATGCTTTGCAATGTTTGAAAATATAGCATTGTTGAATATCTATTTTGGTTGTTTGCCACAATACAAGTGTTTTTAATATTCTAATAATAAAATTAACTTCTACATATATAATCTGAATTGGTGGTTCAGAATAGGTCTAGTTAAAGTAGCCGCTTAACACCTTATGGGTCATTTGATGGTTCACTGCTCTTTATTTAGTATAGATGGCCTCAGCCAAATTATATGTCATGAAACTCAATGTAAGTTTGAAGATAGATAAACCAGGAGTTTTATAAAAAATAAAAGTCTCATCTCTGGTATTATAGAATTTTAATTTTGATGAGAGCTAGTCAGATTCCAAATCCCCAAAGAGAATAAATAAATGTAAGTATTATTTATAAGAACACACAAGTATATATATTTAGTATATTTTACCTTTTCTTGGTAACTTTGCCAAGTCAAATTTGGAAAAATGTAAGAGAATTCCTTTCATAGAAACTTAATACTAATACACATTGCTGCTTATTCCAAGGACAAATCCAGTATACAACCATTAGTTAATACCATGCATAATAATCACAATGAGTTAAAATAAAATCAGAATAATAAAAATTAGCATGATAATTTTATTACTACTGCATAAGCTTGTCCATGTCTTTTAAATCATTTGGGGTTATTCATACCTAGACATTCCTCCTTTACATACCCTTATGTTGATCAGAAATATTTATCACTTTACTATGAGTTTGATTTATTCTTTTTAGATATAATAAATACATAGGATTATAGTTTTCTCTTTACTGGTTTCAATTAGTGTATTACTTGACACTATTACAAATGATAGTTTACTTTTTATTGGTCATAAAATTTTCCAATGTTCTAGAGCAGGGGTCTCAAACTCAATTTACCTGGGGGCCACAGGAGGCGAAGTTGGGGTGAAGTAGGGCCGCATAAGGGATTTCATAAAAAAAAAGTTCTCAAACGTCATTAGTAGCAGTTTTAATTATTTCTTCTGAACATGAATAGAACATTGAGTGAAGATCATGAATAGTTCTTCTGAACATGGCATCTTTTGCCTATTCCTTGCTGCCAGAGACTTGACAGCACTTCTTCTCACAAATCTGAACCAATTTGGCTTTAGAGAGGAAGCAGTTGAGAACCTCAGTATGGCTTGAAGAAGATCATCATTAAGTCTAGACCTGTACTTTGACTTATTGAAGTTCAATGTGGAGAATAACTTTTCACACAAATATGTGTTCCCAAAAAGGCATATGGTGCGCTTGAACATTCGGGAAAGCTAAGGGAAGCTGGGGGGCAATTCTCTTAAAAATTGCCCAGGCATGTCTGTTTTTCCAATAATCTCCCTGAACTTGGCTTTGAGATCAGAGTTGCATTGCAGGTCAATGAGCTCCATTTGAAGCCCAGAAGGGGCATCTTGCGCATCAACGGAAAAGGGGTCCACAAAAATTTGGAAAGTGGTTCTGTGCTTTTTGAAGTCTGCAAATCTGTGATCAAATTCCTTCTCTAGCTTAAAAATAGCATCAACATATTTCTCACCACTGAATGGTATGCCTGCATCCACAAGTTCCTTGCATGCTGGGAAATGGCAAAGGTTTGTCTGAGAGAGCTGGGATTTCCATAACACAAGTTTTGTGGAGAATGCTCTCACGTTGTCATAGGCAGCACTGATAAGCTGCCCCAGGCCTTGTAACATCTTATTTAGTACATTCAGCTTACGTGTAATGTCAACAAGAAAAGCTAAGTCCATGAGCCATTTGTGATCACTCAACTCAGAAATAGCATTTCCATCCTTCTCCATGAAGGCTTTCACTTCTCTCAACTCAAAAAATCTTTTCAGGACATTTCCCCTGCTGAGCTAATGTACCTTGGTGAAATAAAGCACATCTCCATATTCTGACTCCATTTCCTCTAAAAAAGCACGGAACCTCCTGTGCTCTAAGCCCCTGGATCTGATTTGGTTGATGCATTTCACAATAACAGACATCACATTGTCACACGGCAGGCATTTACTGCAAAGGGCCTGCTGATGGATAATGCAGTGAAGAGCAATGGCCTTCTCTACACCCTCCTCTTCAAGTTATTTTTTAACAAGTGCCACCAGTCCATTTTTCCTCCCTGTCATCGATGGCACTCCATCGGTTATTATTCCAACAAACCTCTTCCATGGCAAACCTGCATTCTCAATGGCATCACACAGATACCGATATATATCATTAGCAGTGGTCTGGCCATGCATTGGAATTATTGTGAGCAGCTCCTCTGTCAATTCAAAATTGCAATCAACACCACGGACATAAATTGTGAGCTGTGCAGTGTCTGTTATATCTGTGCCCTCGTTAAGAGCAACTGAGTATGCATCAAAACATTTGGCTTTCTCACACAGTTGATGATAAATGTCACTTGAACTACTTTAATACTTTGTATGGTATTTAATAAAGATGATTGTAAAGGAGAGATTGAAAGACAGAGCTTAGTGAAGGTGTGAAGGGCCCATTCATGGTCATCAGTACTATCTCCTTCTCCCTGTCTCTGGTGCTACTCCTACTGTAAAGACCCAGAAAAGCAGGTGAATTAGCAGTCTGACTACTGGTTCTTGCCAAGGACAAAGCTTGACACATATTTCAAGCCATAGCAAACATTTCAAAGGCACATCTCTCTGAGTTTTATGGAGAAAAAATGCAATATTGACAGGCATCTTCCTTTTTTGTATAAAATGCTTTTCCTGAAAAAATGCATCAGGAACAAAAACAGTTAATAAATAAATAAATAAATACAATGACAATGCACATCTCAGTGTCTCTCAGCTATGACCTTCACAGGTATAGCTTAAATCTCTTTTCTAAGTGACACTTGGTCCGTTAGCCATTCGTAATAGAAGAGGAGAGAAGTTATTCTCCTGCGGCTTTTGCTGGTATTTTTATAGCCATGGTGTGGTCGGAAGTAGGCCCCAAGTTCCCTTGGTAACAAGTAGAGTAGAAGTAATACACAAAAATCTGAATCATCAGTGAATCATCTGAGGATTTCTGTTTCCAATCCTTGGAAATAATTTACTGATCTTTTTTTAACCTGTGCAATGTTTGCTGACTCAAAATGAATAAATACTTCAGAGAGCATAAATGTTTACTTTGGTCAGTTATTTAAGAAACACTCTCAATGTTTCAAGTGAACATGAATTTTGATAGCCAAAAATTCTGTGCATGCTTTGTGAAGACACTTGCATTTGACAGAACATAGTGGGCACATCAAAGCTTCACTAATGGGGAAGTTTCCATTACAAAGAAACTTAATATTTCCCTCTAGAAATACAGAGAAGAGCTGCTTTGAAGGTATAAATCTTTCTTAGCAGCAAAAAATACAGTTCAGTGCTAGGCACAGAGAACATTTTCAGATATTGGAAACGGGAATTGATATGCAGACACTGTTTAAGACTTGTGGCTCTCATTTATTCAGTTTCTTACTATTTCTTTGGTCATACTTTTCTTATATAACCCTTTTCTGCATTCTCGCTGCTTCTATTGTAGATCAGGTTTTGGCAGTTGGTTTTCCTGACACAGACTGCCCTTAATTGCATTCCTTGTGCAGAGAGAAAATAACTTCCTTAAAAATGTTTTTTCTCATGGCACTCGCCCAAGGGAAATTTGTAAATAGTGCAATGGCTTATTGCGTACCATGACTTACTTATCATTGTATTTGAAGGTATCATGGTGTCTTGCTGATAAAATGTGTTCCTCAAGTGTCTGAGTGGTTGATAATAATTATGCTGTTTTTGCTTAAATTCCTTCCTGGTTAGACTTAAATCTTCTTACACAAGTCCAAAGAGATAGTACAGGAAGGAAAACACTTGTCTTGCTTGTGGATGCAGTGGTAATGGCCCTGAGGTTGAACACCAAAGATGATCCACTGAGCACTGCCTGGTGGTCCTGAACATCCAATTTCCTGAGCACTGATGAGTGTGGTGCAAAAATCTTCTTTCTCTCAAAAACCTACATATAAACATTTTTTTAGCTTTAATCTTTACATTGTCCCTGATATATTGCTCTATATTTTGCAAGAGAATTAAGTCTTTTATAAGCATGAAATTCCTTAGATTTCCTTGTGGGATTTTTGCTTGTTTATTTTTGGGCCAACCCAGTGACACTCAGGGGTTATTCCTGGCTATGCACTCAGAAATTGCTCCTGGCTTGAAGGAACATATGGGATGCGCCAAGGGTCCAACCCAGTTCTGTCCGAGGTTAGCACATGCAAGGCAAACACCCTACCACTTGCGCCACTGCTCCAGCCCCAATTTCTTAAAAGACTTCTACAATTGAGTCACTTTCAAGAGAAATCCTTATATATCACATTGCATTATTTTTACAGTAAATTGCTGGAAACAGTGTGGTACCATTATATTTAAGTGCTCTATGTTCCTAATCAATTTATTTATTCTAGAATTTTCCTCCTTGAGAAGTTTTATTAATATCTAGGCCTAGACCCTCTGGAAGGGAAAGAAGTGAAAAGTCATGATTTCCTGACCATTTTATATCTATAGAATTTTTTAACTTTAAGGAAACATTTTAAGTTTTCTTGAGCCTATTTCAGTGATTTTTTTTAAATCTTCCATAGTGTATATTTTTTTTAAATCTGTGCCTTATTTTTCCTAATCATAATTCTCAAAAGTTAACCTATTTTATATATATATATATATATATATATATATATATATATATATATATATATATTTGGTTTTTAGGTCACACTAGCAGCGCTCCCGGTTACTCCTGGCTCTACACTCAGAAATCGCTCCTGGCTGGCTTGGGGGACAATATGGGATGCCGGGATTTGAACCACTGTCCTTCTGCATGAAGCCAAACTCTTATCTCCATGCTATCTCTCCAGCCCATATTTTATATAACTTTTAAGAAACTTGTTCTTACTTTTTTTTCCTGGTTTTTGGGCCACACCTGGGGATGCTCAGGGGCTACTCCTGGCTATGTGCTCAGAAATAGCTCCTGGCTTGGGGGATCATATGGGACACAAAGGGATCTAACTGCACTATGTCCTAGGTAACACACGCCTTACTGCTTGCACTACCGCTCAGGCCCCCTAGTTTTTACTTTTCAACCATATGGTTATATTTATCCTTCTGCATTTTGGGGCTTAATTTTTATTATTTTTTCTCAAATGTTCAGTTGTTTACTTAGCTCTTTTGTTGAATTTCTTAAATTTTTTGATAAATACACTTAAAATGACAATTTTTCCTTAATGCATATTTGGCTACATGTAAATGTTTGATATACACAATTCCATTTAGGTAATTTTAAATTTTAATTTTTAACTCTTCATCATTTTATAATTAATTTTCCAGCAATTTCATATGCTATAGCTTTATCATCCTCTATCTTCTTGGATACTCAGAAAAATAAAGTATTTCCTGAATATAGAAAAGTCTTATAGACTAGAACAATCACACATGTACCTGGAGTAATTAGTGTGATTAGTGTGATTATTTCATTTTTAAAATATGAATCTTTGCCCTACTAATGCTATAAATTTAATGATATATATTCTTCCCAAGACTTCGCTCTCCTTTGAGAAGGAATAAAAGTAACTACCTAAAATGGCATTGAATTCAAATAAATGATACCAAGCATGTGCATATTCTTACTATTTTTCTTTCTAGACATTGAAAAATGGTATTTTTAATTTTACTCAAAATTAGCAAGATCCATCTCACTAATCTTTCTGAACATTTATTTCCTTCCATACATAGAGTCCTAAATTGATAAAGGGATCAATGGGACTGATATAAAATATGGCTAAGTATCTGGGAAAGGAAGAATTGGTTAAATGGTGTGAAATTCTAGTGTGGGACTCATATCTCAGGCAAGTTATGCTGTTTTTAATAAAAATGTTTGTGCATACTCATATCCTCTCTTAAGCTACCTCAACAAAATTTTGCTAACGTGACTACAAAACCAAATTCTGCAGATTTTTTCTTTTTTTTTGATAATTACCTTTTATTCACAGAGTTTCAGAGCTAGAAACTCTACTTTTGCAGAGTACAGACTTTCTGTTTCATCCCTTTTCATACTTTTATTCACATTTAGTGAAGCCTGGCTATGAATCTAATCTTGATAGCACCATGACCTTTGCAGCTAAAAAATTGCTTGCTACACCACTGCATGATACCATTAAGAAGTAAAATGCATGAGATGAAGTGATCAATGAAATAATATTCTCTTATCAATATGTCTGTATTATCTCTATATATGCAAATGTGCATAAATATATATTTATTAATGTAACACTTTCTGTCTTTAAATTTTTTTGAATTTCTGCTTTTATTAGAACAATATTTACACTTCAATTAAAATTTAACTCATTTTGGCAAGATACAGGGAATTCAATTCTTTAAAGTCAGAGATCTACTTCATTTATTTAAATGGGATCTTCTTTTAAACCGTAGCTATAAAGCTACATGGGCCTGATTTATTTCCTATTTAGAATTCCCAATACTTGTATATTGAGTGATTTAATAAGTGTGACATGGTTATTGGTGAAGATTGTTCACAAATGATAACAAATATTTTACTAATACCTTGCCTTACATAACTGATGTTTATTTAGTCAATTGTTCAGCTTTTTCCATAGAACTTTACTATAGGGTTCTGTACCAGTTTAGAACAATTAAACACATGTATTTGTTTAATTTTTAACCTTTTCTATTCTTCTGAGTCTCTGCCAGCTGGTTTGTAGGCTCCAATGATTTCTCAGCTACCAATATTACCTCATAAACTCACCCCATAGTCTCAACACTATATTTTTTCTATTATTCCCATGGATTTTTTTTTACTAGTTCAGCAGTTATCTTGATATCCTGTGTGTACCAATTTATCATGTCATTAAAAGTTACAATGTATTTAGTATGACCTCAATGATAAGTCTGTCATATTTACACACACACACACACACACACACACACACACACACACACACACACACACACCACAAATCAGGGAATAGATCATCAAGGAATTAAGGATAACTTCAAAGTCAAGTGGTCAACTTTTGGAGACTGTTCTTTTTTAGATTTAAAGCACTTTCTGTCAGAAAATTTCCATGTGCCAAATTCACTCAACAAAGTAGCTAGAATTCAGGCAATTTTACCATTTTTCCCTCTTTTTCTCATCATTCTTTTAATTTTTAGTTAAGTTGGTAAATATGGGGCTTGAGCAATAACACAGTTGTAGGGTATTTACCTTGCATGAGGCTGACCCAGGACAGACCTGGGTTCAATCCTCCAAGCCTCATACGAACACAGAGCCAGGAGTAACCCCTGAGTATCACAAGGTCTGACCAAAAAAACAAAAAAATTAAAATTTTTTTAAAAAAGTTTGTAAAACCATAGTAATTTTCTGTATATATAATTCATTTATATAAATCCATCTATATTTTTGGAAGCACATCATATTAGTCATAAAAGCAGAGACAATGTTAATTGCATGTACCTTGTGCTTCTGTGCATTATTTTGTGATAATTTTATGAGGAATAAACACTGTTATTCTGAATACAGTTTTGCAATGTGATATGAACTAGTCAAGTTTCTTTGGATAGTAAGTAGTGGTCTAGGATTTGAACACCCCTGCCTCAGAATTTATTTGCTCACTTTCTCACAATAGAGATAAGTGAATGTGTTATCACTTAAGGGAAGTTAGCTATTAGATAGTTTCATTACCACTTACCTGTGTATTTCATTACTCACTAGAGAGTCGGAGGTCAGGACTCATGAAAAGACCACAGGAGCACATGGACAGCATGGATATGGTTTCTAAAGGCGTGGCTAGTCTACAGTTAAGAATTCCAGAAAATAAGTAGTGAAGGAAGAAAAATTTATTTAGGGAATATGTGGAAAGACAAAGAAAAATGACCATGTGTCAGAATCAACACAGTTTTGTACAGAGAAAGGCTAGACCATCATATTAGGAATTCTACATCCCAAGTACTGCAGGTGAGGTAACTCAAAATTGGTTGCACCTCATAGAGTTAAAGGTTAAAAGCAAAATGCTCAGAGTAGTGAGGCATTTGGGAATTCCTAGACAAAATGGAGAGTGCTTATTACATAGCTCTTCAAAGCAGTCTCCTAGGAAATTTTCCAAGAACCTCAACTTAAGGTCTACTAGTAGGACGTTGTCAGGAATGAGAGCTGAGTTGTTTCTTGGTGAGTCCTTGAAAAAGTGGAGCCAAGTTCCGGTGTTATGGAATTTACCTGAAATTCAGTTCTAACAGGCCATCCTACCTGCCTACCTGCTTCCAATATAATACATTGATTGTGTTCTAGCAACTAAAGTTCTAAATGTATAAATTAATTTGATCTTCATAATGTAGAAGTATTATATTTTCTGATGTTTTAATAAAATTGAAGCACAAAAAGCTGTCAATGGCTCATGTTAACACAATTGGCATGTACTTGCAGCCCCAGTACTTTCATTCAAGAGTCTGTTTTTTTTTAAATAAAATCTTTATTTAAGAACCATGATTACAAGCATGATTGTAGTTGGGTTTCAGTCATAAACAGAACACCCCATTCACCAGTGCAACATTCCCACCACCAATGCCCCCTTTCCTTCTTCCCAGCCCCTGTCTGTATTTGAGACAGGCATTCTAGCTCTTTCACTCATTATGACTGTCATAATAGTTGTTATAGTACAGCACTAACCACTCTTAGTGATGAGATTCATATTGTGAGCTGGTCCTTCTGGCCCTTATCTCTATTGTCTCTGGGAATTATTACAATAACATCTTCAATTTTTCTTAAAATTCATAGATGAGTGAAACTATTCTGTGTCTCTCTCTTCCTCTGACTTATTTCACTGAGCATAATAGATTTTATGTACATCCACATAGAGGAAAATTTCATGACTTCATATCTCCTGATGGTTGCATAATATTCTATTTTTTTATATGTACCACAGTCTCTTTAGCCACTCATCTGTTGAAGGGCATCTTGGTTGTTTTCAAGTCTGGCTACTGTAAATAGTTCTGCAATGAATATAGGTATGAGGAAGGGATATTTGTGTTGTATTTTTGTGTTCCTAAGGTATATCCCTAGGAGTAATATAGTTGGATCATATGGAAGCTCAATTTTCAGTTTTTTTGAGGAATCTCCATATTGTTTTCCATAAAGGCTTGAACTATTTCCTTTGAGGTTCAGAAACTTCTCAGCTTAATATATTCCCATCTGTTTATCTCTGCTTCTGCTTGTTTGGAGAGTGCTGTTTTCATCCCTGAAGATGTCTTTAGTCTCAATGCCATGGATTTTTTTTTACCTACGTGTTGTTCTATATAACTTATGAATTCAAGCTTGATACCAAGGTCTTTAATCCATTTGAATTTGACCATGTGTATGATATTAGATAGAGATCTGAGTTCACGATTTTGCAATCAGTTATGCCAACACCATTTGTTGAAGAGGCTTTCCTTGCTCCATTTTGTGTTTCTTGCCCCTTTATCAAAGATTGATCATATGTCTGGGGAACATTCTCTGAATACTCAAGTCTATTCCACTCATCTGAGGTGCTGTCTTTATTCTAATACCATGTTGTTTTATTTTTTGGTGGGGGGTTGGAGAGCGGCACACCTGGTGATGCTCAGGGACTACTTCTGCTATGCGTTCAGAAATCACACCTGGCTTAAGGGAACATATGGGACTCCAGGGAATTAAACCGAGGTCCATTCTAGGCTAGTGTGGGCATGGCAGAAGCCTTACTGCTTGCACCACTGCTCCAGCCCATTACCATGCTATTTTAATAACTATTGCTTTGTAAAACAATTTAAAATT
This sequence comes from Suncus etruscus, assembly GCF_024139225.1. Classification (NCBI taxonomy): domain Eukaryota; kingdom Metazoa; phylum Chordata; class Mammalia; order Eulipotyphla; family Soricidae; genus Suncus; species Suncus etruscus. The sequence continues at coordinate 9,707,358 of NC_064860.1, forward strand.
GGGGAAAGTAATGCTGCCCATATTTATTTTCCCAAGGATTGCTTTAGATATTATTGTGTAATTATTTTTTTCAAATAAATTTTAGGAGTGTTTGATCCACTTCTTTGAAGAATGTCATGGTTCTCTTTAGAGGGATTGCATTAAATCTGTACAATGCTTTGGGGAGTATTTTCATTTTAATGATATTAATTCTGCTTTGTTATTTACTTCTGCCTAACTATTTTAGGTTTCTTTTTATTATTTTTAATTGTATAAACTGTGTATTAATACATTCATGTAGGCCCCTTCTTCCTTCCTGATGTGTGCTTGCAAAGCTATAAATTTTCCTCTCAGTACCACTTTTGCTGTGTTCCATAAATTCTGATAATTTGTGTATTCATTGTCATTTGATTCCAGGAATATTTTGATTTCCTCTTTGATTTCATTTCTTACCCACTAGTTGTTCCATAAAAAGCTGTTTAATTTCCAGGCGTTAAAGCATATCTTCTGTTCCCCTTTGTAATTCACATATAATTTCAGTGCCTTGTGATGAGCAAAGGTAATCTGCATGATTTCTATCCTCTTGATTTTATAGATGTATGTTTTATGAGACAGCATTTGGCCTATCCTGAAGAATATGCATTGGAATAGAATATGTATCCAGGTTTTTTGGGGTGGAGTGCCCTGTATATATTAATATACATACATATATAAGTATACATGAATATACATATATATGCATATATATATATATATATATATATATATATATATATATATATATATACACTAGTCCACTTTCTTCCATTTCTCTTTTCAGAGCTAGTATATTTTTGTTGGGTTTTCAGTATGGTTGACCTATCAAGGGTGACAAGGCAGTGTTGAGGTTTTCCAAATTATTGTGTTGCTATTGATATCTTCTTTAATATTTGTCAAAAATGTATTAAATATTTTGCTGGTCCTTCATCTGGTGCATAAAGTTTAGGAGTGTGATTTTTCCTGTTGTACATATCTTTGATTAGTATGAAATGTTCATCTTTGTTTCTTACAACTTTTCTGAGTCCAAAGTTTGTGTCATCTGCTATTAATATGGCCACTCCAGCTTTTTGTTTTGTTTTGTTTTTTGTTTTTCTTGGACCACACTTGTGACACTCGGGAGTTATTCCTGGCTACACACTCAGAAATTGCTCCTCCTGACTTGGGGGACCATATGGGATGCTGAGGTATCAAACCTTGGTCCATCCTAGGTCAGACATATACAAGGCAAATGCCTTCACACTGCACCACCATTTGGCCATGACACTCCAGGTTTTAAGGGTGAGTTTGCTTGGATGATTTTCCTCTAGCCTTTGATTTTGTGTCTATATATGTTCTGACTATTCAGGTGTGTTTCTTCTATGCAGCAGAAGGTTGGACTCAACTTTTTGATCCATTTAGCGACTCTGTGTCTCTTAATTGGTGCATTTAGTTCATTGACATCGAGAGAGATAATTGTCATGGGATTTAGTGCCATCTTTGTGTAGAAGTTTGGTGTGTCTGTTGGTTGATTTTGTCTTAAAGTATACCTTTCAGTTTTTCTTTTCAGTCTGATTTTGATTCTACAAAGTTTCTGAACTGTTGTTTATTCGTAAGCCTATGTACACTTTCTTCAAACCTGAAAGTGAGTCTTGCTGGGTGTAGTATTCTAGGCAAAGCATTCATTTCACTGATTTTTGTCACTAATGTCACAGCACTGCCTTCTGGCCTTGAGGGTTTCTTGTGACAGATCTGCAGTAAATCTTAAAGATGCTTCTTTGAATGTAATTTCCCTTTTTGATCTTGCTGTTTTCAGTATACTACCCCTATTTGTGGGATTCATCATTGTGACTAGGATGTGTCTTAGGGTGCTTTTCTTCAGGTCTCTTTTAGTTGGTACTCTTTGGACATGCAGAATTTGTTTGCATAAATTCTTTATCCCTGAGAGTTTCTCTGCAATGATATCCTTGACTACTGATTCTTGCTGGAGGTTTTCTTCCAATGAGTCTTAGGTTGTTTCTGTTGAGTTTATCAAAGATTTTTATTTTTATCGGTTCACATTACTTGAGTAATCTTACCATTGTCTGATCATTTGCTTTAAGGTTCTTTTCCTATCTCTTCTGCTCTATGGAGTTGTTATGCATCTCATCTTTCAGCTCACTGATTCTATCCTACCTGCTGTTACCCTGTTGTAGAGGCTTTCCATTGAGGTTTTCATTTCATCTACCGAGTTTTCCAGACCTGCTATTTCAGTTCGGAGTTTTCTATTTTCTATCTTCATATTCTCTTGATTCTTATTTGTGTTTCATTCAACTCTATGTATGCTTTCTTTGAGTTCTATGAACATCTTTCATATTTCTTCTCTAAACTCCATATCTGAGAGACTTAGTGGTTGGAAGTTTTTGGATTATCAGAGTTGCCATCTTCATTCTCTATGCCTTGTGTTGGCCTGTATTGTTTTCCCATTGTCATGCTTGTAGTGTGGATTTTTCTACATGTTGTGGTGGTGTTCAATGGCTAGAAGATGCGTGCAAAGCGAAGCAGAGCTCCTGCTACTCCACTCTTCATGGGTGGGACTGCTCACCTCAGAAGAACCCTTAGGGAACAATGGCTGAGTATATCAAATCCCAGGCTGCAGGACAGCAGAGAGGAGGACCAAGATGTCTGCTGTGTTACAGGTCAAATAGCAGAAACAAGCTTTACTGACTGTCGGATGGACTGCTTACCTTGAAGAAGAAGAACCCTCAGGAATCAATGGCGGAGAGGATCCAATCACAGGCCACAGCAGAGAGAAGTCTCGGGAAGTCTGCCATTTTTCAGGTCAAAGAGAAGAAACATGAATCTATGTTTTTAACTTCCAATTTATGTTATATTTCATCTGTGAGAAATACATATAGCGAAAGCATGGCGTTTCTATTAATACTAACCATTTTGAAGACACTAGCATAAATATTATATACACAGTTTCTGTTCAAATGTATTTTCTACCTTCCTTCATAGGTTTTTGTAAATTGACAGTTGTGGAAAAATCTGTGGCCATCTCTATTGTATACATTCCACATATGTTTCAGATTCAGTTAATCAAGATTCATATTTTTACAGTTCTCTCATTTACATTTGGTTTACCATTCTAAACAAGAAGTGAGTTAAAAGAGAAAAGCAAATTGGGCCCTAGCAACTCCAATTTAAGGAAAAATAAACAAATATAAAAAACAGAAAATTGAGCGAAGGACAGTGTTCTCAGTACTCTAATCCTATAAGAAACTAATCAATACAAATATGTTATACATGGCAACAAGACAATTCCAAATGTGGTCCTTAGGATGTTATAATTATAGGATCAATTATTATTTACTCATATTTCAATTGAGTGAAAAGAGCCATTATGGGTCCACCCAGTGTGACTTTAATGCTATCATTTGTTTCATGCTGTGAGTCCAGGTACTGAGCCGATTTTAAACCACTAGTGCATCTCCAGTGTCAATAATATTTGATTTGGTACAGAAAGGATTGCATAAACTAATAAATGTGTGTAGATGAGCATCTGAAATTTGTGTTGAAGCCTAGATAAAATCCCTATATAATTGTTATGAATCTATGACAACAGTTCAAGTCAATGAAGCTATTGTTACTGCTACCTTGGTAGAATAGTGAGTCATGGCTAGGAAGACACGATAGAATCTAATACAGTTGATAGAATCTGGGCACATATGCCACTATTGATTTCATTCAAAGAATTTGTTTCATCATTAGTTTTGATGTAGCATCACACTCCTATGCTTGATGCAAATCTTTACTTGGCTTTAGGACACTTTGTTCTTCGATTACCCTAGTACTTGTTCATAATCTCTATTGAACATTCCTCCTCTTCTCAACTTTTTGTCTATTCTTCTACCTTTCTTTGATCCTTCTTTCTGTCCTTCCTTGAATTCTTCCCTCCTTCTCTCCCTCCTCCTTCCTTCATACCTTCCTTCCTTTTTTCCTTCCATCCTTCCTTCATTCTTATCTTTCTTCCTTCCTCTTTTCCTTCTTTTTTCTTGCTTTCTTCCTTGCATCCTTCCTTTTCCTTTTTTCTTCCTTTCAGCTCTTCTTTCTTCATTCTTTCTTTCCCCTTTTCCTTTTCCCTCCCTCCTCCCCTCTCTCCTTCCTTCCTTCCATCCTTTCTTTCATAGTTTCATCTTTCTTAATCAGTTTATTTTTTCTTTTTCTTTTTTGTTTGTTTGTTTGTTTTTTGTTTTGTTGGGTCACACCTGGCAGTGCTCAGGGGTTCCTATTGGCTGTATGCTCAGAAATTGCTCCTGGCAGGCTCAGGGGACCATATGGGATGCTGGAATTCGAACCACCAACCTTCTGCATGCCAGGCAAATGCCTTACCTCCATGCTATCTCTCTGGCCCCCTTTCTTTTTATTTTTATAGCAACTATATTTATCAATAGAGAAACCATTAAAATTTAGCTGGAAGTCAAATTTATTCTTTTCTTTTTTTCACTTAAGGAGTATGCTTTTGGTATGTACTTCATTGAAAACAATTCTCTCAGCTCTGGCAATAGTCTGCAGTTACCACAAGGGTGGTGGGTGGAGAGAGAGTGGACTGACTTGAAGTGACAAAAGTGGAGGGAGGTTTGGGGCACATTTTGTACACAAATCATGCAAAAATTAACACTTGTTGTAAATAATGTCATTTTCATGATATTAAAATAAATTTAAAACAAGAAATGCTGCTTGATTCAAAATCACAAAGACCTTTTCCAGAATTGTATTCAACAAGTACTGTAGATTTTTTGGCTGAGTACCACCTTGGTGCTAAAGGCCCTTAGCACTACTGAGTGTGATTACTTCAGCACTCCCTGACCAATGAAGGGACATGATTTTGCCTTTGGCATGATTAACCATCTATACCACTGGAAGCAGCTGCAGACTCCACTGGGCACTGCTTAGAAAGAGTCTCCCATCTACCCAATACCACCCACAAATAAATATATTTTATAGTTTTCAATTTAACATTTTGATTTTATGATATATTTTGAGTTAACTTCTATGTATGGAACAATAATGCATCAAATTAGTGTTTGGTTTTTTTTGCATATAGATATTGATTCATCTCAAGATTACTTATAGACGATATTGTACTTTTGCCTCTGAATTTTTCTCAACATAATTAAAAAATAAAAAGACAGCTACATAGAGAGAGTATTTGAATATCACATATTTGATAAGGAATTTATATAAGAATAATAAAATGATACAATTACACTATAATTTTAAAAAATATAAAGACCTGTAAAGGGGATATACAGATGATAAAGAAGCATATGAAATAATCATGAGCATTATTGGTCACTGAGGAAGTACATACTAAAACCATGATGAGTTACTACCATATAATTGCTAAATAACTAAGATAATAATTACAATATTAAATAAAAATTAAGAAGTTGAACTCATACAGATTATTGACAAAAGGCGTCAAAGATAAAAATGTTGAGAACATGATAAAATGTCTTGCTTTGGGGCTGGAGAGATAACAGCGGTAGGGTGTTTGCTTTGCCTTGCAAGCAGCCGATCCAGGACCAATGGTGGTTCAAATCTCAGCATCCCATATGGCCCGCTGAGCCTGTCAGGAGCAACTTTTGAGAGCAGATCAAGGAGTAACCCTTGAGCGCCACCGGGTGTAACTCAAATCCACCCCCTTAAAAAAGTCTTGCTTTATTTTCTTATAACAATAAATACACTTTTCAAAACATTAACTTGTATATTTCTTATATTTATTTGTAGAATTATATTAAATATATCTTATTTAAAAAAGAAATATATAAATAACAATACAAGACCTACATAACAAACTCAGATAATATTTTAGATATGATGTATAATATACAATAGTATTAGAAGAAATATTTAGAATAAATTAAAGATTTTCTCTTTGTGCCATATATACTAAAATCATTTGAAGATAAATTCTCAACAGAACTAGCAGGACAAACAGGATCTTCTTAATTGCCAAATCAGTGAATTTCTCAAGTTCAAAAGGACTCTGCTCTTTAGCTATTGCCTAGAGCTATTTCCTCATTTTTAGTGACAGCAAATGAGTGGTTCATCTTCTCTTTTACAGAGCTATGCCCTTTAGCAAATTCTGAATAAAACTGCTGCACTTGTTTGGTGAGAATGTTTTCAGCATTTCATGCTTAATGTAGCCACTTTTCATAAGCCAAGCACATAAATTCAGAGCCTAAAGGCAGTTTTCAAAGCACACTTACAAAAGAAAATAGAAATATATGATGAGCTCTAGTATCCAAACATCACTGATGTTTCTTATTTAAAAATCTTACCTTTCTAGTGCAACTCAATGAAAGTCAGGACTATAATTTTTGGTGATGGAAAAAAATAGTACAGTGGGTAAATCACTTCCCTTACATGCAGTCAAATTAAGTTTCCTATCTGACATGTAGTCCCAGGAGCACTTACAGGAGTGATTCTTGAAGGCAGAGCTGGGAATGAGCCCTGGGAAGAATAGTTGTGGCCTTAAGACAAACACACAAAGCACAATAAGCAAAAAGGACAGAGCTCATATTCCCAACACTTTGAACGATACAAAGACTGAAGGTCAAGATGTGATTTTTAAAACTTCACTTAATTCTATATTTACAGAATCAGGTCATGATTTTCATAGTTCACACTATCAACTGGTATGTTGTTTACCTCTGAAAAACAACGCCCAATATAAGGAGGAAAAAGCACCTGAAACGTAAGTCAGACTTGCTAAATTTTTCAACACTCGCAGTATGACCAACAATTATCTTTTCTTCTAGCTACATTTTTAGTTATTCCTATGAAGTAAGCTACTACCAAACATAAAGCACAACTACTTAAAATTATATTTTTCTCCCTGACACTGGTTTGTTTCTAAACTTCCAAACAATATTGATGTGTCCGGAACAAATCATGATCTGTTTATTGCAAAACACTGATAGACAAAACTCATGCATAGACCATATTTATTGAATCACTTCCTATCATACCCTCATTGTGATGCAAATTGTTCAGTGCACAGAAAAAAACATGCAAATCAATTATCCTAATCTGAAATTTGCAGGGAGAATGACAAATAAAATTTTAATATAATGTTAGCTGCCTATGAAATGGATAGACAGAAATAAGGATTTATCAAGGGTTCGGCTGGAGCAACAGCACAGCAGATAGGGCATTTGCTTGCATGTAGCTTACCTGGGTTAGATCCCTGACATCCCATATGGTTCCCTGGAGCCTTACAGGATTGATTTCTGAGTGCCAAGCCAGGGGGTAATCACTGAGAGATTTTATAATAAGGATATGAATAAATTCTGACCTTCTCTTACCCCCCAAAAATGAATCTCAGAATTGGGATAATAGATAATCGAGTAGATAATAGATACAAGATTTTGGATAATAGATGATAGTGTAGTACAATGGTCAGGGTACATGTCTATCATGATCCCACCTGGGTTTGATTCCCTGTAATGTGAGCCCTGAACATGCCACGTGCAGCCCTGAAGGCCCTGTACACTGTTGGGTTTAGCCCTTAAGACACCCAGCACCACCCAAGAGACCAAGATACCTGCAACATCATAAGGCCCAAGCAGCATCAAATCTTGAGATACTTGTACCAAGAATTACCCGTTTAATCTCATGGATGTCCTGAATATAATTTGATGCTTTCCTCCTATTCCCACCAAATAAATCCCAAAGAATAGTGTGATTAAACAATGAACTATATAAGATAGTCTTCAGTTAGTACAACTATGTACAGAAGTGAAGACGATAATTACAAAAAGCAAAATGCAGTGTAGAAGCAATTGGGCTGCCCCATCCCATAATCTTTTCTTAAAACTACAACTAAAAGCTTAATTCTATTTCACATGGGAGAGTCAAATACAGGGTAGTGATGCTTTTTTATTTCTTACCTTGCTTGTGAACAAGTCCATATCTCTAATTTATCCTAGGATTCTCTAATAAATTTTAGATAAATAATGCAAAAGCACCCAAATAAAAGAATATGTGTCTAAAAAGACAATCAAAGAAAAACAATTGGCATGAGAGGACATGAACCTACTTGAAAGTGGGAAATCATATCAGAAGTCTAATTTGGAAAAGCAAAGTTGAGGCAAAAGAGAATTTGGGAATATTTCATTGGTTTCTAGTTTCTCAGATTTGGTGGAACCTGGAATGTCACAAATAAGCAACAATTTAATAAAATAAAATTCATGAGCAGGAGAGTGTCTCCTCACACTATATATTATCCTCTTTCCAAATTTTACTACTACCAGAAGAACAAGCAGCATATTTTAATGTATTATTCTTTCCTTTCATTTTGAAGACATTTTCGAGCATTCTACTTTTTTTTATAACATCTTTTTTTTTATGCACCATGTTTCTAGTTGAGTTTCGGTTATAAAATAAAGAACACCCCCTTCACCAGTGCAGCCTTCCCAACACCAATGCCCCAACTCCTTGCTTCCCCATACCTTGCCTGTGTTCAAATGTGCACTCTATTTCTCTCACTCACTACTTTGTCATGATAGTTGTTAATGTAGTTATTTCTCTTTCCTCATAAGTTTTTTGAAAGGCATTTCTTTTTTTTGGCGGAGGGTCACACCCAACGGCACTCAGGGGTTGCTCCTAGCTCTGTGCTTAGAAGTCGTTCCTGACAGGCTCAGGGGACAATAGGGGATGCTAGGATTTGAACCGGGGTCCGTCCTGGGATGGCCTCATGCAAGGCAAACACCCTACCGCTGTGCTATCGCTCCAACCCCTGAAAGACATTTTAATTAACTTTGAGGTAAACATTTAAATAAGCCAACAGAAATGATCCAATAAGAAAGGTCAATTAGTGTCAGCAAAAAATTGTGATTTTTTAAAAAAAATGTATAATTTTTTCTTTAGTAATGATATACATATAGAGCCATTTTATATATTCAAAGAATTTGAAATAAATAGTCTTTCTTAAAAGATCCAATTAGTCTTTTTTCTTTCATACAATTAAACCTCATGAGTTTGACCTAGTATTGGGATTGTAATTTTAGTACAAACATCTTGTATGTTGGCAAATAATGTTACTGTATTTATACTTCAGTAAAATAATCAAACAGTTAATTTTGTTTATTAAAGCAAGGAAGCAGAAATGTGCATTGTGAAAATGCTTTACATGTGTGCTTCTCTCTTCTCAGAAAATTTCCCAAAGTTTTGCTTACCTGCAGAGATCAACTCAGTGATTATTTTCTTATAAAACCCATAAAACCCTTTCCCACTGGCTTAAAATAAAACTTACGTTGTGTTGTATTTTGTTTTGTTTTGATTTTTATAGCATTTTAGACCAGAGAGATAGAATAGCTGATGGGGCTCTGTCCTTGCATGGAGCCAATATTTGATCCCCATATTTGATCCATATTTGATCCCCGGGGACCATTATAGACCCCTGAGTACTGCCAATAGTCATCCCTAAGTACAGAGCCAAGAGCTACCCCCCCTGAGTGCAGTCCCTTAAAAACAATAAAATTTAAAAAATTAATCTCTCTAGCATTTAGATTCTACATAGAATATATTCAGAAAATCATTTGTCCTTCCAGCTAAATTTCAAGGTTTTTAAATAAGGATTATATGGCCTTCCTCTTCATATTGTTTAGTTGGATAGTGTATAACCTACCATTGATTATGTAGAACTATATTAATTTGAATTAATTGAAATATAATTTTTCTGATTATAAGAAATTGTAAACCACTGTGGTTTTTTAAATTATTTTTAAATGATCCATTCACTTGGAAGAACATGGAAATAGAAACATAAAAATTGGACTTTTCTATTTTATTAGTCCATCAAAATTGAGTGACTGGAGAAATACTTATTCATTTATTATCTTTCTTTTAGAAGCATACTTTTCTTTAAAAACAAAATATTACTTTACAAGTAGTTGCAAATTTTTTGTTTACTATTTTAAATCAAATACATTTTCTTGCCTTCTCTGGTATATCTTCTTGGTATACTCATCTAAGCCAATTTTTTTCAGTTTTCTAACCTCTGGAATATAAAGCATTAAGAAATATCTTAGGATCTGTGCAAAAACCAATATCAATAATTACAGAAGACTGACTACGACAATCAAAACTGAACACCTGGCACCATTAAGAAAGACCTTGGGGTTTGACAACTATGTCCAGAGGCTATAGTCTGTCTTTTTGTTGTTGTTGTTGTTGTTGTTTTGTTTTGTTTTGGGGCCACACCCGATGCTCAGAAGTTACTCCTGAAAAATAGCTCCTGACTTGGGGAACCATATGGCATACCAGGGGATAGAACCTTGCTCCGTCCTAGGTTAGCACATGCAAGGCAAATGCCCTACCACTTACGTCCCCACTCCAATTCCTGTAGTCAGTCTCATGACAGTATGCTTCAAGAGTAGAGACACCTTTTATCTCTGAGGTCAAGGGAATTTCCTTTCTAATTTCCCTAAATATTTACTGCACCTATGCAAAAACAAACAATAAAAACTTGCCACATCTGCCCTCCCCATTTTTACTTTTCTTTTTTTTCTTCTTTTAATTTTATTTATATTATAAAGCATGAATCATTTTGTTCTTTCTCATATTTCTATGTCTTACTACAAATTGAGAAAAAAAGTAGATAGGACCCAGGGGCAAAGCAATCTCAGGAGTATTGGGAGGCAATAAATATGGTCAGCCCTAAATACCCAAACCAATGTTATTGACAGTAGAATCAAGAGACCCAAGCTATACACTAGCTTGGGAGTTCTAGAGAGTTAAGGGTGGAGGAACGAGATGCATGCTAAAAACTGAGGTGGAGGGTGGGCAATATGGGTAGGAGGAACTTCCCTAATTCACTGTCAGTATGTAATTGAAATACAACTGTGCAAGACTTGTCATTCTGAGTGGTCTCAATAAAAATTATAAACAAAAAGAACTGTCCAATTGGAGTCAAATATTCAATTGAAATAAAAAAGGCAAGGATGTTTGCCTTGCACATGGCTGACTCAGATTTGATCCTCAACTTCCCATGTGGTCCCCACCAGGAATAATTTTTGAGTACCCAACCAGGAGCACTTCATGAGCGCCAATGGCAGTGATTCCCCATAGAAAAAGAAAGAAGAAAAGAAATACCCTATTGACAGTCACTCTTTTAAAAAGACAGGTTTGGTGTTAATGAATCATCCATACACACATGTATTTATTGAAAAGAAATGGTGACAGAATTTTCCAACATAAAACTAGGCAGTAGAATAAATTGGTCATAATCTAATTATTTATAAAAGAATTTTTCCGTGTTAAATTATTTCCCATACAAGAGGGAGTGAAACAGTATGCAAGGCCCCAAACTGAACTGTGGGTGGGAGCTAAATGTAAAAATATGATGATAAAGAAATACATGCAGAATTAGACACCCAGATGGATAGAAAGAAGTCAGTGGCATAGAAACTGAGAATGGATTTTTTTTTTTAAAACTGGGTGACAATCATCTGGACCTAAAGAAAAAAAGACTGTAAATTTCTGCAGAAGTCAATAATGACATAATGCATGCAATAGAGTTGCAGCTTACACTCTTATAAGTTTTTACAATGCATTCTTTTTTATTTCTCATTAGCAAGCAGACTGTTTTTAGGATAACATAGTTACAAGGTAGGAAGAAAAGGGAAAGATCTAAAATTTGGTCTCATTTAAAACCTAAATTCACTGTCATATTAGTGCCTGCTAAAATTTGCTAAAATGCAAACTCCATAAAGGTCTTTTCTTCAGTCTTGTAATAATTTTTGCAGTTTGGGAGTTTTCTGACTCCTTGGGCATTTTCCTCATGTCCAGGAATCTTCTATGCAATCAGAACCTGGAGAATTTAGGTCTGGGTACCCTGAACTTGGTCAAGGCACAGTCATCTTCCTCCTGACTCAGTCCCACCTTACAACATTCAGGATCTTTGATACTCAGCATGAAACCTTGACCTCTGAGCTTCCTGGAGCAACCTCTAACACAGTGCAGGGTTTAAACTGTTTGTATTCAAAATACATAAGCAAAAATTACAGAAGGAAGCCAAATCCATGTCTTTTTCTCTGTCTAATTACTCGATACCACAAAGTTTAGTTACCATATATTTCCAGGTTGACATGATAGACTTTGAAAATTATATTATTTTTATCATTAGCACTTCAACCTGGAAGAAAGACTTTGCTACTTAGAGCCAATTGGAGAGGTAGGACAGCCTATTGGAGGGAAAGGACTTGCTTACAAGAGGACCACCCAGTGTTTTCACTGTGGCACCTCAGTGAAATATGATTCCTCAGTTCCATCAGGAGTGATCTCTGAACATTGCATTGCTGGTTGTGCCCCCTCCCCACTGAAAATAATGTCTCACTGGCAATTTCTTCTTCTTCTTCTTCTTCTTCTTCTTCTTCTTCTTCTTCTTCTTCTTCTTCTTCTTCTTCTTCTTCTTCTTCTTCTTCTTCTTCTTCTTCTTCTTCTTCTTCTTCTTCTTCCCTTCTTCTTCTTCCCTTCTTCTTCTTCTTCTTCTTCCCTTCTTCTTCTTCTTCTTCTTCTTCTTCTTCTTCTTCTTCTTCTTCTTCTTCTTCTTCTTCTTCTTCTTCTTCTTCTTCTTCTTCTCTTCTTCTTTTCTTCTTCTTCTTCTTCTTCTTCTTCTTCTTCTTCTTCTCTTCTTCTTTTCTTCTTCTTCTTCTTCTTCTTTTCTTCTTCTTTTCTTCTTCTTTTCTTCTTCTTCTTCTTCATCTTCTCCTCCTCCTCCTCCTCCTCCTTCTTCTTCTTCTTCTCCCTCCTCCTCCTCCTTCTTCTTTCTTCTTCCTTCTTCTTCTTTCTTCTTCTTTCTTCTTCTTCTTCTTCTTCTTCTTCTTCTTCTTCTTCTTCTTCTTCTTCTTCTCCTTCTCTTCTTATTTTCTCCTTCCTTCATTCTTCTTCCTTCTTCCTCCTTCCTTCTTCTCTTCTCCTCCTTCTCTTCTCTTCCTCCTCCTCTCTTCTTTCTCTTTCTCTTCTCTTCTTTCTCCTTCTTTCTTATTTTATCTTCTCCTTTTCTTCTTTTTCTTCTTTCTTCATCTTCTGTTTATTTTTTTTCTTCTTTTTTACCATCATTATCTTTTTCTTTCTTGTTTGCACTATTTAGAGAATACTTTGTAAGTTTCTGTAATCAAATCACTGGCTTATTCTATTTGTTCCCCACTCTTCTCATCAACAGTTGGACCAAAAGAGTAAAATTTTCATCTTTCTCTTTTTAATTCGAAGTATTTTCAGTAAAGACTGAGGTTTGGGTTTGTTTTTCTTTTTTGTTTGTATTTAGCAAAACTTTTTATGGGAAAATTATATAATATAAAAGTATATAATTTACATGGTAATATGTGTATCGATAATAACTTCCAACAGCCTGCTATTATAAAAGTACAACATTATTTTTCCATAGTGAAATATTCAGTTTAATTTCTGAATCTTAAAAAATCCAATTAAGTTTGTAAAAATCATTAACTAAATATCCTAACACTTAAATGCTCTTTTGAACTTTATTTAGTTATATATGTGTTTACTTTTATGGGACATTAGTTTACAATGGTGATTTTATAATAAATATTTGCCTTTAAGATGTGTTGACATTTGAATGGGAGAAATATTCTATTCCTTTTAAAGTAACTTATGTTCTAATTAAAAAAATCCTTTGAGACTGTTATTAGTTCTGTTCTACTTTTTTTAACCAGGTAGATACCTTTTGGCAAAGGAAAATATTTAAATTTTAAGTATTACATAAAAAAATTCAGAGTAGGGGCCGGGTAGGTGGCGCTGGAGGTAAGGTGTCTGCCTTGCAAGCGCTAGCCAAGGAAGGACCGCGGTTCGATCCCCCGGCGTCCCATATGGTCCCCCCAAGCCAGGGGCGATTTCTGAGCACATAGCCAGGAGTAACCCCTGAGCTTCAAACGGGTGTGGCCCAAAAACCAAAAAAAAAAAAAATTCAGAGTAAATAAGCCCAAAATTCACCTATTTGACTTAATCATTTAAGAAGTAGCAGACACTATTTTGACTACAAGTGCCAGTCATATCTTTTTTTTTTTAATTTTTTTTTTACTTTTTCTTTTTTTTTTTTAACACCACCCATCACCAGTGCAATATTCCCATCACCAATGTCCCAAGTCTCCCTCCTCCCCACCCGACCCCCGCCTGTACTCTAAACAGGTTCTCAATTTCCCTCATACATTCTCATTATTAGGACAGTTCAAAATGTAGTTATTTATCCAACTAAACTCATCACTCTTTGTGATGAGCTTCCTGAGGTGAGCTGGAACTTCCAGCTCTTTTCTCTTTTGTGTCTGAAAGTTATTATTGCAAGAATGTCTTTCATTTTTCTTAAAACCCATAAATGTGTGAGACCATTCTGCGTTTTTCTCTCTCTCTCTGACTTATTTCACTCAGCATAATAGATTCCGTGTACATCCATGTATAGGAAAATTTCATGACTTCATCTCTCCTGACAGCTGCATAATATTCCATTGTGTATATGTACCACAGTTTCTTTAGCCATTCGTCTGTTGAAGGGCATCTTGGTTGTTTCCAGAGTCTTGCTATGGTAAATAGAGCTGCAATGAATATAGGTGTAATGAAGGGGTTTTTGTATTGTATTTTTGTGTTCCTAGGGTATATTCCTAGGAGTGGTATAGCTGGATCGTATGGGAGCTCGATTTCCAGTTTTTGGAGGAATCTCCATATCGCTTTCCATAAAGGTTGAACTAGACGGCATTCCCACCAGCAGTGGATAAGAGTTCCTTTCTCCCCACATCCCCGCCAACACTGTTTATTCTCATTCTTTGTGATGTGTGCCATTCTCTGGGGTGTGAGGTGGTATCTCATCGTTGTTTTGATTTGCATCTCCCTGATGATTAGTGATGTGGAGCACTTTTTCATGTGTCTTTTGGCCATCTGTATTTCTTCTTTGTCAAAGTGTCTGTTCATTTCTTCTCCCCATTTTTTGATGGGATTAGATGTTTTTTTCTTGTAAAGTTCTGTCAGTGCCTTATATATTTTGGAGATTAGCCCCTTATCTGATGGGTATTGGGTGAATAGTTTCTCCCACTCAGTGGGTGGCTCTTGTATCTTGGGCACTATTTCCTTTGAGGTGCAGAAGCTTCTCAGCTTAATATATTCCCATCTGTTAATTTCTGCTTTCACTTGCTTGGAGAGTGCAGTTTCTTCCTTGAAGATGCCTTTAGCCTCAATGTCCTGGAGTGTTTTACATACGTATTGTTCTATATATCTTATGGTTTTGGGGCTGATATCGAGGTCTTTAATCCATTTGGATTTTACCTTCGTACATGATGTTAGCTGGGGGTCTAAGTTCAATTTTTTGCAAGTGGCTACCCAGTTTTGCCAACACCACTTGTTGAAGAGGCTTTCTTTGTTCCATTTAGGATTTTTTGCTCCTTTATCAAAAATTAGATGATTGTATGTCTGGGGAACATTCTCTGAGTATTCAAGCTTATTCCACTGATCTGAGGGCCTGTCTTTATTCCAATACCATGCTGTTTTGATAACTATTGCTTTGTAGTAAAGTTTAAAGTTGGGGAAAGTAATTCCTCCCATATTCTTTTTCCCAATGATTGCTTTAGCTATTCGAGGGTGTTTATTGTTCCAAATAAATTTCAAAAGTGCCTGGTCCACTTCTTTGAAGAATGTCATGGGTATCTTTAGGGGGATCGCATTAAATCTGTACAGTGCTTTGGGGAGTATTGCCATTTTAATGATGTTAATCCTGCCAATCCATGAGCAGGGTATATGCTTCCATTTCCGCGTGTCCTCTCTTATTTCTTGGAGCAGAGTTTTATAGTTTTCCTTGTATAGGTCCTTCACATTTTTAGTCAAGTTGATTCCAAGATATTTGAGTTTGTGTGACACTATAGTGAATGGAGTTGTTTTCTTAATGTCCATTTCTTCCTTATTAGTATTGGTGTATAGGAAGGCCATTGATTTTTGTGTGTTAATTTTGTACCTGCCACCTTGCTATATGAGTCTATTGTTTCTAGAAGCTTTTTGATAGAGTCTTTGGGGTTTTCTAAGTAGAGTATCATGTCATCTGCAAACAGTGAGAGCTTGACTTCTTCCTTTCCTATCTGGATTCCCTTGATATCCTTTTCTTGCCTAATCGCTATAGCGAGTACTTCCAGTGCTATGTTGAATAGGAGTGGTGAGAGAGGACAGCCTTGTCTTGTGCCAGAATTTAGAGGAAAGGCTTTCAGTTTTTCTCCATTGAGGACAATATTTGCCTCTGGCTTGTGGTAGATGGCCTTAACTATATTGAGAAAGGTTCCCTCCATTCCCATCTTGCTGAGAGTTTTGATCAAGAATGTGTGTTGGACCTTGTCAAATGCTTTCTCTGCGTCGATTGATATGATCATGTGATTTTTATTTTTCTTGCTGTTGATGTTGTGTATTATGTTGATAGATTTACGGATGTTAAACCAGCCTTGCATTCCTGGAATGAAACCTACTTGATCGTAGTGGATGATCTTCTTAATGAGGCATTGAATCCTATTTGCCAGGATTTTGTTGAAGATCTTTGCATCTGCATTCATCAGCGATATTGGTCTGTAATTTTCTTTTTTCGTAGCATCTCTGTCTGGTTTAGGTATCAAGGTAATGTTGGCTTCATAAAAGCTATTTGGAAGTTTTCCTGTTTTTTCAATTTCATGAAAGAGTCTTGCCAGGATTGGTAGTAGTTCCTCTTGAAAGAATTCATTAGTAAATCCATCTGGGCCTGGGCTTTTGTTTTTGGGCAGACATTTGATTACTTTCTTAATTTCCTCAATAGTAATGGGTGTGTTTAGATATGCTACATCCTCTTCATTCAATCGTGGAAGATTATAAGATTCCAAAAATTTATCCATTTCTGCCAGGTTTTCATTTTTAGTGGCATAGAGTTTCTCAAAGTAGTTTCTGATTACCCTTTGAATCTCTACCATATCAGTAGTGATCTCTCCTTTTTCATTCCTAATACGAGTTATCAAGTTTCTCTCTCTTTCTTTCTTTGTTAGTTTTGCCAGTGGTCTATCAATCTTGTTTATTTTTTCAAAGAACCAACTTCTGCTTTCGTTGATCTTTTGGATGGTTTTTCTGGTTTCCACTTCATTGATTTCTGCTCTCAGCTTTGTTATTTCCTTCTGCCTCCCTATTTTTGGATCCTTTTGTTGAGCACTTTCTAATTCTATGAGCTGCGTCCTTAAGCTATTCAGGTATGCCCCTTCTTCTTTCCTGATGTGTGCTTGCAAAGCTATAAATTTTCCTCTCAGTACTGCTTTTGCTGTGTCCCATAGGTTCTGATAAATTGTTTCTCCATTGTCATTTGTTTTCAGGAAGGTTTTGATTTCCTCTTTGATTTCATCTCGGACCCACTGATTATTCAGTATGAGGCTATTTAACTTCCAGGTGTTAAAATTTTTCTTCTGTGTCCCTTTGTAGTTTATATATAATTTCAGGGCTTTGTGGTCAGCAAAGGCAGCCTGCAAAATTTCTATCCTCTTGATATTATGGAGATATGTTTTGTGTGCTAACATGTAGTCTATCCTAGAGAATGTCCCATGTACATTAGAGAAAAATGTGTATCCAGGCCTCTGGGGGTGGAGTGTCCTGTATATATCTACTAGGCCTCTTACTTCCATTTCTCTCCTCAGGTCTAGTATATTCTTGTTGGGTTTCAGTCTGGTTGACCTGTCTAGTGTTGACAATGCCGTGTTGAGGTCTCCCACAATTATTGTGTTGTTATTGATATTATTTTTCAGATTTGTCAACAGTTGTATTAAATATTTTGCTGGCCCCTCATTCGGTGCATATATGTTTAGGAGGGTGATTTCTTCCTGCTGTACATATCCCTTGATTAATACAAAATGTCCATCTTTGTCCCTTACTACTTTCCTAAGTATAAAGTTTGCATCATCTGATATTAATATGGCCACTCCTGCTTTTTTTTGGGTGTTGTTTGCTTGGATGATTTTCCTCCAGCCTTTTATTTTGAGTCTATGTTTGTTCTGACTATTCAGGTGCGTTTCTTGTAGGCAGCAGAAGGTTGGATTGAGTTTTTTGATCCATTTAGCCACTCTGTGTCTCTTAACTGGTGCATTTAGTCCATTGACATTGAGAGAAAGAATTGTCCTGGGAGTTAGTGCCATCTTTATATTAAAGTTTGGTGTGTCTGTTGGTAAGCTTTGTCTTAAAGTATGCCGTTCAGTTTTTCTTTTAAGAATGGTTTTGAGTCTGTGAAGTTTTTGAGCTGTTGTTTGTCTGTGAAACTATGTATTGTTCCTTCAAACCTAAAAGTGAGTTTTGCTGGGTGCAGTATTCTAGGCGAAGCATTTATTTCATTGAGTTTTGTCACTATGTCCCACCACTGCCTTCTGGCCTTGAGTGTTTCTGGTGACAGGTCTGCAGTAAATCTCAAAGATGTTCCCTTAAATGTAATTTCTCTTTTCGATCTTGCTGCTTTCAGAATTCTGTCTCTATCTATGGGATTCGTCATTGTGACTAGGATGTGTCTTGGGGTGTTTTTTCTGGGGTCTCTTTTAGTTGGCACTCTTCGGGCATGCAGGATTTGATCACATGTATTCATTATCTCTGGTAGTTTCTCTTTAATGATGTTCTTGACTGTTGATTCTTCCCGGAGATTTTCTTCCTGAGTCTCTGGGACTCCAATGATTCTTAAGTTGTTTCTGTTGAGCTTATCATAGACTTCTATTTTCATCTGTTCCCATTCTTTGAGTAATTTTTCCATTGTTTGATCATTTGCTTTGAGGCTTTTTTCCAATTTCTTCTGCTGTATGTAATTGTTATGTATCTCATCTTCCAGTGTACTGATTCTATCCTCAGCTGCTGTTAACCTGTGGGAAATCTCAAACATGTTTTTCTTCAATTCATCTACTGAGTTTCTCAGACCTGTTATTTGATCTGAAATTTCCGTTTGGAGTTTTCTCATTTCTATCTTCATATTCTCCTGATTCTTTTTAGTTTTCTCTTCTATACTTTGTTTGAGTTCTTTGAACATGTTCCATATTGCAACTCTAAACTCCTTATCTGAGAGACTGACTAGGTGGTTGATCATGTTCAAGTCATCAGAGTTGCCATCTTCATTCTCTATGTCTGGCACTGGCCCATGTTGTTTCCCCATTGTCACACTAGTACTGCGTGTTTTTCTACGTGTTGTGATTGTATTCATTGGCTAAATGCTGTGCACCGTCGCGAAGGGGAGCGGAGCAACCGTGCTCCTCTGGCTTCTCCCTTTCTGGGCGTGTCGACTCACCTCCACGGAAGGCTCACAGGAAGGCAGGCTGGCAGATGGGCTGCACCCAGGATGAAATCAGGCCAAAAATGCAGGACAGCAGAGTAGAGAGGCAGAAGGGTGCTGGCATCTGAGATCCAGCGAAGTTCAGTGGCTCCTCCCTTTCTGGGCGTGTCGACTCACCTCCACAGAAGGCTCATGGGAAGGCAGACTCCCCGGAAAGCTCACAGGAAAGCAGGCTGGCTGATGGGCCGCACCAAGGGTGAAATCAGGCCGAAAATGCAGGACAGCAGAGTAGAGAGGCAGAAGGGTGCTGGCATCTGAGATCCAGCAGAGTTCGGTGGCTCCTCCCTTTCTGGGCATGTCAGCTCACCTCCAAGGAAGGCTCACGGGAAGGCAGACTCCCCGGAAAGTTCACAGGAAGGCAGGCTGGCTGATGAGCCGCACCAAGGGTGAAATCAGGCCGAAAATGCAGGACAGCAGAGTAGAGAGGCACAAGGGTGCTGGCATCTGAGATCCAGCGAAGTTCAGTGGCCAAGTGCCAGTCATATCAGTGGGAAAAGGTGTTTGAACAAGTAATAGTCACCAACTCATTTTAATTTTGTGCATCTTCCTTGAATGTAGTATCGAATTTACCAACTTGTCATGGCTGTGGTTACTCACTTTTAGGATAATAAATGTCGAGAAATGCCACAGTGTCATCTTGAATTCTGAAATGTGATTGTTTAGGTTGAATGTGGTTTTACACCCAAATGAGTCATTTTGTAAAAATCTTTGAGAATATCAGTCTAGTCTAGACATTTCAATTTCAATGTTTGATACGCCAGACTTGACATAAGTATATGTATTAGAAAGACGACATGGGTGTGAATGAATAAATAGCATATATTCAAAACCACAAATTTTTTGACTACTCATAACCCCTGCTAATTGTTTCCATTCCCACCATGTCTTATTATCATTTATATCAACAGCTCATTTGTAAACCTTCTATATCTAGAATGATTTCTACCAGTCCTGTTTGTGTTTCCAGCATGACTATGATGCTTGTCTTGGTAGTTTCAGTAGAAATCTTTTGAATATATATTCATTTCAAGAGACTTACTGATAAAGCGTTGTATGGTTACTATTGATATTAAGTTTATCTAGACTCTTCTTTTTCTCCCCAATTTCCCTAAGTTTTTGTTAAAGTTTCAAGAAATTTGTCAAAAGTATTTTAGAAAATTTTGTTTTATTGGCTAGCAAATATGGCAAGAGCAATGAATGATCATATAAGTATTGTACACATTAAATATATTATTTTATAGAAAAGTAGTGTTTAGTTATAAATAATTACTTTGAAGAATATCAGTCAATTTAGCATTGAGTAAATATTCAAGTGTTTATCATTGAGATTAAAATGAAAGTTTAGAAAG
This sequence comes from Suncus etruscus, assembly GCF_024139225.1. Taxonomy (NCBI): domain Eukaryota; kingdom Metazoa; phylum Chordata; class Mammalia; order Eulipotyphla; family Soricidae; genus Suncus; species Suncus etruscus. Next base: position 9,728,049 of record NC_064860.1, read on the forward strand.
TTAAGTCTTAATTTTATCTTGTTCTAATAATCTTTTGGGCCCTACTTTTCAGCTTTTTAGCATTTGATATCAACTATGCATCCAATATCTCACTCATAAAATATTTTTAAGACAATGATATAGAATAACATACACTAATGGTACAGCTAGCAAAAATTTAGAAAAAAATAAGCTAGCAAAATAGTTAATCCTTTATGTAGTAAAATATGAACAAATTTATTTTAGAATTTTCTCTTTGTAAAGAGTAGCAAAAGCACTGTGGAGTGTTGCTATACTGGTAAGTTCTTTTTTGCCTGAGGGAGAAGTACGAGCTTTTTATTTCTAGAATTAAAAAAAAAGTCACTGCATTAGCTTAATGGAAATCAAGACTTTATTCTACTTATATACTTTCATCAGTTTTAAGTTATGAATATTTCTGTATTAACTGGAATATTACATTATTTGTCTTTTCCTTTTCTGGGAACATTCAAACTATGAAGACACTAACTAGAGAACACAAAGGGGCTTCTAGAATCCTTCTCCACTACTAGGACTTGACTTCTTTTTTTATTTTTTTCATTTTGGGCCACACCCAGTGATGCTCATGGTTTACTCCTGGCTATACCCTCAGAAGTCGCTGCTAGCTTGGGGGACCATATAGAATGCAAGGAATCAAACCACAGTCCATTCTACGTCAGCCATGTGCAATACAAATGCCCTACTACTGCGCCACTGCTCTGGCCTCTAGGACTTCATTTCTGTTTCAGTTGAGTCCACAGAGTTTCTGCCCATTAGGATATTTTGAGTTTTGGTGTCCTACATATTATACAGTAAAATATCTTTCATGCAAGTCTGGATGAGTATTTTGGTCAGTGTCCAAGGTATTCAGTAGAAGAGTGGACTTAATTCTGGCTACAATATCAAGGTATAAGCATAAGGTATATAGATTTACCTCTTAAAAGTCTTAAAACTCCTGTGGGGAGCCAGAAAGATAGTACAGTGGGCAGGTAACTTGCTGTGTACACAGCTGACCTGGGTTTCTTTCCCAATATATCTTCTGGTCCCTGACTTCTCAAGAATTATGGTGATATCAGAGATTGGAGTAAGCCCTGATCACCAGTGGATTTGGCTCAAAACTGAAACCAAGCAAATAAACAAAAAATTATCCACTGCAGGCATTCAAGGGCCAACTAGTTAAATTGAGGATGCTTGATGAACCACCCATCTCCAAGAAAACCAGTTCCTTGTATTGAGAGCACTTGTTGACTGCATGCAAATCCCAAAGCTTAATCTCTGCAATATGATAACAAAAATATTTCCAACCTCAATTTTGGGGGCAACTTCGTCTGAAAGACACTGAACTGTAAATATGGTTAGGAAAATGTATGTCTTGCCCCAAAGTAATTATTTATAATAATTTGGTTCACAAATTAGCAAGGTCAACCTTTAATCATTCACCAAGCATCAGTGTACTGAGACAAGGACCATACATTCTGGACAGATCTTTACAAAGCAAAATGTGAAAAAGTATGGGACATTATTTCGTCAAATAAATGTATTTTAAATCTTGAAAAAAATCCATTTCTATTTTTATCTATTTACAATTTTGAAAAAATTCTATAGGTAGAAAAAACAATGTCTATCTTTCCATTATTTTTTATGTTCTATTTTTCTATTTTTTCCACTTAAAATACTTTTTTTTTTGGTTTTTTTTTTTTTTTTTTTTTTTGGTTTTTCGGGCCACACCCGTTAGATGCTCAGGGGTTACTCCTGGCTACGCGCTCAGAAATTGCCCCTGGCTTGGGGGGACCATATGGGACACCGGGGGATCGAACCTTGGTCCTTTCCTTGGCTAGCGCTTGTAAGGCAGACACCTTACCTCTAGCGCCACCTCGCCGGCCCCTTAAAATACTTTTTACCTAATTTCCTCTTGATTTGTTGACTCAATAACTTGTGCCCATGGCTAGAGGGGTAGTACAGTGGTAGTATATCTGTATGAATTTCAGTTAGCCTGGGTTTGACCACTAGCATCCCATATAGTGACCCCACCCCCAAGTTCACTATGAATAATCCTTGAATGCAGAATCAGAAATAGCCCTGATCACTATTGGGACTTTTCCCCCAAACAAGACAGAAACATAACAAATCAAAAGGAACCTGCACCATTTTGAGGGAGATGTGAGGAAGTCTTTTACTTTATTGAGTAATAATATCTTCATGAATCTTAGGTTCTATATCATTACCACTCAATAGAAAGAACAATGAAACCATCTAAATATGTCTATGTCCCCTTTTCTAAAACTTGAATTTATTATGTTACATGGCAGAAGGTAATTAAAATCACTTCTCAGTTTTAAAAGATCACCAGAAAAAGAAATGTGATATTGTAAGAACCATGAGATGTAATTCATGGAGGATTTGACATGCCATAGTTTTTGTTACTTATAGGGAAAAGGGATCATGAACTAAAATCTGAGATAAGTTGTTAGAAGCAAATAAGGTAAGGAAACAAATTTTCTCCTAGAAAATTAAATAAAATGAATCTTTGCTGACAGTTTTAGGAATCTTTTAGTCCAGTGAAATTTGTGTTGAGATAATCATCTCTATCTATATAACTTCTGAAATAAATGATATTGTTTACACATTTAAAGCACTATATATAATTTGATATAGCAGCAATAAAATGTATGACAATCGACTCCCACCATTTCTTCAGAAAAAACTAAATAATAATATTTATGATGCTCAGTGATACACATATTTAGTCCATAGTTTCTGGATTAAAAAAAAGAAAATGTAAATAAAGGCCTAAGGCAGAGGCTAACAGACAGACAGACAGACAGACTGGCACAGAGAGAGAGAGAGAGACAGAGACAGAGACAGAGACAGAGACAGACAGAGACAGAGACAGAGACAGAGAGAGAATTTCATCTCTCAATTTCCTTTCAATTTTAGATACTTTTACTTAGTACTTAAATGTATACTGGACTGACAAATACTTCTGAAGTAACTGAGTGAGCTGTCAGGGTTAGGAATACTTGGCCATACAACAGAAAACTCTGAGGCCCTTTGATGTTCTGCATGTCTTAGGTAAGAAGCCTACTTAAAAGAGAAATTCTTGCTTTTTGACCCAGTTCCCATTATCAACACTAGCAGTTTGAAGCTCACAAGGCCTTCTGAGAAGCCAGAGTCAGACAATGCTTGGGAAAATTTGGAGCTCAGAGGTTTAAATATGGGTATATTTAAAAGCAGTTGGAATATTCAACAGTTTTTTCCGTATTATTATTCTGTGTATCATATTAACAGATAATACAAAGGAAAAATTCACTCCAAACATGTGTTGGCAGGATGGTTATCAACTGCGAATAACTAAGATTAGTGAAGCCCAAGCTCACTAATAAAGAGCTCAGGGTGGGTGAAGAATAAGGAAAGTTAGGATTTTTCAGTGCATAAAAATGTACCCTGAGGAGTGGAGGGATATTTGTGAGTGGGATAGCTAATTTTCTATATCCAACCAGTAGAGGAGATCAAGACCATTGTAATTCAAATTTTAAGGGGAATTTTAATGTATTTTAAATATAGTAAGATATAGATATAAGTTTTAGTATGGGAAACTCAATGGAATTATTATGCTTACTAAGAAGTTCATTCCTTTTACAAACCCTATAATTAAACCAAATGGTATTTGGGATGTTTTATTTATCTGGTGGAAGGACATCAATTGGATGTGGATTCTTAAACAGATCTGCTTTGAAAGACCTAATAAATTGTGATAAAATTGAAAATTAAAAAAAAAGTTATCCTCCAAAAAATAAATAAATGAAAGGTAGAAAGGGCCCAAAGAGATAGCACAGCGGCGTTTGCCTTGCAAGCAGCCGATCCAGGACCAAAGGTGGTTGGTTCGAATCCCGGTGTCCCATATGGTCCCCCGTGCCTGCCAGAAGCTATTTCTGAGCAGACAGCCAGGAGTAATCCCTGAGCATCGCCGGGTGTGGCCCAAAAAACAAAACAAAAAAAAAATTACCCTGCAAGCTTATTTTATATTTTATCACGGTAAAGGGAGAGTTTAGGAGATTGTCAGGAAGGAAAAAAATCAGGAATATATTTCTTAAAGTTGCAGAAAAGGGTGATGACTTTAATCATCAGGCATATTGGGAGAAGGTAACAGTTATATAGATACATGGCTATATATTTCACACACACATATAAATTTTTTTTGTTGTTGTTTTTTGGATCACACCTGGTGTGTGACTATGCGTTCAGAAATTGCTCCTGGCTTGTGGGGGGGACCATATGGGATACCGGGGGAGATTGAACCGCAGTTTGTCCTAGGTTAGAATGTGAAAGGCAAATGCCTTACCGCTTACTCCACAGCTCCAGCCCCAATATAGTTTTGCTTCTATTTCTCACTCTAACCAACAGTCATCAGACTGCTTTTCTAAAACACAAAACTCATCTTGTCTTTCCTTTGCTCAAAGTTCTTCAGTTAGTTCTGAGTCTACAAATAACACTAGATTCTCACATGTATATAATATACATATATATGTAAAATATATTATTTGGTTTTTGGGCCACACCTGGCAGTGCTCAGGGGTTAACCTGGATATCTGCTCAGAAATAGCTCCTGGCAGGCACAAGGGACCACATGGGAAACCTGGATTCGAAGCAACCACCTTAGGTCCTGGATCGGCTGCTTGCAAGGCAAACGCTGCTGTGCTATCTCTCCAGCCCCCACATGTTAATATTTTAACTACTCTAGTAAGTCATTCTAATCGTTGTTTTCTAGTAAATCCTGCTAGAATATTTCAGTTCCATTTCACTCACAATGTATGTTTATATACATACATATATATGTATATACATGTCTATATATGTATATATGTATGTATATGTATATATATACGCACACACACACAGAAGTGTCCCCATTGCATATATTGTAGAAAAGTTTGAGATTTTGAACTTGAAGATCTAAGCTTCAGTCACTAATTTTTCACTCACTTTGACCTGAGACAAGTCAAAATCCTTCTCTTATACTTGATATGTCCCAAATCTGACAGTGAACCCTCAATTTATATATGATAAGTGGTATTAAATATTTTATAGTTACAGAAGTCAAGAGGATTCTTACAATTTCAAGTAAGTCAGAAAGAAGCCACACACAATATATATATATATATACACACATATATATTTAACAATATATATTCTGTTTTGATGTTTGAACAAAGAATTTAACATTGAAATGTTAAATTTTATTATGATCACAATTCGAACATTTTAACTAACTAATAATAATACAAAGATTCTAGAAATTACATGATAGGTCTAATAGATAACAAATTAAGACTACTTGGTAGTATTCACAAAATTCAAAATCCATAACATTTTTACATAAAATTTCTGAATTAAGGGAAGATAGCAAAACAAGTGTACAGAGTCAAAATAGAGATAAATTTCCTCTTTTTCTTCTTAATTATACTATTGCATTCTTATTCTGTTTATTGTTCTTTTTTAACAGATAATGATGTATGAGAAGAAATAAATCAGGGAATATTGGTTGTGAAAGCTAATTTTTTAAGTATCTAAAACTCTTAGTTTTATAATAGAGAAACTGATATGTACTGTATATACAATAATGCAAAAAGGCTCTGGAAATTTGAGGCATGCAATGTTGTGAACTTTTGCTGAAGGATTTGAGTTATCTTCAAGTTCATTTTCCTTTGGGAAAAGCAGAAACGGAGGCTTGTTTCTTAAAATGGTATCTTTATTTCTGAGGGAGTTTATTGTGACGAGAAGTGTGCTTTTCTAATGACTAATAGTCTCAGTTGTTTGTCAGGCACTGCAACTACAATGTATGGGACACTATTCTAGTACTCTCTCAGACTTAACCAGTCTCCCAAGACTACTAACTTAGAATGAGGGAGTAGTTTAGAACTCAGAAAGATTAAACTCTGCTTTATTATATCAGTGCCATTTCATTTTGCTGACCTATTTCCCCAATATTTCCTGCCATTATACTCCTTTCCTTCCTTTTATACAAAAAGCCCATAAATTTGTAGTGTCCACTATCATCTCCCTTCATTTTACTTCTCACCTCTTGATCTGTTTTATGGCTGTTTTTTTTTAACAATGAAATAGATTATGTGCTAATAATTTCTATTTGTCTCAATCCAAATGTCTTTCAATCACTTTCATGGAGGTATTTTCAAGGTTCAGAATAACCACAATATGTCCACCACCAAAGTGCCAATGTCCCTTCCTATTGTACATTGGTTTGATGCACATTTGAGAGGTACTCTATTTATGTCATTTAAGAATGACACCAATATTTTAATAAGATTTGCATAGAACCTGTAGTATCTTTGGGTAGTCAGTTTAATTACATTAATTATTTCAATTCATAAGCATAAGCATTTTTCTAGTTCATTGTTTCTTTTTTTGACAGTATTGTGGCTTAATGTATAAGTTTTCACTTTCTTTGTTATGTTGATTCACAGATAATTGTATAAACATTTTAATATTAGGATTAATTTTCTAACTTCTTTCTCTCATGCACCATTTCTTGCATCTAAAATGCAACAAATATTTGTGTTTGGTTTATGACCTGCCATTTACTAAATAGGTAAACTATTTTTAAGTATTTTATTGTATCGTCTATGACTTTCTATAGATGAAAATGGTGATAGTTGGATTTTTTTTTGACTTTTTTCGATTAGTTTCCCATTCTTTTTCAGATTATTTTTATTTCCTTTCTATTCAGTCTTAGGGAGTTTATGACTTAAAAATGGATGCATTTCCTTTAATTGTATAATTTAATGGGATGTCTTTGCTTTTAGTAGTCTGTTATAATTCATTCCATTTATGTATCTGCTGTAACTTCTCCCTTTTCACACATAACCCTTATTTTGTTTGTCTGTCTCTCTCATTCTCTTTCACTCTTCCTCTTCTTCTCTTTCACTGAAGAATTTGTCAATGTAGTTTAGTCTCTCCAAGAACTAGCTGTGATTTATTGATCTTTTGTGTTATCTTTGTGATTTTTATTTCATTTGCTTTTCACTCTACATTTTATAACTTCCTTCTATTGACTTTGGCTTTCCTTTGTTGCTTTCTTTCTAATTCAAGGTTTGAGATTAGGTCATCTATTTGAATGTTTTTTGTTCCTGACATAAGTCTATATTCTTATGTCTTTTCCCTAGAATTGCTTTACTTTGCCCCATAAGTTTGGATACTATCTTTCATTTTATCTGAACTCAACACTTATTCAAAGCATATTTTTTTTCAGCTTCCACATGTTTGAACTTCTCCATTCTTTTTTGGTGGGTTTCTTGTATTATTTCATAGGGATTTTGATATGATGATATATTATATAGTTATCTGATGCATACTAATATATGATTATATACATAAATTCTTACTTGGTATTATTTTAACCCTTATAGCTGATGACATTTGCTTTGTGTTCCAGAATGTGGAAGTTTTTTCAGTGTTAAGAGACATATTAGAGTGCCACACCTACTATTGTACTATGATCACTGTCTCTCTTCAGACCTGTAAGAAGTTGCTTTATATTTGGTGGTTTCTTTTATTAAGTATAATGGATGCCTTGATGTTTGGATGTCTTGATCATTGGATAAAGTAGATATTTTTCTCATTAGCTTTTAAATTTGAAATCGCTTTTCCTGATAATAAATTTACCCAGACCTGCTGCCTTTTTTAGGTTAAGAATGTCTCGTATTACTGTTTCCTTGTGTGTGTGTGAAACCCTGACAAGAACTTTTACTAAAAGAAGTGCAAGCACCAATGCTATGTAGGCAGAATGCACACAAACTCTATAACTAAAGAATGTAATACACATGAGCATGTATGTAAACTCTCCACTGAAATTGTGCCATCTTGCCAAGCACCACAACCAAGTGTTTGAATCCTGGGCTACTGTAACAACAACAGTGACAAAGGGAAGGCAAGTAGCTAATATTAAGTGCGATGATGGATGCTGTCTTTGAATCCCATCAGTCATTCCTGTGATTGCATGTATACTTATTAAGAAATAATAAATGTCTATGCTTCAGGATCCAAATGAAAGCGAGCCTTTTCAACTCTAACTACACTTTCTGCTTTTTTATGAAGAGCTTTCTACCCTGGGCTGGATCTTGTGACCTTTGTCTCTGTTGTTTCTGGATATTATTACCATACTATCTCTTGTTTTTCATATATCCCACAAAATCTTTAACTTTGTTTGAGCCTATCTTTAATTTTCAGTTCCGTGTATAAATAGCAGAAAGTCAGGAGCCCTTAATAATATGAATGTTATTCCTTATAGGCTTTCTGATACATCTTTTATGTTTTTCATTTTATTTTTTCTATTTCTGTTTTTTCATAGTGGTTACGCCTGCTTCATTCTAGAGCTCATTTATTTGGCCTTTGACTGCTACCATTCTGTTGTTGAGTATATAAAAAAAAACTATTTTATTTTAGTTCAGTTCCTTTTCTTAAGTTCCTTTAGTTTCTTCCTTTAGTTCAAGTATCTTTTCTTAACCTTTCTCTTGCCTTTTTTGTCATATTAAACAAATTTGACTATTGTTCTCGAAAATATTTTATCCTTCAATTTCTATAATCTCAAATATATCAACTTACTCACCAAATCCTAATCCTACTTGATATTTCTGTGAATATTCTTAAGGTTCATTAGCTCTTTCCATTTGGCAAATTTCCCTATGTTGGTTGACTCAATGATTGCTCATGTACTAATTGTCCCAATTATTGGATTTTAGTTATGATTTCTCATTAATATTCTTTTCCCCCATTCTAAAAGCATAAATTTTAAAATTGTAATTAAAGTTATTCTACTTATTAACTCTTGCTATAGATGAGCCTAATGTGTCTAATTTTATTTATTTATTTATTTATTTATATATTTTTTTGGTTTGAAGGCCACACCCTGTGATGTTCAGTGGTTACTTCCGGCTCTGCACTCAGAAATTGCTCTTGGCAGGCTCAGGGGACCATATGGGAGTAAGGAAATAGAACCCGGGTTGGCCACATGCAACTACCCTACCCTCTGTACTATCACTCCAGCCCAACATGTATAATTTTAAGCTCATTTTTACACTGACTAAATTGTATCCTGTTCATTTACAATTTAAAGGAAAACCTACATATATTTATTTTATACTTAAAACATATGGCTACCTTTTCTCTGATTTATAAAATATATAAAATATATACAATAATTTTTATTATTTATCATTTATTTTCTTAGTGAATATCTTTATTTTTCTGATACCATCATTTGTTTTTGTTTATTTAATATCTATCCACCATCATTCTCTGGCTAATCCTTCATACAAATGAAGTTACAAGTATAAGACTACTTCACTATCAATTTTTACAGTATTAAATATGTTACTTATTTCTGAGTATATGAAGAAGTTCCACTAAATAGAATTTCTAATCCTCATCTATTTTTCACCTGGTTTCACTCTAAAGTAATCATCATGCACCCTCACTTCTGTTATAAAAAAAAATTACCAATACAAGCTATCTAATTTGAAAGAACACCATCGGATCAAGATTATAGAGGAAAAAAACACTTTTAATTTAGTAATTTAATTAATTTAGTAATGTCCCAATACAAAAATTCTTGTTAATAACCATTGATAATCTCTCATTATGATTTCTAAATTTTTCCCTAAAGTCTGTTTCAGAAAAATATAGAATACTTGACTAATCTCCAAACTAGGAGATTCCAAATACATCATATAGGAACCAAGTGTACCAAGTCTACTGTATAGTTACAATTTCTTTTTAAAGTCAACTGTGGTGGGACCAGTGAGATAACACAGTATTTAGGGTACTTGTCCTGTATACCAGACCAATCCCTAAATGATCCTCCAAATCACACCAGAATGATCTTTGAGTGCAGAGTCAGGAGTAAACCTTAAGTATTGCTAGATGTGACTCCCAAATCAAAACCAAAACTAGGGGTCAGAACTATATATAGCTATATGTATATATATATATATATATATATATATATATATATATATATATATATATATATATATATATATATATATAGCAACCCATATGGTCTTCCTGGAAACCGAAAATAAACAAAAACAAAACCTAGCCATGCAACACAAAACACAAAACAAATTAACTCAGTTATGGATAATCATTTCAGGTCATCAAAATAGGCATTCATGCTATAAAAATTGAAGAGTGTAATAATATCAAAATTTTCAAGAGTACTATTGTTTATCAAATATATTTATGCAATTTATCAATTCATTATTTGGTAAATATTTTTAAACCACTATGAGTATCATATCAGATACCTTTGTTCTGAGAATAAAATACATATGAAATAAACACAGACATTACATTCATAGCAAGGGAAAAACAGATTTAAACCAAAATATTTAAGGATTATAATAAAGAAGTAAGAATTCTGTGAAGGCATATGATCTTAATATTATCGTTTTAGTTCCACTATCTGTTGGCAACGAGATCATAATAAAGTTGCTTAACCTCTCAAAGGCTCATTTCCTCATACATAAAACTATGACCTAAATATTATTTCAGATATACCGTGCTGAGAATTAAAATTATTTTTTAATAATATCTTTATTTAAGTACCATGATTACAAACATGATTATAGTTGGATTTCAGTCAGAAAAAGAAAACCAACCTTCACCAGTGTAACATTCCCACCAAGAATACTGTAAATAAAGTTTTGACACATAGCAAATTTAAAATCATTGCTCTGATGATGAAATAGAATTGATTTTATGTAATATGATTTTGTGTTATTGTTTCTTTTTCAAGTATAAAAGACAAGGTAGATATTTATTTAATTATTTATTTAATTAGGTGCCAGTATTTACAAAAGAGTCTATACTGGAGTTTTAGGCAGACAATATTTCAGTACTAAAACACTACAAAGGTCACCTTCTCTTCACCAATGTACCAGGTTCTCTATCACCCTGAGATCACCCCCTTAATGAGAATAATTGTTATTTTAACTGTAGTGGTTTGGTCCCTATGTTTACGTAATTTTGGCTCTGTACTTAAATTATATACATATACTGCATCTCTATACTACCAGTGTGCCAAAGGCTCCTGAACTTTGCTTTTGGTAACACTAGTTCACCTCTTCTTACTTTCCCCTTCACTTTTCTTCCTTGGCCTATTTATTTCTATAATCTAGGACTGAGGATTTGCCCACCTTCCATCCCATTGTCATGTTATTCTATTACCACAGAGTAGAGAGAATATCCTGGATTATTCCTTTCCCTGATTTACTTAACACGATATCCCTCAGTTCCATCCAAGTTGCTGTGAATCACGTGATTTTGTCATTCCCTGTAGCTTCATTATCCATTCAATGGCCATTGGACACTTGAGTTAATTCTATGTTCTAGCTAGCTAATGTACTAAATGCTGTATTGAACAAAGATATGCATGTCTTTTGAATGAATCCTATGTGTCTTGGGGATAGATATCAAGAAGTGGAATCAATGAATTGCATATGAAAGCTCTATTCTGTGTTTCTTGGGAAATCTCTGTGCTTTCTTATGTAGCACTTGAGCCAGACAATATTCCTACCAGTAGTGTATAAGAGATTTTTTTTATTATATGCCCACCAACACAAGCTACTGTACTATTTTTCACTTCTCCAATGAAAATAATTTTGATTAATGTTCATGTGCTATGTATTCTACTTCTAATTCAATAATTTTAGAACATCTATATGTTTGGTCATTTATTCAAATATTTAGGATTTCTTTTATTCAACAAATATTTATAAGGTTCTCATTAAAACTAGGTTCTAAATATTGATAACAGGATACTGAACACATTAAATGGACTCCTTGCTTCGAGAGAAATTACTTTAAATTCAAAATAATGAGCTTTGAGCAATTTATCACATCAGGAGTGCAAGATGAGAAAGAACTGCAGGATGTGTATAAAACATTTAAAATTGAAAGTAAATAGTCTTTTATTGGATCAAAGAGAACAAGAAACAATCTATGACTGAAACAAAGCAGTCCTCATATTATGGAAATGTCATGCTTGCTTGTTTTCACATCCTAAAATTAGCAAAGATTAAAACCCAGAACATTATGCTAGTTGCAATCTTTTATTTTGCTTTGGGAGGTAACTGAAAAATATGTTATTTGCTACAAATTACACATGAGCTGTACAATAGAAATATCAACAGTTTAAATATGGTTAGACTTATGCTAAATGTTATATTAAAATTTAAAATACACTTCTGCCTTCTAACATTGTTACTGTGGCATACTTGTCAATCCTTCTCGACAGTGAAAATAATTAATTACATTGAGAAATACACTCACATATAGTTTAATTAGTTTTGAGCTCCTTGTCAAAAGTTACAGGAATGTGGAGAGTAGAATCCATTTTGGATTTAGACCTGGGTCTGTTAACTACATTCTTTCTTTATTAATGGAATGGAAATACTAATAGTCTCTTCCTCAAATATTTAAAATACTACATATAAAAAGACAAGTGACTAGATATTAGAAACAAGTTTCTGGCTAAGCTTAAAGATGAACTCTTTGAGACCATTTTGACATAATTTAGAGTAACCAGACTTTTTGGTTTCTTAGATACTCAGTTTTGCCTGACCAAAACTTGCACTGTAAATGGTTAGTCCCAGTCAAACAGAGATAGTTGATTATGCTGAAAACTACATATGTAAAAACTAGGATAAGATCACCTAGTCTAATGATGCCATTTATATAACAATAAGTTTTTATTCAGCTGAATTCCATGAGTAAAGCTGTATAAGGAAAAAGGACTGGCAGACATATAATTTGGGGTTACTTAAGCTCTTTCATTTGTAATTATTAAAATTTAATTAACAGCATAGTACAAATCTCATAAACATAAATAGAAGATTTCTAGAATAGAATAATAGAAATAGGGTAATTGACTTTTAAGATTTACCTGAACTGATTATCGTGCAGACCTTTTCTTTAAGTTCTTTAAGTTCTGTGAAGGACTTTTCTATTATTTTCTGAAGGTAAAAAAATAATAAATTAGTGCACGAATTGTTTTAAGAGAAGATATTAAAGGTTGAGATAAAGCTCTGGTAGGTTCTTTGGATATGTGCAGAGAGCAATAGTATGAAAGCATATATAGAAAAAGAGACTAAAGGTATAAAATAAGGGACAAAATTAATTATCTATATTCTGATACTCTTACTTGTACTTCTCTTATTTATTTTCTTCCATGGATGACCTACATTTTATCTCAAAGTACTGTTTCTCTTTGCAAAACTTGAATCACTTATGACCTCTATCAAATGTCAGGTTCTGAACAGTATAAATATTGAATATTTTTAAGACTGAGAAATTTTTAAAGATCATTTCTTTCAAAGCATTTACCATAGCAAAAGTTCAGATTGTTTTTCAGAAGATTGGACTGCTCCAAAGTTTAGTTGTCACAAAGATGAATTTCAGGCGGACACTTATTTGATATGACAATCATTAGTTCTTTTACAAATCTAGTTTTGAAATCTGACATTGTCAGTTTTCTATGTTCATGCTACTCTATGAAAATAGTTATTGCCCATTGTAATGTTGATGTGGAAAATACAGTTACTGTATTTAGTAACTGTTCCAGTTAATCTTTATCCAGCTGTCTAGAAGTCACAATTCATAATCTTAAATAGATATATCTGTCATTGTTTCTAAAGTGGCTTTTGTTTAAATGTGTCATCTACTTTTTTGGGATAAGGAAACTGCTGTGGACAAAGGTTTTTCTCAAAATGTATTATTTCAAAGACAATTATTATTGAATTCTTTTCCATAAATTTAGATTAAAAAATTTCAAAATATAATGATGTAATTCATGTATTACATTATTTATTTTCTGTTTGGAGGTCAGAGAATTTTAGAGAAATGATGAGTTTTATTTATCCTGAGCACATGCCTTATGAAAATGGCTATGATATGGGAATATTGTTAATTGATAGGAAAAATAATTAAGCTTGTTTGTGGAGAATTGAAAGCATTAAAGAATGACTGACCAAAGTATATAATATCAACTTAGTAAGCCTGAGGCAAAATCTTTTCCACTATGAGAACAGATAGTCTACTGGTAAATAAACAGGTAAAAATAAAATAGGGAAGAAGAGAAATGCTGTATCAAAATATTCCATAGAAGTAAGTATATGAAAAAACACAAAAGTTATCTTTGAGCATTCTAGTTCACTAGGCAGGAGAGAAAGAAGATGGTTATTTAATTTGCTTTGTTGTGAAAAATAATTTAAGTTAGTACCATTGAGATCAGACTTGAACACCAAATCCAAAGCCAACTACAACAGAATCGATACCCAATCTACAACAGGCTAGACACAGAAGGGACAAAGGAGGCAAAGGAGGGGCGATATGGGATGCATGCTGGGAACAGGGATGGATGGAGGACAACATTGGTGGGGGGAATGCCCCTGATTCAATGTCACCATGTATCCGAAATACCACTGTGAATGATTTATAAACCACTTTGGTCAAAATAAAAATTATTATTAAAAAATGAATTAAATGAGGACCTCATCTCCCAAAGTCCACTAGAGCAACTCCTCTTCTTTACTTTACCTGTTGACATGGGCATAGAACTGAAATGGTCACCTTCTGCATTCTATTGCTTTTATCTTTATAGTTTTATAAGTGATTCACCTAATTTAATCATGTATATATTTCTAAAGCAAAACAATTAATGCCCAGAGTTTGGAATTGAGTAAAGTAAATACCATTTATACAGAAAAATAGAGGCCTGTTCAGTAATAAGTATATTTCTAAAATTGTCTTTGACATGGCATGACCTTGCAAGACAAGTCAAAATGGGATTTGGATTATATTCATATGATATAAGTAAACATCTTTTATTGGTCAAATAAATACTTTGAATTTATAAATAGAACATATATTTCTATAATTCAAAGCTCATATGTTTAGATTAATTATAAAAAATTTATTAGCCTCATAGTTATCTTAAACGTATTTTTGTTTCGTTTTGGGCTGCACCGCAGCAGTATTCAGCGGTTACTTCCTCACTCTGTGCTTAGGAATCACTCTTGGTGGGCTGGGGAGACCACATGAGATGCTGGGGATTTAACCCAAGGGCAAGGCAAACGCCCAAACTCTACCACACGGGCCTCTAATTTTTTTCATATATGTATCAATTTTACAAAATGTGGCGCATGGAACAAAAGTCCTAAACCTACAAAAACATGCTAAAAGTTAATCTCTCTGGGTCTGTAGAGAGAATACAAGAAGTATGACACATGCTTTGCTGTTTGATTCATGGTGCTGTTTGATTCTGTACCACCAGTAGTTATTTCTGAGCACCACAGAGTGTGGCACTCAAACAAAAAAAATTAAAAGTACTAAAAATGTAATAAATAAAGTTATTTCCCACATGCTTTATCCTCTTTGACAAAAAGTTGGTCTTACTAGTTTCTCATCTATACTTTTAGTTGGTTTTTTTTTTGGGGGGGTGGGGCACACCCAGTGATGCTCAGAAGTTACTCCTGGCTATGTGATCAGAAATTATTCCTGGCTTGGAGGACCATATGGGACTCGTAGGATTGAACCTAGGTCCATCCTGGGTCAGCCACATGCAAGGCAAATGCCTTACCACTGTGCTATCGCTCTGGCCCCTCACCTACACTTCTAGAGGTAATGAAAAAAAAATAATGAAAATATTTCTACTTGACAGATTTGATATATGCATGCATAATTAACATGTGATATGATGATTTAAAACAAGGGTTTTATTAGTTCAAAAGAGAAACAAGATCTAGCTGGTTTTCACACAATTCGTGACAAAAAGATTATTTCAAATTCTTGGTTATTGTAAAGAAAGCTACACTGAATGTGAATATATATATCTCTTAAGATAATTTCTTATTCTTGTGAAATTCATAAGCAATCTAATGAAGAATGTGTAATATATCTATTGTTTTAATTTTTGAGTATCCATACTGTTTTTCATAATAAGTATAATAATTTATATTTCCTCAAATAATATATCAGGTTTCCTTTTATCCATACTCTCCCTAATACTAGTTTTTTTTAAGTAACAGCCAGTCTTATAGGTGAGAAGTGAAAGATAAAACAATATTCTGTTTTGCATTTTCCCAAGAGTAACGTATGTAATGACCATCTCTGTCTTATTTGGAGAAGTACGTATAAATTTTATGTATAAATAGGTCATTTATAGTCCATTAATTCAGTAAGTGCTTTACATCCTCACACACACACACACACACACACACACACACACACACACACACACCTTCCATCATCCTAGTCTTCTTAATTTCTTATCTCTTTAATACTATCGACATATACTTGGTTAGCAAGAGGAAAATAAAGAGGGTATTCTAAAAACATCCTTTATGGGAGTCAAGCATCAACCTCAATTTCTTTGACCTGATAAATACTTGTCAAATCAGTTGTTCTCTTCCTTAGTCACATGGTTTTACCTCAGATCTTCATTTTTGATACTTTCATCTTACATAACCTCTAATTTGAATTTTTTATTCATTTCCAAGTTGTGAATCTTAAGCTGCATCAAAAGTTAAATTTTTTTTTAAAAATTTGGGAATGTCAAAGGCACAAGAGTTTATAAAGCGGTTTTGTAATCTTCTCTTAGTTCTCGTCTCATTTGCCATTGATTTCCCTAAAATTAGTAAATAATTTCTTTTAAAAACAAGACTGCCCCCAATAGATCACAAATCCAAGAGAGATATCATGTATCAACCACAGCAAACTATCACATTGAAAAGAATCTCACCAGTCAACTGTAACTTTGAAGCTCCTGCCTTACACTTCTGAGAATTTGCTCTTAAGATGCAGCATATTTGGGAGATGTAGACCCTCTCTCTAATACTTATGTCATAAAAACACTGAACTATTGGCCAGGACAGAGCTCCATAGCTACAGACTTGCCTTGTGAATATGAGATCACAGATTCATCCCAGATTTCCACCAATGTACAAAGCATGATTTTGTACATTTTCTGTCTTTAATCCCCAGTGCCTCAAATAGTGTGCAGATAAGTGTGACTACCAGAGTAAAGCTGTGACCACTGGAGAAAATCACAACTAAAACAGATTGGCAAGCATCACTTTAATGAGAGATTGACTCTAATGAGCAGCAGTATGAATACATTACTAAAATGTGACCCCTGCCAAGCATACCGACCAACATAGTGAACAAAACTGTGTAACCTCCAAGTCCACAGTGAAATGTGCAAGCACCATAATCAAGTATTTATGTGATCATCAAACCAGAAAATGAACAGGAGTATTCCTAACTTTTAGCTTAGTTAGGATCACTGAATTCTTTATTAGACAAGATACACATGATGCTTTTATTTTTATAAATTTTTATTTAAGCACCATGATTACAAGCATGTTAATAGTTGGGTTTCAGTCATAAATGCCACCATGTCTTTTAAAAATTTCTTTACTTAGAATTTTTTTTGCCTTAAAAATAAACTTAAAGGGCCCAAGTAGTGGCACAGCAGTAGGGCTTGCCTTGCAAGCACTAATTTACGGACCTTGGTTTGATCCCCTGGCCATATAGTCCTCCAAGCCAAGAGCAATTTCTAAATTTCTAAATGCATAGCCAGGAGTAACCCCCTCGCATCACTGGGTGTGGCCCAAAAAGCAAAAAACATAAAACAAAATACAAAAAAGAAACAATTTTATAGTTTACCTTTTAAATGTTTTTAGAGTTACTCTTGCTTTGTTGAGCTCCATTACAACTTATACCATCAACTCCAAGAAAACTAAAATATCACTTTTCTCAAAATTATATCTATACATATATATGTAATTACATACTATGTATAATTTCTAAGATATATATGTATATGTAATTCCTGGAGAAGAGAGATTTCATTTTATAAATAATATAAGTATATATTTTATATAGTATATTATAAATTATATTAGTATATACTGCATATATTTACTTATATGCATATAAATATAAATATATGCATGCATGCTTACTCCTTTGCTGGAATAGTAAGCTTTGTAAGAAAGAGAAGACTTATTTTCATTGAAAAGTAACAAACTATTGAATATTAGAAACATATATTTGCCTTTAGCCTATTTCTTCAGCCTCAAATCCTGCCCTAAATTCACAAGTTTGAGTTGTATATAATGAATAGAATAAAAATCATTTCTGGTCTTATTGAGGTTTTCTTCACTAGCAATTAAAAATAAGATAATTCATTCAAAAGACTAAATATTTAATTACTAAATTAATCTGACCTAAAGAGATGACTATAATCAATCAATAAAAATAGTTTTATCTCACCAATAGGAGCTAGTTAAAAATAGTTTTCTATTTATTTTAAAAATATAAAATATTGAGATTAAAAATTATATCTTTAAATATATAAGAAAATTTGTATCATATATTTATATATAATGTGACTGATTGGGAAAAGGATTTCCTGCCACTGTAAATAAATCATTGTCTAAATATGGCTCTCTCATCAATCTAAGAAATAGAATAAATCATTTTTGGAGCACTTTAAGATTTCTATGTTAATAGTTACTATAAACATGCATTTGAAAGTGACATGGCTAAATATTATTTATTGAGGTTGGTATCCGGTTAAGTTGAGGAAATTCATAAAATTGTAAGTTGCACAGAAGGTCAGATACTTGACTTTAACTTACTTATATGACAAACAAGAATCTGCATACAAATGCTAATTAGTTATAATCTTTGGATTTCTATTCCACATCCCCAGCAGTGATACTAGTTCTTGAATATCATATTAGACACTATTTAATTTTTCTTTTGGTTTTTGGGTCACATATGGAGGCACAGTAAATATTGAGGAAATTAGAAAGGAAAAGATACAGGATGTCTGCACCCTTGAAGCATACTGTCAAGAGACAAATTATGAGCTCCAGACATGCTTGTTGTCAGACTCCAGGATGCCAGGAAACGTTCTGCTCAGTCATGGTTGTCAAAGTCAGTCCTCTTTAATTAGTGATCTTGGTTTTTTGCACAGGTTTAGGACAGAGTGTCTTCTGATATCATCTCACCCTCAGGCTGCCCTGAGATCAAGTTGTTGCTCTTTCCTTGTCATCAGGGTGTTGTATGAACCTACCCTGGCACAAGTTGGTGCCAGAGTGGTACTAAGGACTTCTCCAGGTAGAGTTTGATTCCTGGAACTGTTTCAGGGAACTGTGCAGCTCTAAGGTTGGAATCTGGGGTTTGAGGTTGGACAGTCAATGTCGATCATATAAGGTCTAAGTCGAGTCCCCATGAAGTATTCTGCCTATGTCTTCCTCAATGAACTTTATAGCTTCGGGTCTGATTTCAAGGTCGTTAATCCATTTTGAGTTGACTTTTGTGTAAGGTGTGAGGTACGGATCAATCTTTAATTTCTTACAGGTTATCCAGTTGTTCAAACACCATATTTTGAAGATACTGTATTTGTTTGATTTTAAATTCTTGGCTGATTTGTCAAATATTAGTTGACCAAATATTTGGGGGCATATCTTTGGATATTTTATTCTGACCCATTAGACTGAGCCTCTATATTTGTTTCAGTACCATGCTGTTTTGATCACTATGGGTTTTATAGTAAAGCTTCTGGTTAGGTTAAGAAATTCAACCAAGTTTCTTGATTTTCAATATAGATTTGGGTATCCTAGTTTTTTTGTGGCTCCACACAAACTTTATCATTGATTGTTCTAAGTCCTTAAAAAGATCTGAATTTGAAAAAAAATATGTCTGAATTTGGATAGGGTTTGCATTGAATCTATTTATTAGTTTAGGTAAGATGAGCATGGTATGTTCTGTCAATTCCTTAGGTCCCCTTCAATTTCTTTCTGAAGTGTTTTAAAGTTATCATGGTATAGGTCTTTAACCTCTCTAGTTAGGTTGATTCCTAGATAATTGATATTTTTAGATGCTATTTTAAATGAGATGTACTCCTTTATCTCTTTCCCTTCTGCTTCATTATTTGTAGAAAGGAATGCTACAGTCATTTGTGTATTGACTTTGTAGCCAGCCACTTCGCTCTATTAGTTCTATTAGCTCTTCTGTGGACTTTTAGGGTTTTCAATATATATCATATCATCTGCAAATAAAAATAGCTTGACTTCCTCTTTTTCTATTTAAGTTCTTTGATTCCCTTCTCTTCTAGGATTGCTATTGCTAGGAACTTCTAATACTATGTTGAGTAAGAGTGGAGACAGTGAACTGCCTTGCCTAGTAAAATGCTTTCAGTTTTTCATCATTAAGGATAATGTTGGCTGTGGGCTTTTGATAGATAGATGCAACTATCTTGAGGAAGGTTCCTTCTAACCCTATTTTTCTGAGTGTTTTCATCATGAATGGTTATTGAATTTTGTCAGATGCCTTTTCTGTGTTGTTTGACATGTGGGTTTTATATTTCTTTTTGTTGATGTAATGTATTATGATGGTGATTTGCATATGTTAAACCATCCTTGCATCCCTGGAATGAAAGTCCCTTGATCATAATGTATAATCTTTTTGATTTGTTGTTGGATTCAGTTTGCAAAGATTTTGTTAAGGTTTTTGCATCCATGTTCATTAGTGAGACTGATCTGTAGCTTTCTTTCTTGGTGAAATTTTCAGCTTTGGGAATGAGCATGATATTAGCTCCATAAAAGGAATTAGGGATGATTCCTGTATTTTTGATGTTTTGGTAGAGTTTGAGGATCAATGGCAGTAATTCTTCTCTGAATGTTTGATATAATTTCCTGTAAAACCCTATAGTCCTGAACTTTTATTCTTGGGGATTTTCTTAATTACTATTTTAATTTCCTTAGATGTGATTGGCCTTAACTGAGTACATTTGTGAGTCTTTCTGTTGTCCTAGATTATTGAGGTTCTGTTGTATTTTCTTCCCTTTCATTTGTGATATGATTTATTTAGGTATTTTCTCCTTTTTACCTTGTGAGTCTTGCCAGCGATTTGTATATCTTGTTTATTCTTTCAGAAATGGAAACAAAAGAAACCCAAACAAACAAACAAACAAAAAACAGCTCCTGGTCTCATTGATACTTTGCATTGTTTTCTTTGTTTCTATCTTGTTTATTTCTGCTCTGGTGTTTTAAATTTCTTTTCTGCTACCTGTGTTTGGTTCTTTGCTAATGATTTTACAGATACTTAAGGTGTCCCTTTAAGCTATTGATTTTGTCCTTTTCCTCTTTCTGAACATAGGCCTGTATTGCTATGAGTTTCCCCCTAATTTCTGCTTTTGCTGTATTCCATAGACTTTTGGCAATTTGTTTATTCATTGTCATTTGTCTCAAGGAATCTTTTTATTTCTTTCTTGATTTCTTCTGATCTAGCTGTTGTTGAGCAGCATGTTGTTTAGTCTCCAAGTGTTATATTTACTCCATCATTTTTTACAGTCAATCTTGATTTTTGTTGCATTGTGGTCTGATACGGTGCTTGGAATAATTTTTATATTTGTGATTTTATGTAATTTAGATTTGTTTCATTGGCATGCTTTATCTTAGTAAAGGCTCCATGTACATTTGAGAAATTGTATTCTGTTTTCTGAGGATGGGCAGCCTTTATACATACATTAGTCCTAGTTCTTCTAATTGCTCCTTTAGGGCTCTTAAGTTTTTGTTAGTTTTCTTCCTAGTGATCTTTCTAGTGGCAATAAGGGTGTGTTGAAATCTTCCATTACTATCACATTTCTGTCCATATGTTTCTCCGGGTTTGTGAGCAAACACCTTACATATTTTTCTAGCTCTATATTTGGTGCATAATGTTGATCAGATTTAGTACTTCTTGGTGTGATGTTCTTTTGATCAATAAGTAGTGCCCATTTTTGTCTCTGGTACTTTTTTGAGATTGAATGCAATTTGGTCTGTTATGAGTATAACTATCCCAGCCTTTTTTATTTTCCAGTGGAATGTATAATTGATTGACATCCTTTTATACTCAGCCTGTGCCTATCCTGAGCTTTTAAGTGTGTTTTCTGAAGGCAACAGATATCTGTGTTTTGTTTCCTGATCCAACCTTCTACTCTGTGACTTTTATTGGGAGAGTTTAGTTAACATTTAAGGAAATTTTTGACAGGGACAGCTATGCAATTATATTGTGGAGGGTTGTTGTTACAATTGGGGATTTGGTTTATGTAATTGATTATTTTGTAATAGCTCATTGAATGTTGGTTTTGTTAGTGCAAATATTGCGAGTCCTTTTTTGTCTGAGAATGTTTTTAACCCTCCCTCCCAAGCAAATAAGAGTTTTTCTGACTAGTAGACAAAGTTCAAAGTTTCTTTCACTTAGTAGTTTAAACATGTCATTCCACTGTCTTCGTGCCAGAATTGTTTCAAATGGAAGATCTGGTTTGATTCTAATGTTCTCTTATTTGTACTTGAGTTTTTATCTCCCTTATTAATTTGAATAATTTATCTTTCTCTTTTTTTGTTTTTGTTTTGCCATTTGGACTACCATATATCTTTGTGTTGATCTACTAGGGTCTATTTTGTTTGGTACTCTTTTTACCTCTTGGATTTGTACAGCCATCTCTTTCCAGAAAGTGGGAAAATTGTCTCCTCTTATTTTCCTCACTACATGTTCTTCCTCTTTCCCCTTTTCCTTCCCTTCTAGTATTCCTATTAGTCACAGATTATTTCTTTTGTCTTTGTAAATTAAGTATCTTACGTTTTCTTCCAATGTTTTATCTCTCATTTTTTTATTGTCTTCTTTGTTGTTGTTGGCTTGTATTTTGTCTTCAAGTTCATCCATGCTATTCTCTATATGTGTAACTCTGCTATTCTGAGTTGCTAGCATGTTTTTAGTTCCCTTAGTTTCATTTGAATGGATTCTCTCATCTTCTGATAGAAATCTTCTTTGAGTTGGTTGAATTGTTCATCTATGGATTTCTTCATTTCTTTGGTTAGTGATTCATTGAACTTCATTGCTAAGCCATTAAATGCTTCTTTTAAGTTCTCATCTATAGGGTTTGTGCTCTTTGGAGAGCATGGAAATATGCTAGGATTTATCTCCATATTCCCAGCTACAAGTGTTTTCCTTAGTTTTCCCATTGTTCTTTGCATTGTGTGGATTGGAATGCCAGAGTTTCAGGTTTTTTGTTTTTGTTTTTGTTTTTAAGAAAAGTGGTCTGGGACACCAGGCGGGGAAAATCCGCGAAAGTACACCGCACAGTGGGGCTCAACTGTGAAAGACTGTGAGTGTGACCTGTCTATGTCTGTCTACTGTCCTCTTGCGTGAAACTCTTGCGAGTGGGGCAAGGAGAGGCTCCAGAAACCTCGCTCGCCCAGACGCCATTTTCAGGGAGGGACTTCAGAGCATAAAAACCGGCTAAGCTTTGCAAAAGCCGGCTCCCTGTGTGTGACACCAGGCGGGGAAAATCCGCGAAAGTACATCGCACAGTGGGGCTCAACTGTGAAAGACTGTGAGTGTGACCTGTCTATGTCTGTCTACTGTCCTCTTGCGTGAAACTCTTGCGAGTGGGGCAAAAAGAGGCTCCAGAGGAGCACGGCCGCGTAGCTTCGCTACGCGGCCGTGCACTCTTTCTAAGGAAAGAAATCCATTGCAACAAGAAGGAAAAATCACACTAAGAACGGCGCTATATCACAGAAGCAAACATTTCTCTCTGGACTGTCTTCTCTGTTGCATGCTTGGGCCTAAGATTTGACCCAGTGTGAGGCTTCATCCACGGAGGACTCCCCTCCCTTAGAGGCAAGTCAGCCCATCCAGAAAGGGAGGAGCCAGAGGAGTGTGCTGCCTACATCATATAGACAATGAATACCACCACAACACGTAGAAAAACCCACAATACAAGTGTGACAATGGGGAAACAACGCAGGCCAGCATCAGACATAGAGAATGAAGATGACAATTCTGAGGACCAGATAACGACTGACCAACTAATCAACCTCTCAGATAAGGACTTTAGACTAGCAATATGAAAGATGCTCAACAGACTCCAAGAAACCATGGATCGAGTTGAACAGAACACTAATAAGAACCAAGAAAATATGAAGGCAGAAATCACAAAACTCCAAACTGAAATAACATGTCAACTAACAGGACTAAAAAAGTCAGTAAACGAAGTGAATGACAAAATGGATAAGCTCTGGGACAGGGTATCAGAAGCTGAGAATAGACTTGGTGCTGTGGAAGATGAGATACATAACAATTCCATACAGCAGGAGAGATTGGACAAAAAACTTAAAGCAAATGAGCAGACAATGGAAAAATTAGTCAAAGAATGGGAACAGACGAAAATAGAAGTCTATGATAAGATCAACAGAAACAACTTAAGAATCATTGGAGTCCCAGAGACCCAGGAAGAAAATTTCCAGGAAGAATCAATGGTCAAGAACATCATTAAAGAGAAACTTCCAGAGCTAAAGAATATATGTGATCAAATCCTGCATGCCCGAAGAGTACCAACCAAAAGAGACCCCAGAAAAACCACCCCAAGACACATCCTAGTCACAATGACAAATCCCACAGATAGAGACAGAATTCTGAAAACAGCAAGATCAAAAGGGGAAATCACGTTCAAGCAAGCTTCCCTGAGATTTACAGCAGACCTGTCACCAGAAACACTCAATGACAGAAAGCAGTGGTGGGATATTGTGACAAGACTGAATGAAATGAATGCTTCACCCAGAATACTATACCCAGCAAAACTCACTTTCCGGTTTGATGGAAGAATACATGGTTTCACAGACAAAAAACAGCTCAGAAACTTCACAGACACAAAACCAGTCTTAAGAGAAAAACTGTGGGGCCGGGCGGTGGCGCTAAAGGTAAAGTGCCTGCCTTGCCTGCGCTAACCTTGGACGGACCGCAGTTCGATCCCCCGGTGTCCCATATGGTCCCCCAAGCCAGGAGCAACTTCTGAGCGCATAGCCAGGAGTAACCCTGAGCGTTACCGGGTGTGGCCCAAAAACCAAAAAAAAAAAAAAAAAAAAAAAAAGAGAGAAAAACTGAAAGACCTAATCTAAGACAAGACTACCCAAAAGACACACCAAATTTTGAAATAAAGATGGCGTTAGATCCCAGGACAATTCTTTCTCTCAAAGTCAATGGACTAAATGCACCAGTTAAGAGACACAGAGTGGCTAAATAAATCAAAAAACTCAATCCAACCTTCTGCTGCCTACAAGAAACGCATCTGATTAGTCAGAACAAACATAGACTCAAAATAAAAGGCTGGAGAAAAACAACACCCATAAAAAAGCTGGAGTGGCCATACTAATATCAAATAATGCAAACTTTATACTCAGGAATGTTGTAAGGGACAAAGACGGACATTTTATATTAATCAAGGGGTACATAGAGCAGGAAGAATTCACTCTCCTAAACATATATGCACCAAATGAGGGGCCAGCAAAATATTTAATACAACTGTTGACAAATCTGAAAAATAATATCAACAACAGCACAATAATTGTGGGGGACCTTAACACGGCTTTGTCAACACTGGACAGGTCAACCAGACTGAAACCCAACAAGAATATACTAGACCTGAGGAGAGAAATGGAAGAAAGAGGCCTAGTGGATATATATAGGACACTCCATCCCCAGAAACCTGGATACACATTCTTCTCCAATGTACATGGAACATTCTCCAGGATAGACTACATGCTGGCACATAAAACATACCTCCATAAGATCAAGAGGATAGAAATTTTGCAGACTACCTTCGCTGACCACAAGGCTCTGAAATTATTTGTGAACTCCAAAGGGACTCAGAAGAAACACTTTAACACCTGGAAGTTAAACAGCCTCATGCTCAATAACCAGTGGGTCCGAGATGAAATCAAGGAGGAAATAAAATGGTTCCTGGAAAAATATGACAATAAAGACACAAACTATCAGAACTTATGGGACACAGCGAAAGAAGTACTGAGAGGAAAATTTATAGCTTTGCAAGCGCACATCAGGAAGGAAGAAGGAGCTTACCTGAGTAGCTTAATGACACAGCTAATAGAACTAGAAAATGCTCAACAAAAGGACCCAAGAATAGGAAGACAGAAGGAAATAACAAAGCTGAGAGCAGAAATCAACGAAGTGGAAACTCAAAAAACAATCCGAAAGATCAACGAAAGCAGAAGTTGGTTCTTTGAAAAAATAAACAAGATTGATAGACCATTGGCAAACCTAACAAAGAAAGAGAGAGAGAGAAACTTGATAACTCGTATCAGGAATGAAAAAGGAGAGATCACTACTGATATGACAGAGATTCAAAGGGTAATCAGAAACTACTTTGAAAAACTCTACGCCACTAAAAATGAGAACCTGGAAGAAATGGATAAATTCTTGGACTCTTATAATCTTCCACGGTTGAAGGAAGAGGATGTAGCATATCTAAACACCCCCATCACCATTGATGAAATTAAAAAAGTAATCAAATGTCTTCCGAAAAACAAAAGCCCAGGTCCAGATGGATTCACTAATGAATTCTATCAAACTTTCCAAGAGGAACTACTGCCAATCTTGGCAAGACTCTTTCATGAAATTGAACAAACAGAAACACTTCCAAATAGCTTTTATGAAGCCAACATCACCTTGATACCTAAACCAGACAGAGACGCTACCAAAAAAGAAAATTACAGACCAATATCACTGATGAATGCAGATGCAAAGATCCTCAACAAAATCCTGGCAAATAGGATTCAATGCCTCGTTAAAAAGATCATCCACTACGATCAAGTAGGTTTCATCCCAGGAATGCAAGGCTGGTTTAACATCCGTAAATCTATCAACATAATACACAACATCAATAACAAGAAAAATAAAAACCACATGATCATATCAATAGATGCAGAGAAAGCATTTGATAAGGTCCAACACCCATTCTTGATCAAAACTCTCAGCAAGATGGGAATGGAGGGAACCTTTCTCAATATAGTGAAGGCCATCTACCACAAGCCAGTGGCAAATATTATCCTCAATGGAGAAAAACTGAAAGCCTTCCCTCTAAATTCTGGCACAAGACAAGGCTGTCCTCTCTCACCACTCCTATTCAACATAGCACTGGAAGTACTTGCTATAGCGATTAGGCAAGAAAATGATATCAAGGGAATCCAGATAGGAAAGGAAGAAGTCAAGCTCTCACTGTTTGCAGATGACATGATACTCTACTTAGAAAACCCTAAAGACTCTATCAAAAAGCTTCTAGAAACAATAGACTCATATAGCAAGGTGGCAGGCTACAAAATTAACACACAAAAATCAATGGCCTTTCTATATACCAATAGTAATAAGGATGAAATGGACATTAAGAAAACAACCCCATTCACAATAGTGCCACACAAACTCAAATATCTTGGAATCAACTTGACTAAATATGTGAAGGACCTATACAAAGAAAACTATAAAACTCTGCTCCAAGAAATAAGAGAGGACACGCGGAAATGGAAACGCATACCCTGCTCATGGATTGGCAGGATTAACATAATCAAAATGTCAATACTCCCCAAGGCATTATACAGATTTAATGCCATCCCTCTAAAGATACCCATGACATTCTTCAAAGAAGTGGATCAGACACTTTTGAAATTCATTTGGAACAATAAACACCCTCGAATAGCTAAAGCAATCATTGGGAAAAAGAATATGGGAGGAATTACTTTCCCCAACTTTAAACTGTACTACAAAGCAACAGTTATCAAAACAGCATGGTATTGGAATAAGGATAGGTCCTCAGATCAGTGGAATAGGCTTGAATACTCAGAAAATGTTCCCCAGAGATACAACCACCTAATTTTTGATAAAGGAGCAGGAAATCCTAAATGGAGCAGGGAAAGCCTCTTCAACAAGTGGTGTTGGCACAATTGGATAGCCACTTGCAAAAAATTAAACTTAGACCCCCAGCTAACATCATGTACAAAGGTAAAATCCAAATGGATTAAAGACCTCGATATCAGCCCCAAAACCATAAGATATATAGAACAGCACATAGGCAAAACACTCCAGGACATTATAGGCATCTTCAAGGAGGAAACTGCACTCTCCAAGCAAGTGAAAGCAGAGATTAACAGATGGGAATATATTAAGCTGAGAAGCTTCTGCACCTCAAAGGAAATAGTAAACCATAAGATATATAGAACAGCACATAGGCAAAACACTCCAGGACATTATAGGCATCTTCAAGGAGGAAACTGCACTCTCCAAGCAAGTGAAAGCAGAGATTAACAGATGGGAATATATTAAGCTGAGAAGCTTCTGCACCTCAAAGGAAATAGTGCCCAGGATACAAGAGCCACCCACTGAGTGGGAGAAACTATTCACCCAATACCCATCAGATAAGGGGCTAATCTCCAAAATATACAAGGCACTGACAGAACTTTACAAGAAAAAAACATCTAACCCCATCAAAAAATGGGGAGAAGAAATGAACAGACACTTTGACAAAGAAGAAATACACATGGCCAAAAGACACATGAAAAAATGTTTCACATCACTAATCATCAGGGAGATGCAAATCAAAACAACGATGAGATACCACCTCACACCCCAGAGAATGGCACACATCACAAAGAATGAGAATAAACAGTGTTGGCGGGGATGTGGAGAGAAAGGAACTCTTATCCACTGCTGGTGGGAATGCTGTCTAGTTCAACCTTTATGGAAAGCGATATGGAGATTCCTCCAAAAACTGGAAATCGAGCTCCCATACGATCCAGCTATACCACTCCTAGGAATATACCCTAGGAACACAAAAATACAATACAAAAACCCCTTCCTTACACCTATATTCATTGCAGCTCTATTTACCATAGCAAGACTCTGGAAACAACCAAGATGCCCTTCAACAGACGAATGGCTAAAGAAACTGTGGTACATATACACAATGGAATATTATGCAGCTGTCAGGAGAGATGAAGTCATGAAATTTTCCTATACATGGATGTACACGGAATCTATTATGCTGAGTGAAATAAGTCAGAGAGAGAGAGAAAAACGCAGAATGGTCTCACTCATCTATGGGTTTTAAGAAAAATGAAAGACACCCTTGTAATAATAATTTTCAGACACAAAAGAGAAAAGAGCTGGAAGTTCCAGCTCACCTCAGGAAGCTCACCACAAAGAGTGATGAGTTTAGTTAGGGAAATAACTACATTTTGAACTGTCCTAATAATGAGAATGTATGAGGAAAATGGAGAGCCTGTCTAGAGTACAGGCGGGGGTCGGGTGGGGCGAAGGGAGACTTGGGACATTGGTGATGGGAATGTTGCACTGGTGATGGGTGGTGTTCTTTACATGACTGAAACCCAAACACAATCATGTATGTAATTAAGGTGTTTAAATAAATTAAAAAAAAAAGAAATACAAAGTCAATAAAAAAGACCACTTTGGTGAAAAAAAAAAAAAAGAAAAGTGGTCTGTTAAATTGTGTAAGAGGTGGTTGGAGGTATATTTGTTTATGGGTTCATGTATTCTAGCTAAGAAAGGTTGTCCAAATAGGAAAAAAAATGTTGTACTCTAGTGCTATGGGTTTTTCTTCTGTTTGGGGGGCTATATATTTTCTGTGTGGGCTTGGGGCTTTTGTGATGGTGGCTGGGAGTTCTGGAGGCAGAGGGGTGGAAGAGGGGCTGTTTTTAACAGGCTAAATTTAGGGGGTGAGTTGGGGGTCCCTGCCCAACACCCCCATCCAGTTAGGGTCTGAGAAGATAGAGTTTGGGGGGTTTTCACCAGTCTTTCTGAGCTAGTTCAGGCTTTTGTGATAATGGTTTGGAAATATGGAGCCCATATTTTATTTTTATTTATTTTTAAATAATTTAGTTTAGTTTTTATCTTATTTTTTGAAACAAGATTTCTTTTGATGTGTAACATGATACATAATGTGCACATCCTTCTAAAACTGTAGACAAAACATTCTATGTAGGTGCATATTCATGTTAGGGAAAATATTACTGAATATTTTTTCTTTATCTAATCATCTTTTTATTTTTTCTTGTTCGATTAAAATCCACCCTTTTAAGATTTAAATTCTTATTTATATTTGACTGGATTCAGAATCAATATTTTTCATTTTAAGTTCTAAGTTGATATTTATAAAGGTTATTGAACTCACCTCTTACTCTCACTGTCATTGTAAAGTATCAACTGATGTTCAGCTCACTGTAACTGGCTGAAAAAAAAGAGGATATCCATAAAAACTATTTAATATATATACGGGGCTGGAGAGGTGGAGTAAGCAGTTGGGCATTTGCCTTGTACATGAATAAGCTAGGATGGGTTCGGTTAGATTCCCTGGTGTGCCATATGGCCCCTCAAGCCAGGAGCAATTTCTGAGCACATAGCCAGGAGTAATCCCTGAGGTGTGGCCAAAAAAGCAAATATATAAATATACATATTTATATGTATGATATAAATATCATTACTAAAAATAAAAAAATTATGTAGTCTAGGAAATGTGCTAAATATTCTATATGTGATATTTCATTTAATTCTAATAACAAACCTATGATATACAGATTAGAAAGAGAACTTTATAGAAACCTACATAAAATTATGTAATTCTGTATTTGTAAAGGCTAACTTCTGTTTTGTTTGTTCGTCTGTTTGTTTGGGGCCACAGCTAGTTATACTTAGGAGTTGCTCTGTTTTCTACAATCAAGAATCACTTCTGGGGTGCTTGGGGCCATAGGGGATAACAGGGCATGAATGCAGATCAGCCTCATTCAAGGCAAACACTCCACCAGCTCTAAGTAAAGGCTAATTTTGAAAGAACATATGTATTTCTAGGGTCTAAGTTTTGGACCACTGTATTAAATATTCATTTTTTATAATATAGTATAATAATTATTTTGAGTTTAAATGAGTTTACTTAATAATATAAAAACTAAAGTACAAAACAATCTAAAAGTCTATGATTTCCAGTAGTTGGAGGATCAAGTACATTTTTAGTAGATTCTATAATTTGAATTCAAACTATTCTATGTCCTCATTTGACTGGTTATTTCCATCTATAGTTTCACGTCCTATTATCCCAAACTTTGCTCATGACATGTCCTACTCCAATAACTTTGTGAATGTATACTAGGCAGAGAAATGATATGTGTGTTTAATAGTCAGAAATCATTTTATTTCCATTTTATCTGTTTAGAAAAGTATGATTTTAAATTTTAAACCTTTTAAATGTGGTGCCTTCTAAATAATCCCTGAAACAAAATTAGATTTGTCTCCATTCCTTATACCTTGTTTTATTCTTATCACAGGACTTAATTATTATAAAATGTTTATTACTCTTTATCCATTAATAAACAAGTATCTTGAGGAAAAGCATCCTATTGCCTTAACAACAGTTATTCCTTGGTGTGATAAAAGATAAAAAAAATGTGTGAAATGAATGAAAATCTTCCTCTGCCTTTGAGATTGAGTATCCTTATCTAGATAGACAATTTTGACATAGTTATTTCCTCCATATACGATATAATTTAAATAATGTCCTACAAAAACAGATTTCTTTTACATTTTTATTTATTACATTCTTTTGAAGTTTTTTTGCAAATATGTAACAAGTTGACAAAAAATTGAAAAGGAAATAAGTGTTATGAGAGTAATTCGCAAGCAATATTCCCTAACTTGCTCTCTTAGTATATATTATTTGTGTGTGAGAGAGAAAGAGAAACAAGGAATGTTTTGAATTAGCATAAAAAGATCCATAAAGTCATTAAAAGATGAAGGCAATGGTTTAAGGGAGTGTACCAACACCTCTTTCTTCAAAGGAGAACCATCTCTCTTTTTTTATTCTTTTATTTTTTGGTTTTTGAGTCACACCCGCAAGAGCTCAGGGGTTACTCCTAGTTTTCCGTTCAGAAATTGCCCCTCGACTGAGACCATATGGAATGCTGAGATTCAAACCACCATCTGTCATGAATTGGCTGCATGCAAGGACAACTCTTAAAAAAGGTACTAGGAAACCTAGAAATTTAGTGGCAAATAAAAAAAGATGGAAGGAAGGAAGGAAGGAAGGAAGGAAGGAAGGAAGGAAGGAAGGAAGGAAGGAAGGAAGGAAGGAAGGAAGGAAGGAAGGAAGGAAGGAAGGAAGGAAGGAAGGAAGGAAGGAAGGAAGGAAGGAAGGAAGGAAGGAAGGAAAGAAGGAAGTAAGGTAGGTAGGAAGGAAGGAATAAGAAAGAAATTAAAAAAAGAAAGAAAACGAAGGGAGAAATGAAAGAAAGAAAGAAAGAAAGAAAGAAAGAAAGAAAGAAAGAAAGAAAGAAAGAAAGAAAGAAAGAAAGAAAGAAAGAAAGAAAGAAAGAAAGAAAGAAAGAAAGAAAGAAAGAAAGAAAGAAGAAAGAAAAAGAAAACAAAGGAAGGGAGAGAGAAAGAGAAAGAAGGAAAAAGAAAGAGAAAGAAGGAAAGAAGAAAAAGAAAGAAAGAAAGAAAGAAAGAAAGAAAGAAAGAAAGAAAGAAAGAAAGAAAGAAAGAAAGAAAGAAAGAAAGAAAGAGGAAGCGAAAAAAGGAAGAAAAGTGGTTCATTCTCAACAAGTACAAAAATTAAAGTAAGTCAAGTAAATGTAATAACTGAAGCTATTCATTACAAAGAATTTATATTGATAAATCTTCACGATACAGTTTAGCAATGGCTTTTTGGGAATGCCACCAAAATCACACGTACAAAGATAAATTGACCTCACCAAAATCAAATATTTGTGCTTTAAAGGGCACAAATGGAAAGAAATTCCAGAAGAGAAAACAATATTTGCAAATAATATACAATATTTTATAGTACTTAGAATATATAAAATTTGTGTAATAGAACAAAATAAACTTAAAATATACAAAGGATTTGAATAAACTATTCTCTAAAGTATATGTATAAAAGTCCTATAAAGCATTAAAATATTTTTAACTCTAGTACTCATTGGAGTGAAATGAATATCAATTCTTACTTCAATGGTTGTAACTAAAAAACTGTAATGTATAGTGAAGGACATAAAGAAATTGGTATCATCAGACTTCACTTGTAGAAATGTGAAGGGGTACAATTACTTGGAAAACAGTTACAGTTTCCAAAAAATTTAAACATAGATATTAACTCAGTATATATATATATAAATATATTCAAAATAAAATATTTTATATACAACTTGTATATAATGTTTCTATTTCTTGAAGCATTGTTGAAAATAGCCATAAAGTGAAAACAATTTAATTGATCTTCAATTAATGAATGGGTACCCAAAATATAATCTACCTAACAACAGAATTCAGCGATAAAAAGGAATGTTGCTACATGTTACAATATAGATGAAACTTGAAAATATATCTAACTCAATAAATTATCCAAAAGGACATATGCTAAATAAGATTATTTTTAAGAAATGCCCCAAACTATGAAGACTACAGAGGCAGGAACTGTATCATTGGGCAGGAATGGTAGCATAGCGATAGGGTGTTTGCCTTGCACACTCCTTGTCCCTTTGTTGACCAGGGACAGACCGGGTTCTATTTCTGGCACCCAGATGGTCCCCCAAATCTGCCAGGAGCAATTTCTGAGTGCAGAGGAGTGACCCCTATGCACCACTGGGTGTGCTCCCCCAAAATCTAAAAAATAAGAAACTATATCATTAATTTTCAAAGAGCTGACAGGGAATAGTCACTGCTTATGAGTACAGGATATCAGGGGATGTAATTAAATTAGAAATTAGATTGTACTGATGGCTTTGTGAATATACTAAATGTGAAATTAGATAGTATTGATTTTATTTTGTTTAAAATAATCTGTTTAAAATAATCTATTCACGAGGATGTAAGGTAAAATGAAATTTGTAAAATCAATAGGGTCTATAGTTGATAAGTACTGTTTCATTTTTTAAAAGGGTTGAAAGCCTATTCTTTTTTGAGAATTTAAAGTAATTTTAGATTAAGTTAAATATATAGCTAGTAAATGGAAGTGCAATTAAAATTTTGTTTTGTTTTGTTTTGTGGGGGACACTCCTGGTGTCCTGGCTTAGCACTCAGGGATCATTCCTGGTGCATTTGGAAGAACTGGAGTGCCAGGTTCAAACCTAGGTCGCTGCATGAAGGCAAAATCCTACCCACTGTTCTATTGTTCAGGATCCAGAAAAAAAAATTTAATCAAATGATTCTTACAGAGGTAGTGACTAAAGAGGATAATAATTTTACCCCACTCACATTTCCCTGACTAGTACAGTTTATGCTAAATTGAGTGGACCAAGATGTTCGTGTTCATTATAATTGTCACTATAATAAAGATAGGTCATTGGCCTAGAGAAGGACTAAAATGTTGATTGCTACATCACACATTAGAAAAACAATTGCAATAATCATTTCAGTTTCATATTATTAATAAACCCCAAAATAGTTTTAAATCATTAGACTTGAATTATGCCTGCATTAAATGTTTCCTAGGTGCAATACCCAAGATGATCATTCAACTTTCAAAAGAAGTATTACTCATTGTACAAGTCTTCTTATGTCATAAGAAATGTATACAACTAATTGTTTCTGGTTCTGCGTTCCTGAAAGATGTGCAAGTGACAACAAAAGTTTAATATGTCCCTAATCAAATGAAAATACAATAATGATTTTGTTTTGCTGAAAAATTAATACCATCAAAAGTAATTAAGTAGCCTAGCTAAGTAAATAATTTTGGATGATTCTTTTCCCTAAATTATGTGATCACTAAGAAACTTATTTTTTCCCAAGGATATAATTTCAATGAACAGTCTATACATTTTGTCAACATTATTGACACAGAAACAATCATTATTTGGAGGAGACTTTGGAAGTTAATACCAATAGTTAGAACTCAATTATTATCATGCCCTTGAGCTGGCTCAACAAGTTATAGCTAAGTGGAAAGTGAAAAAAATAGGGATGGGAGAAGTAGTACTGCAGGTTGGTTGCTTGTCTTGCACATGGCCAACCTGGGCTGGATTCTAGCCAACACCACTGTAAGATTCCCCAAACCCTATCAGGAGTAATCCCTGGCCACATAAATAGGAGAAAAAACCCAAGCATTACCAGTTGCACTCCTGAAAAACAAAATAAATAAGAAAAGAAAAAGAAAAGAAAAGAAAAAAAGAAAGAATTTTGGGAAAGTCTTTTCTTGAGTTAACTGGTTTAGCTTTGGTTATTATATGACAGGCTTTTCAGAATTGTAACAAAGAAAGACTAAAAAAGGAAGAAAATAATAGGGAATAGAAATAGGGGAATGACTTAAAAATTAATATACAAATAAAAATGTGAGGGACAAGCAAGAAAAATTAAGGAAAAAAGTTAAAGAAAGCAAACTGAGTGTTATATTTTGTTTTATTTACTTCTTTTATTCTTTTTAATATTTTAATTAAAGCACAGTGAATTATAAAGTTATTCATTGTTGAGTCTTAGACATATAATGTTCTGTAACAATCCCACCATCAATGTCAACCACCCTTTTCCAATATTCCCAGATTTATTCCTAAACCTCCTCCCCCCATCCTGCCATCTTGACTGGCACCAATTTAAATTTAATTGCTAAAATCTGGGTTTCAGAATTTAGTGTTGTTTACTCTGTTTTAGACAGCTATGTCCTTCCTTAATACCCTTGACATTTGTCCCCTGTTATTTTACATCTGTCATTTTTCCACTCTTTCTTCTCCTCACTCTATGCTGGGATAATCTAGGAAACTCCCCATTAAACTTTTCATTCCCACATGCAGTTATTCAAATAAAACCTATAGGTGATATCCTATGTTTGTATTTCTTTTTCTGGCTTAATTCTTTTAACATGATATAGTCTAATTCCATCCAAAGGTCAGTAAATAGCATGTTTGCATCAGTCCTTATAGCATTCCATTGTGTGTTTGTCTTTGTGTGTATAAATATCATCTGTTCATGACATTTTAATCTATTGTTGGACATCGAGGTTGATACCAAATATTAACTACTGTACTAAGTCCTACAATGACATTTTTAGATTAAATTCCTTTATTTTAGATGCTATTCATAATACCATTATTTCTGTTATTCAATATACCAACACCAATGTAACAATCCCTCCAGCTTGGACATCAGCTTCCCAAAATCCCTGAAGTCTATCCCCTGGCAGATATGAATATGAATACTTTAATTAATATCACTTGTTAGAAGTAAATGTTAAGGAAATATAGAAAATAAACTGCATAAAAAGAAAATTTGTAAAGATTGCCTTATCTTGCAATGAGGTCTTATTTCATTGTCTGAAGGTCTACTAAGCTGTCTATTGAAAGTTGTTGATTATTCTATTATTCTATTCTATTCTGTTGTGGATTCTGTTGTGATTATGTTGTTGAGATCTGTATATTGAGATTACTCTATGATATTTGTACATAAAGTTTGATACGTTATCACTGATAATTGAAATTACAGGGATGTTGCAGTCTACAAATGTGAGCATTTGTGGAGCTGAGCTGATGAGCTTATAAATAAGTGTGACTTGTAGCTATTTATAAGGGCCCCAGTGTAACCAGTTATAAAGCTAGTAAGTCCATGAGTTTTCCAGCTTGTTGGGCCTATCACTTTTATGAGCAAGATGAGTCTTTGATGTTGGCCCATTGCATAGACATGGTAGAAAGCTCTTGATTATGGGCATGGCTTCTGAGTCTTCTGGAAATACAGAAGCTAAATTTTTTGTTTTTAAGTCACTTATAAGGCCAAAGGCCTTATAAGGCTCCTGCTTTGAAAATTGCCAGGACTACTGTTGGATGGCCAAGTACCTCATGGATGCTCTAGTTTAGAAATGGTGTGGTCCAACCCTCCATCCCAAATAATAATTTCCTTTCCTTGTGTACTTAAATTACCAGATATCCTTTCACTTCAATAGCAATAGGCATACTTAGACTGACATATGTAGGACATATGTCAAGCAATAGGGGAAGATTAAATTTGATAAGTAGTAACTAGCAACATAAGCCTCACTAGAAGTCTAGAGGACAAGAACAAAAGATATAAAAATAGAAATAGAACCAAGGGGAAGGAGCAAATAAAGCAATGAATAAATAGATTTAAAGATCTTTGGTGCCTAAATTGTGGTTGAGCCCGTGGGCTTAATTAAAGGTAAAAGAACTCTTAGCTCCAGAGATGGCACTAGTATCTTGAGAAAAGAATAATAAAAAGAAATATTTGGTGCCTATAAAAAGTAGGAAGCCAAAGAGTATAGAGGAAAGGTTTCCCAAATCAGTTGAAATTGTTGATGAAGATGGACATGGGGATATATTGGTCTGTTCATTTCCACATAAAGGACTAACTGTAGTACAAATTATTCTCATAATGGTCAAGGTAATAGGAAAATACAAATGTTAATTGAATATTATTCGTTTCAGTTTTAAGAAACTAGTCTTAGGACTAGAAATTTATAGTATCTACTTACCTATTGAGTTACTGCTTCTATGAAGAAAATTAGTACTCATAAAATATGTTTAAAATTATATTAGCTCAGGCAGAGTATGGTAGGAAAAGTTTCCAATGCATGCTATATCCTGACTACCCTTCTTTCAAAATAAAAGATAGCATCATTAAGTACATTAGTGTTTGGTTTATTGAATGACCTTGTGAAACATCAAAGGAATATTCATTTGTGTGCATTAATAAGTGTGCTGAACAGGATATAGAATAAGCTCCAGGTACTTTAAGGAGATGCATTAAGGGAATAAGAATCATATCAAAGAGTGGAAAAGGCTCAATAAAGAATGGCTATAGGCTGGTCATCGTATAATGTTTCCAGAATGTGAGAGGAATGATTTGTGTTTCATCAGAAAGGCGAGTAAGCCAGAAGTCATAACCTGATTTTCTGAGTTCAGAAATACACCAGAGTGCAAACAAAGTACCATGAACCTACTTATTCTACCCTTTAAGTAGTCTCTCAAATTCCAGCAAATTAGGACTTGGTAGTACCTTACACAAAAAATCAAGTCTGATAAATCTCAATTGCAAGCAGAAAGCAAACAAGCAGCAGAAAGTTGACCTTCAGTTGGTTTCTGCCCTCCAGATCAAAGAGGTAATTCTATTTGACTGGCCTAAATTTTTCTCCACAACTTTAATGACACAGGAATCTGGGAAATACAATTGTAGTCTTCTGCCTTCAGTGTAGAAATGTGCCCAAGAAAGAAGTGGGCAGTGGTTTCCATTGGTCATATCTGTCACACTGTAACCTAACGACTTGTGATATTTCTTATCCAAAGTCAGAGAACCAAAATTTTTACATAGTATTAAAGCAACCAATTTGAATTCAAGTTTTTGGCCACTTGCCCAAAGTACTTTCCACTACATCAGTTTACAACAGTGGTTTCTCTCTAAAGATATTTGCCAAAGGAGACATAATTTCAAATCTTGTGCTAATTACATTTTCACTGAAGCATTGATTCAGGCATCTGTGGATATTGTAGCTCTTTAAACTTATGTCAACTCTCCTTCCAAACTCAGGCTTAATCTTATTGTACAGTATTTACAGTTAAACCAACATTGCAAGAGCTTAATACCTTTGAGTATTTTTCTCAGCAGGATTGCTGCTTAAACTATTTAATGTCAGAACAACACATAGTTTCTTCTTAGAACGGTGGCGAAAAGAACATTATTAGCTGCTGCATCAGGTGTTTTCTGTCTCCTAAGTACAAACTTCATACTTATTTATAATTTGTGTTTTCTGATAATGATATTCAGAAATATTAAAAAAATAAAAAATTTGAATGTTAAATGATGCTGAATTTTAAACATACATATAAAAGAAAAATAGAAGACTGAAAGTCTCTTAGGAAATTGTTTCCTAAAAAACTTTAATATTAAAATGCAACTATGAATTTAGGGAATAGTTCAAGTTGTAGAATATTTGCCTCTCATGTCTCCAAGCATGGCCAAGTCATTAACCCTGCACAACTGGGAAGAGCATAAGAACATAGTTAAAAACATTCAAGAAAAATATAGAATATACAGAATATGAAAATATTGGGACAAGAGAACAAATATATAATAGTTTTAATTGTGAGTGCTTTTAAGTACAACTTAAAGAACATTTTTTCGGGTTTGTTTCTGAGGCTTTGGAGCCATCAATGTTCATGGGCTACTCCTAAGTCCTTAGGAATCACCCTTGGTGATACTCGGAAGACAGAGCATATGCAATTTAGGGTTTTAAATTAGTTTTGACCACGTGCAAAATGTAAGTTACTAGATATTTCTGTTTAGAATTACTAACAATACTGGGACCAGAGTGCTAGTATAGCTGGGATTCAACCCCTCGCACTTGAGATGTTCCCCAAAAGAGTCAGGAGAATGTCTAGATCACCGCTGGGTTTTGTCCCAAAACAAAGAAGAAACAAAAATATTACCAACAATAAGTAATAGAACTAAAAGAGATTAATTCTATATTACTATATAAGAATATCAGTGTTTGCTATAGTAAAGTGTTAACTCTAAATTGCTCAAGAATAAATAATAACAAAGTTTGCTGTTAATACCTTATATACTTCTCATATTCAGTAAAAAATTATAAAGAATTTATATAGATGCTTACACCAATATAGATATTGATTTTCCTTGGTCATGGTATTTATTTGCTCCAAAAACTTACGTAAAGTTGACATGAAACCGAGCACTTGAAATAACTTTAGATAAAATATGAAAAATATAACATTAAATAAGTTATATATTTAAGCAGTGGTGTTTCAAAAATTTAGATGAAAATTGTTTATGTAATAAAACAATTTTTAGTCTTCATTAACTATGCATCATTTTAAAAATAATTGTTTTCTATGCTTATTTTCAAAAACATAATTGCCTTATATGATCTTCAATCTATAGATTTAGATAATCAGAGTGAATGTTAACTCAAAACGAGGAGTGCAAGAATGTAAGCACTTTGTCCACAGAGTGTGTGTAAAAGGAATCTAATCCATTTTTGTTAGAACGCCTTGCCTTTGGAAAGGCAAATAGGAACACTGTCTTTAAACAGAAAAGCAAGTCGCTAATGATTTAAAGTTTTAAAAGGTAAATTCTTGTCTCTGCTTTAGAAGGAAAGGGTGAAGAGCAAAGTGCTATTTATACCGGACTCTCCACCCTCAACGACATCCCCTCAATTAATTATGAAATCAAATTTCCTTGATCAGTTTCACATTACCCATTGCTAATAGCAGATTAGTCTGATGCTTAGTATATGACTTGAGGAAGGTTATAAGGACATTACTATGGTATCTATTTTGCATAGCATTAATATGAAAACTTGGAATACAAGATTAATCAGGATTAAACTCAAAATTAAAAAAATAGATTTTACCCTGAAGTCTGGCCAATATAAATCCTGACTACCGGGGGCTGAAACAATAGCACAGAGTTTATGGCATTTGTCCTGCACATGCTGGCCTGGGTTTGATTCCCGGCATCCCATATGGTCCCCCTAGCCTGCCAGGAATGATTTCTGAGCAGAGAGCCAGGAGTGTCCCTTGAATGTCACCGGGTGTGCCTCCACCCCAATATCCTGATTGCTGAGACATATAAAGTACATATTGAAATAGCAAAAGAAACTATGGTACATATACACAATGGAATATTATGCAGCCATCAGGAGAGATGAAGTCATGAAATTTTCCTATACATGGATGTACATGGACTCTATTATGCTGAGTGAAATAAGTCAAAGGAAGAGAGAATAGTCTCACTCATCTATGGGTTTTAAGAAAAATGAAAGACATTCTTGCAATAATTTTCAAAGACAAAAGAGAGGAGGGCTAGAAGTTCCAGCTCACCTCATGAAGCTCACCACAAAGAGTGATGAGTGTAGTTAGAGAAATAAGTACATTGAGAACTGTCCTAACAATGTAAACGAAGGAGGGAAGTAGAAGGCCTGTCTAGAATATAGGCGGGGGTGGGTGGGGAGGAGAAAGATTTGGGACATTTGTGATGGAAATGTTGCACTGGTGATGGGGGGTGTTCTTTACATGACAGAAACCCAACCACAATCATGTTTATTATCAAGATGTTTAAATAAAATACTATTTTAAAAAAGTAGATGTTGAAAAGTAGAGTTTTAAAGCTTACTTATAGCATAAAAACAATTGAAAAGCAATTGCAAGGTATGCCCTCTCCTGCCCTTCCCTTTGTTGTTGTGATAACCAGAATCTCACACACTTTACTGCATTGCTTGTGCTGGAACTCACATACTTTATTGCATTGACAGGAATCACAAAACACAATCCTTCTAGATCACATCCTAGCACCAGGGATGGATCAATGGTCCTATGCCTGCCAGGTAGCGCTCTTCGACCAAGAATTTTTGATTTACAGTTATGGGGGTAAGGCATTCGCCTTGCATGCAGAAGGACAATGATTAGAGTCCCGGCATCCCATATGGTCCCCCAAGCCTGCCAGGAGTGATATCTGAGCATAGATCCAGGAGTAAACCCTGAGCGCTGCCGGGCGTGACCCAAAAACAAAACAAAACAAAAAAAATTACTTCATTTAAGCACCCTGTTGAACATAGGTGATCATAATGCATTTGTTTCTGCCAACCCATATTCCAACACCATTCCCACCACCAGTATAATCTTCCCTCTGCCATTGCTCCCAAATTTCACTAACCCTAAAAGCATGCATCCTTGGGAAGTATGAAAAATTTACTTTATATGCTTCTTTACACGTGAATGATAATTGAATTATTGAAAAGACCTAAGCACAAGAATATTTGTGAGAGTTGTTTTGTTTCACGGTGGGGTCATTAAATCATTGCCTGAAGGTTTAATAAGCTGCTTATCACTAATTGATCATTCTGCATTATTGGTTTTGTTTGTTAAATTTAGGTGGCTTGTATGCTACATTGACATCTAATTTGGTGTGTCCCGACTGGGGTGTCAGTATTGAAAATGTGGAGATGTCATGTGGCTGCATATTCAGCCTCACACTCCAGGAATTACAGAATCTATTATGGCTTATTTAGCAGTGGCTATGGTATGTATATGTGGCTGCCATGACTTTTGGAAGTATAAATTTTTGTATGTGTATGTGTGGATTGCCTACATTCATTCTGAAAAGACCCAAGAGTTCTTAGCCCAAATATTAGAATACCTGAATTTTTTTGGTCAATGACTCTGCAGAGATCAGTGGTGAAGTTGGGCCATTGACATTATGGTGCTTTTGGGTTGAGGAACAGCATTGATTGGCCCATGCCTCCTCCTGAGGATGGTCCAGTTTTTAGCTGTGAGAATAGTGCACATGGCTTTGTTGATGGCCACCCACATATTTATTTCCAATTCAAAACTATATCCACTTCACTGTGACAGTTTATAAATAAATTTAGTTCAAAATATTGTTTGGTGAAATCATCAAAATCCAATGCTAAAGCCAAAAGATATGTTCAATTTTCATGTTATCAGAGCCTCTCAACAGTATTTAATATTACTACAATTTTGACATACCCACTTCCTCACTGCCATTTCAGCATCTTCCCAAACCCTCAAGTACCTGTATAGCATATTCACTTTCTCCCTTTCTAGCATCACTTAGTCTTCTGGCTCTGCCCAGCATGTCTCAATAAATATTTTTTTTTTTGGCTGGGCTACTGAAAAAGGCTTCCAGGTTTCTTCTTACTAAAGAAAATTATTTATGCTATTTAATGGTATGGAGTGCTCTTCCCCATCTTTAACCTGCCTGGGTAAACCTATTTTGTTTTTCAGACTTCAGTTCAACCATCATTTTGGGAAAATGCCTTTCAGTGACTAGTCAAACTTATCTACTAGGAGATCATATAGAATTATGAAACTCCCTATTGTAATTTCCTGACAGAAGGGTACACTTCTGTTTGTTTGTTGTTGTTGTTAACT
This sequence comes from Suncus etruscus, assembly GCF_024139225.1. Classification (NCBI taxonomy): domain Eukaryota; kingdom Metazoa; phylum Chordata; class Mammalia; order Eulipotyphla; family Soricidae; genus Suncus; species Suncus etruscus. Next base: position 9,770,873 of record NC_064860.1, read on the forward strand.
ACTGTCTTCTTGTATTAGTACAGTTGCTGGTACATATGAGCCACTGAAAAGCTATGAATCCTTGAATTAGTGTTTGTATGAGATGTTATCAGAAAGAATCCTGAATATGTGGCATTTGAGGTGGACACTAGTATTGAAGAATATGAAGGGAGATGATTTAGAAATATTGTTTTGGGGCTGAGCGAATGAAGAGTAGATAGGGCCTTTGTCTTGCATGTGGCGGGCCTGGTTTGATCTCCGGCATACCATATGGTACCTAGAGTCTTCCAGGAGTAATTTCTGAGTGCAGAGACAGCAGTAACCCCTGAGCATCTCTGGATGTGACTCAAAGAAGCAAACAAACAAAAATAAATATTGTTCCCTCATTCAATAAAATGGCATTGGCTGCTTAGATAAATCATAAGGGAGCTATATTAATAAATTAACCTGTACAATAATGTAGTCCTACCTACCTTTCAAGCCAGTAGTCTACCTACATACCTACGTACCTACGTACCTACCTACCTACCTACCTACCTACCTACCTACCTACCTACCTACCTACCTACCTACCTAGCTACTCACTGACCCACCCATCCAACAAACCTACTTACCTACTCACCTACCTACCCACCCACCCACTCACCTATCCACCTACCCATCTACCTACCCACCCACCTACCCCCCTACATACCCACCTACCCACCTACCTACCTACCTACCTACTACCTACCTACTTACCTACCTACCTATCTATCCACCCACTCATCCACCACCCACCCACCCACCTACCTACCTACCTACTCACTGACCCACCCACCCAGCAAACCTACTTACCTACCCACCTATCTACCCACCCACCCACTCAACTACCTACCTACCTACCTACCTACCTACCTACCTACCTACCTACCTACCTACCTACCTACCTAACCACCCACCCACTTACCTACCTACTTTCCCACCCACCCACCTACCCATCTACCTACCTACCCACCCACCCACCCATCTACCTACCTACCCACCCACCCATCCATCTACCTACCCACCTACCCACCCACCTGCCTACCTACTTACCTACCCACCCACCTACCCACCCACCTACCCACCCACGTAATTTCCTACCCACCCACCCACCCATCTACCCTCCTATCTACCTACCGACCTATCTACCTACCTACCTACCTACCTACCTACCTACCTACCTACCTACCTACCTACCTACTCACCCACCCACCTAATTTCCCACCCACCCACCCACCCACCTACCTATCTACCTACCTACCTACCTACCCACCCACCCACCTAATTTCCCACCCACCCACCCACCTACCCACCTACCCACCCAACTACCTACCTACCTACCCAACCACCCAACTACATACCTACCTACCTACCCACCTACCTACTTTCCCACCCATACACCTACCCACCTACCTACCTACCTACCCACCCATCTACCCACCTACCTACCCACCCACCCACCCATCTACCTACCCACCTACCTACCTACCAACCCACCTACCCGCCCACCCATCTACCTACTATCCCACCCACCTACCTACCCACCTATCCACCCACCTGCCTACCTACTTACCTACCCACCCACCTACCCACCCACCTACCCACCCACCCACGTAATTTCCTACCCACCCACCCACCCATCTACCCTCCTATCTACCTACCTATCTATCTACCTACCTACCTACCTACCTACCTACCTACCTACCTACCTACCTACCTACTCACCCACCCACTTAATTTCCCACCCACCCACCCACCTACCTATCTACCTACCTATCTACCTACCTACCCACCCACCCACCTAATTTCCCACCCACCCACCCACCCACCTACCTACCCACCCACCCAACTACCTACCTACCCACCCAACCACCCAACTACATACCTACCTACCCACCCACCCACCCACCTACCTACTTTCCCACCCATACACCTACCCACCTACCTACCTACCTACCTACCCACCCATCTACCCACCTACCTACCCACCCACCCACCCATCTACCTACCTACCCACCTACCTACCTACCAACCCACCTACCCACCCACCCATCTACCTACTATCCCATCCACCGACCCACCCATCCACCCACCCACCCACCCACCTACCCTCCTACCTACCTACCTACCTACCTACCTACCTACCTACCTACCTACCTACCTACCTACCTACCTACCTACCTACCTACCTACCTACCTACCTACCTACCTACCCACCCACCTACCCACCTACCCACCTACCTACCTACCTACCTACCTTCCCACCCACCCATGCACCCACTCACCCACCCACCCATGCACTCAACCACCTACCCACTTACTTCCCCACCTACTTCCCCACCGTACCCACATCCCTCCCTCCCTCCCTCCCTCTCCCCAGGCTCAGCACGTGTCCCAGTGAGCTTTGACCTCCCTCCGATGGCGGCGGGCGGGTGCCGCGACGCTGGCCGTCATGACGCGGGGCGGGGGCGGGGGCGGGGCCACCCTCGGGGCGTGTCGGAGGTGCGCGGGGCTGGGCGGCGCCGGCCGGGGCGCAGTAGCCCGAGAGTCCGAGGGACGCGCGGAGGGCCGCAGAGGCCGCGCCCGGCACTCCCGGACCCCTAGCTGAGCCGGGCGGAGCGGGGGCACGAGGCGCCGGGGTGGGTGGGGGCCGCGGGTCGGGCCGGGCCGGGCGTCGGGGACAACGCCGGGATCAGGCGTCCAGCTCCTCCTCCGCCTGCACCTGGGCCGCCGGCACCTGCGTCGCCTGGCCCGGGCACCATGAACGGCGGCGGCGGCGGCACCAACATCACCTACGCCAGTCGCAAGCGGAGGAAGCCGGTGCAGAAGACGTGAGTGTCGGGCAGCCCCAATGCACGGCTCCCCGGAGCCCCTCCTGGCCTTGGGGGACATCTCGAGGTCCCTTAGTCCCTTTTAGCTCTGCGGGAGCTAAATTTTTCTGCACCCAAGAAACAGGGTGCAGGCATGCCAGGCAGGACCTGGGCCTCAAGGTGCATGCTCCTTGATGGGCAGCGGGGTCCCTGGGGCACTTTGCAGCTCAGCCTATTTCTTTTTTTTTGCTCTCCCATGGCTTGACAGCGCCGGTTGCAGGCATGCTTTGACATCCAGCCGAATTGCAAAGTGCAATCATAATTAAGAAGAATAATCATCATAATCCCCTTTGTGCTTTGCATCCTTTTGCCGCCTACACTTGGAAAGCTCTGAAGTCAAAAAGTCTTTACATTGTATTTTTTTTTGGGGGGGGGGGGCACAGTATATGCATGCAATGAATGCCACTCAGCTGTCCATTTAAGATTGATATTTTTATTTTATTTTTTTTTAGAGTTGACCAGAATTAGGACAGTTTTGTTTAGATTTATTTATTTTAGTGACATCTTTTTTTTACTTAAATAAATGTTTTAGTTATTTAGTAATTTATTTAGTGTTTAGTCATTTTAGTGACATCTATTTTAGTGAAATAGATAAGTTTCAGTTATTTAGTAATTTGTTTATTAATTTTAGTGACATCTGTTTTAGTTCAATAAATAAGTTATTTTATGCTTACTTTATTTTCCCGTGCTTGTAACGTTTTGCTTCTTTAGTAGCAAAGATCTGGGAGATCTTTTTCTTCTGTGACAATTTTTTTTTTTTTTTTGGAAAAGGACAGAGGAGTAGATGAAGAGGCCTCTGGTTTGCTTTTCATTCCCACAGTGGGGCTTGGCTGAGCGAGCACCTCGGGGTGCCCTAGTGTAGGGCCTTGAAAGGGGATTTGGGGGGAATCTGCAAAATTGATTTTTTTTTTTTTTTGTGAAGTTCAGATTTGACTTACTTGGCAGAATTTTTACAGCGCTCTCAGAGACTGAATTAGTGCAGTGTTGGGGGATGTTTTCAGCAGGTAAGCTAGGGTGCAAAGTGAGAAAGAAACTGGAGGAGAATTTTCATTTATAAGATTTTTTTTTTTTTAAGAATTTAAGAATTTTATGGGGCTTTTTTTCTTCTTGCCCCTGCAGTAGTTTTAGAGTTTGTCAAATCAAAAGATTTGGAACTGGATTGTTTGAAACATGATTCAAGTTCTTTCCCCGACCTCTCTACCAAGTTTTGTCCATTTTAATAGCTTACAAACCTCTATTTTGTTATGAATGCAGATATATTGTTTGTTGAGCCGGAGCCTTAAGGTGAGGTTAGGATAATCAACAAGTTGTTTTTAAAGAAAATCTGTGCTGGAGACAGATCGTCTTCCTGTCTTTATTCCTCCTTTCTGAATTACTCCACCTATGTCAATTTTTTTCGTAAGCAAATTTAGGAACCTAAATTAAACTAAAACTCAGGAAATCAGAAGTGGGCTTTGGGTTTAAACCATCGGTTACCAAGGTGAACCAAAGAAATAACAATGGAGGATTCATGTTTTAAAAAGAGTTGCTTCAAAGTTTTGTTGATTCTTGAGTTTCAATTTCAGGAGTGATCTTAGTTTCTTCAGATCTGAACTTGGCATATTCATCTAGAAATAGACTGAAATTTGGAAGGGACCAAATATCTAGCATTTTTTACTTTAGGAAAACTGCTCAACCAGAAGTTTGGAGTCTTAGCAGTTCACAATATTTCACATTTTGTAGAATTCGTTCCTTCTATCAGACTGTTTTCTGCTGTTTGACATTGTATGTCTGGGTGAAATTGAGAGGCATTCTCAGATGTCAACACATTAATAAACTTTTCAGAATATATATAATAGTGGTGTTGTGGGTTTTATGTGTATGTTCAGAAAATTTGAAGATCTTCCTGATGAATGTTTTTATTGAATTTAGGTCAGTAAAGCATTATAAAAGAGCAGAGATCATTTTTTTTTTTTTTTTGGAACCAAAATCAAATACTTGGTTGTAAACATTGTACAAGTTTAACTTGGCTTCCACTTAAACTTTATTAAAGATCTTCCTTTTATGCATAATTATTTCTCTTTTATTTAATTGAGGTGTATGACAATTCTATTGTACTTCCTCAGATGAATGCACGTATTTAGTAATTTCAGAATGTTCTATATAAGGTGAAAATTTTTCACATTGATTCTCATTTAATGTAGGTGTTTATCACATCTTTATTGAACTTTCTGTTTCCTAATTGTTTTTCTTAAAATATCAAGACCTAGCACTGATATTTACAATTCAAGTTAAATTGTTTATAGAGTATTAACTGAAGGAAGAATGCCTAATTAACTTTATACAAGCAATTAATGTTCAGTTTAGGAATGGGGTTTAATTTAATATTTAGTTTAATATAAATTTTGAAATTAGTTTATATGGTCATTCGTCCTAAAATATGCCTACTTTGTGGGAGAAACACATCCTGTTTGATCTGAAAATATTATGCTACTGAGCTCTGTTCAACTTTGATTCGTTAAGTGGTGTCATTTTATATAATAAGTAAATACAATATGGTACAATTATGGGATTATTAATAAAACTACAACTTAAATGTATGATTCAATAAGATTTTGGAATTAAGGGTAAAACTTTAACCTGAAATTCTCCTCGTCTTCAATTGAATTTACTAAATAAGATCAACTCCCTCTAGTGGTAAATTGAATGTTGAAAATTATTCTTATTAGAAGGGAATGCTTCTTAAATGTGTTCAGGTTAATCCCACTGAACTATATAATAGACCTTCAGCAAAGACCTTCAGTAAAGTTCTTCTTTTGAATAGTAGAAATTTGAAAATTAAAACATCTGAAGCAAGCTTGTACCAGGTCTATATTTCTATCTTCATGATATTTTATGATTAAGTTTTTAATATCAGAATCCAGAGTAACTTTACTTAAAATGCCATATATTAATTAGTAATCCAGCAAAAATACAATGATCTTGTTTTCTGTTCTTGTTTTTTTTCCCCCTTTGGATCAAGATTACTGCATTGTTAATATTTACATTTCCACGTGAAGTTAAGAAGCACACTATTGAATAAATAGAATGCTTTTCCTGGTAATCATAACTTTAGACTTATTTTTGTAGTTGTTCAGTTTATTAATAATGTGTTTATCTTTAGTGATGGTAACTTTGGACTTATTTTTGTAAGTGGTTAAGTTTTATTACTATAAAAGGTTAGTGGTGCTTTGGTTTAGCATATTTCTAGAAAGTTAATACTACATTTTGACAAACAATAAATGCTGAGTAATGATACCTGCATTTAAAATTGATTAGCAAGGTGGGAGCCATAGCGCAGTGGGTAGGGCGTTTCGACCCAGGTTTGATCCCTGGCATCCCTTTTGACCCCCTAAGCCTGCCAGGAGCAATTTCTGAAGGCAGATCAGTGTGCCCCCCTTCCTGCCAATTGATTAGCAGTAATGGTCATTAAGAAGTGTCAAAGATGGTAGAAAATTATTTTGAGCCTGATCTGTTGCTTTTTCCCTTATAAAATAACCAATGATGTTAAGGTGACAAAAGTACGGCCTTTATGGCTAATTTTGTCAAAGTCATACTAGTTGAATAGAATGAGCCTCATTTATATAATTTGTGCTAATATGATTTATACTCTTTCAAATATTTTTCCTTTCTGCTTTGTGACTCTAAAGGCTTCATATATTGGAACTTTGAAACATGTAAATGAAAACGTTTCGGCACCATTTAAAAGAAATTAAGTGACAGAAAGAGGAAGTGGTCATGTAAAAAGTGAAATGGCACTAGCTGTAAATTAAAAGATGAGGTTAAGTTGCTTTGTTTTTGTAGATAAGGCCAAGATTTTTGAATACAAGTAGGATGGATCACACCTACTTGGCCACTGTTACCACTGAAAGTAGCACAACAAAACATATTTTTAAAGACTGCTAATGATTAAATGGTGCTGCAACAGATATTCTGTTCTTTAAATAATGTTTAGCTTGACAATCAATTCTCTTGTGAAACAGTAAGAGGCAGTATATGATTACATTCTCTGTTATGGATTTAGCTTGAATGTGCCATTCTATTGGAGAATGCACTTACCAATAGTACTTGCGTGTAGATGTACATAATTAAGGTAATTACTTGGAAATAAGCACCAGGCAAATCTTTGCACTTTTATACACCTGCTCTTCTTTCAAAGTGATTTCTTTGCATCATAGTTTAATATTACAAAAGAACCCAGAAAACTGGACATATACTGCTGTTAATATAATTTATATACTGCTGTTCATATAAACTTTATATATATAATACAGCTGTTCATGGTGTTTAATCGATTTTTCCCTCAGTTTTTTAAAAGTATTTTGTGATGATTATTTCAGCATTAGAGTACTTCAGTTTTATAACTAGATACCTAAGAATCATATTAAAGAGCGTTAGCTAATTCAAAGATTTAATGTGGGGCCTGAGCGGTGGCCTAGGACGGACCGCCATTCGATCCCCCTGCATCCCATATGGTCCCCCAAGCAAGGAGCTATTTCTGAGCGCATAGCCAGGAGTAAACCCTGAGTGTCACTGGGTGTGGCCAAAAAAACAAAAAACAAAATAAAACCAAATTGTGTGTATTGGATGCTAGGTTTTGGACTCAAAAATTTGTCAGATTCATCATTTCAAATGAAAAGGTTCAGCAGTGCAGATCATCTATCCATATCAGAGTAATTTACTGGTTGTCTACTATTTCTTTTTTAGAAAATTACATTCGAAGTAAATTATTTAACATTTCTCTATATCATTTATATTTTTCTTTCTTCTTGCACCCATGCCTGAATTTTTTTTATATTCTTTATTTCTTGTCTTCACGTTTGATGCTTACCTGACCTTCAAAACTTTTTAGGCCATGGTAGGGCCTCGATACTGCTGAATAGGGTCTGACACTGACACTCCATAGGGTTTCTGAACCCTTCAGGAATGATTCCTAAGCACAACCCAGCATGGTTAAAAAACAAAACCAAAAAGCCAACTGCAACCCCAAATCCAAAAAGACTTTTTGGTTCCACAATACCTAGTTATGTTATTGCTTGATTATAGACTGACTTTTTCATTTGGAAGAAAATTTGTTTCCAGTCTTTGAACATTTTAATTAGTATTTGAGAATAGGCTCTAGATATGAGAATTTCTCTGAAAATTCTTAGACGTTTTTTAGGAAAACTCCTCCAAAATGGAATATTTTAGGTACAGAGTATATATCTTAAAATGGAATAAAATATTATTCCCTAAAACAAAGTGTCATATTAGTTTACAAAATAACTTACTTTTCAGAGGCTGTCTTTGAGTATGCTTAATTTAATTTAATTTTTCTCTCAAAATAGTGTTAATAGACAAAAATCAGTAAGTAAAGAGGTTGGTAATCAAACATTTTGAAATTAGGTAAATACACTCAACTTCAGAATTGATTAGAGTGATGACCTTACCATAGCAATAGAAAAATAAATGTGATTCGTTCTATAAGTTTAGTTTATTTTTCCTGTTTTTATTGCACTGCTCTTAACATATTTCTTTTAACAAATGCATGTTAAAGTCAATAATATATGTATATATACTATCTAAAGTTTAGATCATTGGACATAATCCATTAATTTTATTGCGAAAACTTATCTGTTATTGACCTTTTCATCCTCCCAATGTAATTTTGGAAATAAATTTGAATTCAGTCTGTTTTTGCTATTTCATTGTATTTTAATGGCAAATATGTGAATTGCTGAGGACTATAATAAATTAGGATTATTTTTTTCTTCTTGTCTTAATGTCATTGTTTTTTTTTTCTTTCCTGTTTTTCAACTTGGTATCATTTGCATCTGAGTGTAACTGTCTTAGGTTTATTGAAGACAAACTACATTTCTGTTTTCCTTGTGTAGAAAGATAGTTTGAAAAGAGAAGGTTAGTAGCAGAAAGCTATGTGCTTGACCATAATTAAACTGGAAGTGAGTTCCCTGTCTCTAAGTACCACATCTCCATTAAGCCATTCCCTATAATTTCAGATACAAGTGAATTTTTCCTTTCCAGAACTCTTGACTGCCACTTAATGGCTGCTGCATTATTAGCATGTGTCATTTAAATTTGCATGGCATAGAATTGATCTTCACCTGTCGGAGAGATAACCCATCATCCCTTCCCTCCCTTTCCTCCCCTCTCTTCCTTCCTGTCCCTCCCTTCGTCCTCCTACCCCTCCCTCCATTCATTTTGGGTGGCCACATCCAGCAGTACTCAGGACTTGCACTTGGTTCTGCGCTCAGGAATCAACCGTTCCTGGCAGTTCTCAGGGGAACATGCGATTCCAGAGATTGAATTTTGGTCGGCTGCATGTAGATTAAGTGCCTTACTTGATTTGTGTGTGTGTGTGTGTGTGTGTGTGTGTGTGTGCCATATATTGTCACACCATTGATAGGAAATTCTATATTTCTGAAAGGAGGATGGTCAGAAGGCCCACTAGGATGTCATATTCTTAGTGTGGATGACTGTTTCAAATACTCCTAAGGAATATTTCACCAGAAGCCCCCTGGAATGCTTCTTCCCAGCGTGGATTACTGGACTATTCTTTTAGAAATATTTTTGAGATTCGTGTTATGGTACTGACATTATGCTTCCTTCACATCTAATTGGTCTATCATTGATTCTCCCTTCTTCTGTGTGTATTACAGACACATATCATCTTGATTAAATTCTCTTTACCTGGAAAATTCCAGCACCAAATTAAAGACATAACTTTTTTACCTCTGTCTTTAAAATGCCCTCGCAGTTTCTGTGCTGGGAACATCTCTAAACTTGTTAACTCTTACCTCAAAATTCACAAAGAGAAAGGTTTGGCCAGGATGTAGAATTGGGCTCTCTGAATGTTACCAGGTATAAAATCTGCATTTCTCTAGATACAGCTTGCCTTCTTCATTTTAACCTTTAAACAATGAAACCTCTTCCCTTAGAGAATTACCCCCCTACACCTCTCCTCACTAATCCCCTAGTTTATATCTGAGACTAGCCTGCCAGGAACTACTTTGAGATGTTAAAATTAAACTTTTTAACTCAGAACTCTTACTGCTTATCACCCTAGCCAGGTGAATTGTTAGTATATCAAACAAGACTACTGTTAATATTTCTGTGTACTAGAAATTATCTGTGTGACTGGCAATTTACCTTATATATATATATATACATACATATATATATATATACATACATACATATATATATATATATATATATATATATACCTGTCCCAGACATTAAAGTTAGAACGCCCTCTTTCTCCAAACACATTGTGTGTTCTCATTTCTTCATATTTTGCCACCTGTGCATCCACTCTCCTCGAGGGAACTCAAAGTACTTCTTAACTGGACCCCAAAAGCTAGTCATGGCAATATATCACCCTTCCAGTGTCACATCATAGGTCAAGTTTATGCTCCCACCATTCAGTAGCATATTTAGGGATAAATATAGGCATACTTAAGCCAAGAGAAGAAATGAAGAATGAATGGACTTGGTGGATTGACTAGGGTAGATAGAGCTGATTTGGTGAGATTTAGTGAAACGTCCTTTCATTTCCTAGCTCTGGTATGGGGAGTAATAGCTAAGTAGACCCAGAAAAGGGGATCTCAGTTCCAGAAAATAGAAACCAGAGGGCTTCCAATTTCTAGGAAATGAATTGTACAGAAGGAAAGCTGACAGAGCCAACTTAGTTCTGCAGAGGAGAATGACTTTTAGAAATGATGTTAATTTACTCAGAATTTGGAAAACTGCTTCTAGTGGGTCATTTGTGGTTTTATGTTAAATGGCATAAAACATAAATGTCTAGAGTTACAGCAATTTATATTTGAACTGTATTGTTAACCTTCCAACAATGCTTTAAACACAGGGCATACGTGATTAGTTTACCAGGCATCTTGAACCAGGATATTACCAAGGCATTAAGATGGATGCAAGTGACATTTGACACAGTCCTGGACCTGCTGTTATGAGCACTTAGAGCGTGCAAGGCTTTTAAAACAGAAACATGGCAAGCGGGCAGCTTGAGCTTTGATTTCAAGGTCATTTTGATTTATGGGTTGAGACAAGATGCTTAAGAATTAAAAAAATAATAAATTGCTCCATTGCCTGTTGATTTATCAGCTCTATTTATTTTCCTATCCCATTCTTACAGTAATGTTTGCTCATATTTTAATCATAGTGCTCAGGGGTTACTCCTGGCTGTATGCTCAGAAATCGCTCCTGGCAGGCTCGGCAGACCATATGGGATGCTGGGATTCAAACCACCATCCTTCTGCATGCAAGGCAAATTGCCCTACCTCCATGCTATATCTCTGGCCCCAGAATTACTTTTTTAATTAATCTGCATCTTTAGTCTGTAAGATTAAGCATAACCATTTTCACAGAATTGTTTTGATTATTCTTTCAAAGTCTTTGAAATGTGTGTTATAGCTAGTATAGCTTTAATGGCAGCAGATTTGAAATGCCAACTCTGGTGGGTATCTCTCAGCCGTAGTCTTATGTCCTCTGATTATTTGGCTTTTTCTGTGGCCTCCAAAATATTGTTCCTGGGACCGGAGCAGTAGCACAGTGTAGGGCAATCTGGACAGACCTGGGTTTGATTCCAAGTATCCCATACGGTCACTCTAGTCCAGTGGTCCTCAAACTATGGCCTGAGGGCCACATATTGTATTTGTATCTGTTTTGTTTCTTCATTGCAAAATAAGATATATGCAGTGTGCATAAGAATTTGTTCATAAGTTTTGTTTTTACTATAGTCAGACCCTCCAATGGTCTGAGGGACAGTGAACTGGCCCCCTATTTAAAAAGTTTGAGGACCCCTGCTAGTCTGTCAGTAGTGATTTCTGAGTGCAGAGCCAGAGTAACCCTCCCTCCCCCAGCACTGCTGGGTGTGGCCCAAAACAAAAACAAAACGAAACAAAAAAACAAAGTTGAGATATGAAAAAATATTTAACCACCCCCCCCAAATATTATTCCTTATTTCTTTTTCCTATACTCCTCTCAGGTCTTCTTAAGCTATTTTGTCTTCAAACTCATGTTGATACCTCTGAGGTCTGATTGTCTTTTGTTTATGTTTGGTAGATCCTCCACTAAAAAATAGAGTTGTTTGTTACTCTAAGCTAAAACTCCATCATTTGCAGCCACGGCACATACAAAATATCTTCCTCTTCTTACTTTCTGTACTTAGTAATTCAGTAAATCAGTAATGTTAAGTGAGCATTTGATTATGGCTCAAGCTTTGTGCCACTTTGCGTGTATTAGGAGAAGACATATTTGTGTTAAATTGCTGCTTAACAGCAGGGAATTATTCAGTGAAACAGATAGGTGTTATAGGTAGAAGTTGAAGTTCAGTTGAATAAAAAGAGAAATGTAGGGGGCTGGAGAGATAGCATGGAGGTGAAGCATTTGCCTTTCATGCAGAAGGTCATTGGATCTAATCCTGGCATCCCATATGGTCCCCTGAGCTTGCCAGGAGTGATTTCTGAGCATGGAGCCAGGAGTAACCCCTGAGTTCTGCCAGGTGTGACCCCCCCCAAAAAAAAAAAAAACAAAAAATAAAAGAGAAATGTAGTAATTAATTGTAACTTTAGCTTTATTATAAATACAATGTGATTAAGAGAAAACTAGAAAGAAAAGTTTTCAATCTTTGTTTTCTCAAAGCATAAATTGCTTTACTAAGATATCTCATATCAGCTTTTCCTATGTCTGTTATCCATGATTCTAGTCAAACTCTGATCATTACTTCTCTGGATTCTTCTGACAAGTACATGCACACATTGCATAGTAATAAGAGCAGCAAACAAGTAAATACAGTATAAGTTACGTAATGATTTAGGAAATTTGATCTTACGCTAACTGGTCAATTCTGTGGGAAATCAAACAGTTTTGCTTTGTGTAACAAAACACTTGATTAATGTAGGATTGAAAATGCAGAATCTTTAAAATATTTTTTCTCGCTATTTCAGTTTTCTCCACTGGACACATTAGCTTTATGCTTTAATGTTTTTATTCTCTTCTCCTGTGATTTGCAAACCGCCATTGGGAAGTCACCAAGAAGAAAACCAGATTTTAATTTAAATAGGAGAGATATTATCTGGACAGAATATGACTAAAATGGTTTAAGACATTTTCACCCAAAACATAATGCACAGAAATAGCACTGGAAGAATCCTTGATGAATAGAAACAGGGAAGGCTTTTCAGAAATAATTGAGTTGAGAGTGAGAGAACAAGGAGAGTCTAAGAAGCAATACGTATAAAACTGTTATTTGTTTGTCTTGTTATCTAGTGGACAAGGAAATCTCTACGTGGAGGAAATGAAGCCACAGGAATAGTTACGGGATATAGAAAGACTGAGAAGGTTTTGGGTTTTGTCTGCTTAGCTAAGCAAAGTGGATTGTGAGGAGCTCTCAAAATATTTGAGTCAGAAAAGTGACATGGGTTTTTATTTTGAAAGATAAAATATAAAGATAAAGATAAAATAAAAGATAAAATTTAGTGAGAGCTGCCCGCCTGGCAGGAATTTCTTGCTGTCCATCACCACTTATGGTGAATAAAACATAAGTCTTGTCAGGTAAATCCCCTTCGAAGAACTCCCAGATACCAGAGTACAGTTGTTTGTTTGTTTGTTTGTTTCTAGTTGGGGGAGAAAATTTGCTGTTTCTTATACCTTGAACCTCTGAGCAACAGACACCTGTGTGACTCATTTCTTTTCACTGTATTCATGTCTGTAAACAAATAACACCCCAGAGAAATCTTCTTTCCCTGGCCTCTCGAGACTGAAAGCATCTGTCATGCTTTAGTTTTTTTTTTTTTTTAATTGGTATTTTTCTTAACACTCTGTAGTCTGGGAAAATATTTGTTTCTCATGTATGGATTTCTTTATACTAGCAGGGAACGAAGAACATGGTTTTTTCAGTAATAACTTTTCAGGAAGAGGGTAGCTGGTCATTTTGCTGAAAGAATGTGAACCCAGCCGCCTTCCCTTTTTTCTATTGCACCCTTGGCTTCTTGCTTCCAAAAGGGGTGTCTTCTTTGGGGTCAGACTATTACACAGAGGGTGTTTTGTTTGCCTTGAATGAAACTCACCTGAGTTGGATCCTTAGTATCTCATATTGTTCCCCCAAGCCCACTTGGAGAAAATACTGTGTAGAGAGCCAGGCGTATCCCCTGATCATCACTGGGTATGGCACAATCCCCCCTTCAAAAAAAAGTGGGGGGAGCACAGTTTCTTTTCACACAGTTTGCTATTCTCCAGCTATGCCTCTCACAAATTACTCCTTTTCCTTAAAAAAAAAAAAAAAAAAGAAGCAAAAAACAGCATCGTTGCTAAAAAAACAAAAAACAAAAAAAAAAATGTTGAGTTGCTCTTTATACTGAACTCACAACTTTTTCACTAGATAGGCGAAGGGTGTGTTTGCCTAGACTAACCAGACAGGGTGCAGGGAAAGATTTGTGTAAATAGCTAGGGATCAGTAGAGAATTGCTCAACAGCATAGGCATGTACTATTTATAGGTAAAAGTTGAAATGTAGTTAATTAACTAGAGCAATGCTATATCATCTGGTTCTAGATTTTAAGCTTATAGGTTATACATCCTGTATGATTCCAGAAACAGAGCAAGGGAAATAGTCATCAGTTACTATTAAGTAATAAAAGAACATAAACAATCTGGAGGAAATGACTGCTAATTTATCTTGTACATATGTCACTTTTTCAATACAGTGCTTGTTAAAACAGATAGGCAACACCTGAAGAAATACTTGGTGTATGAAATCATTAAAATTTTTATATATACTCTTAGCCTTTTTATTTAGTTAAATTATATTGCATATAAAACAATGAAGTCATAAATTATTTAGATATGCTTGGATTGTTTCAATAAGTGGCACTAGAGTCCAGTCAATTTCTATTAGTTTAAGATGCTATAATTTATTTTGAATTGACAAAAATGTTTTCGTTATAGCAGTATTCCAATTTTTTTCTGGCAAACTAAGGGACTAAGACAACTACAGTTTACTTTTTTTTTTTTAATGTCTTCTCTATATTTTAGCATAGTCTCTGCTGATTACTTTAAAAGGTTTTTTTTGTTTTGTTTTGTTTTTTGCCTTGTGAAAACCTAGGTATAGCTTTAATATGGAATTGTCCAATTTCCTTTTATTGTTGTTTTACTTGTTTGGGGGCCACACGTGCTGGTTCTCAGGGCATACTCCTGGCTCTCTGCTCAACAATTGCTCCAGATTGTGCTATACAGAACATGTGGTGTGTCAAGGATTAAATCCAGTTTGACTGCACATAGAGAAAATACCTTAACTGTTGTACTAGCCCTGTGGATCCTTTGTTTTCATTTTTGGATATATTTTCTACACTTAATCATGAATATATTTATATTATTATGTATTATTTTTATACTTAACCATGAATAGAATGACAAAATAAGAAAATTTATGTTAACTACTGGGGTTTCATTGCATTTTCTAATTAAATCTTGTACCATGACAGTAAGTACAATATGGTATGTAAACAGAATTTGACAGAAATCAGAGGAAACATGTATTTGTTTTTGTATTTGTATTTTGTCAACAAATAGAAATAATAATTACATGGAATCTATTATGCTGAGTGAAATAAGTCAGAGAGAGAGAGAAAAACGCAGAATGGTCTCACTTATCTATGGGTTTTAAGAAAAGTGAAAGACATTTTTGCAATAATAATTTTCAGGCACAAAAGAGAAAAAAACTGGAAGTTACAGCTCACCTCATGAAGCTCACTGCAAACAGGGATGAGTTTAGTTAGAAAAATAACTACGTTTTGAACTATCCTAATAATGAGAATGTACGAGGGAAATAGAAAGCCTGTCTAGAGCACAGGCGGGGGTTGGGTGGGGAGGAGGGAGATTTTGGACATTGGTGACGGGAATGTTGCACTGGTGATGGGTGGTGTTCTTTACATGACTGAAACCCAAATACAATCATGTATGTAATACAGTTGGTTAAATAAAAAAAAAAAAAAAGAATGAACATCTTAGATCTGGAGAGCAACCTAGAGGTATTGGAAAGCTCTGAGAACACTTCACTGACAGATGGAAGTGTTAGGGAAGTTAGGAAGCTGGGAATGATGCAGATATCTTTTCTTTTTAGGATATTTATATTTATACACAACATGAGTAAGAGCAGGATGTTGTAGATAGAACATAAAATGAAAATATCGTTTTTTACATCATAATATATTACAGATTTCCCCTTTCTCTTAACAGTGGCTATGTTTGAAGGGAAAACTTCCTGATAGAGTTGTTAGTGCAAAATTACCTACCATATGTATATATGGTATATGGACATATAAGGTACAGTCAGTACATCTGATGGGGACATATGTTGCTAAGAACCCTCAGGAATTTTGCTCATTTATTCATTTTTTAACTAAGATATAAAAGAAACATTTCTCAAAAGGATTTATTTATTGTCCAAGTAGATTTTAGATTTTATAAGATAAATATAGAGCTTCTATAATGCAATAGAAATAATTTTCGTGGGGCCAGAGCAGTAGCACAGCAGGTAGGGTGCTTGCCTTGCACACAACCAACCCAGGTTTAATCCAAGGCATCTCATGTGGTCCTCTGAGCCTTCCAGTAGTAATTCCTGATGCAGAGGCAGGAATAAGCCTTGAGTACCACCAGGTGTGGCCTAAAAACAAAACAATGACAACAACAAAAGAAATAATTTGCCTAACATTTTTAATGAGTTTTATGGTATTTTCTTTGTTTACAGGGTCAAGTCAATCCCTGCTGAAGGAGTAAAGTCAAACCCTTCGAAGCGACATAGAGACCGTTTAAATACAGAGTTGGACCGACTGGCAAGCCTGCTACCTTTTCCACAAGATGTTATTAATAAGCTGGACAAACTTTCAGTTCTTAGACTCAGTGTCAGTTATCTGAGAGCCAAAAGCTTCTTTGATGGTAAGACTAATGGGTTCTATTTTTTCTGTAATAGCTTAGGTGGGCATATAACTGTTTCTGCTCTGTGTTAAAAACTGCTGTCATTTGCCTCTGTGAAAAAGTTTTGCTCAATAATGAAATAGGGCAAAAATAAGAAACTAATAGTTGGAGCCGAGTAACAGCACTTTGGTAGGACATTTGCCTTGCATTGCTGCTGACCCAGGACAAACGCATATGGTCCCTCGAACCTGCCAGGAGCGATTTATGAGTGCAGTGCCAGGAGTAACACCTGAACAATGCCAGGTGTGCCCCCCAAAACAAAACAAAACAATAACAAACAAGAAACAGTTCTATAAAACTTTTCCAGCTTCATTAAAGCTATTGCTGTATAAATGATACATGAAGTAATTTTTAAAATTATATTTGTTTTAAAACTTATTCCATATTATATCAAATTTTAGTATTGCTTTTTCTAATTCAATTTTATGGATTTTGTTTTCCGTAGGAGTAAATGATAGGTATTTTGATGCCATTTTGCTCAGTTTTCTGTGTTTTTGTTTGTTTGTTTTGATTGTTGAGCCACACCCTGTGAATTTCAGATTTTTTTTTTTTTGGCTCTGCTCTCAGAAATAGTTCCTGCTTGAGGGACCATATGGGAAGCTGGGGGATCAAAACGTCATCTATCCTAGGTTAGCGCGTTCAAGGCAGACACCCTACCACTTTCGCCACTGCTCCGGCCCCTCCTATAATATGTTTTAATTGATATTCAATAAATTGTAGTTTATGCATTTTTTGTTTGACATGAGCAACATATTTCCTTCAAGAAAATATAATTGTAAAATATTTTTCAACCAGAAAGTGTATTTCATTATAGAAGTCAGTAAAAATGGATTTCAGTTTCTATTGTACTACTGATAAACTAGGACTTGATTCAAGTCAACTAATACCTAATGATATTTATCGCTTAGCAGATTGGGCAACTGCTATGAGGACTACCCAGGTTCAATCCCTGGCACCCTATGTGATTTCCAAGCATTGCCAGGAGTGGTCCCTTAACACAGATCCAGTCATAACCCCCAGAGCACTGTGCTGTGGCCCAAAAACAAACAAACAAACAAAAACCCAAACCAAATATTATGAACTCAGATTTTTTTTTCCACATCATTTGGAGGGAAGTAACCACTGGGACAAATCCTGGCTATTGGGAGCCAACTTGACCAGGGTTTTGATAAGGAACCTTATAATGCAGTGCTGGGAGAAGTGTAGTACTGAGGATTGCACAGATTATGGCGTTTATGTTAGATATAAAACCATACTTGCTGGTAAAGGGGCCCTTCTGGACCACCCTGAGGTTATTTGGGACCTTGTGATGCTGAAGCTGAAGCTCAGGTTAACTACCTTCAGGACATGCACCTTAGCTCCTTTTCTATCTCTCTGCCTCTCAGAAGTAATTAAAAAGTCAGTTTTTATTGGAAAGGTTGCAGTATGACTTTCTGGGGTAAAATAATCCCAAATTTCTCTTTTCTTGTCCGTTTACATATAAAAACCTTACTTCTTAAGAAAGAAACATAAAATATCTTATAGTCATGTTTTTTTAAATGTGTTGTTAGTTTAAAGACAATATGAAGAATCATTGATAAATTTTCAAGCCTACATCAGTGCTTTACAGACTTTAATAGGTGTTTACAGCAATCTTGTAAGACAAAGGTTTTTATTGAGTAGCTTTAGGTGTGTTTCTTTTTTTTGCTTTGTTTTGTTTTGTTTTGTTTTTTTGGGCCATAGCCAGCAGCGCTCAGGGGTTACTCCTGGCTATCTGCTCATAAATTGCTCCTGGCAGGCACTGGGGACCAAATGGGACTCCTGGATTCGAACCAACCACCTTAGGTCCTGGATCGGCTGCTTGCAAGGCAAACGCCACTGAGTTATTTTGTTGTTTGTTTATTTTGGGGTCACACCCGGCAGCGGTCAGGGGTTACCCCTGGCATCACATCACGCTCAGAAATCACTCCTGGCAGGCTCGGGGGACCATAAGGGATGCAGAATTCAAACCAATGGCCTTCAGCATGAAAGGCAAATGCCTTACCTCCATGCTATCTCTCCCACCGATGGTGCATTTCTAACAAGTTCTCTGATGGTGCTGATATCATAGCTTTAGATTTAGATTTAGATTATGTTTGTATTCTGTTGGAGTGGCATTTTGTTTGTTTCTTTATTATGAATGTAGTTTAACACTGTAGTGATACTAAACAAAGATTTGAGAATGGTAAGTTTAGAGAGTATATATACTAAAGACATATTAAAAACAGAGATTTTCTCATATCTATTTGTAAAGGTCTTTGGCTTTTGAATGTTTACCTATTATACTTTATCTTTGAAATGTTTTATATAGTACTATATGTGTGTGCATTAGTTTTATAGTCATTTTGTGATAAAATTAGAATGAGATGCTCCATGTAGTTAAGTTTTTGGTTTGGTTTGTTTTTCCTGACTGCATCTCAGTACTGTATAGCCAAACCCCAGGACTTTTTCCTCAACCTCTAGTTACTGGACTGTAGTCCATATATAAGGACTATCAGTATTCCTTGAGAACTTGTTTGAAATAACAGATCTTGAGGCTGGAGCAAAAGTTCAGTTGTGTAGGGCATTTGCCTGGCACATGGATGATGTTCAGATGTCAAAAGTGATGTCAAAAAGTGAAATCAAAGATCATGGCCTGTGATTGACAACATATTAATGTCTGAGAGTTACTGTCAGAGGTTGTAATTTCTAGTTTCATGGATTGTTTTCCTCATTCTCAACATTTATGCTCTTAATGGGTCAATAATTTGATACTTGGGTGAGGGATTCCAGGGAAGAAAGAAGTGGTTTCTGCCTTTGGTGGGGTGTGTGTGTGTGAGGATACAATCTGGAAGCACTGTAGTCATCCTTATTTTTATAGTTGTTGTTCTGGACCACAACTGGTGATGCTCAGGGATTTTTCCTAAGTCTGTGCTCAAAGATCACTCCTGGAAATAATCAAGGGACCACTATGGGGTATGGTAGGTCAAACCTAGATTGTCTGTTTGCAAGACAAGTTTGCTCTATTCTTCTAACTCTACTATTCCTTCAACCTCTTGGAGGCTGTGTTTCTTGACCCTGGCATCAGTGTATTGACTTGAGTAATTTTACTTTTTATTTTCTGCACCTCTGTAAGGGGAATTCAAAGCATACATGTTGAAAGGAAGGAAAATGGAAGGGTAGATTGTATCTTTTAGAAATAAATGATGGAGAATTGATTCCACTTAGAGAGGATCTCATCACAATATACATTCTATTTAGGTGAATTGGCCCTAACCTAATATAAGAGCATATTAACAAAACATTAATTTCTGACAAGTTCTAAGGCACTACATTTTTGGACTGTGAGTGCATTTGCTTGAGTTTTATTTTAGGAATTTTTTGTTGTTGGTGGTGCCACCACCTGTTGGTGTTTGTTTTTCCCGTCAAAAAAAAGTATTCGATTAATGAGTAGCCATTACCAAAACGAAAAAGAAATGGCTCTCTGCAGTTAATAATTTAGAGAACACCAAGAATAAATGTTTCAATGTAATCCTAATTTCTTAATCAAAACTAAAATCAGACAAGTGAATTTTGTGTACAGTTCAAACCATTCTTCACTATTTGGAAAACAGTATAGCAAAGTTAGGGGAAGCGCCAAGTGAATAACAGGATGCAAAAAAGGGGTGTGTGTGAATTCCTGCGGAAAGAACAATATAAACTAGTAATCATCCAGTCTTGTTAGAAAGGAAACTCAAGTTCTACTGTAACAATAGATAATTTTCTAAGAAAATTCATCTATGTATTTTGTGTTTAAATAATCTAACGAAGATTCTTAAACATTGAAGCCAGGATGCTACTTGCTATGGCTATTGGGAAAGTCATTTTAAATACAACACGATATTCATCTGCTTCTAGTTAAAGCAACCCAAATGTAACTTGGAAATAATTGCACAGCCCTTAGTTCATATTTCAGAAAATTTAAAGTTTAAAATAGCTTGCTTTATCAACACTAGTAAAGTGAAATTTAATATTATAAATATTGTAATTTGGACGTTAATCACTGTCCAAGTGCTGGTTCTCAAATGAATAAGGAGGAAATCTTTGTATTCCACTAGCTCAAGTTCTAATTTCTTAGAACTCATGACAATACATGAGCTATTTTTAAAATGTGCATGTTGTAAGTAACAATTTAGGGATCCAAGAAAAGTACATTGCCTAGAAATATTTTTTTGGTTCTAATAGAAAATAGAATTGATGAGAATCTTTTTTTTTCTTTTATTTTTTTAAAATAATATTTTTATTTGTGCACCTTGATTACAGAGATGACTGTAGTTGTAGTTCAGTCATATAAAGAACACCCCTTGACCAGTGCAACATTTCCATCACCAAAGACCCAATCCCCCCCCCTCCACACACACACGCACACACCTGTATTTGAAACAGGCATTCTACTTCTCTCATTCATTAACATTGCTATGATAGTTGTCAGTGAAATTATTTCTATCTTCAGTCATCACTCTTTGTGGTGAGCTTCATATCCAGCCCTCATCTCTATTGTCTCTATTTTATTTTTCTTAAAATCCATAGATGAGTGAGACTGTTCTCTCTCCCTTTGACTTATCTCACTCAGCATAATAGATTCCATGTACATCCATGTATACAAAAATTTAATGACATTATCTCTCCTGACATCTGCATAATATTCCATGTGTATATGTAACAGTTCTTTAGCTTTTCATCTCTTGAAGGCATCTTGATTGTTTCCAGAGTTTGTAGGTTTGAGGAAGGAATTTTTGTATTATATTTTTGTGTTCCTACATTATATCCCTAGGAGTGGTTTAGATGGATCATATGGGAGTTCAATTTCTAGTATTTTTGAGGA
This sequence comes from Suncus etruscus, assembly GCF_024139225.1. Classification (NCBI taxonomy): domain Eukaryota; kingdom Metazoa; phylum Chordata; class Mammalia; order Eulipotyphla; family Soricidae; genus Suncus; species Suncus etruscus. Next base: position 9,792,613 of record NC_064860.1, read on the forward strand.
ATCTCCGTATTGTTTTCCAAAAAGGCTGGACTAGATGGTATTCCCACCAGCAGTGAATGAGGGTTTCTTTCTCTCCACATCCCCACCAGAATTGATTGTTCTTGTTCTTTATGATGTGTGTCAGTCTCTGTGGTATAAGATGGTGCCATGTTGTTGTTTTGATTTACATCTCCTTGATGATTAGAGATGTGGAGCATTTTTTCTTATGCTCATAGGCCATTTTATTTCTCTTTTGAGAAATTGTGTATTCTTTTCTTCTCCCTATTTTTGATGGCATTAGATTTTTTTTCTTGTTAAGTTTTGATAGTAGCTTGTATATCTTTAATATTAGCCCCTTATCTGATGGATATTGGGTGAATAGTTTCTTTCATTCTGTGGGTGGCTTTAAGCACTATTTTCTTTGAGATACAGAAACTTTTCAGCTTAATATAGTCCCATCTGTCTACCTCTCCTTCCACGATTTGGAAAGTGCTGTTTCCTCCTTGAAGATGCCTGTAGTCTCAATGTCATAAGAGTATTTTACCTACATGTTGTATATATAACTTATGGTCTCAGGCCTGATATCAAGTTCTTTAATCCATTTGGATTTGACCTTTGTGCATAGTGTTAGATACAGATCTGAGTTCGATTTTATGCAAGTGGTTAACCAGTTGTCTCAAAATCACTTGTTGAAAAGGCTTTCCTTCCTCCACTTTGCTTTTCTTGCCCCTTTATCAAAGATTAATTGATTGCATGTCTGGGAAACATTCTCTGAACTAAAGTCTATTCTATTGATCTAAGGGTCTGTCTTCATTTCAATACCAGACTGTTTTAATAACTTTGTAATACAAAGCATTATAATACAATTTAAAGTTGGGTAAAGTCATAGCTCCTATATTCCTTTTCCCAAACGTTGCTATGGCTATTCACAGATGTTTCAGTAGTGTTTGATCCACTTCTTTGAAGAATAGCATGGGTATCTTTAGAGGGATTGCATAATGCTGTGCAATGCTTTGGGGAGTATTGCCATTTTAATGATTTTAATCCTCCCAATCCATGATCATGTTTCTCCATTTCATGTGTTCTCTTTTATTTCTTGAAGCAGGGTTTTGTAGTTTTCTTTGTATAGGTACTTCACCTCTTTAGTTGACTCCAAGATATTTGAGTTTTTCTGACACTAATGTGAATGGGATTGTTTTTTTAATGTCCATTTCTTCTCTATTATTATTGGTGTAGAAGAAGGCCATTGATTTTTGCTTGTTAATTTTGTAGCTGCCACTTTGCTATATGAATCTATTATTTTTAGAAGCTTTTTGGTAGAATCCTTAGGGTTTCAAAACATAGTATCCCATATTCTGCAAACAGTGAGAGCTTGATTTCTTCCTTTTCTATCTGGATGCCCTTGATGTCTTTTTCTTGCCTAATCACTATGGCAAGAACTTCCAGCACTTTGTTGAATAAGAGTGCTGAGAGAGGGCAGCCCTTTCTTGTACCAGATTTTAGAGGAAAGGCTTTTAGTCTATCTCCATTGAGAATAATATTTGCCATTAGCTTGTGGTAGATGGCCTTGACTATATTGAGAAAAATTTCTTCCATCCCATCTTGATGAGAGTTTTTATCAAGAATGGTGTTGGGATTTATTAGAAGCTTTCTCTGCATTTATTAATATAATCATATGGTTTTTATCTTTCTTTTTGTTGATATGGTATATTATGTTCATTGCTTTATGTATATTAAACCATCCTTGAATTCCTGGAATATATCCTACTTGGTTATGGTGTATGACATTCTTTTTTAAAAATTTTTTAATATATAATAATTTTTATTTTGACCAAAGTGAATTACAAATCATTCACAGTAAAATTTTAAGTATATAGTGACATGTCCTCCCTCTCCCTCCTGTTCCTAGCATGTATCCCATATTCTCCTCCTTTGCTCCCCAGGCTGCTAGTATAAGTGGTTCCCTCTGTGTCTAGCTTGTTGTAGATTGAGTATCGATTCTGTTGTCATTGGCTTTGGATTTGGTACCTAAGTCTAATCATTTTTTATTTCTACTCAAGGTTCATATGACTGTTTGGTCTTGGTATCCTCCATTATTTCCCCCTCAGTTTGTGAGGCGGAACAAGATGGTTCAAGTTATGTGGTTCTGTTTGAAGGAAAGAAGAAAGGGGGGGGGATATCAAGCTAGCAAAAGAAAAAAGAGGAGTCCTTCTTGAGGCTATAAATATCTGTTTAAGAGAATAAAGGGAAAAAGGAAGAAAAACATAGCAACAATATAAAATAAATCAAACTAAAGACCTGAAAAGCTTCGCAGCAATAAATACAACAACCAAATAATAATCCCGGTTCTGAAATAAAAACAAAATAGAGCTCAAAAACATAAATCAAAACAAAGCAAAGCAAAACAAAAAAAACAAAAACAAAACAACAACAAATACAAAAATTAATTTGTGCTTTGTTTTTTGCATAGGCACAGTAAATGTTGGGGATATTAGAAAGGGAATTCCCTTGGTCTAAGAGATACAGGGTTTCTCCACCCCTGAAGTATACTGTCATATGCATAACTCCAGGTTCCGTACCTGTTTGTTTACTCTCCTCTAGGTCCTTTTATGGTGTCTAGAAACTATCTGCTCACTCATGGATGATGAGATCAGGCCTCTGTAAATAGAGGGCTTGGTATTTACACAGGTCATAGGATAGAGCCTAGGATGGAGTCGTTCCTTATGGTTCTAGAAGTTCTGTTCTATCACTGCTGTTTTAATCACTCTTCTGTAGTTTGTGGTCTTGGTTTTTCCATGAATCCTAGGTTGAAGCTTAGAATGGAGTCTTTCATTATGTTTCCAGAAGTTCTGCTTGATTGCAGTTGTCACAGTCAGACCTCTGGAATTACAGATGTTGGTTATTGTACATATTGTAGGCCAAAGCCTATACTAGGGACTTTTTTATTGGATCCCAGGATAAGTTCTACCCAGTCATGTTTGTCATAGTCAGTCTTCTGCAGTTAATGATCTTGGCTTTTGCACAGAACAAAGGAAGACATGTCTTCTGGTTTCATTTTATGATGGTGTGATGTTCTTAGATCAAGTTGTTGACATTTCCTCATTGTCAGGATGTCATATCAAATTTGGCGCATGTTTTTGTCAGAGTAGTATTAAGAACATCCTAAAGGGAGTTTGGTTTCTGGAACTGTTGAGGACTGTGTCGGTTCTATGTCTGAGATCTAGGGTTCGGGTTTGGACGGTCGCTGTCTAATCATATGGAGGTTTGACATTCTTGATGAGGCATTGGATCCTAGTTTCTAGAATTTTGTTGAGGATCATTGCATCTGTGTTCATCAGAGATATTGGTCTATAATTTTGTATTTTTGAAGATCTCTGTCTGATTTTGGTATCAAGGTGATGTTTGCTTCATAAAAGCTATTTGGGAGTGTTACTGAGTCTTCAATTTCATGAACGAGCCTGAAAATGAATTGCAGTAGTTCCTCTTAAAAGGTTTGAAAGAATTCGTTAGTGAATCTATCTGATTCTGGGCTTTTGTTTTTGGGAAGACTTTTAATTATCAGTTAATTTCTTCAGTAGTAATGGGGGTGTTTAGATATGCTAGGTCACCCTGGTTTAACCATGGAAGATTATGAGTCCAAGAATTTATCCATTTCTTCCAGGTTCTCATGTTTCATGAAATAGTTTTTTAAAGTAATCTCTGATTACCCTTTGAATCTCTGCAGTATCTGTAATGATCCCCCCTTTTCATTTCTAATCCTCTTTATTAATTTTCTCTCTCTACTTCTTTGTGAGTTTTGCTAGTGGTTTATCAGTCTTGCTTAGTTTTCCAAAGAGCCAAGTTTTGCTTTTGTTGATTTTTCGGTTTGATTTTTGAATTTCAACTGCATAGATTTCTGCTCTAAGCTTTGTTATATCCTACTGCCTACCTATTTTTGGTACATATTGTTGATCTTTTTTATTTTATAAGCTGTATCATTAAGTTATTTATGTAGACCACTTCTTCCTTTCTGATGTGTGCTTGCAAAGCAATAAATTTTCCTCTTAGTCCCGCTTTTTCTGTGTCTCATAAATTCTGGTCTTCTGTATCTTCATTGTTATTTGTTTCCAGGAATGTTTTGATTTCCTCTTTGATTTAATCTCTGACCCACTGGTTAGTCAGCAATGAGCTGTTTAATTTTTAGATGTTAAAGTTATTTTTTCTGTGTCCATTTGTAGTTCATTTCTAATTGTTATCATCAAAAGTAGTCTGTACAATTTCTATCCTCTTGACTTTATGGAGATATGTTATATGGGTCAACATATATTCTATCCTGAAGAATGACACATGTTCATTGGAAAAGAATGTGTATCCAGTTTTTTGGAGATGGAGTGCCCTCTATATATCTAATCTGCCACTTTCTTTCATTTTCTTTCTGGAGCTTTTATATTCTTGTTTGGTTTCACCCTGGTTGACCTATTAAAGGGTGATAGGGCTGTGTTGAGGTGAGTTTTCCCACTATTATTGTGTTGTTATTGATATCTTCTTTAAGATTTGTCAACAGTTGTATTAAATATTTTGCTGGTCCCTCATTGGGTGCATATATGTTTAGGATTATGATTTCTTCCTATTGTACATATCCTTTGATTAGTACAAAATGTCCATCTTTGTCCCTTTTATTTTTTCTGAGTCTAAAGTTTGTGTCATGTCATATTAATATGCCCATTCCAGCTTTTTTAAGGGAGTTGTTTGCTTGGATGTTTTCCCTCCAGCATTTTATCTTGAGTAGTGTATGTTTGTTCTGACTATGCAGGTGTGTTTCTTGTAGGCAGCAAAATGTTGGATTCAGCTTTTGATCCATTGTAATAACACTCTGTGTATCTTAACAGATGCATTTAGTCCATTGACGTTGTCATGGAATTTACTGTCATCTTTCTGTAGAAGTTTAGTGTGTCTGTTTGTCTGTCTTGTCTTAAAGTAGACCTTTCAGTTTTTCTGTTAAGGCTGGTTTTGAGCCTGTAAAGTTTCTGAGTTGTTGTTTATATGTGCAGCTATATAAACTTCCTGCAAATCTAAAAGTGAGTCTGGCTGGGTGCAGTATTGTAGGTAAAGCATTCATTTCATTGAGTTTTGCCACTATATCCCACCACTGCCTTCTGACCTTGAAGGTTTCTTATGACAGGTCTGCTGTAAATCTTAAGAATTTGCTTTGAATGTAATTTCCCTTTTTGCTCTTGCTGCTTTTAGTATTATATCTCTATCTGTGGGATTCATCATCATGACTAGGATGTGTCTTGGGGTGCTTTTCTTTGGAACTATTTTAGCTGGTACTCTTCAGGCATGCATAATTTGATTGCATGCAGTCTTTAGCTCTGGGAATTTCTCCGCGATGATGTCTTTGACTGTTGATTCTTCCTTTGGATTACCTTCTGGGGTCTATGCCTCGATTATTCTTATGTTGTTTCTGTTGAATTTATCCAAGCTTTCTATTTTCACTTGTCAACATTCTTTAAGTAATTTTTCCATTGTCTGATCAAATGCTTTAAGGTTCTTTCCAATCTCTTCTGCTGTATTGAGTTGTTTTGCATCTCATCTTTCAACTCGCTGATTCTGTCCCAGTTGATGTTATTCTGTTGGAGAGGCTTTCCATAGAGTTTTTCATTTCATCTACTGAATTTTTCAGTCCTGTTCTTTCAGTTTGGAGTTTTTTATTTCTATCTTTGTGGTCTGTTCAGCTTGATCTACACTTTATTTGAATTCTATGAACACCCTCCTCCTAGTTCTAATCCAATCTCCTTATCTAAGAGGCTACCTAGGTGATTGGTATTTTTCGGGTCATCAGAGCTGCTATCTTCATTTTCTAAGCATGATATTGTTTTGCAGCGTTTCTCCACTTACACAATGATAGCGTGGATTTTACTATCTGTTGTAGTGGTATTCATGGACTAGAGGTTCAATTGGCCGAGCTGTGAAGAGAGGAGCCGTGCTCTTCTGGCTTCACCCTTGTGGGCAAAGTGAGCCTACCTTGTGCAGAGCCCTGAAGAGATTGTGTCCTCTGGGTCCTCTCTTGGCCCTGAAGAGATTATGTCTGCTGGAGCCTTTGCTTGCCTCATGCAGAAAAGAAGGGAACCAAGTAGGGAACAAAACAGAAGACCAGGCAGGGAGCAAAACAGCAGCCTTTTATTCTTTTTTGTGCCCCAATACAGGGCAGGAATCAGCCTCCACTTTTTGTGGGCAGAGTCAGCCTACCTTGTGCAGAGCCCTGAGAGATTATATCTGCTGGAGTCTGATGAGAATCTTTTAACATTTAATATTGAAAAGCTCGTGTTGTATGATATTCTAGACAATAAATGGCAGGAATTTCTTATTTTTCTACTTGTTCTATAGATGAAGCTATTCATTTTGAAGGTGTGAATATTCATTTTGTAATACTTTTGTTTAATACGTTACCTCTTTTTCTCACTAGAATGGGTAATTCTAGTGATTAGATAATTCAGAATAATGATTGCCCCTGGAAGGTAATCAATTATTTTCTTTAATTTCTTAAAATATGTCTGAAAGGGGGCTGGAGAGATAGCATGGAGGTAAGGCGTTTGCCTTTCTTGCAGGAGGTCATCGGTTCAAATCCAGGCGCCCCATATGGTCCCCCGTGCCTGCCAGGAGCAATTTCTGAGCCTGGAGCCAGGAATAACCCCTGAGCACTGCGGGGTGTGACCCAAAAACCACACACACAAAAAAAACACGTCTGAAAAACAAATGTAAAATTCAAGTTATTTATTCTCTACTATGTATTGAGAAATTTTTCTTAGGATTTAGTTAGTATTTTGCTATTTCCAAAGCTTTCTATTAACCAATTGCTATTATTGGTTCTGTGACTTAATTTGTGCTGTATAAAGTTCACAAATGCAAGACTCTTGACAGTGGCAAGAAATTGTTTTCAGTGGTCCTCAAACTATGGCTCGCGGGCCACATATTGTATTTGTATCTGTTTTGTTTCTTCATTGCAAAATAAGATATATTCAGTGAGCATAAGAATTCGTTCATAAGTTTTGTTTTTACTATAGTCAGACCCTCCAATGGTCTGAAGGACAGTGAACTGGCGCCCTGTTTAAAAAGTTTGAGGACCCCTGTTAGGTCATATTATACTACATGGAGTAGAGATTACACATTGAAATGCCAATAAATTTTATACCTACTTTTGGGCTTAATTGGTGTTACCTGCACCATATCATTCTTCCATGCATATTATTTAATGATATATTTTACTCCCTTGTTACTGCCTCATTCTTACTCTCTTGTTCCTGGACCACTTACTTTTTTTTTTACTTGCTGAATGTTTCTTTCTGTTTCACAGTGGCCTGACAACCTTAATATGTTTTGTTTTGTCATCAGTATAGATGTGATATACAAGTCGGATGCTTTTTTTTTTATTTTTTATTTTTTTTGTTTTGGGTCACAATTTATGGTACTCAGAGCATCTGGCTGTTTTTAGAGATCATTTCTTGAAGGGCTCAAGAAACTATAGATATCCAGGATTGAACCCTTGTTGGCTGCAATGGAAGTCATGTGACTTAACTCATATATTTTCTTGGGCAAATGTTAGTGTTAAATGAGTGTTAAAAAACACTCATTAAATATGATAAAACAAAGATTTAGAATTGGCAAATTTATTTTTGTACAGTGGGCACTTGAATTTTTTTAGGATTGATAACTATATAAGTAAAAGTCCTAGTAGATTAATTAAAATAGTAAATGCTGTTTTAATTTTATTCAGTTTCCTCACAACATGCTTTTTCTGTATTCACTTCTGTGTCTTACTACACTTTTACTTATAAAGACTTCTCTAAACTATGTGTTTTTGAGAAATTTCTATAGCCTTCTGTTTGTAGAAAACAGCAGAACAAAGACCTTCAATTACTGTTTTCTGATGTTTGGCATAAAACATGGTAGAAGTTCAGTTTTTTGCCTCTCAAAAATAGATTAACTCAAATTAGAAGGAAGTCTAAGAACAGTTTAAATCAGTGTTTTTGCAAATAACAGCTGGGATGTACTTATGGGATACTTGCTGTTTGTTTAAAAAAATAAAAGAAGTAGATTTCTAAGGCACCATTGAGACTTGGTAAAGGGGCAAAAAATTGGGAACTTAAATAGCTAAGTGAAAATACAACCTGATAAGTCAGGGTGGACATACTGTCCTAGACATACAAGACTGAATACCTATGTCCAGAGTTCATTCAGTCTCTCCACTCAAATTCTTTCAACAAAAATCCAGCCAGATTAAGATTAAATTATCACATACTTTAAAAACACACAAAAAGAAGAACTTTATGACAAAAGTGAACCATCACATTGCCTTTCATGGTATTTTCTAAGTTTAAAAGACTTAATGAGGTCCAGGGAGTTAGTGAAGGAGGAGGAGCAAAGAAACCTCACTTTAGTCCCCACACTGTATGGCCTTCGATCAGCCATGTGTGGCACTGAGGTCTCCGAGTACTAGTTCTGTGGTCCTACAGTCTTGGACCACAGCCTGGGCAGAGTGAATTGACTGTTGGAGCACTAACCTGTCAGGCATGTACCACCAGACTAGATATCACATGGTGACACCTTCTTTCCTACCAATACCCACCATGTAGCGGGACCAGAACAATAGTATAGCAATAGGGCAGTTGCCTTGCACATGGCTGATTCAGGCTCAGTTTCCTGGTATCATGGTCTCCTAAACTTAGCCAGGAGTAATTCCTGGACACATAGCCAGAACTAAGACCTGAGTAGAACTGGTGTGTGTGGCCCCCAAACTGAAAACAAGAATAAATGTAAAGACTATGTCCTAATGGTTTTATAAGAGGGGCTGGGATGTTTCCCTGCACTACTTCTCCTGAGCAGTACCACAGCCTCAGATCTAGTGCCAAGCTGTCCTGCCTACTTGGCTAAGTCTTCCCAGGAGAGGCCCCCAGATCCCCTTGCTTGGGAAGACCTCAAAGAAACCAAGATAAAGAACTTTTAATTTGTGAAAAGAGCACTTAGAGATGAGAAAAAGATAATTTTCTAAAAATTAACCATAGAGACACATCAGCATTCTAATTATACATATCATTTTTCCAATTATGCATATGACATTTTCCTCAGATTTATAATCAGCAAATCAAACTTGTGTAAGTCAGGATATTTTTTATATAGTATACATTGTGAAATGATTTTTACCACAATCAATCTGATGAACGTTTTTATGACTTTAGTTACCGTAATTCTCTGTTTTAGAGAACAAACCAAACCCAGGGTTTGGGTTCTCTTGTTTTCTGTGTTGAAGCATTTAAGATTTGTCTACTCAATAAAACACAAGTCCAGTATATGGTATTGTCCTCTGGTGATAGTCACCATACATACATTAGATCCCTAGAACTTTCGCTTCAATGCCTGGCACTTTTTTTTTTTTCAGGTTTCACATAGAAATAAGATGAGATCATATAGCATTAGTCTCTGTGACTCAATTTCACTTAGCCTAATATCCTCTAGGTTCATCTATGTTGTCATAAATGACAGATATTTTCTCTGAAAATTTTATTTTATGCACTGTGATTTAAAAACATATTAGTGAATTTTCATACATAAAACATTAAACCACCATACTCTCCATCAGAGCGCTTAGAATATATTCTAGAAATTTGCTAAATTTAGGGCTCTAAATCTCTAGTTTGAATATCCTGCATATGTAACTGTTATGGTGAACAGTTTGATTTTCTTCATAAATATTATTCTATAAATGTTCAATTTTATACAAAAAGCCATACATTTTTCTAAATGCAGTTCTACAAAAGGACTAGATTTGATAAAATTGATACCTTTTAAGTGGGTTTCAACCTATTTTATATTTAATGTTCTTGTTTGTTTGTTTTGGGGCCATACCTGGTAGCACTTGGGTTTCTTCTGGTTCTGTGCTCTTGTTTTTGTTCTGCTTTTGTTCTGGGTCAGCTGTATGCAAGGCAAATACTCTACTACTGTGATACCACTCCAGCCCCATATCTAAAATTCTTTTCTAACAGAATTTAATGAGTTTTGCTTCGTACCTTTATGTAGACTTCATTGCACCGACCATCAAAAAGACACCCCCCCCATTTACTGTTCCCCATTCACCCTTTCCTTCTGATAATTAATATAGTTTTTAACCAAATCATTGCATTAGTCTCTTTTTTTTTGCCATTTATTTGTTCTACTTTTATTCCACATATGAGTGAAACAATCTGGTAATTGACTTTCAGTTCTTTCCTTACTTAATTCACTTTCGGAATCATCTCAGCTACTTCCATATTTTGTCTCAAATGGCACAGTTTTATTTTGTTGTGGTTATTTTCTTTGATTTTGGGAACAAGCCTGGTGGTTATTAGAGGTTGTTCATAGCATATGGTTTGGGGTTCAGGGACGATGTATTGGGTCAAGCCAGGCTTCCTGCTTGCAAAGCCTGGCCTTTTAAGTTATCCTCTTGGAGAATAGCTTTCCATTGAGTGTAGATGCCAGTTTCTTTTTCCTTATCTGTTGATGGAGAGTTAGGCTTATTTTCTATTTTGGCTGTTATGAATAATATTTTCATGAACACTGGAATTGAACTGTCTTTTGAAATTCTTTCACTGGATTATACAGTATTTCAGATGATCTTTTTGGTTCTGTATTTTTTAAAGAGTCTCATAGAATTTTCCGTTCTTGCCTCAGTCCAATCCATTTCATCAACAGCGTGTCAAGGTTATTTTATTTCCCCATAACAGTGTCAAAATTTGTTTTTGAAAGAGATCTTTCTTATTGACTTGAGTTGATTTTTCACTGTGGTTCTGATTTGCATTTCTGAAGCAGTAGGTGATGTTGAGACTTGGTTGGGCTTTTTTGTTCTGTCTTGGTTTTGGTTTTTGAGCCACAGTCTAAAAGGCTCATTTCTGGCTCATTCCTGGCTCTCTGCTCAGGAATCACTTCTAATGGGACTCAGGGTACCATGTGAAGTGCCAGGAATTGAACCTGGGTTTGTCCTGTGCAAGAAAAATTAAGGATGGAGACTGTTGAGAACAGAAGCACTGGCAGGCATGGGATATAAAAGATAAAGCATTATCTTCTCTCTTCCACAGGTACCAAGTCACCTTGGTATGGTCTAAACATGCCTAATAATACTGTATGATCTTGCAGATTTATCCTAAAAAAAGAAGAGTTGTGTGAATTTAATATTCTAGTTAGAATTAGTATACTAAGTATTTCTTGGAGAATGCTGACATTTCATTTGTTCAAGGGGAAAACTTTCTTTGTGGAATATGCATCGAGACTTTAGGAATTTGGTATTAATATTATCTCAGCCTCTATTGAATTAACTTTGTAATTTGACTTAGAGAGGAAGATTTGCTTAAAAAATAATCCTTTGGCCTTTTGATAGAAAATAAATGTAAGAGTATTTCTCTGTGTTTTCCCTTTTTCTCAGAAGTAGCACCCTTTTGAATCTAGAACTCTGCCGACATAATAGTAACCTAGCTCACATGGGTAAGGGTATGTTTGTATGAACCAGGAACATAGCCTGCTCCTTGGATAGGGGCTTATGAATAGAAATTTTTCATATTGTCCTGTAGTTGTCTTAAATTCTGTGTTTTAATTTTCATCTTTATAAAATTGGGTCAGTTTTTCCTTCAGACGATGATGTTTAGAGGTGCAGAGAATTGAGGGGGAAAAAACAGTTTTAGAAAATGTGAAGAAAGGAGAGCCAAGCCATTTGTAAGTTGCTCCCTAAATCTTGATGTTCTAAGTCACTAGCTTTCAAATATGGTCTGGTTTTTAGTATCAGTTGAGAATTTGTTAGCGACGCCCAGTCCTAGTAGCTCCATCCTAGTCCTCAAGCCAGACATTTCTTTTTTTGGCTGTCAACTGTGACAGGTGGGCTACATCCTGTGATGCTTAGCAAGTACTTCTGGTTCTGTTCTCATGTATTCCACTTTGGGGATTTTCAAAGGACTATTTTATGGTGCTAGGGATCTTGTGGTGGTAAGTGAATGCAAGTCAAGCACCTTAACTTCTCTATTATCTCTCCTTATACAGGCATTTTAAAAATGGGGGTAGTAATGTGTTTTAATAATTTTTCAAGTTATTCTAATGTCTGTATTGGCAGTTACTTTCTAGTTATCAATTGTGCTTAGGTTGCTTGGATTTTTAAACACCATTTGTATATTTAGAAAAGGAAATGCAACTCAATCACCGGACAAAAAATATTTTAACTGTGTTCGTTGCTTCCATTAACTTAGAGATCTAACAATCATAGTAGAATTTTTTATGAATAAATGCAATACTGTAATTGATACTTAATTTAGGAATATATATTCTGTGTACTTTTTCAACTTTAGAATCATATCTTTTAGCTTTGCTAATGACAATTTAACTTTTTTTTTAAATAATATCTTTATTTAAACATCTTGATTACAAATATGATTGTGATTAGGTTTCAGTCATGTAAAGAACACCCCCTTCACCAGTACAACAACCCCACCACCAATGTCCCAAATCTCCCTCCCTCCCACCCCACCCCCACCTGTACTCTAGACAGGCTTTCCAGTTCCCTCATTCATTCACATGGTTATGGTAGTTCTCAGTGTAGTTATTTCTATAACTGCACTCACCACTCTTTGTGGTGAGCTTCATGAAGTGAGCTGGAAGTTCCAGCCCTCCTCTAATTGTCTCTGAGGATTGTTGCAAAGCTGATTTTTATTTTTCTTAAGACCCATAGATGAGTGAGACTATTCTGCATCTCTCTCTCTCCCTCTGACTTATTTCACTCAGCATGATAGATTCCATGTACATCCATGAATAGGAAAATTTCATGACTTCATCTCTCCTGACAGCTACATAATAATCCATTACAATTTAACTTTTCTAACTAATACACATTTATTCTGCTATAGTGCTTAGAAATTTTTAGGCAGAAAAATGTATTTGTATCATCAGAAAGTAACCTATGGAACTAATCTTTGTCCTGAAAACTTAAAATTTTGCATAATTATGTTTATTTTCAGTGTCTTCTCATTCCTTTAAAAAGGAACACATAATTTACAAAATAGAAGCTTTCTATTGAAGTGAAACATTTTTATGCTAGCAATGTCTTTAGTAAACTTAATGTATTATTTGAAAATACTCTTACCAGACTAAACCAAGCTTTAAGATTTTTTTCTTATGCTAAAGAAATACTTCATTAACATTTTGTAGCTTATAAAGTATTAAGTAGTTGGCTGAATTTTATAAATGATAGCTTTGTGTCTTTATGATTAGGGGAGAAAATTAAATAAGGAGGGTGATGGAATGAATTGAATAAGGAGAGTAATAATATTATTAAAATTTTAATATCACCAGTTAGAACTTTAATGTCATCTTTTTGTGTAAATGTAAATTGTAATAACCAAATTAAGTTTGCCACATACTAACATTACTTGTTAAGTGAATTTTAAACAGTTCAGAGCATGTTTTGGAGGGGAAATGATTAACATACTGTGAGAAATGGAAATCTGACTTAGATGTGTAAAGAAGAAAAATGACATGGGTTACAGTGTATAAAATGACAATATAATACTGTGATATATGTGTGTGAATCTATCAAATTAAACTTCAACTTGTATAGTGTATCAATTTTTTCTTTTTTTAATATATTTATTTAAACACCTTGATTACAAATATGTTTATAGTTGGGTTTCAGTCATGTAAAGAACACCCACCTTCACCTGTGCAACATTCCCATCACGAATGTCCCAAATCTCCCTCCTCCCCACCCCGCCCCCACGTGTACTCTACACAGGCTTTATTTTTTCAGTGAGGAAACAGTTGAAATATTTTGATGGTCTATTATCTTAATACTTAATGTTTACTCAAGTCAGAACCTTACACTTAGGAATCTTTTTCTCACAGATAGGGAGGGTTTAACAAATGTCTTGTCAGGATAGCAAATGCTTCTTAGGTAGCAGAAATGAATGGTGACTATTTTCAAATATTACATGTTCTTTGGCTGCCGTGTATTTAATTTTAGTGGTGTAATGTTGAAAGTGCCATAATTTCTGTAACAATATACAATTTTGAATTAATCCAAGTTTGTGTTCTAGATATGTTACAGTCCTCCTAGATGTCCTGTTATATTCCCATAAATACTTGCATAGAAATGAAAAAAAGTCATTCCTAGTGTATACACTAGGATTTTTGCACTAGGATTTCCATAATAACTTTAACCACATCCCCATTACCCTATCCATAACCAGTCAGACATTTCCCTAAACTCAATCTGTATTTTAGCCTTCACAAGAATTTGTCTCAAGATGCACCATGTCCTCATTAAAGAAAGACCATAGGTAGTTGGGATGGAGCAGTCTGGTTGGAGTTAGTTGTAGGTCGTACACTTAGGATCTGGATACCTGGAGTTTATCTAAGTTTATCACTTCCAGTTCTGTGAGTTTGAAATATTTCTTAACCTCCAAAAGTCTCAATTTCTTAGTCATTAAAGGATGGTAATGCTATGTCATGGGAATTTTATTTGAGTAAATAAGGTATAGATGGAAATTGCTTGGGGCCAGTCAGTGTGCCAAGAAAATATCAACTATTAGTCCTGAGGAAATTTGTTAAGGGCATTCAAATGGTAGAAGATAAAGTAGCAATATCCATGTATTTTCTTACTCTTGCATCATAATATAGACAAGAAATGTAAACATGAACATGAGTAGTGCTAGTTAATATGATTTCTAATAATTTATGGGACAGTTTGCAGATATATGATTAAGAACTAGAAGAAAACTTAATAGAGAAGCAAAACTTAAATAGGTTGGGTCAGAAATCCAAGATATAATAGAAGTTTTCTAAAGTCACCTTAGTATTTTTCTGCATAAGAATGGAAAGTGGGTGCACATTTCCCTGATCCTCTTTGCACTTTATTTCCTTAAATCCTTCACTGATCATTAATCACAACCACAGAGCAACAGAAGTATTTGTTTGCTTTTGGTGAAAGCCTTGAGTGAGCAGTTTCTCAAATTGATTCTTCCTCACACTTAAACAGTTATAGGTATTAAATATTTTCCTTCCAGCATTTGAGTTATGAACAATGTTTACAGTTTGTTCTTTTTTTTGCTCTTTAAATTCCTTTAAATTTTCTTTAAATTTCTATAGTAATAGAAATTTTTCATATCTTTAAAACTTCTTATGGTTGGTATTTACATTTTTATGTTCTTTTATAGATCTTAATATTCATAGCTTAGATGCCCTAATAACAGCAGAATCTATTGTCTCATCATACTGAATAATAGCACCAGAAAAATTGCACAAACAGATATTAAGTTTCTCTAATTTGATTGGTCCCATTTATTCCTTACTTTATTCTCAGTGTTATATTAACTAGTTGAAACTAAAATTAAATAAAAATTGATTTTAAAAAGAACTAATAAGATGGTTTATATAGTTTGACACTGTAATAACATCTATTTTAGGATTTATTTATTTTACAACAAATGGTGTTTATTTTGATATTTCCATTTATTTATTTATTTATTTGGTTTTTGGCCAGAATGGTGACGCTCAGGGTTTATTCCTGTCTATGCGATCAGATATCGCTCCTGGCTTGGGGGGGCTATATAGGATGACAGGGGATCAAACCACAGTCCATCCTAGGCTAGCACAGGCAAGGCAGATGCCTTAAGGCTTACCCTTGTGCCACCACTTCGGCCCCTTGATATTTCATTTTAGTAGCAAATCACTGATGTGTGGTATAACTTAGTATAACTTCTCATACTGGAACTTTTGAAGAAGTGACAGTTCTGACATTGTGATCTTTTTTAATGACATTAAAATATATATGACTGGGACTGGAGTAGTGGCACAAGTAGTAGGGTGTTTGCCTTAAACGTGCTAACTTAGGACAAACCATGGTTCCATCCCCCCGAGTCCCATATGGTCCCCCAAGCTAGGAGCAATTTCTGAGCGCCTAGCCAGGAGTAACCCCTGAGCATCACTGTGTGTGGCCAAAACAAACAAACATAAAAAGTATAAACTATTATAATAAAGCAAACAAGAGTGAAAAAGCCTTTATGTGTACTTGAAGCATTTAAACTTTTTTGATTAACTCTTAGATCAATTAGTTTAATTCAGACAATTTTTTTTTTTTTTACTTTTGGTTTGGGGCCACACCTGATGATTCTCAGGTATTATTTTTGGTTTTGCAGTCAGTGGTCACTCCTGGTAAACTCTAGGAACCGTTTAGGATGCTGAGGATTGAACCTGCTTAGGCCATAATGCAAGGCCCTATTCACTGTACTATCACTGTGGTCCCTCAAGACAACTTTATGACCTAAGAGAAATAGTTCTGTAGATTTTTGAAATTGCTAGTCAGAAGCCAGGGTACATTAACTTTTTTTTCAAGAGATGTACTTAAAATTCTGTAAAGACAAGAAGTTGGCATAAGACTCCAGTGTGACTTATTGATAATTTACTAGAAAATATTTTTCAAAAATAAAAGTGCTTTATATTTTATACTTTGCTCCAGTTGAGAGAAAAATCTGGTTGATAGTAAATCTGTGTTTAACTGAACCATATAAAATTTGATTAATTATACTGAAATGAATATCAAAGTCATTTTTCTTTAATATTTTATCACGTGGTAAAATCATTAGGAAAATAAGGATAATATACTGCCATCAAAATATCATATTTTATTATGAGCTATTTTAAATAACAACTACAAGTTTAAAGTTTTAAATACTATTGAACTTTTTTCTTTCCTTTCTTTTTTTTGGTTTTACCCTCCTATTCTGCCTTCTAGATCCCCACCCCCACATATACACACACATAAGCATATTAAAAAATATATGTGACAATGGAAAGGAGAGATATAACATTATAGCAAACCACTCTAATGCTAGGAAACATCCCATCATGTTAGCGAACTTTATTTCACTTATATAATCTACATTTATATAAGCTAATAGATTGCAATCATGAAGATGATACCATTTCACTGAATGTATTATCTAGAAATAAACAAAACAATAAACATGCAAATTTTTATGGAAAAATTTTACCATTAATGGACCAAATTGTAAATGAGAAAAATTAATAAGCCTAATTGTTCTTAGATAAGATGATATAGCAGCATAATTTAATTCACCATGGGTGGATTTATAAATTCAAGATGAATCTTATAACACTACAAACATCTTTTACCTAGATAGGAATATTCCAAATATAATGGAAATATATATCTGAATAAATAATATGATCTGTTTCTTCTCTCCATTACCAATAGCTCACTGATATTTAAATGCACATAGTTATTAAAATCATTTTTATAGGTTATGTTCTAAGGAAGTCTCTTAAGTAAGGTAGAAACATTTATATAATATCATGACACACCCATTTTTTTTGTTTTTTTGGCCACACCCAGTTACGCTCAGGGGTTACTCCTGGCTATGTGCTCAAAAATCACTACTGGCTTTGGGGACCATATGGGATGCCGGGGGATCGAACTGTGGTCTGTCGTAGGCTAGTGCTGGCAATGCAGATGCCTTATTCTCCGTGTCACTGCTCTAGTTCATGATGCAGCTTCTGGATACCCCTAAATTATATTCCGAAACTCTTATAGTGAACATTAATCTTTTTATTTAACAGTATGTCTATGTCTTGCAGCATTGGAAACTACATAGTAGCAAAGAATTTACTTAGGTATTAATTATAGGGCATGTAGTACCAAGATTTCTAATTTTTGTTCAGTATAATTGTTTCTTTGTTGAGCAGCTTTCTTTGATATTGCTGATCTGATAAACTCCATATTATATCATTGTTTTCATCCCTCTTCTTTCTTTCTCTAGTTGCATTAAAATCACCTTCAGCTGACAGAAGTGGAGTCCAGGATAATAGTTCAACAAAATTCAGACAAAGCCTGAACTTACAAGAAGGAGAATTTCTATTACAGGTAAATCTAAGTAAATATAGTTTCACATAATAAAGGCAGTTGTTAATGAAAATTCATCAAGCATTTCTAAATTATTATGAGCTTAATTTTGTTATCATGTTTTGTCTTCACTCCAATTACAGTAAGATGCTATATGCCAGTATGGTAGTTCCTTCATCTGTGGTTTGTCCTTTTATGATTTTACTTATCTCTGATAGCCTATGAAGAGTTATATTCTGAGAGAGCAAGAGTGGTCACCTTCACATATTTTATTATAGCATATATAATAAGCCTGTACTTTTTATATTATAGAACATATAAAGATATAGGTTCTGTTTATTGTTGATCTATTACTCTGTGTAATATATATGAACTTGATCATATCTAACTGTAATTAGAAGAATTACTAGTATTGTATGTGGGTATATACTTGCATATAGGTACGTTTTACTACTATAGAAGATTTTTGGGGGCCAGAGAGATAATACAGCGATAGGGCGCTTGCCTTGCAAGCAGTTGACCCAGGACCAAGGTTGATTCAAATACCAGCATTTCATATGGTTCCCTGTGCCTGCCAGGAGCAATTTCTGAACACAGAGCCAGGAGTATCCCCTGAGCACCACCAGGTGTGATCCAAAAACCAAAAACCAAAAATAAAAAGGTTTATGGTAATTTGGCAGCCACTGATGTTTCTTGGAATATATAGTTAGGGATGATTACTGTACTTGAGATAGCATGGAGGTAGGGTGTTTGCCTTGCATGCAGAAGGCTGACGGTTCGAATCCCAGCATCCCACATGGTCCGCGGGAGGAATAACCCCTGAGCACTGCTGGGTGTGACCCCAAAAAAACGAAGAAGAAAAAAAAACAAAACAAAAAAAAGAGAAAAATTGAAATGTAAAACAGATTAATTATAGATCTACTCATCATTTGCCCTGTTTTAAATACAAAGAATTTCTAGATGATTTTATTAGTATATTTTTACTTATGGATTTTTTAAAGGTTCTCATTTAAGGCATTAATTTGTATATTTGTGTTTGTGTGTGTAGAAAGAATATAGCTCTAATATTTGTATTTTATTGTTCAAAACTCTCCTTGAGATATTTTGTGACTGTTTTCTTTTGATGGTAGTCTGTGACTTAACATGGAATAGATTTTCTCGGGAACTTGTAAAATTTTTGTGCAGTCGAGGAGATGGTACAGTGGGTAAAGTGTTTGTTTGCTTTGCACAAGGCTGACTTAGTTTCATCCCCGACACTCCATATGGTCTGTTGTATACCACCAGGAAAGATCCTGTAGAGTAGACGGGTGTAAGCCTTTGAGCATAGCAGGGTGTGCCCCCAAAACAACTAAAAAAAGCAAAGATTATTTTTGTATATACATAAAATTTGTATCATATTCCTTTAAAGATTTAAATAGACTTGATTTTATATCTTAAATTTTCTTTGGGATTTCAGGCATGTACCAGTGAGTTTACTGGAAAGAATTGAACAAATGTAAAATTAAATCTGGAGTGCAACAAAGAAAATAACTTTCTATTTAAGTCTCGGTGAATATAAATTTTAATTTGCCTCTCCTTGATCAAATAAAAGGCATGCGTAGTTTCTTCTCACTTCAGGGATATATAATGTATCTATATTTGACTAATAATTTTTAGCATTTTAAAGAGATTTTCTTTAGTAGTAACAGTGGCAGTCTTAATTGATAGTCTGTGAATGAATATTATGTGAGTATTGTCACTTAGTCTCATCACTTATTTTTTTTTAACTGTTTTCTTATAGGCACTGAATGGTTTTGTGTTGGTTGTCACTACAGATGCTTTGGTTTTTTATGCTTCTTCAACCATTCAAGACTACTTGGGATTTCAGCAGGCAAGTACATTTGAGAGTTTTAAGTATGTACTTTAGAATAGATTAGAAAACTTTCTGATTTTATGTTTGTGTATTTTAAGACGTAAATGATTACTTGTTTATATAATCAAATGTGTGTGCCAAAGTACAAAATATTTATAGCTTACATATTTAAATGTAATAGTAATTTTCAGTATAATTTCTCAAATATTCATTGATGATTATATTTTGTTTTCTCTTTTAATTATTAAGAAATACATACTACTTACTCCAAAGTTCCAAGTAGAATTTATATGTTCACATGTGTGTGTGTACTTGTGAAACTTTAGATATAAGGAATAGATAGTATATATTACTTCATATATATATATATACATATATATATGAAAATTTAGGGTAAGAGCTACATATTTGGAAGACAAAGTTATTTTTTATAGAATTAATTATGAATACTAGATGTATTGACACCTTAGAAAAATGAAGTGATATATAAAGATAAAAGCAAAAACTTGGCTTGTTTTATGTTTTCTGAAATGTCGGTTTCACTTTGGGCAGATAGTTGTGGCAAGAGTAGAGGGAGAAAAGGAGGAGCAGAAAGCAGAAAGACTGAAAGTCCTTAAGGGACTTAAATTTCAATTTGCCTAACATTGAATGAGTAAACAGTGATTTACAACAGTTTTAAAGTACAGTTGACTATTAGCTGTTATGTATTAGTAGTTCTTACTGTTCAAAGGAACATGAAAAACTCGATAAAAGTTAAGAAAAATCTTTAGGTCTCTCAAATACTCAGATTCAGTGGGTGAAAAAGGAACTTGGGACTATAAAATTCGGTCATGTTACCAAGACTCTTAAATTATGTTATATATGCAATGGAAGTTACCAATATTTTTATTAAAGAATTGTATTTACTTGAATCTTTGAGATGTTAACTCTGGCAGTAGTAAACTATTTAATTTGGCTGTAGCAAAAGATGGTTTACTGTTAGGAGATTAAGTTTCTAGAACTGTTTAAGTCAAGAGCTAACGTAGTGGAAATCTGGAGGCCTGAGTGATAGATAGCACAGTGGGTAGGCCATTTGCCTTACACGTGACCCACCCAGGTTTGATCCCCAGCATCCATATGGTCCTCTTACCCTGACAGAAGTGATTTCCGAGTACAGAACTAGGAGTAACCCCAAAACAAAAAAGAGATAAAGTAGTGGAATCTGGCTATTGCCACAAAGTCTAAATTCCATTTTTTCTAAACTTCAAGTAAAATGTATTAACAGCTCACAGAATAGCCTAGTTTATACCTAATAAATCATCTTAATCATTACTTGTTGATATAATTTACAGTCACTAAGAAATCAGATTAATTCAGTCTATCTCTACTCATGTAAAAATATCCACGTTGCCGGGATATTCTTTAAGAACATATTCATGTCATACTGTTTATGCTCTGTTTTTAAATTGATGTTTGTAGCAACAACGAGTAATGAAGTTGATAGAATAACCATTGCCCTTTATTTTATTCACATCTAAACGTCCTGTCTACAGTATTCCTTTGGAAAATAGATCATTTACCTCTTCCTTGTGTGGATATGTTGGTATTTGTACAAATGTAATAGATGGAAAAGTTTTTGCCATAAGTTGAGGTTAAAGAATGTTAGAACATTGCAAAGGCTGAGTGGCAAGAAACAGGGGAAGGCTTCTGACATAAGAAAGGTAGTTCATCCCTACTCTGATGGAATCTGCGACAAGTAAAATTTTAGTGTTAAATGTTAGAGAATAAGATAGTCAATAGATACATGGTGATTATCAAGCTTACAGAAAAAGACAAATTTTTAAGTAAGATTTAAAGTCTAGTATTTAAAGGATGACTTGAAGGATAAAATAGGCAGAAATTCATTTGTTATAATTATGTAACTGAGGAAGTAACATATTTGGCTGAAGTCTTAGTGTTGAGAATGGTGGCATATAACTTTCATTTATGAGTTAAAGTGCTTTTCATTGCTTTTCCTAACTTGGCTGACCAAGTAGCTCTACTAGGTAACTAATTGATTTACTCTCTTCACCTTAAGAAGCACTCACTGATCGTGATGGGATTGTTCATTATTTTAGTAAGCCTCTTTTAAAATCATTCCTCTTCTCTTCATTTTATTTGTAGTCTGATGTCATACATCAAAGTGTGTACGAACTTATTCATACTGAAGATCGAGCTGAATTTCAGCGTCAGCTACTCTGGGCATTAAACCCTTCTCAAATTGCTGACTCTGGGCAAAGAATTGATGGTAAGAATGTTATTTTTCAAAGGAGGCGGGAAATTCCTGATGAAAGTTGACCAAGAAAAAGTACATTGCTAAGACTGTACTTGCAGGGATCATCTCTCTATCATTACTAGGCAAGTTTCTCTGATCGTGTAGAACACTAGAAAAAGTACGTTGCTATTGGGCCAAAGTCAGCTACCAGCATAGTTGTCAAAGGTCTGTTTGATGGATGTATTTTAGTAATCTTTACTAAAGATTTAGTAAATCTTAACTAAAGATTACTAAATTGCTTTCATTTTACTAAATGAATTCATTACTAAATGAATGTTTTTATTTAGTAATCTCTACTAAATCTTTACTAAAGATTAGTAATCTTACTAAAATTGCGTTAACTAAAATGACTAAAATTACCTATTTTGTAATATATTTTATCTTTGTTTTGTTTTTTAGCTATATTCTTGCTGCAGGGGACCATGTAGGGTGTTGAAAATTGAACCCAGGTCCATTGTGTATAGGGCAAATGCCATACCTTCTGTACTCTCTCCTGTTTCTTCATCCTTTTTTTGGAGGGTGGGGTGGGTGGTTTGAGCCATACATGGTGATGCTCAGAAGTTATTCCTGGTTCTTTGCTCAGAAATCTCTCCTGGCTTCAGGGACCATATGAGATGGCGGGGATCGAACCTCAGTCCATCCTAGGCTAGAGCAGGCAAGGCAGATGCCTTACCGCTTGTGCCACTGCTCCAGCCCCTTCATCCTCTTTATTAAAAATCTTATAATCACAAAGGTTATACAAGGTGTTAATAGAATATGTGTAAATTATAGTTATAATTTAACAAATAAACTACCATGTACTAGTATAAAAAACTTTTCTCAATAAGCAGTATTTCTAGAAGCCTATAAAAGTGCTAAAATTAATGCATAAGAAAAAGATTACAAATGAAGATATTTGTAAATATATAGCATGTCAAGGAGGAAAGATTTATGTAATGGAGAGCAATAATCAGTTATGATTTCATGTTTGTGTTTAGAAAAAAAACCTCAAGGATGAGGGAGATTTTTGCAGGAATTCCATCATTGGTACCACAAGGCCTACTGTTCGTTCATTACCTGCTCTAGCTCCAGCTCCAGAAGCCTGAGCACTGCTGACTGACTCTGGGTGTTTTATATCTTGCAGAACCTGAGTAGGACCACATTCTTATGTACTTGCATTGAACCACAGGCCTAGATGACCAAGTACTCCCAGGAGTGGCCCTAGTGCCTTGTACACATGACTTAAGAGTGTCCCCAACCCCCCAAACAAAAGGAAGCACACTTCACTCTAAAACTTAACACATATTTAAAATTGTAACGCAAATGTGATTTGTTTTCTCTGTAAACTAAATGTTTTCCTGCTACTTTTTTTTTTTACAGAAGCTAATGGCCTCCTAGAGCCATCAGTTCATTATAATCCCAACCAGCTTCCTCCAGAAAGTTCATCTTTTATGGAGAGGTGCTTCATATGCCGGCTCAGATGTCTGCTGGATAATTCATCTGGTTTCCTGGTGAGGCAAAAAAAAAAAAAAATTGTATGAAACTTATTTTCGACTTATAATATTTTGATCAAATGAAAACAATTGTCTTTGGTGATATTTGAGGTTGAATTTGAAACCTGTACCAATTTGATAGGAAGTAAATTTAAAATGTATTGTACTTTTGGGGCTGAAGTGAGAGTGCAGTGGTAGGGTATTTGCCTTGCACACTGCTGATCCAGGATGGACCTCGGTTCTATACCCCAAGCCAGGAGTGATTTCTGAGTGCATAGCCAGGAGTAACCCCTGAGTGTCACCGGTTGTGTCCCAAAAACCAGAACAAAAAAAAACCGAAAACAATATTCTTTTGAATATTTTCTTTTTTTTTTTTTTTTTTTTGTTGTTTTTTGGTTTTTTGGGTCACACCTGGCATTGCTCAGGGGTTACTCCTGGCTCTATGCTCAGAAATCGCTCCTGGCAGGCTCGGGGGACCATATGGGATACCCGGATTTGAACCGATGACCTTCTGCATGAAAGACAAACACCTTACCCTCCATGCTATCTCTCCGGCCCCTTGAATATTTTCTGTTA
Organism: Suncus etruscus; assembly: GCF_024139225.1. Classification (NCBI taxonomy): domain Eukaryota; kingdom Metazoa; phylum Chordata; class Mammalia; order Eulipotyphla; family Soricidae; genus Suncus; species Suncus etruscus. The sequence goes on from NC_064860.1 coordinate 9,816,690, forward strand.
TTCGGATTCTCTCTGGCAACTGGGATGTGGTCTTATTAACACAAATTGCACCAATATGTGAAGATAGAGTAGTATTGAAACACTTTGTGACTAGTTTGTTTCTAGGACAGGTATGCAAAAACTATAACCTTTCTTTAATGAAATGCTTAAAAAATTAATTATGATTTTTCCATATATTTTGAATAACTGCCTTGGAACAGTGGTTGTATAGACATGATTGATAGATGTCAAGCCAAGATGCTGGGGATCACAGAAGTACACCCATTGAGACAAGAGTCCAATTCAGGGGCCTATGCTCCAGGTTTTCAGACTATCTCCTTGGCTATGTTATGCTTTGTTCTTTTTTTAGAAAATTTTTTTGACCGAAGAGTTTCAAGTTTTTAGGGATAGATTTCCTAGTACTTATTATAAGTTAGTGTTTTTTTTTTTTTTCCTGAGATATAATTTGTTTGTGAAGGGAACTCTTCTTCCTGTGTTGCTTACCCTGTTGATATCAGAATCAGACCTTGGCCTAGTTAGTTTTATTTTGTACAGTTGAATTGTTTATGTTTACATGGTCTGTGCTTCCTCAGTCTTTTCAAATTAATTTAAGAGTTCTAATTCTTGGGCCCACAGATTTGACATGTGGTCGAGTTACATGCTTTGCATGTGTCAAGACTTAGGTTTTGTTCCTTCTAGCACACAGCTACCAAGCAGTGCTGCTGTGGTCCCTGCAGCAGTAACCACAAATAAGGGTTCTGTTTTCTCATGATGATTTAATCCTAGTTCATTATGGAATTTTAATACAATTATACTTTACACTGTGAAGTAGAGGTCAATATATGTGAATCTTGCATTCCAGAAATGTGTATTGAAAGTCTGGGGGATAAGAAGTTGTGTCAAATGTGAAAGGGTACTTGTCAGCTAATATAAACACATATTTCTGCAACATATTTATTTCTGCAACCATTAAAAACTTAAGGAGTGGCTCCCTTATCAATCTCTTAAAGTAATTTTAATGATGTCCTTTGGAAAAACGATTAAAAATAGTAGTTTTCAGGCTCATAAACTGTTGTGGTACTACCAAGAAACCTGGCTATGATTAGACCTTTTCAAAATTAATGAGCTGCTTTTGTGTCTTAAGGCAATGAATTTCCAAGGAAGGTTAAAGTATCTACATGGACAGAACAAGAAGGGGAAAGATGGATCCATCCTTCCATCTCAGCTAGCTTTGTTTGCTATAGCTACTCCGCTTCAACCCCCATCCATACTTGAAATCAGAACCAAAAATTTTATATTCAGAACCAAACACAAATTAGACTTTACACCTACTGGGTGTGATGCCAAGTAAGTAAAACTCTGTTTTATCAAGCTTTTATGTTTTATTGCAGTATTTCTCTTTTTAGTATTTAAAACATACAGTCTAATTATATTATTAAGTATTTTACTCATTTTATCATAAATTTCCTGAAGCATATGACCATCTAATTTTATAATGTCACATTAACTAGCATAAAGGGAATGCACTTATAGAGGTATTATTGAGCATCCTAATGATTTATTTCACATCTCTAGATTGTACAAACTTAATTTTAATTCTAATTAAATACAAACTTAATTTTTAGCCCTAGAATTTGAGTAACTCATGAAAAATTACAAAGTATATAGCATAGCATTATGCTTTGTGCTTTTTGCTAGTATGAGAATGCAGACAGAGGTTTGAGGTTTTACCCTTCAATTGTGGCCTACTATGCATTCTTGTTTTCATTAAAGATTTGTGTTTAATCAGTTAAATTCTTCTTTAGTACTCAGGAAAATAAAATCACCTCTAAAACATAAATTTACAGCCCTCAGCAAAATAGTTAGCTAAATGTGCTTAATTTTTTCCCCTGAAAGTTAATGTGCAGTTCTGAATGTCAAGTAAAACAGTATGAATAAAAGAGAAGCAATTAATATAGACAGTTTTGTTTGTTAATTTTTTTTCTATTTATTCACTTCTTAAACAGAGGAACGCTTGTTTTGGGCTATACAGAGGTAGAGCTGTGCATGAAAGGATCTGGATATCAGTTTGTTCATGCTGGAGATATGCTTTATTGCGCTGAGTGCCATATCCGGAGTAAGTTGTAGTCATGTGCCCATCAATATAGCATGATGTTTTATGTTTAGAGAAACTCTTTGGATAAACTTCTACTTGGTAAAACTTAACTGTACTACAACTGTCACAAAGGAATATTGTATATTTACTACAAAAATGATCATTTTATCTCATGTTTTGCTTAGGAGTTCAATCTTTTTCTTTTTTTTTAGTCTTTTTTTTTTATTTAAACACCTTGTTTACATACATGATTGTGTTTGGGTTTCAGTCATGTAAAGAACACCCCCCATCACCAGTGCAACATTCCCATCACCAATGTCCCAAGTTTCCCTCCTCCCCATCCGAACACTGCCTGTACTCTAAACAGGCTCTCCATTTCCCTCATACATTCTCATTATTAGGACAGTTCAAAATGTAGTTATTTCTCTAACAAAACTCATCACTATTTGTGGTGAGCTTCCTGAGGTGAGCTGGAACTTCCAGCTCTTTTCTCTTTTGTGTCTGAAAATTATCTATGGGTTTTAAGGAGTTCAATCTTACAGTATAATGCTATCATAACAAATTTGCAAGTAATGTTCTCTATTTGAAATGGAAATTGGATTTAGAGAAAATATGGTCAGGAAAAAGGCAGAGGACTTCAGTGTCTGAATATATGAGTGATTCTGAAGTGTGTTCAGTGGGGCTTTAGTGATAGTTGTAAGAATATTCAAAGACCATTTCCTTTTATGAAGATATATTAGCCAAACCCATCTTCATCCCTGAGCAATGCTGAAAACATTAATAATCTACTGAATAAATTAACACAAAGTAGATCCACTGATTTTAAAACAGTATTATAGTTATTAATTTTAATTGAAAAAATTTATATCTTACCTTAAGCCATGCCCTGTTTTGGGTTTTCTTATTTAATTGTAATCTCCTCTTTTACCTTTAGTATGAAATAAAATAGGAAATAGGAAACAAAATAACAAATATGAAGAATTTTTTCTATTTGGCCATACAAGGTCAAAAGCTATCAGGTCCAGAAATATGTCAGATAGGCTTTGTTTCAAATATATTCTTTATTGATGTGAACTTTTATTTTTTTTTATTCATTTAGTGATTAAGACCGGAGAGAGTGGTATGACAGTGTTCAGGCTTCTTACCAAAGGCAACCGATGGACTTGGGTCCAATCTAATGCACGATTAGTTTATAAAAATGGAAGACCGGATTATATCATTGCAACTCAAAGACCTCTAACGTAAGCACCAAGATTTTCAATGTTGTAATTTAAATAACCCCTTAGTTCATAAGTTCTTCTACATGGAAAGTTTAAAAGGAGTTCTAAGAGACTGTAGTGTGAAATGAAAATGTGTCTTGGAGCCGGAGAGATAGCATGGAGGTAAAGCATTTGCCTTGCAATCAGAAGGACTGTGGTTCGAATCCTGGCATCCCGTATGATCCCCCGAGCCTGCCAGAAGTGATCTCTGAGTGTAGAGCCAGGAGGAATACCTGAGCGCTGCCTGGTGTGACCCAAAAACCAAAAATAAAATAAAATAAAATAAAATGTGTCTCAAAAGAAGGTGGCTTCAGTAAACCACAGTGAGAAGACATAACTGATAGATCATTTGTAAGTTAAATGTCTAGGGGTTGTATAAAGGATAGAAAAATTCAAAGTGTGAAGATAGAAATTCAAAATTATGAAGCAATGTCATGTTTTCTAAGTAATTTTAATATTTCTGAGAAACTAATATTTTGAAAAATAATTGAGAATTAATTTTCATATGTGACTTGAAATAAGTCATTTTGTTTATAGTCTTATTTCTGAGTCAACAGCATGTTCTTAAATAATATTTTGATTCTAAGTCTTGCTAATGATATTTGAGTTTTCCCAATGCATCCTGTATAAGACATTTTATAGTTTAATATTGCTATGGGTGTTTATTCCTTTTTTTTTTTGAGGGGGGGTTTTAGTTTTTCCGGCAGTGCTTAGGAGTTACTCCAGGCTCAGCATTCAGAAGTCACTCCTGGCAGGCTTGGGGGATCATATGGGATGCCGGGATTCAAACTGGGGTCTGTCCTGTGTTGGCTGCATGCAAGGCAAATGCTTTACCACTGTGCTATCGCTCCAGCCTCATAAGTGTTTATTCTTTACATTTGAAAAATCAGTTGTTAGTTTATTTGGTTTCGGGGCTGGAGAGAGAGCACAGCGGTAGGACGTTTACCTTGCATGCAGCCAATTCAGGACAGGCTGTGGTTTGAATCCTGGCATCACATATAGCCCCATGAACCAGCCAGGAGCGATTTCTTAGTGCAGAGCCAGGTGTAACCCGAGTGCCGCCAGGGATGACCAAAAGAAAATCATTGGATTTCATTGAAATTATAGTTCTTTGGATGAGAATTAATATCTTGTATTAAGTCTTCCCAGTGCATATACATAGTTTATATCCATGTGTGCACTTAAATTCATTCCGAGACATTTCGTACATTATTAACATGTTGGTCTATGCTCAGCTCTTACTCCTAATGGGGCTTTCAGAGACTATATATGGATCAGGAAATTTAGTTCAAGTACACTATGTCAGTGTAATAGAAATAGCATTATAGGACCATTCAGATAATATTGCAAGATGCTTATCTTGCATGTGACCAACCCAGTTCAGTCTGTGGCATTAAAAATGGTTTGCTGGGGGCCCGGAGAGATAGCATAGCGGCGTTTGCCTTGCAAACAGCCGATCCAGGACCAAAAGTGGTTGGTTCGAATCCCGGTGTCCCATATGGTCCCCCGTGCCTGCCAGTAGCTATTTCTGAGCAGACAGCCAGGAGTAACCCCTGAGCAATGCTGGGTGTGGCCCAAAAACAAACAAAAAAAAAATGGCTTTCTGGGTATGCTCTCTTCAAAAAAAATTACTATTTTTATCTTGTTTCCTACAAAGGCTTTTAAGATTTGAATATTTACCATGAACTTCTAGAAGTGTTCAGCTACTTTTGTAAATACTAAATTTTATATGAAAAAAATTTCCCTTCTACTGATCGGAAATGAGTTTTAAATGGGAACAGATACTTTCTCTACGTACTTGATATTTTTCTCCTTTATCTTATTATCTCTGTTCTAAAATCTACAGTGATACTTTTTATTGTTGTTCTTCTGTGGTACTGGGAATTAGAATCAGCCCATACAGATTTAAAAACTCTTTATTGTCGAGCTACAGCCCAAGAACTAACGAAACATTTCCTGATCAGAAATTCGGTCTCTTTAAATAATGTCAAAATATTGCAGTTTCAAAGTTGTAACTTATGGCTTACTGTTTCTTCTTGTACACTTGATTTTCTATTTTATCTATTCTTTGTTGTCTGCTAAGTTCTCTCTTTGGGTTGTTGCATTTCGTTCATTATAAACACAGCAACTGTGACCATTTATATACTGTGATCCTACTAAACTTTCTGGACTTTTTTTGTGTAGAATATTCAACATATGAATGACTCTACAAAGTCTTTATACAAGATTCAAATCATTTAATTTGTCTAAAACATTATACTATCAGTCCTTAGGAAAAACATTATGCAAAAATAGTTTTCAAACTTGGGATTTTTCTTTGTGGCTGGTCTGATAAATTTTAGATGAGAAAAGTTCCTAATAGTTTCATACTTTCCTCTGATATCCCACAAATGAGTGAGATTATTCTATGTCTATTCCTCTCCCTCTGATTCATTTCACTTCATATCTATATCCATATGTAGGTAAGCAAATTTCATGACTTCATTTTTCCTAACAGCTACATAGTAATCTATTTCATAGATGTAATTTCCCACTTTCTTATACACATTTTAGAGAAGAAGAAGGAGCAGAGCATTTACACAAACGAAGTACAAAACTGCCTTTTATGTTTACCACTGGCGAAGCAGTATTGTATGAGTTAGCCAACCCTTTGCATGCCCTGATGCAACCATTGCAGAAACAGACCCAAAATGGTGCGAGTCAAGATTCTGCTGCCAAATCAGCTCTCAGCTTGGATTCTCTTCATCCCAGCTCTGTCCTGGCGGCCCTCATTCAACAAGATGAGTCTATATATCACTATCCTACTTCGAGTTCCATGCCTTTTGAAAGAAATTTTGACAGGGCTCTGAGTGATTTGCAGTACAGCGCCATACCACCGGAAAATGATCTCCCCACACTTGAGCCATTGGGTCAGACTCAGGAAGTGAGCCCTGATAATAAAAACAGTGACTTATACAACATTATGAAATACCTGGGTGTTGACTTTGAAGATATCAAACACATGCAGCAAAATGAAGAATTTTTCAGAAGCGACCTTTCGAGCGAAGGGGACTTGCATGACATTAACGTCGATGAGATCCTGACCTACGTTCAGGACTCTCTGAATAAGACTGCCTTTTTGGGTTCAGGTTACCAGCAACCCCTGGTTCCCAATGCAGCCTCCTGCATGGTGCAGGAGAGCCTGCGGTTAGAGCCGCCACCACCAACACCCCTTCAGAAGCATCAGGCCACGGAGCAGCAGCAGCAGCTATGTCAGAAAATGAAGCATATGCAGGTGAATGGCCTGTTCACAAGCTGGAACTCGGCGCAATCTGTGCCCCTGAGCTGTTCACAGCAAGATCTCCAGCCCTATGTCTTTTCAAAATTACCTGGGGCCAGTCAGGGGTTTCCCTACAAAGCTGAGATGGCCACCATGCCTTATACACAGAACTTTATTCCCTGCAATCAGTCGATGCTACCAGAACATTCCAAGAATCTCCAACATTTAGACTTTCCCACAGGGAATTTTGAACCTTCCCTCTACCCTCCAGCTACTCCTTTAGAAGATTTTGTCACATGTTTACAAGTTAATGAAAGTACAAAGCAAGAAGTCGTTCGGCAGCCAGCCATGGTAACACCTCAGACCTGCTATGCTGGAGCAGTATCAATGTACCAGTGCCAGCCGGAGATTCAACACAACTCCATGTCTCACCTGCAGTATCATCCTACCATGCCAAGCTCACAGGCATTTGCCAGCAAGGTAAGAGCATAATCCAACAGAATAAATCCCTTCCAAAGATTCTCTGATATTAGCAATGGGCTTGAATTACACCATGTTGTCCGTGACTGATTTGAATCTCTTATCTGCCGCATTCTTGTGAACATTTTAAATTGTCTAATTTGTACATCAGGATATTTTAGATAAATAGTTTCAAAATTGACAAGAAAACAAAGGGTTAAAAAAAGTTTGTCCTTTGAAGAATTGACTTCAGGAATCAGTGATGGTGAAATGGATGGTTTGCATGTGTCCGGCTGGGTCTGATTTCAGATACTATATGGTTCTCGACCCCCAAATGAAATGACTTCAAATAGATATGAATTAAAAAGGTCCAAAGCTGAGTTTTAAAAATTCCTTTTTTTGAACCCATTGCCCTATATCAGTATTTACTTTCCATCATGGAGGGAGTGCTGGAAATGGTCATGGAGAGCATTAGATCAGACTTAGGAAGTGCACCCACCTGTCTGAGCACTTTAGATAGATTCCCAGAGAGTTAACAAAGGGCCAGTAGGACAAGTAAGTTGGAGTACCATTGTACCTAGGAGCCTCAATTTTCTCTGGTATTCTTTTTTATAGATAGAGGTCATAGATAGATAGATAGATAGATAGATAGATAGATAGATAGATAGATAGATAGATAGATAGATAGATGATGGATAGATAGATAGATAGATAGATAGATAGATAGATAGATAGATAGATAGATAGATAGATAGATAGATAGATAGCATAAAGCAGGTTTGGTAATGTTCAGCTAGACTTGAATCATCTGCCTACCCCCTTTCAGGCAATATTTTAATATGTGTTTGTGTGTATACATACATGTATATTATATATTCTCAAAGGTATCTGGATATATATAAGGTATATTTGTATACCTTAGCAGGATCTGCATATATATGTATGTTTATCTCACAGTACCTTAGCAGACATCAATACCACTTGATCTTTTGTGGCTAGGACCACATGCATTGCCAGACTTTGAGGTATGCTATAAGTAAGCCACACGCCCTCTCTCCTTTGTAGTGCTATTCTTTTGTGGCTTTGGAATCAGGATAACTTTGACCTCATAAAATGTGTCTAGGAAATCCTGCCCCTCTTTTTGGTAAAATTTACTAGTGAAACTATTAGTGCAAACTATGAATTTACATTTCCATTCATAAGACTTTGTTCTGTTTTCTCATGACCAAGTTGTTGCAGATAATCATCATAGTTGATGACAATTTTTTTAAATTACATGTTCTAGCTTACATATGTATTCATATATATCTGATTATGTAAATAAATATGAGTATTATTAATTAAATCATATTCTAGCTTATATGTGTATTTATACCTATATATATATATCTACATATACTAACTATATATAATTATATATCAATAAACATAAATATATAAATAAAATATACATATATCCATAAGAGCCTACTCTTGATTTCAGTAATCTTTTATATTGTCTTTTTCTGATGTTGGTGTTTAAAAATATATACTTCCATACTTCCACACTCTGAAACTTGGGAAAACATTTGCAATAGTTTACTTATTTTCATAATATTGCTTTAAACTTTTGGAGCGTAGTGAAAAGTCATGTTAATGAGATGTTTGGTACACTTGTTAATTTACAGTTTTTACCTTCCTAAGCCAGTTTATACTGCATTAGTAAGAGTTCTCTACACCTGTTTAAGTGTCTCACAGAGAGGTTCCAAACCAAGTTACTCACTGTCCTCCCTGGAAAGAAGTATCACATAAAATTGACAAGAATAAAATGTAGGGGTCAGGAAGGTGGCGCTAGAGGTAAGGTGTCTGCCTTGTAAGCGCTAGCATAGGATGGACCATGGTTCGATCCCTCGGCGTCCCATATGGTCCCCCCAAGCCAGGGGCGATTTCTGAGCGCATAGCCAGGAGTAACCCCTGAGCATCAAATGGGTGTGGCCCAAAAACCAAAAAAAAATAAAATGTAAACACCACTTAAGAACTATACTAACTAGGGGCCGGAGAGATAGCATGGGGGTAAAGCGTTTGCCTTTCATGCAGGAGGTCGTCGGTTCGAATCCTGGAGTCCCATATGGTCCCCTGTGCCTGCCAGGAGCAATTTCTGAGCCTGGAGCCAGGAATAACCCCTGAGCACTGCCGGGTGTGACCCAAAAACCACAAAAAAAAAAAAAAAAAAAAAAAAAAAAAAGAACTATACTAACTAACTTGTAGTCAGTAGTCGTTATAATGTTCTCACTAAAACACGTTGGTTAAGAAATATAATGCCTGTTATGTAGTCATTGAAAAAAACTAGTAACATGTCAGAAGTAAGCTGAAGTCTGACACAAATGGCCCTATTGAATTGTCTGTGTCACTTATCTGTAGTAGCTAGTAGAGAATACACAATATTTTAAAGTTTAAAATGAGAAAGGGTTTTAGGCTTAAATACATTCGGGAAGATGGTTGTTGAAAATGTTTTATTTGCTGAAGATGTCATAAAGTCGCATTGCTTTTTGTTTTCAGTTTCCGAATGGAGATGCTTTAAATGAGACTTACGCGGCTGAATTAAGTCCCATGAGCGATCCTCGGTCTACTGCACAACTTCAGTCCCTTCATCACCCCACAGAAGCTAGACCTTTTCCTGATTTGACAGCCAGTGGATTTCTCTAATTCTAAAGTCCCATGTTCACCTGAACTTTTTCAAGATAAATCAACATACCCATTTTTTGACATAGACATCAGTGTATGTTGCTCACAGTGTTATTCCAAGCCCAAGTCTACAAAATATCATCCTGTACACAATCATCATTAAAACAGGAAGTATGCTGCCACAGGGAAGTAAGATGTTATCTTTTTCTATTTTGTTCTTTCAGTGCAGATCATAAAGTGGTTTGGTGCTTCTTTGAAGTCAGTCTCACTGCTTTCTTTATTCTTTTTTTTTTTGTGGTTTTTGGTTTTTGGGTCACACCCGGCGGTGCTCAGGGGTTACTCCTGGCTGTCTGCTCAGAAATAGCTCCTGGCAGGCCCGGGGGACCATATGGGATACCGGGATTCGAACCAACCACCTTAGGTCCTGGATCGGCTGCTTGCAAGGCAAACACCGCTGGGCCCTTTCTTTATTCTTAATATATAAGTGCCTCCCTTTTACACTGTAAGATGTATATTTTACATAAAATATTCTTTTGCTCTTAAAAATTATAATAGTCCATGCAACAACATTATTCATTTCCCATTAATTTTTTATTAATCTAACCATGTAACTGTACTGTAACCTAAAGGACAAAAACTGATTATAAATTATTTATTACATAATATAATTGCTTCTATCCTAAATTTTTATGTGCCTTATAAGGAAAAAGACCTGAAATTAAAATGTTTTTGAAATTAGTTCTTCATTATAATAGGATAATAGCACTAAAATTCCAAGAGAAAAGGATCTACCACTAAAGTTATATGTTACAATGTGAAAAATGTGCTATAAATAGTGCAACATATTAATTAACATGTAGTTAACATGTTAACATGCTTTTGTTTCTAGCTCTTAAGTACTTGTCGTGTGTAAAATCATTGAAATGTTTTAGAATTCTTTAAGCATTTTATATTGATTTTACAAACTTCCCTTAAGTACAGTGGAAGCTATTTGTTTTTCTCATATATGAGAAGTGTTAAGACTGAACAAACAAATGTCTGGTGCAAAGTATTATGAGTGAAATAAATGGTGCATTGTAGACAAGTAAATTATTTGTAAAATATTTTATCTTAAAGATGCCAAACAAGAAATTCACACTTTGCTATTAAAGAAAAAAAGAAGAAGACATGGATCTAGTTCTGTAATGAAGTTGGTCTTGATCAGAGGCTCCAGTGGGAGCATGCTTGCTTGATAAGCCATGACTGTGGCCAATTGTCAGTTTAAAAAATGGCCCCTATTAACTACTTTTCTCTAAAGATTTGAAAGTACTACTGCTTGCCATCCTTTCAGTTTATATTTTGAATCTATACAATCATGTGGGTCTTAAAAAAAAAAAACAAATTAGTCTAAAAGTGTGTTAATTTGTTTCAATGAGGTAGAAGTAAAGAATTAGATGAATGGTCTGATGATGCTTTAAAAAACATTAAGGCCTTTCATTGAAAATATTTATATAACCAATTTGTTACTGCTTTCTCTGGGCTTTTGTAATGTGATTATGACGACAATCAGTTCGAAACTTATAAAATTAGAAGTTTCAAAGCAATATTGTATATTTCATCTATATAAAATGTTTCTACTACCATACTCAACCACTATATAAAATTTTTCTGATAATAAAACCATATTCAACCAAATCAATCTTTGTCATATTGCTAAATAAACAAAACTTTCTACACACTGAATTTTTAAATAGCTGCAGTTCTAAAGGTTTGAATGTGCTTAGAATTATTCAGTGTTTTAATGTAATAAAGTCTTCACTCAGTGTTTTATATTACTAAACTTTACCTAAATGTCATGGATTTTGTTTAAAGTATATACTTATCAAAATTTGTATACTGTACTTCATGGTAATAAAACAATCAGCAAATATGACTATTAAGTTCTAATGTAAATTCTTTTTGGTTCATCTGAAGAAAATGAGTATGGTATTTTAGTATGGTATTTAGGTGGTTTATACTACTTAAGAAATGCTTTAGCCAACAATTCACAGTCTCCTTAGAAATATATGCCCCTATATCTGAAGATACACATTTCCAATAATTTGACATGTTCACATACTTCTGGGAAGGACTATTCTTTTAAGCCATGTTAATGATGTATTAGAACACACAATTAAACAGCATTTTAATGGATAATATTTTAAGAACGTTTAACAGAAACTTTGAAAGCAGTCAGATCATGCTTATGTGATATGATTTTTTTTTCTTTTTGGTTTTAGGGCAACACTAGGCAGCACTAGGTTCTGACTCAGAAATGGTTCCTTGCAGGCTTGGGGGACTATATGGGATGCCAGGGATTGCACCTGGGTTGGCTGTGTTCAAGGCAAACACCCTACCCACTGTGTTATCACTCTGGCCCCTAGAAGATTTTTTTTAAAGTAAAACTATGTTTTCTTATCTGACACATTAAATTCATATATCATAAGCCGGTAATTTGGGAGGAAAGGGCTACACTGTACTCTCTGGTCCCTGCAATTACTTTAAAAGAGAAGTTTCTGTGAAAACAGATTACTTCTATTATTTTAGCATTCCTTTACGTGGAGAAAAATATTCTATTGTAAACATTGGGAGTTAGCATTTGATTTATTGCTGTGCACTTAATATAGACTAAAACACTGTATCTAAGAATTACATATACTTTACTCTTTGTTAAGTGGCGATTATGAATGACTGGTGTCTACATTTTACGTCGCTTCCATAATCACCAAGGGTGATAACAACTCACAGAACTAGATGATTACTCTTGTATTTCACAACTTTCAAGTTCGCTGAATGACCAATGACCTTGTTGTCATAGGTTGATTGTGTGACTACTGCCTTATTGAAGTGTCTCAAATTCTTTGATCTCATCTCACAAGTGTGATGTGAAACAAAAAGATATTTGTAGAGCACAATTTGAAAGCAGTACAACAGAACTAAAGTGACCCAGTTCGAGTCCTGGTTTAACACTTAGGAGATAGGAATTGCTGGGAAGAAATATTTAAACTCTAAAGCTGTTTCCTTTCCTGTAACCTAAGGAAAACTGTAATACCTGTCTCACTGCAGGGTTCAGTAAATAAGCCTGTAAAATCACTTTGCTCCTCCTCAGAATGGGAACTTTTGAGCAATAAAAAATATAGCATTAGATTAAAACACATACAATACATGAATACTTTTTTTTTTTAGTTTTCTAAATAAAAAGAATTCTAAACAGTAACTTGTTTATAGTAAGTCTACCCATGATTATGGGCTGAATTCAGCACCTTGTTTGTAAACAGTACAGAAATAGGGATATTAAAGTTTATACTGTAGAAATCCTGCAAGCTGTACTTTAGCCAAATGACAACGGTTAGTGCCATGAATGCTAAGTATATCCTTTTTTTTGTATTTTGGTTTTTCGGGCCACACCCGTTTGATGCTCAGAGGTTACTCCTGGCTAAGTGCTCAGAAATTGACCCTGGCTTGGGGGACCATATGGGACTCTAGGGATCAAACCGCTGTCCTTCCTTGTCTAGAGCTTGCAAGGCAGACACCTTACCTCTAGCGCCACCTCGCCAGCCCCGTTAGTATATCCTTTTAAATATTATGTTATGACAACCATTCTTCAGACCTAATATTATCAAAGACAACTAACCCTAATGTAATAATGAAAAAAGTCAAACAAATCCAAAGACAGTGCACATTTTTTAACAAATTCTGAGAAGAGTTAAGGTCATGAAAAACACATAGAAAATAAAACATCAACACATAGCAGAGATGAAGGAGGCATGACAACTAGATCCAGATGGCCCATTTGCTTCAGTGCTAGAAATAAAAGAACCTTAGTGACAAACCTAAGTAGAGTTTAGTTAATTATGTAAATGTATCATGATCCTGTATGATTTTAATGTGAGAAGTCTGGATGAAGAAAGAACCTAAAGGAAAACCGTGTCTTTATGACTTTAAAATTATTCCAAAAGTTTTAAGACCATTTTTATTAAAAATAAATAGCTTGAGATGGAGAGGTAATACAATGGTTAAAGTTCTCTTTATATCTATATCTATATAGAGAAACACATAAAGATATATAGCTTGTTAATTTTCAGATAGCATACTCAGTAGTCAGTACTCAGTAAGAATCTTTACCATCTCTGTCAGTTAAACAAATAATAGCCCTCTCATCCTATTAACAAATTATGTGATTTTTTTCGAATATTAAGACACCATGATTTACTATAATGTTAATGATAGTTTCATGTACAGTGTTTCAATGCAGTTTAATTTATAGGCCAACTCGGATTCTGTTGTTTGTTATTCGCTTACTGCATTTCTTTATGAGAAACATATGAGAGACCTATTCTGTGTCTGCCCCTTTCTGTATGACTGACCTCACAGGATTTTCTTTGTTTTCCATCTCCAGTTCATTGTTTCTTTGACCTTCTGACATCTTTTTCAGGTCCTGACACATCCACTAGACTAGACTAAGCTATCTTGCCACTCCAGCAAAATACAGTCACGCCTTATACTTTGAGCTTTGGAACTGACCTCCATCATCTTGAAAATTTCCCCTTTGAAAAAGCACTCTCTCCTTTCTACTTACCCAGTGCTTGATGGAATTAGCTCTTTACCCTCATTATGTTCTCTAGAGCATACATTTTAAATTTTTGAGTCCATTCCTCTATCAGAATTTCAGGAATGTGGTTATATTATAGAACTGTTTACTTCCTTATTGTTTGTTGACACTCCAGTACATAGCTCTGACGAGAAATCTGACTTGCTATAAAAAAAAGTATTAAATAGGACATAGTATTTAAAAGGACCTTATCATATACTTTCATTTTTTTGTTTGTTTGTTTTTATGTGGGCCCAGACCCAGCGGCACTCAGATTACATCTGGCTCTTTGATCAGAAATCACTCATGTTAGGGCCAGAGCAAAGAGGGTAGAGGACATTTACCTTGCCCCAGGTTTGATCCCTGACATCCCATAAGGCTCCCCCAAGCCTGCTAAGAGTAGGCTTTCTGAGTTTGGAGCCAGGAGTAATCACTGAGTGCTGCCGGGTACCATATGGTATAACATGATCGAACACGGATCTCTTGCATGCAAAGCAAATACCTTCATTGTTGTGCTACTGTTCCAACCCTCACTATATTTATATTATGAAGTAAATATTGATTCTGTAATCTTTTTTGTAAAGGAACCCCTAACTCTCTAGTCATATTGAATATCAAAAAATATTAAAATATTTCGTTATCTTCAGTTATTGATTGTGCTAGCTAATGCCTAGTCTGACCATATGACTATCAATGAAAAAATTTGTGTGATACTTCCTAGAAAACTTCTGAAAGAGATCTAATATAAAGGAGGGCTTTATAATTTGTCTTTATGCCTTTCCCTTTTTACTTCTACATTTCCTTTTTACATGTGGATGTGATGGGTAGAAACCCAGCAGCTATTTGGTACCTTGAAAACTAGCTGTAATGTCAAGATGATGAAGCAAAAATAGAATGACTCACATCTCGTGACTTAGAAATATCGATCAAACCTTTATCTACCTACTCTGTCTTTCTTGTATAAGACAGACTTCTGTCTCTGTTACCCCAGCCATTCTGCTAATCTCTGATCAGCTCCACCCCTTTTGTTACCTCATATCACTCTGCAATGATATCTTCATCTCCAACTTGGCTGAAAAGAATCTCATATAATCTTGCACTTACCACTTTCTTCAGTTTTACGATTCTTTTTTTTTTTAATCTCTCTCTTTCTTTTTGGCTTTTGGACCATGCCCGGTGGCTCTAAGGGGTTACTTCTGGTTCTGCACTTAGAAATTACTCCTGGTAGTAAGGGACCATATGGGATGTTAGGGATTGATCCCAGGTCGGCCACATGCAAGGCAAATGCCCTAACCACTGTGCTATCACTCAGGCCCTAGTACTAATCAGGCCTGACCCTGCTTAGCTTCCAAAATCAGACAAGATCAGGTATGTTCAGGGTGGTATGGCAGTAGTAGACAAGTTTTACATTTCTTTCAAGTAACTAGCTTCTCAAACTTTCTTAAATCTCTCTTTTTTAAAAAAAACTTTACTTAAACACGTGAATTTGTTTTTTCAGCATACATGTATAGTCTATTTCTTTTTAGAAAAATAAATACTTTGTTCTTTTTATTTTGAATTGCTATAGAAGAGCTGATTCAGACTTTAACTTCTTACTGAATTCTTGTTTCTTAAGCATTCCTGTCTGTTAGCAGTGTACTCTCTTAATTATCTGTAATCTTTTCTTAACTTTGCTTCTATAACACAATAGATTTCTAATCCACTCTCCATCTAGAATTTAACCATACAGATAAACTTTTCCTAAATAGGGTTCTGTTTTGGTCCTTTTTACTTCCTTTTGTGAACCTTTTTTTTTTAAACAATGGTACCTAATCACATCACTATGTATTACTTGACATATTAATGAGACCTTTGCTCCAGGTTCCTGGGACAGGATATTTTTTATAAATTTTTTAATAATATTTTTTATTTAAACACCTTGGTTACAAACATGATTGTGGTTGTGTTTCAGTCATATAAGAGGACACCCCCCATCCCCAGTGCAACATTCCCACCACCAATGTTGCAAATATCCCTCCTCCCTACCCCTCCCCACCTGTACTCTAGACAGGCTTTCCATTTCCCTCATACATTCTCATTGTCAGGATAGTTCACAATGTAGTTATTTTTCTAACTAAACACATCACTCTTTGTGGTGAGGTTCATGAAGTGGGCTGTAACTTCCAGCCCTCCTCTCTTTTGTCTCTGAAAATTATTGCAAGAATGTCTTTCATTTTTCTTAAAACCCATAGATGAGTGAGATCATTCTGCATCTTTCTCTGACTTATTTCACTCAGCATGATTGATTCCATGTACATCAATGTATAGGAAAATTTCATGACTTCACCTCTCCTGACAGCTGCATAATATTCCATTGTGTATATGTACCACAGTTTCTTTAGCCATTCATCTGATGAAGGGCATCTTGGTTGTTTCCAGATTCTTGCTATGGTAAATAGTGCTGCAATGAATATAGGTGTAAGGAAGGGATTTTTGTATTGTATTTTTGTGTTCCTAGGTTATATTCCTAGGAGTGGTAGCTCATTAAGTTTTCTTCAAAAGTCCCTCCAAAGTCTGATTACTTGAATATATTGAGGTTCTCCATCTCTAGGGATCTGGCAGTCCAAACCCAAATCATCACAGTTAATTTTCACCCTTACCAAGTACTAAATACATTATCATCCAAAACACTTTATATTGAGGATACAATTAAAAGTTAACATCATCTGAGAAAAATCTATAGGTGTGAGGAGAGAAACTTGAAGAAACCACCTACACAATTGTAGGACTCAAGAGTTAGAACTGAAATCAAAATCTCTTCATAATTAGATAACATGAATCCTGAAGTGTTAATGATTTCTACTGCTAGGGTTGGAGAAATAATACAGGCAGTAAAGCACTTATCAAGTTCTGTCACCATCACATGATATAGTGCTCCAGATACGAGACTTCCTGAATCTGGGTATAGTAATAAGCCCTAAATACCACCAAATATGACCTCAGAACAAAACAAATTATTTCCACATTTTTTGTGTTAGGAACCTATACTTGGAGGTGCAAGGGATTAAACTGTGGTCAATCACATGGAAGATGTCATTTCATCTCTGCAGCTTCCACTATTAAAACAGTACATTTCTCTGTCCTCTTACGGAATCAAATTCACATATAGTAACCCACACTGTCTATTTCTGAATACCGATTAACTTGATTGCAATTAATCTACCAACTTATTTACTTGTCAAGAACTCTGAAATGTCGTTTTCTTCTGTCTTAAAGCTAACAAATGTGCCAGGTACTCTTCTACTAGGATAAGTAGAGTGGGCAGAGCCAGTCTATTTTACTGTGTCACCACAACCTAAGTGCTAAAGAAGGGAGAAAATGCAATTTCTCAATGTCCTGACAGAGCTGCCTCATATATTTGAAAGATGTAAACTGTGAATGCTACCAACATGGCCTTTTATACTGTGGGACAATAAAGAGCAGTAGACTAGAAGCATAATCCTTTCTCATAGAATCTAACATTAACAGGAAACACAATATCTGTTGTGGCCACTACCTCTCTGTTAATTGTTCTAAAAGGGACCCAATTTTATAAATATTTTTAAGGTCCATTATTTTGTCAGTGAACTCTATGGAAATTCTAGGAAATGGAGAATGAAGTCAAAGTTTATATTTGGAGGAAATAATGGCTCTTCTTAAAAACAAAAATAAGTTGTACTTATTTTTACTTTGTATCGCCAGGAAGCACTGAGTTAAATGTAGAAACTACCCCCTGCCTCAGCTCAAGCAAAGTGATTTGTGTCTTTGTCAAATGACTATCCTTCGTTGTGTATGCGTATCACTTTTTGGGGGAACTTTTTCAATTATACTGCTGTAAAATTAAATTATAAAAATATCCACATATTGGGTGAAGCCACCCCAGGCACCGTGTTTCTAACCCTTCCAGAGGATCTGAAGATACACGTTAAGGGCGGAGAAATAATTCACATGCAGTCAAAGTTTCATTATAGCTTGCTTTTATTCCATGGCCCTGTCCACCATATGCTTTTCCTTACAGGTCTCTCATTGCTAAGCTTTATGATGCCCCTATCTCACTCACTTTTGCTGCTTCTCTATCCTTTTTCTGCTGCTCCTCACACCTCCCCCAGCCAGACTCCTTTTTTCTTTATTTAAAACAGCTTGCCCCATCCCAGGTGTGGACTGAGGAGTATGATCATCCAGGTGGGATTAACATCTCAAAAGAAAGTTAAGGTAAAAGAGCTTTGGGGGAAATGTTACATGCTGCCTCGTATTCTTCTCCATTCAGATATGAACTATTCAGGTAAAGATGTGGTCACGAAAGAGAATGGCATAAAGACACTGCTAATGGAAATAAGTTATCCTTCAGATAAATAGCTTCCCCATAAAACTTGAGAGCTTTTACAGGAAACATAGTGTCTTTGAATGGAATGAATTAAAAGTACTGTCTCAAATAGTGTCACATTGTCTGCCTTTCCAGGAACTAAACAGGCTCTTCATGGTCATTCTCTATGACAGAATTAGAGGATGGTTTCCTCCAGGGAACTGTAAATGAGACAGGATACCAGGAGAGAATCTATAAAATCCCACACAGGAAATACTTGGCTTTAATCAACAAAAGACCCTGGAAATCCTAGGCATGAGCAGGGCAGGTTGCTGGTAGAAAGGTGTGATGACTTTAGGATTGTTCCAACTACCCACCAAAAGCAGGAAGCAAAGGAATTCTGCTCCAATCATGAACTCCCCAGAAAGGAGACCCACCCTCAAAAAGAGAATTTAAACTTATTTGTAATGTTATGAAGTGCTTTGTTTTTGCTTTTTGCTCACCCTATCATTCCCAACAATACTACTAACTATCTTTAAAAATGTATTTTTTTTTTTTACTGAAGTCATAAGGGTACGGGGTAGAAAAAAAATACTCAAGCGACTTGAAATGTGCATCGAAGGGAAACACCCCCTTCTAGTCCTATAAATTGAGTGGCTAACAACAATGAGGCAGTTATGAAATCCTCTTGTAGGCGGTGTTTTACATGGACTTGAGTCTTTACTACCAATTCTGATAGACTGATGCAAAGCTCGATAACTCAAAAGACATGAGGAATCTGAGGAGAGTGTCCTGCTCAATTGCTATAGACAATGGTGGATCTAAGATAGAAGCTTTTCCCCTCTAAATTAATAATGCTTTCCAAGAGTATGGTATAAATAGCTAACATGAAAGGATTTAGCTGTGTTGATTAATCTGGGTTTTCTATTTGACTCATTACCACCCCTTGAAGAAAATACAATTTACACATGATGAAGGGCCAGAGCAATAGTACAGCAAGTAAGGCATTTGCTTTCATGTTGTTAACCCAGGTTCAATCTCCCAGCATCCTATGTGGTCCCTAAATCAGGCTAGAAATGATTCCTGGGTGCAGATCCATAACTAAATACTGAGTGCTGCAGGAGGCTACAGAAATAAAACAAATAGCTTATACATAATATTGTATTTTAAAATAGTAAACAAAATGATCAAGATTTTTGTACTAGAGCATGAAATCTTTAGGGAAACCTTTGTTCTAAGACCCAGGAAGGGCAAAAGAATCTTTGCAACTATCATTAAGAAGAAGATCCTCTGTTATTTTAATGGAATCAATGTCATTACTAGATCTTTCTAAGAGGAAGGGAGATGGTCTGAGGAAAGAGGTGTGATCATTGAAGCAGAGGTGAGGCAGAGGGAGAATGGGATTTGAAGATGTTCTGCTGACCTTGAAAATAGAAGTGGACTGGCCAAAGAAATTTGCCTCTAAAAGCAGGAAAAATTAAAACAACTTCTCTTCTAGTAATTTCAAGGGAATATAGCCATGCCAACACCTTGATTTTAGGACTTTGATCTCTCTAACTATACATTTTTAATTGTTTAAACTACTCTGTTGGGTAATTTGTACAGCAACAATAAAAAGTAAGTAGAATATTTATGGATTTTCACATGGAAGTTCCAAGGGAGAATTTGGGGATGATTGTATTTATTCTTCCATCATAAGCATTTCTGGAGCAGAAGAGTTAATGTCACATCTGTCCTGCCCATTCTTCAGGAAAGGATAAGAGTGATGGGAAAAGATAGTAAAGTGGACAGAGCATTTCCCTTGCATGTGGCAGAGCCAGGTTTAATCCCTGGCACTACATATGGTTCCCAGAACATGTGAGGTTTGGCCCAAAAAGAAAATTAAAAAAAAATCTGATAGTAGTGTTCCCCATCTCTCTTCCATACCCTAGATAACATCTGGGCCTACAACACAAACTCTGCTTTATGATGATGAGAGGAATCCCTGGTGGCATCCAGCCTTGGCATTGTAACAGAATAAGGAAGGGCCAAGAGAACTCAGTTTCATTCCAGCCTTGCCTATCTCAGATGTTTAGCTAATGCCAGAAGCCAGGAAATACATTGCTTCCAGCTGCACATGTGTTTCTAGAAAAGGATCTTGATAAATGTTTCTGACCTTTACAAGTAACTCCCCAAATTGGCCTTATTCCTAGAGGAAAAAATATGGCTGCTTCATAGTCAGATATTACACAAAATGTACATTACACATTTTTGTATGAGGGTATTTTTAAGTTATGCATCTAAGGTGTTTGTGCATGAATAAAATAGTTTGGACTGTGCCAAGTGTTATCACCCGAGATGGTCTAAACAATGATTATTAAAAGAGAATAAGTGACTAAAAGAGAGTAAGTAACTTTCAGAAGAAAAAAAATTTTTTTGAGTACAGAGCAGTACACATTTTATTCAGTGTTTATTTGCACACGTTCATATTTATTAGCAGAATTGTTGCTGACTCCTACACTGTAAGGCGAATTTTTTTTTTAGAAAATAATGCAAGATCTTTCAGCACTACCCACCAGTAACTGAATATATTGAAGAATGCACTCAAGTTTCACCTTTTAAGAACTATTTTAGAGTGATCTTCCATAGATTGTAACAAGATTTGAAGTATTGGTTTAACTTGATATGCATCAAGCAATGACAATTTCTCTCCAAGTTCAGATGCATAAAAATTTCATCCTCTCAGATTCTTAATAATAAAGCACTATTATTTTGAACTCTGGAGAAATAGGAAGGAATAATGGAGAAATAACTACTGAAAAAGTGTTCCTATAACTGAATGATTGAGAATAAAAAGAAGATAATTACTGATTATTCCAAAGTGTCACTTATTTTTCTAGTGAATTAAGATGACAAGGTTTAGAGTCTGAGCGGTGGTGCAGCGGTAGGGCATTTGCCTTGCACATGGTTGACCTGGGATGGACCTGGGTTTGATCTCCAGCTTCCCATATGGTCCCACAAGCCAGGAGCTATTTCTGAGTGCACAGTCAGGAGTAACACCTGAGCATCACCGAGTGTGAACCAAAAACCACAAAAAGTTAAAAAAAAATAGATTACAAGTTTTAAGAATGATTTGCATTGTGGTTTGCAGTACTATGACTGATAGAGTTTCCTACATAACAAGTTATCACCTTCAGCATTACTTTCTCTTCCTGGCCATCATCAAACTTTCAAGAGTTTTCTATTTTTAATTTGTGTCTTATTGCATCAAAAGTTTCCCACTGAACAGCAGTATACAGCAGTATACAGATACTCCTCGCTTGACGACCTGTCTGTTTAGCGACCGTTCGCACTTACAACCATCTCTTCACCATTATTTTATTTTATTTTAAATATCCTTTTTCCATCTTGTACACTCTACAGTACAGTACTGTGGTTTTTGGTGCTTTAACTTTATGTTCTGTAATATATTGCAGTACTGTATATAAATGACATGACCTATGCAAATTAAAACAAGTGGAAGATTTCAATTTGATCTTTCTCATTATTTTACTTATTCAGAATACTTTATTGTCAAGTACTATGCATGTACTGTACTACTGTGTACAGTACATGCAGTTCCTCACTTAATGACCAATTTGCTCAATGCCCAAACGGAACTTGGTCATTAAGCGAGGAGTATCTGTTTCTGAAAATGATTTTCTCTTGATAATTTCATCTTTACTAAAAAAAATAATGTGTCTCTGCATAAAGGCAATATATAACAATAATTCTTATGTGTATCTAGATAAAAGTATGTAAGTGAAAATTTGATCTTTAAAAATTATAAGCATACCTGGGCTCAAAGTAATGAGTTATATAGTAGACTCCCTATTTTTCTTACATTAACAAACAAAATTCATTTAAAAATTGGTTATTTAATTGATCTCAAAAATTACTTTAAAAATAGGGGTACTCTATTATGGTATTTACCAAAAATTTTGTATTTAAATCCCATAGAAAAACATCAGATGTTTTTTCTTAGTGTTAAACTAGGAAAGATATTTTTCCTAAAAATGTGACTGACTTTATTTTGAATATAAAGATATATAGATCAAATCTGAGCACAACTAGAGTAAATATTTATGCACTTTTTATTTTATTTATTTATTTATTTATTTTTCGGTTTTTGGGCCACATCTGGTGATGCTCAGGGGTTACTCCTGGCTATACGCTCAAAAATCTCTTCTGACTTGGAGGACCATATGGGACATGGGAGGATTGAATTGTGGTCCATCATAGGTTAGCCATGTGCAAGACAAACACTCTACCACTGTACCACGGCTCTGGCCCCAAGATTTATGCTCTTAAATCCTTCACATTTATGTAATAGTTTCACCTTACTAACTTCCCACTCTATCAGCTTCTTGCTATTAATTTTAATAGTTTCCTGCTCATGCCCTATTGTTTATATGTTCTTTTTGTATGAAAGTTATCTTCCCTTTTTGAACAAAGCCAAGAAAATAAAATAGCAAAAAATAATAAAAATAATTCTAATATTAAATATAATTACTAGAAATTAACATAACATATATCACTGATGCTATAAGAGCATTTAATATTCACAATTGAATTGAAGAGAAATGAACAAATTTATGTTTCCTGTATTTTTCTAGTTTTATTAGTGGACTGAGTCTCCTTTACTTCTTAAATGTCACAGTTAAAAACCCAACTGCGAGAAACTGTAAGTATTGCCTGTGTGTGTTTTTCCACTGTCCTGTCACCTAAACCTCTTCGGAGTGGGCCGAAAAAGGCCCAGAAAAATAGCTCTTCCAGAGGCTCCAGAAGAGCATGGCCACTCCACTTTGCTTCGCGGCCCTGCACTCTTTCTAACCAATGAACCCCACCACAACCTGCAGAAAAAATCACTACAAGCATGAAAATGGGAAAACCTCGCAGGCAAACACCATGCACAGAGAATGAAGACAATAGCGTGGATGACCTAAAAAATTCCAACCATCTGATTAACCTCTCAGATAAGGAGTTTAGAATAGAAATATGGAAGATATTTGTAGAACTCAAAGTAAGCATAGGTCGATCTGAACAGAACACAAAGACAGAAATCAGAAAACTCTGAACTGAAATAACAGATCTGAAAAACATGGTAGCTCATCTGAAAACCTCAGTGAATGGCCTCGTCAGCAGGATAAAAGCAGCTGAGGACAGAATCAGCATGCTGGAAGATGAGATGCAGAAAAACTCAACACAGCAAAAGAAATTGGAAAAAAACTTAAGACAAACGATCAGGCAGTGGAAAAAGTACTCAAGGAATGTGAACAGATGAAAATAGAAGTCTTTGGGGCTGGAGAGATAGCATGGAGGTAAAGTGTTTGCCTTTCATTCAGGTCAACGGTTCAAATCCCAGCGTCCCATATGGTCTCTGAGCCTGCAAGGAGCGATTTCTGAGCATTTAGCCAGAAGTAACCCCTGAGCGATGCCAGGTGTGACCCAAAAACAAACAAACAAAAAAAAATAGAAGTCTTCAATAAACTCAACAGAAACAACATAAGAATCATTGGAGTCCCAGAGGCCCAGGTAGGAGATATCCAGGAAGAATCAACTGTCAAAGACATCATCAAAGAGATACTCCCAGAGTTAAAGACTACATGCAATCAAATCCTGCATGCCTGAAGAGTACCAGCTAAAAGAGACCCAAAGAAAAACACCCCATGACACATCCTCTTTACAATGACAAATCCCACAGATAAGGATAGAATACTGAAAGCAGGAAGATCAAAAAAAGGAAATTACATTCAAAGGAGCATCCTTAAGACTTACAGCAGACATGTCATAAGAAACTCTCAAGGCCAGAAGACAGTGGTGGGATATTGTGACAAGACTAAATGAAATGGGTGCCTCACCGAGAATACTGCACCCAGCCTGACTCACGTTCAGGTTTGAAGGAAAGATACATAGTTTCATGGATTAAACAACAGCTCAGAAACTTCACAGATAAAAAAACTAGCCTTAAAGGAAAAACTGACAAGTCTATTTTAAGACAAGAGAGACCAACAAACACAGCAAACTTATCTCTAAAGAAGACATTAAATCTTATGACAATCATCTCCCTCAATGTCAATGGACTAAATTCACTAAATAAAAGACACAGAGTGGCAAAATAAGTAAAAAAGATGAATCCAATCTTCTGCTGCCTAAAAGAAACACACTTGAATAGTCAGAACAAACATAGACTCAAAATCAAAGATAGGAAGAAAATCATCCAAGCAAACAACACCCTTAAGCTGGGGTGGCTATATTAATATCTGATGACACCAACTTTATACTCAGAAAAGTTGTAAGGGGCAAAGATGGACACTATGTACTAATCAAGGGATATGTGCAACATGAAGAAATTAGACTGTTAAACATATATGCATCCAATGAGAGATGAGCAAATTATCTAATACAATTACTGACAACTCTCAAATAAGACATCAATAATAAAACAATAATTCTGGGAGACCTCAACATTGCCCTGTCAACACTTGATAGGTCAACCAGACTGAAACCCAACAAAAACATAATAGCCCTGAAAAGAGTAATGAAAAAAGAGGACTAGTATATATATAGGACACTCCACCCCAAAAAACCTGGATACACACTCTTCTCCAATGTACATGGGTCATTCTCCAGGATAGACTATATGCTGACACATAAAACATACCTTCATAAAATCAAGAGGATATAAATCTTGCTGGCTACCTTTGCTGACCACAAGGCTCTGAAATTAGATGTGAAATACAAAGACACACAGAAGAAAAACTTTAACAATTGGAAATTAAACAGCCTGCCACTGAACAACCAGTGGGTCCAAGATGAAATCAAAGAGGAAATCAAAACGATCCTGGAAACAAATGATAATGAAGACACAAACTGCCAGAATCTATGGGACACAGCAAAAGCAGTCCTGAGAGGAAAATTTATAGCTTTGCAAGCACACATCAGGGAGGAAGAAGGGGCATACCTGAATAACTTAATGACGCAGCTCATAGAATTAGAAAGCGCTCAACGAAAGGACCCAAAAATAGGGAGACAGAGGAAATAACTAAGCTGAGAGCAGAAACCAATGAACTGGAAACCTTAAAAACAATCCGAAAGATCAACAAAAGCAGAAGTTGGTTCTTTGGAAAAATAAACAAGATTGATAGACCATTGGCAAAACTCACAAAGAGAGAGAGAGAAGCCTGATAACCCATATTAGAAATGAAACGGGGGGAGAAATAGCATGGAGGTAGGCATTTGCCTTTCATGCAGGAGGTCATCGTTTTGAATCCCGGCGTCCCATATGGTCCCCCGTGCCTGCCAGGAGCAATTTCTGAGCCTGGAGCCAGGAATGATCTCTGAGCACTGCCGGTTTGATCCAAAAACCACACACACACACAAAAAAAAAAAAAATGAAAAGGGAGATCACAACAGAAATTGCAGAGATCCAAAGAGTGATCAGAGACTACTTTGAGAAACTTTATGCTACTAATCATGAGAACCTAGAAGAAATGAATAAATTCTTGGACACGTATAACCTTCCACAGTTAAGTAAGGAGGATGTAGCATATCTAAACACCCCCATCACTATTGAGGAAATTGAAACTGTAATCAAACATCTGCCTAAAAAGAAAAGCCCAGGCCCAGATGGATTTACTAATGAATTCTTTCAAACCTTTCAAGAGGAGCTACTACCAATCCTAGCCAGGCTCTTCCATAAAATGGAAAAAGCGGGCACACTCCCAAACAGCTTTTATGAAGCCAACATTGCCTTGATACAAAAAACAAACAGAGATGGTACCAAAAAAGAAAATTACAGACCAATATCCCTGATGAATGCAGATGCAAAGAACTTCAACAAAATCCTGGCAAATAGGATCCAATGCATCATCAAGAAGATCATACACTAAGACCAAATAGGTTTCATCCCAGGAATGCAAGGATGGTTTAACATCCATAAATCTATCAATAGCATACACAGCATCAACAACAAGAAAAAATAAAAATCACATGATCATATCAATAGACGCAGAGAGAGCATTTGATAAGGTCCAACACCCATTCTTAATCAAAACTCTCAGCAAGATGGGAATGAAAGGAACCTTTCTCAATCTACTTGAAGCCATCTACCACAAGCCAATGGCAAATATTATCCTCAATGGAGAAAAACTAAAAGCCTTTCCTCTAAACTCTGGTACAAGACAAGGCTGTCCACTATCACCACTCCTCTTCAACATAGTACTGGAAGTGCTTGCTATAGCGATCAGGCGAGAAAAAGATATCAAGGGAACCAGATAAAAAGGAAGTAGTCAAGCACTCACTGTTTGCAGATGACATGATACTCTACTTAGAAAACCCTAAAGACTTTACCAAAAAGCTTCTAGAAACAATAGACTTATATAGTAAAGTGGCAGGCTACAAAATTAACACAGAGAAATCAATGGGCTTTTTATACACCAATAATGATAAGGAAGAGATGGATGTCAAGAAGGTAAACCCATTCACATTAGTGCCACAGAAACTCAAATATCTTGGAGTCAACTTGACTCTTCCAAGAGTGAAGGAACTATACAAAGAAAACTATAAAGCCCTGCTCCAAGAAATAAGAGAGGACACACGGAAATGGAAACACATACCCTGCTCATGGATTGGCAGGATTAACATCATTAAAATCGCAATACTCCCCAAAGCATTATAGAGATTTAATGCGATCCCTCTAAAGTTATCCATGACATTCTTCAAAGAAGTGGATCAAACACTTATGAAATTCATCTGGAACAATAAATATCCTCAAATACCTAAAACACTCCTAGGGAAAAGGAAAATGGGAGGCATTACTTTCCCCAACTTTAACTGTACTACAAAGCAATAGTTATCAAAACAGCATGGTATTGGAATAAAGACAGACCCTCAGATCAGTAGAATAGGCTTGAGTTCTCAGACAATGTTCCCCAGACATACAATCACCTAATCTTTGACAAAGGAGCAAGAAATCCTAAGTGGAGCAGGGAAAAACCTCTTCAATAAGTGGTGCTGGCAGAACTGGTTAGCCACTTGCAAAAAAGCGAACATAGACCCCCTCAGTTAACATCATGTACAAAGGTAAAATCCAAATGGATTACAGACCTTGATATCAGACCTGATACCATAAGGTATATAGAACAACACGTAGGTAAAACACTCCATGACATTGAGACTAAAGGCATCTTCAAGGAGGAACCTGCACTTCCCAAACAAGTAGAAGCAGAGATCAACAGGTGGGAATACATTCAGCTGAGAAGCTTCTGCACCTCAAAAGTAATAGTGCCCAGGATACAAAAGCCACCCACCATGTGGGAGAAACTATTCACCCAACACCATCAGATAGGGGGCTAATCTCCAAAATATACAGGACACTGACAGAACTTTGTAAGAAAAAAATCTAATCCCATAAAAAAATGGGGAGAAGAAATGAACAGACACTTTGATAAAAAAGAAATACAAATGGCCAAACGGCCCATAAAAAAATGCTCCTCATCACTGATCATCAGGGAGATGCAAATCAAAACAACAATGAGATACCATCTCACACCATTGAAATTGGCACACATCACAAAGAATGAGAACAATTGGTGTTGGAGGAGATGTGGAGAGAAAGGCACTCTTATCCACTGCTGGTGGGAATGCCATCTAGTCCAACTTCTATGGAAAGCGATATGGAGATTCCTCCAAAAACTGGAAATTGAGCTCCCATTCAACCCAGCTATTCCACTCCTAGGGATATACCCTAGGAACACAAGAATACAATACAAAAACCCCTTCATCACACCTATACTTATTTCAGCACTATTCACAATAGCCAGACTCTGGAAACAACCAAGATGCCCTTCAACAGACGAATGGCTAAAGAAACTGTGGTACATATACACAATGGAATATTATGCAGCTGTCATGAAGTCATGAACTTTTCCTATACATGGATGTACATGGAGTCTGTCATGCTGAGTGAAATAAGTCAGAGGGAGAGAGCTAGGTGCAGAATAGTCTCACTTATCTGTGGGTTTTAAGAAAAATAAAAGTCATTTTTGTAACAATCCTTAGAGACAATGAGAGGAGGGCTGGAACTTTCAGCTCACTTCATGAAGCTCACCACAAAAAGTGGTGAGTGCAGTTATAGAAATAACTACACTGAGAACTACCATAATCACGTGAATGAATGAAGGAACTGGAAAGCCTGTCTAAAGTACAGGTGGGGGTGGGGTGGGATGGAGGGAGATTTGGGACTTTGGTGGTGGGAATGTTGCATTGGTGAAGGGGGGTGTTCTTTACATGACTGAAACCTAATCACAATCATATTTGTAATCAAGATGTTTAAATAAAGAAATAAAACATAACTCAGTGCTGGAGAGATAGCATTGAGGTAGGGCGTTTTCATTGCCTGCAGAAGGATGGTGGTTCGAATCCTGGCATTGCATATGGTCTCTCGAGCCTGGCAGGAGTGATTTCTGAGCATAGAGCGAGGAGTATCCTCTTAGAACATGTGGGTGTGACCCAAAAACCAAAAATATTAAGTAAAATAAAATAAAATAAAAATATATAAAAGCCATAACTCTGTAAGTATTGTGACTCACTGATAGAATCATAGACCCTTTCATGATTGAGACTGGCTTTTATCCCCAACATCTTCTGCAAAGCATCCACAGTTATTTAAAGATATGACATAAACTACCAAGATTGTCATGAATGGGGATAATATCCAGGATGGTAACACAGAAGGTACTGGATTCACCTTCTCCCAAGCACACTCACTCCAAATTGGAATCACCTATAAAAAACTCAGAAAGTACTAAGGGAAACTCACACTAGAAAATATATACTCATAAATAAATATGAAAGGAAGACCAAGACACATTATTAAATAATTCATACTCCTGGTAGATAAAATATCATGACTGAGAGAAAATTATCAACTCTCAGCTTCTTCCTGTGAAGCAAGATGTTTTAAATTCATCATTTAAAGCTCCACTTTAAAGACAGATCTCAAAACACTTCTCTTTGAAAATCAATGAGACTGTTGCCCTCGAGGCTATATATAAGAAGTGGTCAAAAGACATGGATATGCAAAATAACTTGCCCTAATTCTATGGGCCCATATCCCAGAGCAAGTAAGCAGCAAAATTACCTATCTAATACTCTTTCCCTAAAATGGACCCATCTAAATCTTGGAAATGCTAGCATGCTAATTTAATATTTATAAAAGCACCACTATGGTCCTAACAAAGATTTTTTCCCAAGGAAGAATAACATAAAATCTCGTTTATAAGGTTAGCCAAAGATTGAAATTTTTAGAAATAAATCTAACAAAGATCTAAAAAGAATTGTTAAACTAAAAGCTATAAGCTATTGATGAAAAAAAAGATATCATAAATTAAGAGTTGTATTCTGTGTTAATCATTTGGATAATAAGTTGTATTCAAAAATGTATACTATCCAAAACATTCTACAGAGTGGAATGTAATCTCTATTAAAATCCAAATGAGGTTTTTAAATTATATTGAAAAAACAAAGGTGTAGAATATTTAGAATTGCAAAATATCCTGAAAAGTCAAAGCAATCTTGAAAAACAAATATTGAGGAATCATGTGTTCTTATTTTAAACTATAAACTATACTATACTATACCATATAGTATATATATAGTATTTATATATAATAAAACTATA
Source organism: Suncus etruscus (assembly GCF_024139225.1). NCBI lineage: Eukaryota > Metazoa > Chordata > Mammalia > Eulipotyphla > Soricidae > Suncus > Suncus etruscus. Next base: position 9,847,036 of record NC_064860.1, read on the forward strand.
CTATAGAGTAATCAATATAGCATGGCATATTGGCATAAAAACTGCCAGATCAATAGAGCAGCATAGTAATTCAGAAATAAAACTAATGCATTTATGTTAAACTAATATTTGTCAGAATCAAATCAAAATACTCAACAAGTAAAATTTGTTTAGTAGAAAACTTGATTGCCATATTCAAACTAATAAAACTGAGTTTCTTATATTATACACATAAATCCATATTTGAATTTTGAGAATTCAAATATTGAAAGGTATGAGAACATATATATCCTAGAAACAAACATAGGAAATCAATCATTATCATATTGGTAATAAGGGGAAAAAGCCAAAACAAAAATGGCTGCTCAGCAAAGATTGAAAGCATAAAGAAGATGAAAAGGTAATATAAATATAGAGACTGTAAAATCTTGTGCAAATCCCATATTTGTAAGAAATTAGTATTCAAAATATACAAGAAATTTGAACTCAACAGTAAACACTATGTAGGAGAAATACAAATAGACATTTCACAATTAAAATGCATTTATGAAAAAATATACATGAAGTGCCATTCTATATCATTAACTTTAGAAAATGCAAATAAAATTACAGGTATTATTTAACACTGAGATGATTATTAGTCTGTTCAGTGGCCAAGCTATAGGAACAATGTAGGTGTCTTTTCACAAGCATATGTTATATTTTAATATATAAAGTCATACAGTCTCACTGAACAATGATATGATTGTTGAGTCTGGAAAAGAGGTGACCTTTGATTTTGGGGTATAACCTTTTAACTTTCAATTTCGGTGTGTAACTTGATTTTCGAGGATTTTGTGTCATAGTATATTCTTAGTTTTTAATAGGAATAGTGATTTCTTAGTAATAGATGGGATTACATCTTTAGTCATAGGCTGCAATGTCAAAGTAGAAAGACTAGGCCCAAGGAGACAGCTGATTTTTGGAACCAGGCTTAAATCACAAAGGACATGCCAAGAAATGTATTTTCCATCAAACACCTTGAAGGGAGTGGAGGCAGGCACCTTGATCCCCCAGGAGGAAGAGATCCCTGCAGAAAGCAATTGGCCCTTGAAGATTAGGAAGGAATAATTGCACACAGTCACTAAAAAAGGAGAATAACACATAGGTATAGAATAAGGGTAAAATCTAGTTTAATTTTATTCTTGCTTCTGTCACTGGCTTGCTTGAAGTATGATATAATAAACAAAGCTACCTTCCCCTAATCGCTCTGGGTCACTATGCTGTCAAGAGATTGGGTTCTCCACTTTGTGGAATAGGAGATTACCTGATCTCTGCATAACATCAGTCTAGGAGTTAGGGGTAAATGATGTCATGAAGGGGCTGAACAGACAGGTTCTCCTGTGGATTGGGAGAACACCTGAAAGGTTCAACCTTATCTCTGCATATCATCAGTCCCTAGGAATTGGGGGTAAATGATGTTATGAAGGGGCTGTACAGACAGAAAATTGCACCTTTTCTGTAAAAAAAATCATTGGATGATTCAAACTGTATAAACCTATGAAATGCTTTGACCTGTATGCTCATTATCATTGAATTCCCATAAATGTTTGTAAATTTGGATTCTCGGAATCTCACTGTAGCCTGAATTCCTGGCTTGCAGTGATTTCCCAGGATTCTGGAAAGGAAATAAACCTGCATGTGATTGCATCCTCAAGGCTGGCGGCTGATTGTTCTTGTTCATTGTGATGTGTGTCAATCTCCGTGGTGTGAGCTATAGCAGAGTACGGACTTAAAAAGCACCATTTTGAACTGAACTAAGGTGAGTAATCCCAGCCAAGAGTGCAGCCACTCAGCTTCATATTCTAGCACGCACGCACACACACACACACACACACACACACACACACACACACACAGAGCAGCAGAAGCACACTACAAAGGTCACAATGGGAAAACACCACCATACACTGTGACTGAAGATGCTAGTTGCTAGTTCTGAAAATTCAACCAAATCAACTTTCTACATAACCTCTCTAATCAGGATTTTAGGGAGCAAATGTTAAAGCTGTTTAAAGGACTCAAAGAAACTATGGAATAGACAGCCCAAATGACTCAAAAAGATAAGTTAGTAGAAATGAGAAAGTATCAAACAAACATCAGGGCTGAAAACAGTGTTTTATTCATTTTTTACGTATTCCTTGTTTTCTAGAAAAAATATCTTTCTAGATCTTTATTGAATGAAACTAAATTGCCAACACATTTTGTCTTTGTGAGTTGTACTAAAAGGTCCCCCATATCCCAGCCTTTCCTTTTTTTCAGAGTACTGATAAATAGAGGGTCACTGGCCCCACTCAACTATTGAATTCCATGAGATTTCTGGAAGTAAGTAGATTTCCAATACCAGGAGACTGCTGGGACTTCCAGGCCAAGCTTGCTTTCTGTAGTATTCAGGCAAAAACTTTGCCCTGAAGATGCTCATCCAGAAGAACTCCTTTTTCAGTAGGCATACTTTCAGGATAGATGCGAATTGTCAAAGTAATCAGCAGCTGTGATTTCACATGGGCCTGCTTAGCTGTGCTGTATATCTTTTTTTTTTTTAAATATCACTTTTTAAAAAGTTTATGTTTAATTTATTGTCTCTAGGTACCTTAAATATTACTGTGAGAGATTCATTATTCACTTTGGTCACAATAAAAATTATTTAAAAAATAAAGTTTATATTCAGAGCTATAATTCACAGTGACAAATTATATTTTCAGTGGAGAAAATCTATTTTCTACAGTGTTAGAAGGGAAAAAGGACTTTGAAATATTCTCACTTGTTACTTTTTTGGGGTTTTTTTGTTTGTTTTGTTTTGGGGCCACACTAGTGATGCTCAAGGGTTATTCCTGGTTATGTGCTCAGAAATCCCTCCCGGCTTGTGGGGCCATACAGGACACCAAGGGATCTAAGTGGTCCGTCCTAGGTCAGCCGCGTGCAAGACAAACACCCTACTGGTGCATCACTGCTCTAGCCCCTAATTCGTAACTTTTAAAATGATTATTTTATAGGGGTTTGGAGGACTATACCCAGTGGTACTCAGGATTTGTGCTGTAGGTTCACTCTTGCCAGGGTTGGGAAATATGGGATACTAAGAATCTAACTTTGGTTGGTCAAATGCAAGGCAAACACTAACTATTGTTCTGTCATCTCCTCTCATTTTGTTTTGCTTTAATGTAAATGAGAAAGATGAACCTCCAAAGATAAGCAAGCATGGCCCTTGCAATCTAACTAGTCATAAGCCAATATCTATGTATTTGGGATGAATAAAATCCATTATATTTCTTCTCAAAAATAATGATTATAATAAAAGAAAAATTGCTTAAGTGCTTGATATTTAATATCCAGAGCCATATACCACCTCTGTTATCTCATGATATGCAGTACCTAATATCTACCTTTCTAACACATAGATATATCTAAGCAGTTGGTGTCCAAGTTGCTGATCTGAACTTTCAAATAATGAGCATAAAGTTGATGAGCATATAGTGGTGAATAAAACCTGATGTGGTATTTATTTTGCTGATTCTTCAGCACAAAAGCTTGCAGTCCAATCCAGGGTGAATTAACTCTTTCCTGGTCAGGAGTTTCCAGTGTCTTTTCCACTGTTCCCAATGAATTTATTTCATGTGGATTCTTTTTATTGGGGGGAGGATGAAGCTAAGAGTATGAATAATTTAACTGTCTTATATTTGTGTAAATGCACAAATTTTCGTCTGTATTCAGGCTGTCCTTGGCAGAGGAACCTTCTCATAATTAGCAAAGTTCACATCTGTGTCTCTGACTTGGTCTGAACATGCTTTGTTATATAATAATAAACACTGCAAAAATGTAACTAGGCAACTAAACAAATGTTCACCAGAAAATACATTGCTTTTACTTGCTCAGAACAAGTTCCCTTCCCTAACCTACATTTTCCTTTCCTGTTAAGACTATTTATGTCTCTCAGCCTTAGCACTACTAACATTTGAGTTCTGGTCATCATTTGTTTGGGGAAGGGTAGTGGAGTAAACCCTGTGGGAACTTGAGCAGTACCTTTGCATCATGTCTTAGTCATGTGGAACCTGTTTGGAGTCAAATAAATTCCATCCTGTATCTAATTGCCACCTAATGATGTCTAGATGACAAACAAGCTCGACCAGCAATGCGGGGCCTGTGAATAAAGAGAGGATATCTAAGTGTGACTTCAAACCCCTATTCTGTAGTAATTTGGAAATGTTTGCCCCCTCAATAAAGAACAGATTCATTTCAGACACAATTTAATAGGCTTAATGACAATCTCAAGTCTTTTTTATTTCTGAATTTTTGAAACTCTCTGATGGTCTAAGATTGATAGGACATCATTTTGGAATTGTCCTTTGGCCATGGGCCCAGTTCATAATTACTATTTCCTAGTATATGACCCCTTGATTATATTGGACTATTTCTTTCCAGGCAACATTTAGTTCAGGAATCTGAATACCAGAGATTTGATAATACTTTAAAGACTAACAGGAGGAAGCATATTTGGATTTGTAGTAAAGAACCTCTTCTTGACTTAAAAGAGACTGTCTTCTCATTGTTTCACTCAGGGAGGATGAAGATAATGAGATACATGGGAAGGACTCCTAGGCTATCAAAGGGGTTTTCAGCCTAATTATTACCCAAGTTTTACTTCCAAAAACTATAAGATATATAAATATTAATTTTAGGAGTTATATATTTTAGTCTATGTCAACTGATACCAATAGGATCTCATTCATAATTAAAAAAAATAACCAGCTGTAAACATAGGATTCTAGAATTCTATACTTTGAGATTAAAAGGGGATCTTAGAGCTAATAGTGCATTTTGAGAGGGCATTTTGAATTTAAGTCAGAAACACCACTATTGGGAATAATTATCTTTGTTGCAATGTGAATTCAAGATATCAATAAATCAGTTTTCAATGATACAAATTTCCTTTAATTAAAATCTCAAAGTTTCATGTGTATGTTGAATCTCAAGTGGCAAGGAAGGAAAGGCAGCAAAAATAGTGGGTTTCCCTGTCATCATCAGAGCAGAAAAGGAAATGGTGAGACCAATTCTCTAGGGAGATCCAATAGACTACCACAGGGAACATCCCTGGGCTAGGCTATATCCTCATTCTTCTGTAAAGTAGCCATGTACAAGCATCACTTCTAAATGAAGTCCCCACCCTATGTTCACAGTTCCTTAGCCATCAAGCTGGGTAGTAATTCTGGAGTGCCTGAATTTATGTTAAGTGATTGTGGATCAGCTTATGCCAATGTTCCACATGACTTGGGGAAGGTTTTTTTTTCACTCTACTATGAATAAGACATTCTTTTGCAATACAGTATTTATAAGTTGGCGAGAATTCAGTTAATCAGTTATTCGCCTTGTGACAATTGCTTAGCACAAATGGTCTAGTCAAGAAATCACTTGTTGCTACATTAGTTATGTCACTGTTAGAATTCTGAGGAAAACACATTAAGTATTTCAAAACATATTTAATGTTCATAGACTATCATTATTACAGTGGGAGGGCTAGAAACATGTGAGTGTCAACACAAGTTATTTATAGTAGATAATATGACTAGATGGCTTCTATGGAACAAGGCCAAAATGAAGAGGCTTCCACCACCCTCTCTTGGTGACAAAGGGAAAAGCCATTTACTCTTAGCTGGGAAGGAGAGTCATCCATTAAACATGGTATGCCATTTGGCTGTTGCTAAGACTGCAATCCACACTCAGCTAGCTTTTGCAAACATCTACTAAGTGCCAGATACTAATCCAAATGCCTCAAGAAAAGTTCTTTATTATATACCTAAATATGCTTAAAGGGGAATAGAAGAAAATACAAATGCTGGTAGTGCCAAGCCTATTTCAGAAGAGTTGCTAAAAAATTACTTTGATTTTTTTTCTACCATCTGTATGTATACCTTTATGAATGAGTCATTTATCTTGTACTTGTTACTTCCTTCTTTGCTCCATTTCCTTATGCAGTAGATGTTCTCTGAAAATAGGAAGCAAGTTGCAATTTTCTAAGTTAATTCACTTTTGAAAGAGCTCAATATTTAAAACTCATTATATTTGCTAAGCAAAGTATCCTTTATAAAGTAACTAGACATTTATTGTATCAAATATCTGATATTTATTTTCAAAGTTTTATGTCAGCTATTTTGAAAGGTGGGCACAAAGGTCCTCAAAACATCATTAAAATCTAGGCCAACAACAGGTTATATTTTGATAATAAAGTAATAAATTGAGATTCCTTGTGTATGAATCAGATATTAATACTAAAATTCAAACCAACTAAATGAAAGGTTCATCTTATTGTGTCTGGAATATTTCTATCATCTTCTTGCTATTACTCTCACAAATTCTATAAATATGGGGTTTACAGTTCTAGAGGCCAGAGACCCAAAAATTATTCTCAGAGGGCTAAGTCAAGGTGTTTCGGCTAGTCTTTCTAGAGTAGAAAGAAAATGTATTTACTTGCATTGGTTTGCTTATTGAGGCCATCAACATTCCTTAGCTCATTACCCCTGCTTTCCTTGGCTAATAACTCATCCTCTTCAACCTCTTGCTCCTGCTTACTATTACTCATCTGATCTGCTACTTCCCTCTTTCAAGTATGCATAGCATGGTGCTAACTGCAGTAATCCAGGCTAATGACACCATCTCAAATTAATTAATTTAATTCCATCTACAAAATATTTTTATGCATATGTTCTGCAACAGATACACAGGTTGTGGGGATGAATTAGTGAGAGACATTATTTATCGTATTGCAATATCTAAACAAACTTTAGAGTAAACTTAGGAAAGATCCAGTAGAAAATAAACTAATTACCTAAATCAGTTTAAGCAAATATGAAATAGATCTGGAAAAAATTCACTGTGTAGTGGGTTTTAATTCAATGTACTAATAAAGACTCGGAACTTTCCATTGTTATATTAAACCCAGGAGTAAGACTTCTGAACAATAATTGCCATTCCCTATAATTAAAAATTGCCTTATAAAAATTAAATGGAAGCTAAAAAATTGTTAGGAAAGTCCAGAATTGTATCTATTTATCAAAGACAGTCATGAAACCCTAGACTTCTCTTTGAAATATATTCTAGGTATCTTAGTTTGATTAAAATCATGTTTATACAGGTACTTATAACATATATGTTATATACATTTGGAAAAATATGCCTTGAGATTTAAAAAATGGTGTGAATACTCTGGAAGGGCAGTAAATTCAGAAGATGAAGATGAAAACTTTATTTGGAAAAGAATCATTTATTTGGTCTTGGGAGGGGGCAGAACACACCCATTGGTGCTCAGGATTCCTACTGGCTCTTCACTCAGAATCACTCCTGGCAAGCTCAGAGGATCAAATGAGAAGTCAGGGGTTGAACCCAGGTCAACCGCATGCAAAGTAAATGCCCTACCTGCTGTGCTATCACTTCAGTCACAAATAAAGCATCATTTATGAGAAGAACAAAACAATATTTTCCTTAACTCCATAATCACATAGGTGATTTTCAAAAACTGACAAAAGTTTCTCCCCGGATGTATTGAGGTAATATAATAATAATTCCTAAAGTCAAGAAGAACATCTAATGTCCTGGTGAGAGTAGGATTCTGAGCCAGAACAGCTCAGAAATACCATCTACTGACTCAGCTCAATAAAAACTTAAGATACTTGAGGTGACAAATGCCAAGTGGTAAGTGGTATGCAATAGACATCCTGAATCATACTGCATACCATTCAGCAACCAGTCCGGTATCACATCATTGCATTTGTGTTCTTGCTGGTCTCACAGTCCTGATCAACATTATAGCCTCTGGGTCTCGTTTTTATGTATAACAATTACTGTTGTGTTACCACCTACTTTGAGTTTTTAGAGAATGAGTATTGAGATAACCTGCATAGTACATAAACTATCTTTGGTAAAGAGCAAATGCTCCTAAAAGAAGTGCTATTAGTATAAAGTTATCAGCGGTGCTTTGGAACAACCCATGGTGGGGCTCAAGAGACCATATGGGATGCTGAGAATTAAACTCATATTGGCCACATGCCAGGGTAGTGTCCTACACACTTTGCTATGGTTCCAATCCTATTTTGAAATCTAATCCTTAATGCTACCAAATAATAGTGTTTTAGGGTTTCTCAGATACTTTCTAAATGTGTTTTATCTCAGCTAAATGTTAGTATCCAAATAACAGTGATAGATTGAGCTTCTGTTTATAGTTTTCAACATGAAGAAAAGCTGAGTTGACTTAAACAGTTCATCTGTTTTCATTTTCTTTTCTTTTAATTTAGAAATTATGAATGTAGTCATTAGTTTATCTTTTCTTTGACCATTGGAAAACTAATGTGAACCAAATCTCAGAACTCAATTATATGACTTCATTATTGCCCTTCTTCCTTAATATCTTAGTATCATATTATCCTTTTATATAAAATCTGGGGCAGAGCAGTGGTGCAAGTGGTAAGCCTTGCTGGTGCTAGCCTAGTTCGGACCACGGTTCAATTCCCCAGCATCCCATATGTTCCCCCAAGCCAGGAGCAATTTCTGAGCATAGAGCCAGGAGTAACCCCTGCGTGGGTTTCTGGGTGTGGCCCAAAACCCACCAAAAAATCTATATGGAATTTATATCCATAAAATTTTACATACTTTTTTAAAGCAATCATCTGTGTCTTTGTAAGCTAGTTCAATACTTTGTGAAATGGGACAAGCATAAAGTTAAATACAGTAAAAGCACTATTCTGTGAAACCCAAACTTAAGTAACTGATCAACTGAAAAATGCAGTTAAATACTGTGGAAAAAATAGTTCATAAACCTTTTTAAAAGTTTATAATCAATGAATTCATTAAGAATCAATTAAAGAATTATTACCTACAAGTTATTGATAGTTGAGAGGTTCTTTTGGTGGGGGTGGTTGGAGCCACACCCAGGATGCTCTCGAGCTACTCCCGGCTATGTGCTCAGAAATTGCTCCGGGTTAGGGGGACATATGGATTGAACCAGGTATGTTTTACATATGCCACGTGCAAAGCAAATACCCTACAGCTGAGCTATTGCTCCAGCCCTGATAGTTGAGTTTTAAGCGTACAAGACTTCAAAACCAATCCATCACTAATATCAATTTTCTTCCACAAGTGTTTACTTACTTCATCTCTCATCCTCAGCTGCTGGGGTGGGGTGATGTGTTGACAAGGACATTTCAAAACTCAGTGGTTGCAGCTTAGATCTCATGTTTTCAATATTGTTGAGTCTGTCCTTTAGTTATATAGCTATAATATTATCCCAAATCACCAGTGTAAATAAAGTCTTGACCCCTGTACCCCATTTCAATTTTATTTTCTCCCCATCCCATTGATTTCTTTTTTCTCAGTCCTCCCTTTATTCTGGATTAAGGAATATATTCCTTAATATATATATATATATATACATACATACACATATATATAGGTGTCACCATTTAACCTCATTAAATATTTATATCTAGTTATTCCATATATCATAAATAAGTGGTATCATTCTGTTAAGCCTTAATATTTTAGTTTAAGTTAAAACATAATCTATAATTTAACTTTCAATTTATCTTGAAAAAATTGACCTCTACTTATGAAAACAGTCATGGTCTTTCTTGTACTTTTCATATGTTTAAGCACTCTATTCCCTTTAAAAATACATTTTTTTATGTTAAACTCTGTGGTTTAAAGAGTCACTCACATCACAGTTATTTCTAGCATCCAACACCAATCCAATCTCCAGTGTAAGATTTTCTCCAACATTATCCCTAGCTTCTCAACCCTCCCTATCTCTTCCCATCATCAGGTATGAATAGTTAACTTATTATTGCTTGTTGCAATTAAATGGAAATTGTAATTTTTTTTATTTGTTGGTTTTTGAGTCACACTCAGAAGCGCTCAGGGGTTACTCCTGGCTCTGCGCTCAGAAATCACCCCTGGCAGGCTCGGGGGCCCATATGGGATACCGGGATTTGAACCACCATTCATCTGCATGCAAGGCAAAGGACATACCATTGTTCTATTTCTCTGGCCCCTGAAAATTTAATTATTGAAAAATACTTGATTGAGAAAAAATTTGGAAAAATTTTTCATATCTCATAATGGAGTCATTATATCACTTTCTGGAGATTTTCTGTTTATTGCTAGTGAAACATCCTATTATTGTTTTTGTTTGTTGATCTTAGGGGGGTTCAATAACAATTTCATGTCTAATTTGATTTATTCCTTCTCAAATGTCACTGTTAAAACTATAAAGCATCCATGTGACCCAGGTTGAGAAGCTGTGGAACTGGGACTGTGAGTTCATATGGAAGGATCTTCAGATCATGGTTGTGTTGTTGGGACTTTTATTTTTATTTATTTTGGGGGGTCACACCCAGCAACGCTCAAGGGTTACTCCTGGCTCCATGCTCAGAAATCACCTCTGGCAGGCACGGGGGACCATATGGGATGCTGGGATTCGAACCACCATCCTTCTGCAGGCAAGGCAAACACCCTACCTCCATGCTATCTCTCCAGCCCCTGTTGGGACTTTTAAAGGTTTCTTCTGAAACCTTATTCTGAAGGACGATAGAGGCCCAACCTGGCTCTATAAATGTCCTGGGGATGTCAGTCACAACAGTGGCGTACCTGGAATTAAGTGCCTCTGCAGACATTAGTAAAAAAAAAGTAGTGACGTTGAGCCAATGGCATAGGTGTTTGTTGGTTGTTTCTCTGTGAAGCTGCCTATACTTGGGGAGGGCGGGAGATTTGCTCACCTCCCAATGGACTTCAGAGCAATGAACTGTGAGATTCATATAACTTTGAGTTTTTTTGGCTTGGTGTGCCTCTACCATCAAACCCCAGCTAGTACTTAGTACTGTGGCTAATATCTCTGAGGTGCTTTATTGGATCCATGGAGGCCACCCCCTGGCCACACCAGTTTCCTTGTCCAGCCTCTGTACTTGCAGAAGTCCTGGCAGCCAGACTCCAGAGACTCCTCCATATCTTTTCACCCCCATCCCAGTGCCTATATTTTTCTATTTTCGAACAATGAAGCACACAGAAAAGCACTTGTAAAGAAAACAAGATGCGGAATGCCTCCAGAATGTGAACATCTTCCTTTCTAACATTTAACTTTATCACAACCAATTCAAAGACATATTTTCATAAGACCCTTCTCAAATGTCTTGAAGACATTTTATTTTTGCTTTTGGGCCATACCCGGCAGTGCTCAGAGGTTACTCCTGGCTCTGCACTCAGGGGTCATTTTCTGAAGGTGCTCTGGGGACCACATCAGATGCCAGGAATTGCAATCAGTTCAGCTCTATGCAAGACAAATACTCTATTTACTGTGCTATTGCTCAACCATTAAAATTTTTTTTAATTGAGTGACCATGAACTACAACATTACAAAGTTATTAATGATTGAGTTTCAGGGATGCAGTGCTCACACACTAATATCCTCACTTGTATACCCCTCTCCAACAATGTCCTCAGTTTTCCTTCCACTTTTCCTGCCACTTTATTTCTTTTTCTTTTCACCTTTTAGGCACTTCTTTTTGCAATACTGTTACCTCCTTGCAGCACTAAGTTCTCGTCTAGAGTGATCATTTTCCTCCATATAATTGAATTTGCAGAGGCTTGGAAAGTTTCTTTCCTTTGGAACATAGTCCGTATGTTTACAAATTAAATACTTACCATACAAAAGAATCTTACTCAAGAAAATTCGTCTAGTGAAAATGCTTGTTATGACCTCTCAGTAGTCTTATTTGTTATTAATATTCTTCGCATTAAGGTTTCATATAGACTGAAACTTGTACAATTGGTATAAAATAGGCAACTAAACCTACTACAGAGAACACCTGGAATCATCCACATGTACACATATGTGAATAAACATGAATAAATCATCCCAAGTTAGCGTATATAAATGATTTAGATGGGTAATTCTCTGTTTATATATCCTTGTAATTTTGCAGATTATTTTCCTTCTTACCCTCTCATGGCATTGCACAGACTTGTCGATCAATACCACAAGGGGGTTGGATTTCCAGATATGGGACCGAAGAGATAGCTAAGCAGTACGGCGTTTACCTGCACGTGGCTGACCCTGGTCAGGCCCAGGTTAGATTCGCGGCATCCCATATGGTCCCCAAGCCTGCCAGGAGTGACTTCTGAGCACAGAGCAAGAAGTAACCCCTGAACGCTGCTGTGTGTGGCCCAAAAGCCAAAAAAAAAAAAAAAAGATTTTTCAGATCTAGCTTATAACTTGGGGTCCATTTAATTAAAAGGTATTTTATAAACTGTTATTTGCTGTTTTTTATATTTGTATTTAATCATTTGCCTCAAAGAATAAAGTATTTACTCAGGAATATTAACTTCATAAAAAAGATATGCATTAAGTACTGAAAATTACTCTACTAAATATTAAGGACAGAATTAAACTGAGCCTCTGAGATAAGGGAGTAAGCATTTGCCTCACCCCAAAGGCATCCAACTGGCTCAACCCCAGCTCTAATACTAGTTATAGTTCCTCAGCTTTACAAAGCGTAATACCTGAACACAAAACCAGGCATAATCTACTAAGCACCACTGAACACGGCCCCCAGATAAAGAATCCATAAATAAAAGTAAATGTCACCCCTTAGCAGCCACTATTAAATGCACCAACATATTATCTGACACTTTATATAACTCTCACAGGAGGGGATATTTATGCAAGGTTAGAAAGAAAAGTCCTGATGACAGATGTGAAACTTTTTATGGCAGGGTGGGTCAGGAATCAAACTTGGGTTTCTCGCATGCAAAGCAAGTGAGTCCTTTGACTCTTATCCCAGGTCCAAGTGTGAATTTATTCAAGCTGTAGTCATACTCCAAATGCAGTGTCATACTCCAAAGAAAGGCATTTAAGACAAACTATTTTTAATATAATTGCAATTATGTCAATCAGGTAAAGCTTTAGACTTAATTTAAAATCTATTTTGGACCAAAGTAAGTCTCTGCAGGGGTCCTCAAACTTTTTAAACAGGGGGCCAGTTCACTGTCCTTCAGACTGTTGGAGGGCCAGATTATAGTAAAAACAAAAATTATGAACAAATTTCTATGCACACTGCATATACCTTATTTAGAAGTGAAGAAACAAAATGGGAATAAATACAATATGTGGCCCACGGGCCATAGTTTGAGGACCACTGCTCTAGAGACAAATTGTCAAACTTCAAAAATAAAATTAATTAAATGAAAGTAACTTATCCCATTATTAAATACAGAGATTCTTCTATGCTAAATGCTAAAACAAGTGTACTTCCTGTGCCACTACATGCATTCAGTTTTCATCTGTTTTAATGATTAACGTAACTGGAAAAAATTGTAGAAATATTAGTCAAAGTACAGCTGGCTAAGTGCCAGTTTCTCACCTGTTTATGTGATCACACAGATTGCAGTAAGGTTTTAACAGATATTAAATAACACATCCAACTGACTATATGCTACCATATTCACATCCACATTCATGTGGATGGTATTTCAGTGGATAGTATTTTCTATTAATAATGCCAAACTAGATAAGCAAACATACATCACTCTAATTACTTGAAACCTGGGCAATTTCTGCACTTAGAGAAGTTATATACTAAACAGTTAAATGTTTTAGTATGAATATTCCAAAAAAGACTAAGAATTGAGCTTCCATTTTACCCAGAAATTCTACTCCTGGCAATTTACACCAATGCTCAAAGCACAATGTAGAAAAGATATCTGCATCCTGTGTTCATTGTAGTACTAGTTACAATATCCAGAATCTGGAAACAATCCAAGTGCCCAAGGAAGATGACTTGGTAAGAAATTGTAGTCCATATACACAATGGAATATTATGCTACTGTAAAAAAGATAAGGTGATGCAATTTGCTGCTATGTGAATGGATATGGAAAGTATCATGCTAAATAAAGTCAGTCTGAGGGAGAGAAATGGACCCAGAATTCTCTGTTATGTGGAATATAAAGAAATATAATAGGGAACAACAAATTTCCAAAGAAGTATAAGTGAAGAGTCTGAGAACTAGTCTTCAGTAGAAAGCTTACCATTATGTGGGGTGGGAGGGATTAGTAAGGGGAGAGAACCCTAAAAGGTAAAATACCAGTAACAGAAGCAGACTGGGTATGTGGGAGAGAAATTGGAGGTACTGGTAGAGGGAAGTGGACATCGAAAAAGGGACTGGTGTTAACTTTGTAATGGTATAAATCATGTTGCTTCAGTAAAAAATAAAGAAGATAAAAATATTTCAATGTTTCTATTTCCCTTCCAAACAGAACAAAGAGGTACTATAAAAAAATTAAGTGACTTCAGTATTCATAATAAGGCAGATTAAATTACAGGAATAATAAATTCCACTAGTGAATGATTAATATTATTTGGATTCTAGTCTATTGAATCAGTTATGGACTGAATAATGGACTTATCTTAGATGCTAGAACTTTAAATAAATTCACACACAGCATTCATTTCTAAAGTGCTTTTTTTGCTTCCCAGAAAGTACAAAATACCCATTGAGTTATGGAGAGATAATATCAGAGCTAGATTTAAAATTTGCTTTCTTTATGAGTAGGAATCTAAGCTTTGCCAATATGTCTCAAACTAGTACCATGGCCATAATGCTGCATGCAAATCCCAGAAGAATAAAGTGTGTTTATAACCAGAGCATTTTAGAACTTAGAAAATCTTATTTCTGATAAAAATTGGTACCATGTTGTCCCACATATTAGAATAATTTAATCTTATTAAACTTTTGCTATATTGTTTTTATTTGGGGGGATCTTTTGTTTGTTTGTTTGTTTTGGGGCCATGCCCGGTAAAGCTCAGAGATTACACCTGCCTATGTTCTCAGAAATTGCTCCTGGCTTGGGGGACCATATGGGATGCCGGGTATCGAACCTAGATTCATCCTGGGTCAACTGCATGCAAGGCAAATGCCCTACCACTGTGCTATAATTCCAACCTCTATTGTTTTTATTGACATTTAATGATCCATATAGTTTTCCTCTAGGTTTTCAATAAAGAAATTTTAGAACAAAAAATTATGAGATCTCTCTCAATAGGAAAAAGTTCAGGACTATCTCATTAGCTTAATTTTTTCTTTTAATTTTCTTTGCAACTAGCAGTTTACACCAACGCACTTTGGGTTTTCTCAACTTTGTGGTTTTGTTTTGTTTTGTTTTGTTTGGGGGCTACACCCAGTGGTGCTCAGGTCTTGCTCCTTTCTCTGTATTCAGTAATTGCCCCTGTTTGTACTTGGGGACCATTTAGAATACTGGGGATCATATCCAGGTTAGCCTTGTGAAAGGCAAATCCTACCCTCTGTATACTATCCATATAGTAATGGGTATTAACTGGACTCCATGCTAAACTATTCAACTATGCTGTATACTTATAACGTAGGATGTTATGTTATTTAATGTCAAAAACTTTACAATCTATTCTAGTTGCACAACATAAATTTACATTATATTAACTCACGTATACAAGTATTTATCTTCTAGATGATAAAACTGGTGCTACCCATACAGTGCTATACATATATTCTGTTACTATTTAAGTTTTTTTTAATAATATTTTTTATGTAAACACCTTGGTTACAAACATGATTGTGGTTGTGTTTCAGTCATATAAAAGGACACCCCCTATCACCAGTGCATTTTTTTAAGTTGTCTAGACCACGTTAATGTTAAAATACAGTAAATAAGGAATCTCCATATCGCTTTCCATAAAGGTTGAACTAGACGGCATTCCCACCAGCAGTGGATAAGAGTTCCTTTCTCTCCATATCCCCGCCGACACTGTTTATTCTCATTCTTTGTGATGTGTGCCATTCTCTGGGGTGTGAGGTGGTATCTCATCGTTGTTTTGATTTGCATCTCCCTGATGATTAGTGATGTGGAGCATTTTTTCATGTGTCTTTTGGCCATTTGTATTTCTTCTTTGTCAAAGTGTCTGTTCATTTCTTCTCTCCATTTTTTGATGGGATTAGATGTTTTTTTCTTGTAAAGTTCTGTCAGTGCCTTGTATATTTTGGAGATTAGCCCCTTATCTGATGGGTATTGGGTGAATAGTTTCTCCCACTCAGTGGGTGGCTCTTGTATCCTGGGCACTATTTCCTTTGAGGTGCAGAAGCTTCTCAGCTTAATATATTCCCATCTGTTAATCTCTGCTTTCACTTGCTTGGAGAGTGCAGTTTCCTCCTTGAAGATGCCTGTAGTCTCAATGTCCTGGAGTGTTTTGCCTACGTGTTGTTCTATATATCTTATGGTTTTGGGTCTGATATCGAGGTCTTTAATCCATTTGGATTTTACCTTCGTACATGATGTTAGCTGGGGGTCTAAGTTCAATTTTTTGCAAGTGGCTACCCAGTTGTGCCAACACCACTTGTTGAAGAGGCTTTCCCTGCTCCATTTAGGATTTCCTGCTCCTTTATCAAAAATTAGGTGATTGTATGTCTGGGGAACATTTTCTGAGTATTCAAGCCTATTCCACTGATCCGAGGGCCTGTCTTTATTCCAATACCATGCTGTTTTGATAATTATTGCTTTGTAGTGAAGTTTAAAGTTGGGGAAAGTAATTCCTCCCATGTTCTTTTTCCCAATGATTGCTTTAGCAATCGTTCCAAATGAATTTCAAAAGTGCCTGAAATCGAGCTCCCATACGATCCAGCTATACTACTCCTAGGAATATAACTTAGGAACACAAAAATACAATACAAAAACCCCTTCCTTATACCTATATTCATTGCAGCACTATTTACCATAGCAAGACTCTGGAAACAACAAAGATGCCTTTCAACAGACGAATGGCTAAAGAAACTGTGGTACATATATACAATAGAATATTATGCAGCTGTCAGGAGAGATGAAGTCATGAAATTTTCCTATATATGGATGTACACAGAATCTATTATGCTGAGTGAAATAAGTCAGAGAGAGAGAGAAAAATGCAGAATGGTCTCACTCATCTATGGGTTTTAAGAAAAATGAAAGACATTCTTGCAATAATAATTTTCAGACACAAAAGAGAAAAGAGCTGGAAGTTCCAGCTCACCTCAGGAAGCTCACCACAAAGAGTGATGAGTTTAGTTAGAGAAATAACTACATTTTAAACTGTCCTAATAATGAGAATGTATGAGGGAAATGGAAAGCCTGTTTAGAGTACAGGCGGGGGTTGGTTGGGGAGGAGGGAAATTTGGGACATTGGTGATGGAAATGTTGCACTGGTGATGGGTGGTGTTCCTTTTATGACTGAAACCCAAACACAATCATGTATGTAATCAAGGTGTTTAAATAAAAAAATTAAATATTAAAAATACAGTAAATAATACATGTAAAATAAAAAGGATGTGTTAATCAATAGATATATGTAGTATAAAATATAGTATGCTATTTATTAATTGTAGGGAATCAAAATTTATATATGGGTTTTTTATTATAAAAGTATTTTCTTTCTAACCCTCATCTGTTTTGTACATTTTCATCTTCTTTCATTCAAGGTGGGAAAACTTTTTCAATGATCAGGTCACAGCAAGAATTAGATTCTCTAAGCAAAACCAAATTTTCATGTACGTATAAAATACTCATTATTGTGATATATATCAGAATATAATTAGTAAAGGATAAGAAAAATTTAAAAGTTCACAGCATCATTATTCTGAGATTTTGAGAATAACCTACTCACAAAATTTTATTTTCATTGGTTATTTTATTTAAAATAATATCATCTTGTACCTTTCCTTATGGTTGCACTATAAAAAGACTATTTCTGAATATTATTTGTCATGTAAAGGCTTGGCACAATTTAAGATTCTCTTGTTGTTGTTATTGTTGTTCTTGTTGTTTTGGTTTTAGGGCCACATCCAGTGGTACTTAGGGTTATTCTTGGTTCTGTGTTCAGAAATCATTTCTGGCTGGCTTAGGCGACCGTATGGGATGCCAGGTATTGAACCCTGGTCAGCCACATGCAAGGCAAATTTCCTACTTGCTACGCCCCCTGAGTTTCTTTATTAATCATGCTTTTTGAAGTTTAGAAATCAAAAGAAGTTAACAGACACCCAATAGCATTTTCTGATTCAATATCTGCACATAATAATCACCAATGAAGGAAGTTGGTCACATATAGAATCTCCAATGATATTCTTAAATTAATGTCCCATTTATTCCTTTTATTCCATTTTATTTACGCTTTCCAATTATTTCAAATCCTATAACTTTTGATAATATATACATAATTTTTGAACATTTTTTTCTTTATTCCCCAGAAAACTGTGAAAATAGCCAATGTGGTTTTTTGTTTGATGACAGTGTTTTCAATAAACATAACTTGACATTAATTTAAATACCATATTTAAATAGAAATTTACATAAATATAAATAAACAAAATTTTAAATATATTTAGCATTACATATGAAGGACTAACTTGTTTAATATACAAGTATAATAAGTACTAAATCCTATGTAGAACTTTGAAATAATGCTAAACACCCTATTCAAGATATTAGCATCATGTATTTTCTGATATTAATATAAGTCAAGCAAATATACAATTTTTATTACTTGACCTACCAAGTCTTGTGAGTTCCTTGGGTCTATAGAATACTCAGACATATTTTATTTAAAAACTACTTGAGGGACTGAGTGATGTGCAGGTAATGTGCTTGCTCTGCATGCAATTGAAATAATTTCAATTCCTGATGCATCATGTTTCCCCACCTTCCAGCGTGCTTAGAGTATGGCTCTGGAGGCCCCCAAAACTGGAATGCCTAGATAATCCCTAGTACCAATATGGGTGATAATCCTCAGCACAGATTTCTCCAGTTCTCAAATTGAATTGTAGACCAATTTGTATAAGAGTACAGAGAATAGTCCCTAGGCTTACTAAGCACTACTAGGAATAAAAAATAAAATAAAATAAAATAAAATAATAAAATAAAAATATGTTAAGACAATGTCCAGTAGCATCTCAGAGAAGTTTAGAAAGGAAAGGCCATTTTCCTATCAATGTGTATGGATTAAAAATGAATAAACTAGTGCCCGAAATGGTAGCACAGCGGTAGGGTGTTTGCTTTGCATGCAGCTGATCCAGAACAGATACTGGCTTGATCGCCTGGCATCCTATATGGTTCCCCAAGCCAGGAGCAATTTCTGAGCGCAGAGCATGGAGTAACCCCGGAGCACCACCGGGTGTGGCCCAAAAAACAAAACAAACAAACAAAAAAGGAATAGACTAAAATGTTTAATACACTTATTAAAGTATTAAATAAAAACTTTCAATGTTAACTAATTTAACATCAATTGAACTCATTTCTACCTATTGAACCCCTGTAACTCTGAGTATATTGTTTTTCATTAAAAGATAATATTTAATAGAACTCGACACTTCAGATAGAGCTTTAAGAGTCCCTTAGGCAGAGTCAAACTAAAGCCAAGTTTTGTAGAAAGTGATTTTTGCCCCGGATCTTCTCCAAAACTTCCATCCTTTCTCCTCTATATCCCCAAAAGTGTACTTAATTTGAACCCCACACACATCCTTAATTTCAATTTCATGATGCAATTGCTCATAAAAATGTAGTCAAGTTGAGATCAAAGGTTCTTACTTCTTTTTCCCAGAGGGAAAAAACTTTCATTGTTAGCTTTACATTGTTTGCAAAGAAATAGCTCTCTTTTCTATGAACTTTCTATATCTTACTTGAATTAATCAGCCATATGTTACTAATCATATTTCCTTCTGCTGACACAACGAACTTCCAGTATTCACAGATTAAGCCAAATTGATTTGAATAAAAAGAAATTAAGAATGTCGTCTATTCAGCACAATTTCAAATGTGCATTTTCCATGGATCAGTTATTAACCTCTTATCAGAAAATGGACCAAAGACCAAAGTGCTTTTATTTCATTGGGAAGAAATGTGATGATTCAGTGAATTGCTCCCTACACAATCAATAGAAAACAGATGTCTACATTTGCTCTCTGAAAATAGGTTAAGTCTTGTCTTGTATATAAGATCAAGTATAAGATGTCTGCATTTCAATGTAGAACTATATTATTGGAAGTCATGTTTTGGCTACACCATTTCTATTTGATAGTAACACTTAGTGGGCTGCTTTTTATTTGTCATAACTTTTAGCCAAAATAACTTTACTTTCATATGTACAGGGCCATGATATTAATTCTGACACAGCTTCTTAAACATATGTGCAAACTACAGTACTTTCAATAATTCCCTGGAATATTTTTTGGGAGGTGGATATTTTTCACTACACTTGACAGTGGTCAGGGATTACTCCTGGTTCCAGACTCAGAGATAAGTGGTGGGCTCACAGAATTATGTGAGGTAGCTCAGATCAAGCCTCAGTTGGCCACTTGCAAGGCAAGAATCCTATCTTATGCTACTGCACCAGCCCTTCTCCATGGCATAGCATATCTAGACTAAAAGAATAACTTCCCAGTCCAAGAAAGGAACAGACCTAGATAAGAATAATCGATAAAACAGTCTCAGTCTCACATTGCAAAACATGCTCTATTTGTTTTCTAGATTAAGATTTTATCATTGTTACTATAAAAAATAACTTCAGGACACTTTCATCTATGTACAAGAGATGAAAAGTGATTTTTATCACTATCACATTTTTCTTAAAAATAAATCATGCCAATTAATTAATAGGTTAATACGAGCCAACCAACGCAAAAAAATTGTAAGTACAATGCCACAAGGAGGAAGTAATTACTTTTAATGATGAGTTAATAATTAGCATTATAAACTCATTCTTGTCCTTGACACATGACATGGTCCCCTGAGCATATCCAGTAGTAATCCCTAAATATAGAGCCAGGGGTAAGTCCTGAACACCATCAAGTGTGGTACAATCTACCAACTACCACTACCAAGTACAAAGTTTTGTACCAAGTGTGGTACAACATCTACCCAAATGTTGCTCTCCAGCTGTTCTCCTGTCTGCTGCTGTCAAGATGTTAATAAATGTTGTTCTCTGACCAGCCTAGACAAAGCTGCACCCTTCCGGTGCTATCAGTTCCCTACTGCATCACCTTCTTTTTTTTTTTATTATCTTTTTATTCTTAGATAAAAAGAATCTGAAATTTGTTTCTATGTAGCTGCAGTAGCTTCTTGCCACTTCTGATGTCAGCTCCTATCTCCAGAGTTCTCTCACACTCAGGTTATTGTACTTTTTCAAGTAGGACTTGGTGTCTTGATTTGGAATTAGCATATTTTCCAGTGTATAAGACAACTTTTTAACCATGAAAAACTTCTTAAAAGCCAGAGGTCGTCTTATACGTTGGTATAGGGCATGCTGAAACTTACTCCAGCTTCAGGGACAAATGATCCGTCCCACTTACCGCCACATTCCTTTGTTCAGCTTTTATAGGACACAGAGGAAGGCACTCTGTCTCCCTCTAGCTGTCCTATTAATCACTGCACCCCAGCTAGCTGCTCTTGGAGGAGCCCTATCTCCCTGCTCTCAATGTAGAGCACTGTTTTATGTTTACATATTTGATGACAAATAACCTTATGTTTATAAGTGACAGTTTTCCAGATAAGTACATGCATGACATGAGCATTTGTATTTACATTTCCATATTGAAATCAAATCTTAATTTTTTTAATTTCCATTTGGTGTGCGTAAAAAGAGAGGTAGTTTTATACGGCAAATATAGCCCAAATCCTATATTTTATATTATCTTTAATAAATTTTTATTGTGATCAAGGTTAATTACAAATCTTTCACAGTAATATTTAAGGCACAGAGTGACAATGAATGAGGGGCATTCCCACCACTAGTGTATTCCTCCCTCCACCCCTGTTCCAAGCATGCATCCATATCTACCTCCTTTTCCCCCAGCAATGCTAGTGTAACTGTCCTCAACTTGTACAGCTTGTTGTAGATTGGGTATTGATATTCTGTTGTATTGACTTTGGGTTTGGTGTTCAAGTCTATTGTTTTTTATTTCTATTAAATGTTCATACAACTGTCTGGTCTTAGTACCATCCATTTTACCCCTCCAAATATGAGGATGAACAATAAGATTCCATTAATGTGGTTCTGTTGGAATATAAGAAAAAATAAGGAACAAGAGAAGAAAAAACAAGAACAAAAACAAAAACAAAGGAAAGAAAAAACTAGGAGGTGTCCTTTGGGTGTTAGAAATATCAATTTAGAAGAAGGAAAAAAAGAACAAGGTAATAAAACAAAACAAGAACAAAAACAAAAACAAAAAACAATAGGCAGTAACAACAAAAGTACAAAAAGAACAAAAAAAGAACAAACCAAAAACCAAAACCATCAACTACGGAGAAATAAACATACAAACAACAAAGCAAAGCAAACAAAAAAAAACACTATAAAAAACAAAAACACTCAAAAAATCAAACCAGCACTACATTAAAAGGTTTATGTTTCTTCTATTTTTTTTTTTGCAAAGGCACAGTAAATATTGGGGAAATTAGAATGGGAGTTTCCTTAGCTTAAGAGATGCAGGGTTTTCTGTCCTTGAAGCATACTGCCATGGGAACAACTACAGGCTCCATACATGCTCATTTTCACACCCCAGGCCTTTTTATGGTGCCATGAAACTCCTCTCAGTGTGATGACATCAAGCCTCTGTAGTTAGAGATCATGTTATTTGCGTAGGTCATAGAACAAAGGCTAGGAGAGAGTTTTCCTTTATGGTTCTAGGAGTTCTGTTTGCTCACTGTTGTTCTAATCAGTCTTCTGTAATTGGTGGTCTTGGAAACCATATATTTTAACAGGAAAAGTAGGGGGTCATTTTATATGCCCAGTTGTCATGTATGCTGGAAAATATAGTAACTCTACTCTGAATATTTTACCATGCCAGAAAATATTTTCTCAGATCACACAGTGCTTAAACTTAGTGGTGACATACTGATAAAATCTGTATGTATGTTTCATAAGTTAATCTTATCACTAAAATATAGATATTTTGGTGTTTTCCAATAATCCATCATGTTAATAATGCAGTAAAAGGAATCATTTTAACTAGAGAGATAAATAAATGAGGATTTCTTCCTTAGGAAAACTTCCTTGATGATTTTATTAAGTTTTTATCCAGGAAAAGAGATTTGAGAAAAATATCAATAAAGCTTCTCCACAGTCATAAGATTTGTCTTTAATGGATCTTACTGCCCTCTTCACCTTTTCCTGGATTTACTTATCTACTAGTGCTTATTAGTTATGAAACAAACAAATTACGTACTACAATGGGTTGTCTTAACTAAAATACAATAGCTCAAAAGATAGAGCCACCTAGATTACTCTTGACCCTAGATTATAGAAATGAGGACAGAGAAGGGAAGAAATCAGGGAGGGAAGTAAAAAGAGGTGGAACAAGGTATCAGAGGCAAGAGCCATGGGGCTTAGAAAGCTTGGTGGTGGAGAGGTGAGAAATATGTACATATCTAAGCCATACAGCCAACTGACTATAAGCAGAAAACCCAAAGTACAATAACTAAAATTGTATTTCTGATATTCTATTGCAAACAACTTTGCCAGTTATGGTACCTCAATATAAAAGATAAAAATAAATTAAAGTAAAAAAATGTATTTCTTTTTATTTTTGTTTACACCTAAAAATCATACAGAGAATTAATTGAATCTTGGGCCAGGCATCACTGGGGTTTGGTAATGGTATTTGAAAATACTGTTAAGTATAAAATGGTTAAGAATTTCAGAAATATCTAAAATATCTTGTACATTTCTTTTATGAAAAATGAAATCTGTTTCCTGATAAAACTTAGTAGAAACTGGAGATAAATTAGATGAAATATTATTGTACAGCCAGTGTATTGCTAAGTAGAGAATTCCCATTTTATAATGAGGTTATGTGCTGATAAACTGTTTCATCAAAAGTGAAAAATAGCTTAAGTCAAACAAATTCATTTAATGTACCTAACCTAACCTTTTAAATGTCATAGATTAGCTTAATCAGCCTTAAGCATGCTTTGAACACTTACATTACCCTTTAATTGAACAAAATAATCTGACATAAAGTCAGATAAAAACTTTTTTAGTAGGCGCTGAGTTTGTTCCTGATTCTGTGCACAGGAACCACTTGTTTTTTGTTAGTTTTGGACCATATGACATGACCATATGACTGAATCAGGGCCAACTGCATGCAAGAAAAATGCCTTATCCACTGTTACTACCTCCCTGGCTCTTATTTTTTTTTTCTGGCTCCTTTCTTAAACTACTGACTAGTTCATACAATTTATTGTATATATTCCTGAAAATGAAGATTATTTGAAGTCTGTAGAGTATGACTTATTTGTATTCATGGTCATGAGCCTAACTGGGAGCTGGAATTTGTTGCCAATACTGAGCAGTGAAGTGTATCATACCATCCATATTTGTCTTGGAAAAGACCAAATTCAAAATTTGAAGTATAGTTTTCTACTGTGTATTGTCACACCATTTTCAAGGGAGAAAAAAGTCTAAGACAAACAGTTGTAAGCTGGGAACCACCTATAATTGATAAGCTTGTTTAAATTCACAATAATAAGATAAAAAAATAGCATCCACTGACATGGTGTATTAATTATACATGAAGGACAAGAACAAGAAGCCATTATCACTGTTTACAGATGACATAATACAATATTTAGAAAACCCTAAAGACGCTTTCAGAAAGCTTCTAGAAACAATAGATTCATATAGCAAAGTGGCAGGCTATAAAATTAATCTATAAAAATTAATGGCTTTCTTATACATAAATAGTGATAGAAAAGAAATAGACATTAAAAATAGTCTTATTCACATTAGTGCCACAGAAACTCAAATACCTTGGAGTCAACTTAACTAAACAGGTGAAGGACCTATACAAAGAAAACTTCAAAACCCTACTTCAAGAAGTAAATGAGGACATAAGGAAATGGAGACAATATCCTGTTCATAGAGTAGGAGGATTAGTATCATTAAAATGGAAATACTCCCCAAAGCATTGTACAGATTTAATGCAATTCCTTTAAGGACACCATGACATTCTTTAAAAAAGTGAATCAAACACTCCTGAAATTCATTTGGAACCATAAACATCCATGAAGAGCTAAAGCAACCCTTAGGGAAAAGAAGATTGGAGGCATCACTTTCCCCAATTTTAAATTGTATTATAAAGCAACAGTCATTAAAACAAAATGGTGGTGGGATAAAAAGGACCTTTAGAGCAATGGAATAGACTTGAGTAGAGAATGTTCCCCACTTCTACAATCAATTTATCTTTGATAAAGAGGCAAGAAATGCAAAATGGAGCAAGGAAAGCCTCTTCAACAATGGTGCTGGGACAAATGGCCAGCCTCATGCTAAAAAGAGAACTCGGAATTTTATTTAATATCATGCACAAAGGTCAAATTCGAATAGATTAAAGACCTTTATATAAAACCCAGAACCATAAGGTATATAGAATATGTAGGTAAACAATCTATTACATAGAGACTAAAGGCATATTCAACTAGGAAACAGTACTGTCCAAAAAAGTGAAAGTGGAGATAAGCAGATGGGACTATATTAAGCTGACAACTTTTGCACCTCAAAGGAAATTGTGATGAGGATACAAAGGCCACCCACAGAATTGGAGAAACTATTCACCCAATAACCATCAGATAAGGGGTTAATATCAAAGATATACAAATTACTGACAGAACTTAACAAGAAAAAATCATCTAACCCCATCAAAGAATAGGGAAAAGAAATGAACAAACAACTCCTCAAAGAAGAAATATAAATGGCCAAAAAACACATGAAAAAAATGCTCCACTCACTAATCATCAGAAAGAAGCAAATCAAAACAATGAGGTACCATCTCATGCCACAGCGATTGGCACATATCACAGAGAATAAGAAAAATCAGTGCTGGCAGCGATGTGGGGATAAAGGAACTCTCATTCACTGCTGGTGGGAACGCAGTCTAGTCCAACCTTTATGAAAAATAATATGGAGATTCCTCAAAACAATCAGAAATTGAGTTTCCATATGATCCAGCTATACCACTCCTAGGGATATGCCCTAGGAATACAAAAATACAATACAAAAATGCCTTCTGCACACCTACATTCATTGTAGTGCTCTTTACAATAGCCAGACTCTGGAAACTACCAAGATGCTCTTCAACAAATGAATGGCTAAAGAAACAGTAGTACATATACACAATGGAATATTATGCAACTGTCATAAAAATGAAGACATAAAATTTTGCTATAAATGGATAGGCATGGAAACTATTATGCTGAGTGAAATAAATCAGAGGGAGAAATATAGACACTATAATATTTTTAAGAAAAATAAAAGACAATATTGTAAATAATACACAGAGAAAATAGACATGTGGGCTAGAATGACTGGTCCACAATGTGAAGCTTATCACAAAGCATGGTGAGTTCACTTAGAGAAATAACTACATTTACAACTATTATGACAATGGTAGTATTGAGTGACAGACAGAGAATGCCTGCCTCAAGTATAGGCAAGGAGTTAGGGAGGAGGGAGATGGAGGGCATTGGTGGTTGGAATGCTGAATGGAAAGGGGGTGTTCTTGTTCTTTTTAATAATTAAAACCCAACTGCAAACATGTTTGTATTCATGGTTCTTAAATAAAGATTAAAAAGCATTTTTAAAAGTCTATTTTTATTAGCTGTAATTAAAGCAATATGAACATATTTAAATATCTAAATATGTATATTTCATAAGACCATATTTAAATATTATCATATTTAAAGGTATATTTAAAATAATAATTGAGTTGCCAGTCAACTCAGCAATTCTACCTCTGGATATGTACCTGGACTCCAGAACATGTGTACAGAAATACATATACACACCACAATAAAATCACTCATGTGCTGTATTTCCAACCCCAAGTGAAGGGTAGCAAATAAATTAATAATCCAAACTGGTCAAGATAGAATCACAGAGTATGGTTGGCTTCTTGCCTTGTGGTCTCTCTCTATTCTACCAGTACAAATTCACCTGGAGGTGGAGGTTTCAGTGAGATCCAGAACTTTTATGAGTCAAAGTGCTTGGTGAAAAGAAAGAGGAAATTGGTCAAGTGCCTTTGTTTTGGGTAAAAGCAGGATATAAACTAACGCACCATTATTCATTGTAGCACTTAGTTCAATAGCTGAGATACAGAATTAAGCTAGATGTTTATCAACAGATGAGTAGATAATGAAAGGGTGGTATAAATACATAATGGAATACTGTACATCTGCAAGAAACAATGAAATTAGGCTATTTGCTGAAATGTGGATGGAAAGGTAAAATTTTATGTTCAGTGAAGTGAAGTTTAATCGAGGAGGACAAACACAAGATAGTCTCACTTATCTGTGATATATTAAAATACCTGATGAAGGGATACAAAAAGGAGGATCACTATTAGCCTCAGAGTATAGGAAGGAGAAGCACAGGAAAAAAAAAGAAATATATAAGAGGAAATAGAGGCAGACAGGAAGTAATGGGGGTGAAGGTATCAAGGGTCTTAGCTACCCCAGAGCATATTATATAGCTGTAACACCTCCGTGTACCACCAAGTGCTTTATTAATCTCTGTATTATCTTTCTGATCCTCAAATAAATTATTTGTGAAGGGGAGTGTTGGAACATATCTAGACATGCTCAAGGGCTAGATATCAAAACAGAGTCAAAATAGTAAAAGTCTGAGGTACATACTACAACCAAACTTTAAATGGGCCTTTCAGGGTGCCAGACTGGGGATGGAAGGGAATGTGAGTAACCTGATGGAGGGAAGTTGACATCTGTGATAGGAATGGTGCTGTCACGTTGTATGCCTGAAACTCAACTATGAGTAACTGGAGGGGGTGTTGACCAAATCTTTACTGATATCAAGTTAATAAAAATATTTAAGACAACATAAAATAGAACTTTCATGAGCCACATCCAAGGAACTACTGATATTCTGGGGATTCATTTGTTTAGAGTTAGGTTGTTGAGGTTTTTTTGATCTCTGAATCTCGAAAAGGGTTACAGTAGGGTTCAATGTAGTAGTTGATTAATTGCAGTACTTAGAAAGTCTATTATTTATTGTAAAAGTTCTTGTGGGGGGGCAGAAAGATAGCATGGAGGTAAGGCAGAAGGACGGTGGTTCAAATCCCAGCATTCCATATGGTCCTTTGAGCCTGTCGGGGGGTATTTTTGAGCGTAGAGTCAGGAGTAGCCCCTGAGCACTGCTGGGTGTGACCCAAAACAAAAAAACAAACAAACAACAACAACAAAAAAACGTTCCTGTGGAACTTTGGTTATGGACCAATTTCAGTCAACTACTATTTTGTCAAGTTTAAAAGCACACTTTATTATTAGTTTTTATTTTTCTCCAAAAGACCTTAAGATTTTATTTAATGCAATATGATGCATTGAATATTTGCCAAAACATTTCAGTCACATTTTTGTCACATAAGCACAAAAGCATTAAACATAATAAATTCCAATTTTCTTTCCATTTTCACATAAAGTCAAAGAACTAATGCATACTTTTATACCCTTGGAATTGGGGGGAAAAAAGCAAAAACTGACATTCAAAACACATCGTATCAAGCCAAAATTACAAGAAACTTTCTTCAACTATTTCTAAAGTATAAATTTGCTGGTATTGCACACATGTGGGAGATTTTATTTGATAATTCCTCTGAAGAACATTGCTTATAGATTGAAATCAGCAACTATTTTTTTCTAAAATACATTACGCTCTCTTCTGCACTGTAATTTTGTTGTTTTGACTAATTTTATTACAGAGTTTGTGTTTATTTTTTGTTTGTTTTTAATTTATTTTATTTAAACACTCTGATTATAAACATGACTATAGTCACCAAAAGAACACCCCCTTCACCAGTGTAACATTCCCATCACCAATGCACCCCATCTCTCTCCTTTCAGTATATTTTAAGGCTTGTTTTTAGTGCTTGAGTCTACCTGGGGGCAGTATTCTAGTTGAACATACATTTCGTTGAGTTTTGTCACTATATCCTACCACTGTTTTCTGGCCTTGAGAGTTTTTGTGACAAGTCAGCTGTAAATCTTAAGGATGGTTCTTTGAATGCAATTTCTCTTTCGATATTTCTGCTTTCAGTATTATGTAACTAGAATGTGTCTTGGGGTGCTTTTCTTCGAGTCTCTGTTAGCTGATACTCATTGGCATACAGGATTTGGTTGCATGCCATCTTTAGCTCTGGGAGTTTCTCTGTAATGATGTCCTTGACTATTGATTTTTCCTGGGTATTTTCTTCCTGGGTCTCTGGAACGCCAATGATTCTTATGTTGTTTCTGTTGAATCTGTCAAAGACTTCTATTTTTATGTGTTCACATTCTTTGAATATTTTTCCATTGTCTTCCATTGTTCTTTTCTAGTCTCTTCTGCTGTATAGTGTTGTTCTGCATTTCATCTTCCAGCTTGGTGATTCTGTCCATGGCTGCTGGTTACTCTGTTTGAGAGGCTTTCCATTGAGTTTTTATTTTCATCTACTGAGTTTTTTAGTCTTTTTTTTTAGTTTTTTTAGTTTTTTCAGTTTGGAGTTCTCAGATGATGTTCTTTTTAGCTTGATCTATTTTTCCTTTGAGTTCTATGAGCATCCTCCATATTACTACTCTAAACTCCTTGTCTTAGAGGTTGACTATGTAGTTGGTATTCTCTGGGTTATCAGAATTGCTATCTTCATTCTCTATGCCTGGTGTTGGCCTTGGTTGTTTCCCCATTGACGTTGTAGCGTGGCTTTTATTGCACATTGTGGTGGAGTACATGTGCTAGGAGATTTGCAGGGCCACTAAGGGAAGCAGAGCAGCCTTGCTCCTCCCTGTTTCTCTGTTTCCTGGGCTGTGAACCTTGATGGGATTCAGTTCGCTGGAGTCTTCCTCAGCAGTCTCCCACAGGGATCAGGAAGCCCAAAATGGAGGGATGCAGGGGTTTTATAAAGGCACCAGGCAGGAGATGGTACCGCCTTGTGAGCTGGGACTGCCTACCTGGCCTGTATAACCTTGATGGGATTAGGTTGATTAAATTCACAGGGGTCTTCCTCAGCAGTCTCCCGCAGGGATCAGGAAGCCCAAAATGAAGGGATGCAGAGGCTTAATAAAGCCACCAGGCAGGAGATGGTACCGCGTTGTGGGCTGGGACTGCCTATCTGGCCGGTGAACTGACCAGTGAATCTTGATGGAATTAAGTTGATTAAGTTCATGGGGGTCTTTCTCAGCAGTCTCCCACAGGGATCCAGAAGCCCTGAGTTTGTTTCTAAATTTTGAAAATAAAAAGTGAACAGATAAATACTAGTTGATTAATAAAGATCTTTAATCATGAAAAATAATTATCAACAAATGGTGCTTTGTCAGAAGTGCTTATTAAGATTGCCTACATATTCTAGGTAAATACTTTCAAGGCTTTTGACCCCTGCATTACTGTATATTTTTAATGTATACTTAAAGGGTTGTTGAAGACTTGCATAGTGCTCTGAAAAACAGGTCTATCACATGTGAATAATCAGAGTAGGAAGCTCGTGGTGGTAGAAGTAGATGTTTAAAGAGTTGAATATAGGGCACTGGGGAAGATCAGAGGATAAAACAGACTGGGGGTTATATGGAGTTTTGGTGTAGGATCTTGGGCACATAGTGTTGGTGGGTAATTTCCATACATCAAACTCATAAAGAAAGATCAACTCTATAATGATAGTTTATATGTTTGCTTAGGTTATGGTGTAGCTTAGGACATGAGTGAGGGATGATAGTATTGTAGCTGAAATGGAGTCTGAACATTATATGTCTAGAACATGATATGGTTACTACTATTAATAGTATCAGGAATCATGATGCCTACGTTTAAGAAATATATTTAAGGGAAAAAAGTCTATGCATTGAAATTAAAATAAAGTATACTTTCCCAAATTTGTGTTAGAATAAAACATATCTTACAGCTGAATCCACTGAAACATTTTTAATATGATCTGATTTATTTTTCTTTGAAATTACACCACACACACACACACACACACACACACACACACACACACACACACAAAACCTGGGATATGGCAATGAGAAGGTATGGAGCCAGTGGTTGTTTCCATGACAATATGCTTCAAGAGTGGAGAAACTGAATCTTCCTTTCTTCCCCAATACTTGCTGTGCCTATACAAAAAAAAATGGTGGGGTAACACCAAGCCCTGCCACTGCACCACTTTTTCTGGTTTTGTTTTGCTCTATTTTTTGTTTGTTTTTTTGATATTATTTCACTTCTCTTTTTTCTTCCACTTTTCTCTTTCTTTTTCACTTTTGTGAATATTATTTGGTGATTTTTTTTCTTTCTATTTTACTAGTTGATACCAAGTTTTTTCTTCTCTTTTCCTTAACCTTTTTTTTTATCTCCAACAGAATAGCTTAACTTGAATCATTCAGCCTCATAAATTGAGGGGGGAAAGAATGATACCAGGACCAGTCATATGAACATGTAGTGTAAATAAAAAAATGACCAGACTGGAACACCAAACAGAATAGATACCCAACCTATAACAAGCTGTAAGGTGGAGACCAGTTACACTAGGATTCTAGGGGGTAAAAGAGAGATATGTGGGAGACAAGCTGGAAATAGGAGTGGAGGGAGGACAATATTGGTGGTGGGAAAGCCCTTCATTCATTGTCACTATGTACTGTAAATAATTCTGTGTAATGAACTTCAGTCACAATAAAAAAAGAAATTACAAATACTTTAAGGATTTTAAGACTGATTCTTCAAAACGCTATTAATGACTTGCTCTTTTAATATTTTGGAGGGAAAGGAGGATATATTTAGCTACACTAAGATTTACTCTTGGCTCTGTGCTTTGGACTCACTCCTGAAAAGGATTGGGGAACCAATGCTGGGGATCAAACCTTGGTTAGCCACATACAAGGCAATGAAAATACAAAAAATTGCTTTTGTTTTGCTTGGTTCATTAAGGGGACAAAATGTAGTACAAAAGATAGAATGAGGTCAGCCATATGTAAGGCAAGTGACTTACTGTATTCAGTAAAAAGACAACAAGGAGAGTGTTGGTAATTAAGATATAGGCAAATATAAAGAATACATGTCCATACATATATAGAGTATATATATGTTCTATATTGGGTTTGTGTATATATTGGGTTTATGGCTATAGCCATTATTACTGTGGGGTACTCTCAGCTCAGTGACTGTGGGTATATGGGAATAATCATTCTTAGTGGTGCTCAAGGGACGCTGGAATGCCAGGGATGAAATGTGGGCCTCTCACATAGAAAGCAAACACTCAGCCAATTGGGATATTTCTCTGACTTCAATTTAAATATTTTTAGTAAATATAAAATTTTGTTAATTTCTATGACCTATGGCTTTTGAGTGGATACTGTGGGGCAGGGGACCAAGCGTAAGCTGTGTATGGGTGTGTGTGCAGGCACATGTGTGCCTATGTGTATGCAAATGTATGCAAAGTATGAAATTTATTTCCTAAAGACAGGATGTTAAAAGAATTATATATTCTTATATATATATTTATTTATATAAATATATAAGTGGGAATGCCGTCTAGTACAACCTTTATGGAAAGCAATATGGAGATTTCTTCACAAACTGGAAATTGAGCTTCCATACGATCCAGCTATACCACTCCTAGGAATATACCCGAGGAACACAAAAATACAATACAAAAATCCCTTCCTCACACGTATATTCATTGCAGTGCTATTTACCATAGCAAGACTCTGGAAACAACCAAGATGCCCTTCAACAGATGAGTGGCTAAAGAAACTGTGGTACATATACACAATGGAATACTATGCAACCGTCAGGAGAGATGAAGTCATGAAATTTTTCTATACATGGATATACATGGAATCTATTGTGCTGAGTGAAATAAGTCAGAGGGAGAATGATAGATGCAGAATAGTCTCACTCATCTATGGGTTTTAAGAAAAATGAAAGACATTTTTAACAGTATCTCCGAGACAAGAGAGATGAGGGCTGGTAGGTGCAGCTCATGACATGAAGCTCATCACATAGAGTGATGAGTGCAGTTGGAGAGATGACTACACTGAAAACTATCATAACAATGTGAATGAATGAGGGAAGTAGAAAGCCTGTCTCAAGTACAGGTACGAGGGAGTGGGGAGGAGGGAGATCTGGGAAATTGGTGGTGGGAATGTTGCACTGGTGAAGGGGCTGTTCTTTACATGACTGTAATCATATAACTATAATCATGTTTGTAATCACAGTGTTTAAATAAAGATAATTATAAAAAAAAGAATTATATATTCTTAAAATATTTTTTGTTTGAGAAGAGGCCAAAGAGATAGTAGAGTGGGCAATACTTATTTGCCATGCATGCAACTGCAACTGATCCAAGTTTAATCCCTGGAGCCATATATATATACGTAGTTCACTGAGCACTGTCGAGAGTGATCCCTAAGTACAGAGCCACGTCTATACGGAATTGTTTTGCTCAGGGGAGCAAATAGTTTGTTCAGAAGAGCAAAACCAGGTGTAACTCAGACAACCTCCTTCCTCTCCAAAATAAAACGTGTTTGAGACAGAGGCAGATTAATGGATTGATCTTTTCATTGACACTTTTGATTTATATGCTCTGCAGCTTTGCTAGCTAGGCTCCCAGAGCACCTTCAGGAGGGATTCCAAACACAATATGTGACTACTGCGAGTTGTGGACCCAAAATAAAAATTTTAAATGTGTGTAAATTATTCACATGGAAAATAATCAAAAGAATTTAGAAGAGGATTTGCCTTGCACACTGCTGGCCTAGATTTAATTCTAGTTGAACATATGGTCCCCTGAGCACTACTAGGAGTAATTCCTAAGAAAAGAGCCAGGAGGGGCCGGCGAGGTGGCGCTAGAGGTAAGGTGTCTGCCTTGTAAGCGCTAGCCAAGGAAAGGACCACGGTTCGATCCCCCGGCGTCCCATATGGTCCCCCCAAGCCAGGGGCAATTTCTGAGCGAGTAGCCAGGAGTAACCCCTGAGCATCTAACGGTTGTGGCCTAAAAAAAAACAAAAAAAAAAAAAAAAGAAAAGAGCCAGGAGTCAGCCCTGAGCACAATCATCTGTGGCCCTAAACCCAACGGAAGGAAAGTACTTAAAAGGGAAAAAAGACATAAGGAAGAAAGAATATATATGAATATAGATATAGATATAGATAGATATATGACAAGTACTTTATTGGTTGTAGTCTCTTTGGTACAAAAGTATTTGTTTCATCCTAAATAAAATATAAACCAAGGAGAAGTTAGACGGCTAAGAGATAGACAAGTATAATGAATATATGCATATATAATTTATATATGTATATAGGTGTATTTCTGGGGATAGTTACTAAATTTTTTTCTGTTAAAAATAACTGGCTTTCAAGATCGTGACTTACAGATGACTGGCTACTAGAACCACGACCAGACAGTATACATCTTGGGACCAATAAAAAAGCCCTAGTTTAGGGTTTGAACTATGACTTGCACAATAAGCATGACCCCCAGTCCCAAAGGTCTGACAGAGACAACTGCAACAGAATGGGCCTTCTGGAAGCACAAAGAAAGACGCTAACCTAGGTGCCATCCTAGGTTCAGTGCAAAGACCAAGGTCACCAACCACAGAAGATGGACTAAAACGACACTGAGGTAACAGAACCTCTAGAACCACAAAGACTGACCTCACCATAAGTCCTACCTCAGGATCTGTGCAGATACTGAGACCTCTAAACACAGAGCTTTGAGTGTATCACCCTGGACAGAACAGAAGTCTTCCACACGCCAAAAAACACCACCAGGAGAATAAATGATCCTGAGCAAAGTCTGGAGCTGATCCCATGACAGTATACTCCAAGGACGGAGAAACCCCATATTTCTTAGGCCATGTGAATTCCTTTTCGAATGACCCCAATATTTACTGTGCCAGGGCAGGAGGGGAAAAAACAAAAATACAAAAAGCACAAAAACTTAGTATTTTATATATATGTATATATATATGTGTGTGTGTATATATATATATATACATATATATCTTTTACCTTCATTTATTATTGTTATTATTATTTTTATTTACCTATCTATTTTGGTCGATTTCTCTGTTTGGGTGTGATTATTGAAATCGTCGTCCCCAATTATACTTATTTTTTTCTATTCTTTTCTTCTCCCTCGTTATGTGCTATGCCATGTTTCTTATTTCAAGACCATGGCGTGTTTTTGGTTTGTTTGTTTTTGTTCTGTTTTTTGTTTGTTTGTTTGTCTGTCTGTTTTGCTTTGTTTTTCGGCTGTTTTTTTTGTGGTGCTTATCGATATAGCTGGAGTCCTCACTGGATAATTGACACTTTTTTTGGTACTGGTGGAGTGTTTCACCTTCTTTCTCTCCTTCATCTCCCAAATCGATGATGAGAGCCTCTAGAAGGATTCCACCCATTTTGGGAGTATTAGACTCTTACCCCAGTTTATTTATCTTCTCCTTCTCAGGCAAAACCACGCAACTTGAACTAGCTAGTCCTGCCTACAGTTAGAGGGGGAGATAAGGGAGGCATCAAGACCAAACAGGTGCAAGACTACTAAGTAGTGGGTTGGATACAGAGGGGACCACATATTCTAGCCGCCCTGGGGGTGAGGGAAGAGGAAATGGGAGGTAGGACAACAACGGAGGGGTAGGGAGGACAATTTGGGGATGGGAATCCCCCCTGATTTTATGTAAATATGTACCTAAAATGTTATTGTCAACAATATGTAAGACACTATGATCAAAATAAAAATTATATTTAAAAAAAATAACTGGCTTTGGGGCCAGAGAGATAGCATGGAGGTAAGGTGTTTGCCTTGCATGCAGAACGGACAGTGGTTCAAATTCCAGCATCCCATATGGTCCCCTCGAGCCTGCCAAGAGTGATTTCTGAGCATAGAGCCAGGAGTAACCCATTAGCACTGCCAGGTGTGATCCCCCTCCAAGAAAAATAACTGGCTTCTTTCTAAGAAGTTAGCTTGACTTCCATTCATTATTTGTACTTTTGTGTCCGACACTTAGGTATCTTATTCTCAACCTATACATTCTCTTCTCTAAAAACATTTTTAAAAAAAGAGTTGTATGTTTCATGTATGAGAATTATATCATATTCCACTTGGTTCTGCAAATTTTGGTTTCTCAGGGTCATCAGGCTGTATTGCTATTTATTCTTCTTATATGTTGTCAGCAATTTCTTGTCAGTACATTTGAAAATATTTTTCAAAAAGGCAATTGTAAGTACAGTCTAATTGAGGCTATGATGTCCATTAGGGAACTTTTGCAGAATTCTATTCTATATTATTAATCAGAAAAACCAGAATTTTGTAATTCTATAGTGTTTCAGAAAGAATGGTGACTTTAAGTATTGAAATCCTAGTGCTATATGTGGTATTTAAAATGAAGATATGAAAAAAACAATGTCTTAAATGGGATATTTAAGAACACCTTAGGCCCCAGAATATAGTGAGAAAATAAAAATTTATTGAGTGAGGAAGGATAATGACACATATAGAATGATGGGGGCAGTGACAAAGATGATTCAGGTACATTGGTGGTGTTAAGTAAGGAAAGAATTAAATATCTAAGCTACAGTCAAGAATCATGGAAGTTTTGGTCTCTCGATCAAACTTAAAAAGGTGTTCAGAGACAATAGAGATGAGGGCTGGAAGGACCAGCACAAAATATGAATCTTACCACAAAGAGAGGTGAGTTCAGTTAGGGAAATAACTACACTGACAATTATTTGACAATGGTATTGAGTGAGAGAAATAGAATGCCTATCTTGAATACAGTCATGGGGTATTCATTTTTATAACTGAAATCCAACTGTAAACATGTTTGTAATCATGGTGCTTAAATAAAAAATATTATGAAAATAATAACTTTTTTAAAAGGTTCCTGTGATAATGGCAGGATGGGTCAGGGGGTGGTGGCACGGGAAGGACTCTGGGAACATGGGTGGATAGAGGTCAACACTGGTGGTGGGATTGGTACTGAAACAAACAATGTTTGTTTTATGTCTAAAACTCAACTATGAATAATTTTGTAAATCACAATGGCTATAATAAAACATTAAAAACTGTGTTTCATGTATTTTTGTATATATGACATACTCATAAAACTACATGCTCATGAACAAAGCATTTTGTTCACAGTCAAGAGCTGAAAAATCTGTGTGTATACTTCATATATGAATAAGAATATGAAAGTCATTGAAACCTCAAGATCTACAAAAAGGGATACACTTCTTTTATATATCATGTATATTAGTCATCTGAAAAACATGACATTATTTCCAAAGTCCACCTGCAGATCTATAGAGGCCAAGTTTTCAAAGTAGAACCAGAAGTTTGAAATACACCCCAGATCTCTCTTGGGCTATTTTCTTGTGTTTAGAGGACAACTAATAGCAATTTCATGACATGTGAATTTCTAAGATGATGAATAACAGGGGAGCAGGTTCCTGTGTCCTGTTTTGGCTGCCTTCCAAATTTCTTAGAGTGTGTGTGGGGGGGGGGCAGTGGAAGAGAGGAAAGCACTGAATCTTGCAAAGTAAAAATTTCCTATTTAATTAGAAGGGTGTGTGGAATAGTCTCAAGGAAAAAGGAAACATTTTTCAAATTTGAATCTTCTTGTGGAAAAATCTCTTTAGGAGAAAGCTATAGTGACTGGATCAAGTATCATTTTCCCCTCCAAACTGAGGGCAACATTCCCTGTAGAAGGGATTTAGACTATTCAAACATAGGAATTTTAGAGGCCCATCTGTACATCTTAAAACACTAACTGCATAGTTGTCTTGATAATTCTATTTTTTTGTTTGTTGTTTGTTTTGTTTCTGGGCCACACCCAGTGTCGCTCAGGAGTTACTCTTGGCTATGTGCTCAGAAATCGCTCCTGGCTTGGATGGGATGCCGAGAGATCTAACTAGTCAGTAGTACCAGGCTAGCATGCACAAGGCATATGCCTTATAGCTTGAACTACCGCTCCGGCCCCTGATACTTCTGTTTTTAAGATACAACAGGTCCTGTGTAGAAGAGATTATAATCTCAGGTTTAGAAGGCAATGTTTCCATGTATATCCGGACTGAGTCATTAACTCTGTATGACTTGGCAAAAGGTTAAATCTTAGTGTCTTCAACATATAAATGAGAATACAAAATTGCAGCAAATCTCTAGGTTTCTTAAGAGAATTTAACTCTCTCCTATATAGCAGTGCAATTCTTTAAATATTATAATCAACTAAGCATAAATCAACAACTAGCATAATGTTATGTTCAAAGAATTATGTTCAAGCATATTCGTTTAAATTATGTATTTGTTTGAAATACATTTGTTTCAAATTTACTTCAAACAAAAAATATTTGCTTGAAAATTATGTTCAATACTGTGCTAATGGGAACTAAAATGTAGCTAGGACTTCAATTTTTTAATTGTCAAGAGAAAGTAATCCCTGTTGTGGTGGGACATATTAATAGCAGTTTATGAACAAAATAAAGTCATTTTTTGTCACACTCAGATTACTATCCCACATCAAATGCCCACACAGACCAATATCTACTTAATTAACTACTTAATTACCTATGCAAGTTTTACAAAAAATTCTGAAAGGCTATTTCATATTATACAACTAACCTTCTTCAACTTCTTATAACTATAACACAACATATTACTTACAACTAACTTCTTACGACTTTTTCACCAAGAAATTTTTATACAATTCCAAGTGTATATGTATATAACACAATTTTACAAATCAGTGATTTATTGAAAAGGGCATTTATTTTTGTGACAAAGAGATAGTATTGATGGATGATATATTGCACATAACAGACCCAATATAATTCCTTGGCATTGCAAAGGGGTCCCCAAATTGCTGGAAGTAGCCCAATCCCTACATGAAAAAAAAATTTTTAATATGTATTTACCATAACCCAGAATTTAAGAAGCTAAGTTATAGAGGAAGCCTTTTGTAGGATATGGAGTTCTCCAAGAAATTCTCAGGGTTAACTCAGAGCCTCTCCAGTCCATATTATTTTAATGCTGAGATAACCAATGCAATGCTACTCACATCCAGTGGTACCAGGAAGTCCCCAAGGCCACTCCAATCATTTTGAACCACTGGTTGAGTTTATACCTGATAGGATTTACAGGTTCATGTGATGTCAGTGATTAAACTTAGTGATTAAACTTGCTTCAGTACTTTGAGCTTTCACCAAGCTTTCTTCTCCCATTGCTCCCATAGCTTGATTACCAGAGAAGTGTTTTTCTTCTTTTTGTTCTATTTGACATAAATTCTCCCTTAGTCTCACCCAATGTGGCTCTTATCTTCTCTTTCTACATTTTATTTTATTTTATTTTAATTCATTTATTTCAGCAACTCATTTTCCCATCAATTCATAATGCATTATTTAAAA
Organism: Suncus etruscus; assembly: GCF_024139225.1. Classification (NCBI taxonomy): domain Eukaryota; kingdom Metazoa; phylum Chordata; class Mammalia; order Eulipotyphla; family Soricidae; genus Suncus; species Suncus etruscus. Next base: position 9,886,497 of record NC_064860.1, read on the forward strand.
TAAAGTCATTATCTATCATTCCTTAACAATAATACAAACCACAGTGTCTCAAAAGGAAAAAAAGGAAAAGAGAGAGGAAGTGGGAAAGAGGGAGGAAGGAAGGGAGAGAGAGAAGGAGGAAGAGAGGAGAGCAGAGTGCCTTTCCCAGAGGTAGGCAGGGGGGAGGGTGTGAAGGAAAGAGGGAACATTCATGATGAGAACCATTCATGGGTGGAGGGGGCATACATTGTAAGACTGAGACTCAATTGTTAGCAACTTTGACATCATAAATGTTTAAATTAAAAAATATTTTAAATGACTTAAAAATAAAATAACCTCTTACATTCTTTCACCTATGGTTTAACTTCATTATAACAACATTTAAGTAAATCAAAATAAGAATTAGAAATCTGGATGTCAAAGTCAGCCTCCAATCTGGATGTCAAAGTCAGCAAATGGAATAATAGTTGAGGCTATGGATAATTTTTTCCCCTTGAGGTATATATCAGGTCATTTTCTTCTAAGAAAGTTCTTAAAATTAGATATAAAAGAGGGCCTTGTGGGATAGTACATCATAAGGTACTTGCTTTGTACATGACTGATCCTAGTATAATCCTCATCCCCAGCTCAGATAAAGGAGAAATATCTGAACACAGAGACAGGAGGAGTCCCTCAGCACAGCCAAGTGCATCCTTAAAATAAAAACAAACAAAAAAGAAACATAATAGGTAGAATTAAAATATGATCACTATTTTACTCTCATATGAGATTCAAATAAAGTTTGTGGAAAGTCACTTGATTTTGCCTATCTTTAAAAAAGGGAAATGATATACACCCTGAAGCATATATTTGGTTTCCTTTCCAAAGGGTGCTGGTAACGGAGTTGGCTACACCCTTCCTGTTGTCCCAGGTGCTAAAGTTGAAAATATTGCAGTTCTTGGCAATTCTGAAGTTACTCCCTGCGGTGACTATAAAAAAACTGGCTTAGACTTCATCGGTGCTGGAGCAGACACTTGATTTTATTCTATTTTCTCATGAAAATGAAAACTCTTACACTGATGGCAACTCAAATTCTCTTTTGTAAATGTAATCTTAATTATTTTCATTTCTCTCTTGGTAATAAATAGGTCTCAGTCCACCCTAGTGTCAGGAACTCCTGGAAATAGTCTTGACCTATTTTTCACAGAAGATATGAGAATCTGAGATGACTGGGAAGTGGATGATTCAGAAATTTGATAAAGGAGTACCAGAAATTTTTTATTGATTTTTATCTATTCAAATTTCTCTTGACCATTTCCTTCATCCCTTTTTAAAAAAAAATCAATAGCTGATCATTTTTTCCTATTTACAGTTTATATTAGTCATACATGTCACATTTCCATCTGTCTCATTACATCATTTTTTTACTTAAGTGGCTTCAGTGAGTGAGAGTTATTTTCTACACACACATTCATGTCATATTAAAATGGGGATTTCATAGTATTAGTCATGAAGGGAATAACTGTAAATCAGAGGTAAGGGTAAATTTTCAGGAAAGAGGAATTTAGCTCTTAGGAAATACGTTATCTTCTTTACTGAGAAGTGAAGAATGGAACATGATTCACGTCAACCACTGACATTGTGGGCAAAAGCGAAACTCATGATTAGACTGGCTATTAGTCATTTTTGTTTTTTCTTTAATTTTACAAAGCAGTTTAGAAGGAATGAAGTAGTAAGAAATTTACTAGGAGTTGATGCAAGGGGATTGGTGCTGACACAGAAGGGCAATTTCATGCTGACCCGTGTTGTATTTTAGGTGACTTTGAAAGAGCTAATGAAGAAGAAATTAAAAGCACATTATATTCAGGAGGATATAAGAGGTTCATCTTGGAAGTCACTCAAATAAATGCAGTGACTGAAACCAAGATCAACATAGAAGGTTAAGTAGCATCTAGATGAGATGATAATTAAGACCCGTAGAGCTATACCTAGATCACAGATCAAATGAGTACCCAAAGAGCATAAGGATGAATGGCTGGAGAGGAAGGGATGAAGTTGGGGAAATCTGCTTCTGCCAGAACTTGGGAGCCTCTCTTTGGCATAGACTTCATTCTAGTTTCTTGATAAGAGACGACCTGTTCAGTGCAGATCTTAGTATTTACTTTCATGCTCACTGATAGCCAATTTTTTTTAATTTTTGAAATAAAAAGTAACATTGATAGCCAAATATAACTCAGATATTAATTGCAAATTTTCATTAAATGGACATTTAACCATAAAGTAAAGAGAGGCATGTGTTATCAGGCTGCCACAGAGTGGTAAAAATCTTCATTATTTTTGTTACAGTTCCCTTCCCTTTGCTATTTTGGAAGTCACTCAAGAGATTCGATACACTCTCATAGCTAAAACCAGACCTCACTTGGAATTTTCTCTGTGAGAGTGACTTAAAACTCTAAAACCTTCAGTCATTCTAAACACAGAAATATTGAATTTGATGTTAATAGCAGTCATAGAATTGAAATGCTGACCTTGAAGAAAGGAAAGAAGGATAGCCACTTATTCATAAGTAATTATCTAGCATCTAGAAACAGATTAATCCAGTGTGAGGTAGAAATTCAATAAAATCAAGGATAGTATTCTGAGCAACAATTAATTTTCAAAGTGGGCTTGTACAGTTTTAGAATATGTATGGATCTGAGAGGTAAAAAATTCTTGCAAAAATAAAGACCTTCAGACATAGGTACAATATTCTATTGTACAGAAAAATCATCAGGAAAAGTTCATGAATTTCTTGGTATTTCATAGTAGACTTTATCAGAAATTTATTTTTCACACAGTTCTTTGTCCTAAAAGGTGATAAGAACACATGGCAAATTAAACTGTGTGTTTCTGATTAGCCACTTAGGGCATATGATGACAGCAGCAATTATATAGAAGACTAATTGTAAGTAAGTGGACAATAGTTTCAAAGGCTACTTTATTTATTTGATATCACTGTTGACCTGAAAAATGAAAGATTCTATGAAATTCTAAGGGCAAATCCTGGTTACAGGAAGGTGAAGCGTGGACAGAGACTTCCTTTTCTAACAATATTGGCAAAGGAAATATCCTGAAAAACTATCCCTCTGCAAAACTCCTAAGAGTAGTAGATAAAAATTAAAAACATATTTTAATGTGTGCTTGGAGAAAATAAAAAACACTGAGTAGTGAGAGGCCAAGTCAAAGGTTCTGAGAAAAACCATCTTAAAAGACTTGTAATCAATAAAATCATTTGTTAACTCCAATATGCAAGAACTTTGGTTTTGACCTTAATATATTTGGATTTACATATATGGGATGGTAACAATTCAGGTTTGGTACTTGTAAAGACTTTTATTTTCAGAGAACGTATGAATTAAAATATACACAATAAATTTTTGGATTAAGAACTTTATTTTAAGAAAAAAATGTTCCATAGAAAATTCATAAGACAAAACTAGTACTCCTGTAAGTCAGGATCCAATATATCCTGAAAAAGATTAATATCAGGCTAGGCACATAACCCTTATTTATCAGAAGTAGATATATATTTAGTAGCTATCAAGACTCAAAAATCACCATCATTAAGTCAACTCTCAAATACAAAGTGTTTATATCTTAAAGAATAATTAAGTATAAAGCAACTAAGTACTAGGAATACATAAACACAAAAATGAACCAAAAATTCGACCAGAAAAGACATATCAATTGTCACATTCAATATAAGATTAATTTAAAATATGTTTAAAGTAAAAATATGAACAATAAGTGACCACAAAGATAGATGGGCTGTTGAAATAAAAATTAGAGATATAGAAATTTAACACAATAATTGAAATGAGTTTTCAATAACCTATTAAACATAGCTAAAGAAAATATCAACATGGTATATAGGTCTGAAACAACTGCCCCTACAAAACATAGAGAGAATATAGAAAAGTTGAGAACTTATATGACAGATTGATAAAATGAAGTACAACTCAACTAAATTTCAGAAAGAGAAATTGAGAGAGAATATTAGAAAATAAAATGACTAAGACATCAAGAATTTCAGATGGCATACATTCTCAGACTTGAGTTATAAAGATTTCATCACAATCTTAACCAAACTATGAAAAATAAATATAAAAGACCTTTAAAAATTGAGAAACAAAACTAATTATTAAAAATAGAAATGATACATTGAGCTTTAAATTACAACAATGGAAACCAGAAAACTTTGAGATCAAAGTTATGAAAGAGCATTTAAATAGAAATGAATAATTATGTTATAATTATACAGACTACCATAATTTCATCTTGGAAGAGAATTAATTGCTATTGCTATTGCACAAAATGCTACAAATGCAAGTTTTAAAACAACTATTTTCAGGGATTATGAAGATGAACACAGCTTAACTGGCTATTTTATCTATCCAGATTCACAGGGCTGTGATCCTGTCAGTTTGTGATTCACAAAGGATTCACACACAAACTTTTCCACTTTAGTAGCAGAATTAATTTCCTCAATGATGAGTTTCTGGCAGATTGGATTATTTACCGTTATTTAGAGTCACCCTAAAGGTACCTAAATCTGTCCATGCTGTCACAATATGCAACTAAGTTATTCAATAGGAAGGCAATATATGATTATATTATATTAATTTTTATCATATCATATTATATCATACTATATTATTATAGACGTGTCATATCCCTCATTACCTTTGCCATATAACACAGTCTAATCAGTGAGTGACATCCATTGCCTTTGTCAGACAGGAGACTGCTGGAATGCTGTCCACAGCCTTTGTAAAAGAATATTGAGGAAAACAAATCACAAGTTCTGACCACATAGTAGAGAAGAGAATTATTCAAGACCTAATTGTTAAGAGATCATAACAGGTGTGTTGGGAGATGAGAGCAAAACAAGATAAAATTCTTGCAGTAAATGAAAGTAAAAGCAATCTAACTAAATAAGATTGGTGCATTATAACCTATTAACCATAAACGGAAAGCACAAGATATGATGGCATAAGCAAAACCTCACTCTCTAAATGATAAATAGACAAACATTTTAAATAAAGTATATGTTCAAATGATCACTGAAGAAATTAAACTCTCATATAATTAAAAACCTAGTATTGGCAATTGTATTGGATATTCAAAAAGCTAATTATTTTATTATATACATTAACTAGAGAAAAGGAACTATTCTTTAATTTATTTGGTGAGCTTATTGTAATTTTATTACATTTAATTAATTGGCTAATTACAATAGATAAGATGTGGAAAGAAACTAAATATTTATGATTTTTTTCTTAATATATATATATATGTGGGATATATATACACACACATGCATACATAAACAGTATTCTTTGGGGGGAGCAGTATCAAATAATAATTTTATAATAATAAATAATATAAAATAATAATTCTGTGAAGATATCTTAACAGTTGCAGCACTAAGATAGGTAAGCAAAAGATCAACTAGGTAAGCAAAAGATCAACTAAGTAATCATGACAATTTTAAAGATCCTAAAATAAGAATTTAACAGTAACAAAACCTAAGGAGAGCGATAGATAAATTTGACTTTATCCAGAGTAAAACCTTTATTCATCATAGACTGTATAATGGAAGAGAAAGAGCCAGAAAGACAGTGCAAGTTATTTGTTTGTTTTTATAGCCCTTGCTTTGCTTGCAGCTGACATGATATCCCTACCTGATCACCTGAGACTGGCCCCCTGTGCAGAGAGATGGAAATAGCTTCCACCCCACCGCCCCAAAACCCCACAAAGTTAGAAAAAATTGAGAAGAAAAAAAACAAAGTTGGAAAGACATAATTACAATCTATACCACTGAGAAAACAAGGGGTATACGAGGACCAAACTTTTTGTTTCTTTCAGATCACATCCAGCAGTGCTCAGGAACCACTCCTGATTCAATATTTGGGGGAACTATTCAGTGCTGAAGATCAAAACCCAGCTTCCTAAATGCAAATTATGCAATTCACCCCATTGACCTGCTTTTTATTAAAAAAAAAAAGTTATACAATATGGGGCCAGAGCAGTGGCACAAGCGATAAGGCATTTTGCCTTGTGCGTACTAGCCTAAGATGGACCGTGGTTCGATCCCCCAGCGTCCCATATGGTCCCCCAAGCCAGGAGCGATTTCTGAGCACACAGTGAGGAGTAATCCCTGAGCGTCACGGGTGTGGCCCAAAAAGCAAAAAAAAAAAAAAAAAAAAAAAATAGTCACACAATAAATAGAAGAGAAAATACAATTGTAATTCTTGTGCTGGGAACTGATGTCACATTCTAAAGCCATGCTATGTCACAGAAATGTAATATGACATAGGAGCATTCAAAGCATAATAAAATCTAATTCTTCAGTGAAAATCTTAGGAGACATAACTCTATGCTAATATCAAGCTAACAACTGGGCAGAATGAAAAACCAATCATTCAGTTGAATCATTAAAGCAGTAAAGTACAGAAGGAATTGAGTTTCCCCAAATTAGAGAAAAATACAGGTGTCTTACCTTACGTACAAGGAGATTCCTATGGAATTGGTGCTGCATTGGGAAAAATGAGCTTTACTCGCCAGACTGCTGAATACTTGGAGCAGAGGCCTTTCAGTTAAAATTTTAGGGAAAACCTTGTTGTAACAGGGCCCCTGAATCTGTGAGCTTTATGCCTAAGCAGGTTTTTCTAATATATATTAGAGAAAATCACTTATGATTTCTCACAGGAGGAAAAAGTATCCCAGGACACTTGTGTCCTTCACATGACATCAGGAAAAAACTCATTCCTCAGGCCTGATCTGTAGGTTTATTTAAACTAACTGCCCAGGTAAAGTAGCTGGAAAGAGGAAAACCCAACTTTAGACCTTGCATGTGGGAAATACAAAGCAGTCAACACTACCTCATTCTGTCATTTTTGTTGCATTTCAAGGGAGTGGAAAGAGCAATATCTATGAAGCCATAGCCAAACACTAATGATAAATACCTACTCATGGAAATGTGGGTTTCTTCCTGCCTCCTTAGATTAACACCATGTTCCTAAAGGCTTATTTATATCAAATTTTCACCTGGTATGTATATGCTTTTTAAGTAAAACTCACAAGGCGGGGCTGGTGAGGTGGCGCTAGAGGTAAGGTGTCTGCCTTACAAGCGCTAGCCAAGGAAGGACCGTGGTTCGTCCCCCAGCGTCCCATATGGTCCCCCCAAGCCAGGGGCAATTTCTGAGCCCTTAGCCAGGAGTAACCCCTGGGTATCAAACGGGTGTGGCCCGAAAAAAAAAAAAACCTCACAGGGTACACCAAAAGGCAAAAACATGAATTAAATGGGCAGAAGAGAGAGTATAGCAGGTAGGATATGCACTCAAATCCCAGTGCTCCATTTGTTCCATGGAGGACCACCAGGAGTATTTCTTAAATTATAATCTAGGAGTAAGTCCTGAGCACTGCAAGGTTTGCCTCCTCCACCTTGCAAAAAACAAAAACACAAACAAAAATGAAACCAAAAAGTCCTAATTAGAAGAGGCACTTTAAGTATCAGAAACAAACTTGGCAGAAAGTTGGAAGAATTTGATTTTTTTTTTAGTATTGTTGCTATGTTTTTCCTCCTTTTCCCTTTCTTCTCTTAAACAGATATTTATAGCCCCAAGAAGGACTCCTCCCCATTTTGTGCTTATTTGATTTTTGCCCCCCCCCTTTTACTTTTTTCTTCTTTCCTTCAAACAGAACTACATAACTTGAACCACCTTGTTGTGCCTCTCAAACTGAGGGGAAATAATGGAGGTTACCAAGACCAAACAGTCGTATGAACATTGAGTAGAAATAAAAAATGATCAGACTTAGGTACCAAATCTAAAGCCAACGACAACAGAATGGAAACCCAATCTACAACAAGCTAGACACAAAGAGGAACCACTTATACTAGCAACCCAGGGGTCAAAGGAGGGGATATGGGATGCATGCTGGGAACGAGGGGGGTAGAGAGAGGACAATGTTGGTGTTGAAAATGCTCCTGATTCAATGTCACTAGATACCTAAAATTTCACTGTGAATGATTTGTAATCCACTTTGGTCCAAATAAAAAATTATTTTAAAAAAGAAATAATAAAAAATAATTTGACTGGCAATGTGAAATAAATGTAATTATTATGCCTTTAATTAGATTATTATGAGCATGGATACAACTGGGGAAGGGGAAGAATCTATGTGATAGACTATTTCTTCAAAGAATTCACAGCAACAAAGAATTCATATGGAACAAGCACTGAAAAGAAATACCATTTATCCCAGTTATGTAATGTAACTCAACATTCAAACATGTTACATTCTGAATGAAGGTGTGATCTAGGGAGTATGGGCTTATTGATTGATGTGCAAAAGCTAGAATTTGATGCTCTGCATGTTTATGGACTCTTGAGCCCCTTTGGTCAGCCCTACTGAGTTCAAGTAACACTGCTCTGGAGAAAACCCAAGGTTAAACTGTTAAAGAATTGGTTAAAGAATGTCCCCAGGAGTGGTCCCCTTACACTTGAGCATTTCTTGGGAGCCACCAATAGTTATCATATATATATATATATATTGATGATATATAATGATTGATGGATTCCTATAGGAATCCATCAATCATTAGGTCTATTAAAGATAAAGGCACATTATTGTATTAATAAATGTTATTCAGAAAATATTTTTCAACACCTATAACTATTAAATCTTAGTAAATTAGGAATAGATAAGAGCTTCCCCAATCTGATTAAGACTAACCACCCCCCCGGAAAAAGGCCCTGTAAAATAAATGTAGAATGCAAAATTGTAAGGCTCCTATATGTAACTTAGGAAGAAATGTAGGTGATCTGGGTTATCCAAATTGTTTTTAGGTGAATCAGCAAGGCACAATCTATAACATTAATGATTGATAAACATTAAAATAAAAACCTTTTGCTCTGCAAAAGACAAAGTCAAGGGAAATAGAAAACAAATCAAGGACCTGGAGAGGTTGTACAGCAGATGGTGCTCTTGTCTTGCACCATGTCTACCTGGGTTTGATCCCCAGCAAAGAGTTTCTAAGCTTGCCAAAACTGACAACTGAGATAGAGTCAGTGACAACTGAAACTGAGCATCCTGGTGCAACACAAAATAAAACAAAAAATTATAAATAAATGATTAGGGGGAGAAAATATTTGTAAAGACATATTTGATAAAAGACTGTTACCAAAACATAAAAAGAACTATTATGGAAATTATAGAGTGATCATATTAGAGTGATTCTTGTGCTCAGGAATTACTTCTAGTGGTGTTTATGGAACCATATGGGAGTTCATCTGCAAGACAAGTGCCCTACCCACTGTAATATCACTCTTGTTCCACAAAGAAAATTTTAGAGTAGTGATAAAACTCTAAATGATATACAGAGACAAATGATAAATAACAAATCATAAATACAGTGGTGATAAAAAACTGATAAATACAAATTACATTATATTTTGTTAAAAAAACAATCAAAAGCATAAGAGGACAGAACATTATGTAGACTAAAGACTTTCATTAATCGATATAAATCAATGATTGTTATTTGCAACAGATATACCAGTCTTGTGGTGACTATTAATAATAACATGGTGAAGGCAGGAGTAAATAAAATGAAAATGAGCAAGTGAAAAAAATATCTGTATCTTGTGCAAGCTTTTACTGCTAACCTAAAGTTGATCTTAAAAGCAGCATTAGAAAATATTTCTTTTTAATAGACATGTTGATATTATATATGACATTTGTATTGTTCTTATACAATGAACTACTGAGAAAGTGAAACAAGGGTAACATTTAGATTGACAACTGGGAGAAGCTGAGGAAACCTGTCAGCTTTGGATGTTTCTCTTTTCTGGTCTCCTGAAACTCTCCTGAGAAGGCCAGGAAGGGCCACCAAACAACTGTCTCCTGGAGCCACTCAGGCCGAAAGGCCAAGAAAGATGGAGCGAGTAAAAACCGGCTATCAAGGACACCAAGCAGAGAGGTGACTCCTTTGTCTGTGAAAGGGTTGGTCCTGCTGTGAGACTGAGGACTGGGATAAGCTGGGGGGACCTGTCAGCCTTGCGTTTTTCTCTTTTCTGGTCTCCTGAAGCTCTCCTGAGAGGGACAGGAAGGGCCCCAAAAAACTGTCTCCTAAAGGCCCCAGAAGAGCACAGCTGCAAAGAGAAGTAGAGTGGCCATGTGCTCTTTCTAACTAATGAACCCCACCACAACACACAGAAAATATCACACTGCAAGCGTGACAATAGGAAAATCTCCCAGGAAAACACCATGCACAGAGAATGAAGATTCTCTGATAACCCCAAAATGCCAACCATCTGATTAAACTCAGATAAGGAGTTTAGAATACAAGTATGGAAGATCCTCATGGGAATCAAAGAAAACGTAGCTCTAGCTGAATAGAACACAAAGACAGAAATTAGAAAATGCCAAACTGAAATAATAGATTTGAAAAGCCCAGTAAGTGAACTGAAAACCTCAATAGAAAGCCTCTCCAACAGGGTTACAGCAGCTGAGAACATAATCAGTGAACTGGAAGATGAGATGCAGAACTCCAAACAGCAGAAGAGAGTGAAAAAGAAACTTAAGGCAAACAATCAGACAATGTAAAAAGTACTCAAGAAATGTGAACAAATGAAAATAGAAGTCTTTGATAAACTCAACAGAAACAATGTAAGAATCATTGGCGTTCCAGAGGCCCATGTAGGAGATCCCCACATAGAATCAACAGTCAAAGACATCATCACAGAGAAACTCCCAGAACCTAAGACTGCATGCAATCAAATCCTGCATGACCGAAGAGTACCAGCTAAAAGATACATGAAGAAAAACACCCCAAGTCACATCCTAGTTACAATGACGAATCCCACAGATAGAGATAGAATACTGAAAGCAGCAGGATCAAAAAGAAAAATTACATTTAAAGGAGCATCCTTAAGACTTACAGCAGACATGTCACAAGAAACTCTCAAGGCCAAAGACAGTGGTGGGATATTGTGACAAGACTGAATGAAATAGATGCTTCACCTAGAATACTGCATCCAGTATCATGTTCAGATTTGAAGAAAGGATACATAGCTTCATAAACAAGCAACAGCTCAGAATTTCACAAATGCAAAACCAACCTTAAAGGAAAAACTGAAAGGTCTACTTTAAGACAAGACAGACCAACAAACACACTGAACTTATACACAAAGATGACATTAAATCTTATAACAATCATCTCCCTCAATGTCAACAGATTAAATGCACCAATTAAGAGATATAGAGTGGCAAAATAAATAAAAAAATGAATCCAACCTTCTGCTGCCTACAAGAAACACACCTAAATAGTCAGAACAAACATAGACTCAAAATCAAAGGCTGGAGGAAAATCATCCAAGCAAACAACACCCTTGAAAAAGCTGAGGTGGCCATATTAATGTCTGATGACACCAACTTTAGATTCAGAAAAGTTGTCAGGAACAAAGATGGACACTTCATACTAATCAAGGGATATGTACAGCAGGAAGAAATCATAGTACTAAACATACACATACCCAATGATAGACCAGCACATTATCTAATACAATTATTGACAAATTTGAAAGAGGACATCAATAATAACACAATATTGTGGAAGATCTCAATATGGGCCTGTCAACACTTGATAGGTGAACCAGAATGAAACCCAACAAAAATATACTAGCCCTGAAAGAAGTAATGGAAGAAAGAGGCCTAGTAAATATATATAGAGCACTCCATCCCCAGAAACCTGAATATAGATTATTCTCCAATGTACATGGGTCATTCTCCAGAATAAACCACACGCTGGCACATAAAACATACCTTCATGAAATCAAGAGAATAGAAATTCTGCAGGCTACCTTTGCTGACCACAAGGCTCTGAAAAATGATGTTAACTACAAAGGGAAACAGAAGAAAAACTTTATCAACTGGAAATTAAACAGCCTACTACTGAACAACCAGTGGGTCCGAGATGAAATCAAAAAAGAAATCAAAACTTTCCTGGAAGCAAATGACGAAGAAGATACAAACTATCAGAATTTATGGGACGCATCAAAAGCAGTACTGAGAGGAAAATTTATACCTTTGCAAGCACACATTAGGAAGGAAGAAGGGGCAGACCTGAAAAGCTTCGTGACGCAGCTTATAACATTAGAAAATTATAAATGAAATGAACCAAAAATAGGAAGAAAGTGAAAATAACAAAGCTTAGAGCTGAAATCAATGAAGTGGAAACCCAAAAAACAATCTGAAGTATCAATGAAAGGAGAAATTGGTTTTTGAAAAACAATAAACAAGATCGATAGATCATTGGCAAAACTCACAAAGAGAGAGAAACTTGATAACCCATATTAGAAATGAAAAGGGGAAGATCCCTACAGATATTGCAGAGATTCAAAAGAAGATTCATAGAGTAATCAGAGACTACTTTGAGAAACTCTATGCCACTAAACATGAGAACCTGGAAGAAATAAATAAATTCTTAGAATCTTATAACCTTCCACAGTTGAATAAAGAGGATGTAGCATATGTGAACACCCCCATAACTATTGAGGAAATTAAAACGATAATCAAATGTCTGCCCAAAAACAAAAGCCCAGGCCCAGATGAATTTACTAATGAATTCTTTTAAACTTTTCAAGAGGAACTACCACCAACCCTAGCCAAGCTCTTTCGTGAAATTGAAAAAAATGGGAATACTTCCATACAGCTTTTATGAAGCCAACATCACCTTGCTACCCAAACCAGACAGAGATGATGCCAAAAAAGAAAATTATAGACCAGTATCCCTGATGAACACAGATGCAAATATCCTCAACAAAATCCTGGCAAAGAAGATTCAATCCCTCATCAAGAAGATCATTCACTATGATCAAGTAGGTTTCATCCAGGAATGCAAGGATGGTTTAACATCAACAAGAAAAATAAAAATCACATGATTATATCAATAGATGCAGAGAAAGCATTTAATAAGGTCCAACACCCATTCTTAATCAAAACTCTCAGCAAGATGGGAATAAAAGGAACCTTTCTCAATATAGTATAGCCAGACCGTAGAAACAACCAAGATGCCCTTGAACAGCTGAATGGCTAAAGAAACTATGATACACATACACAATGGACTATTATGCAGCCATCAGGAGAGAGGAAGTCATGAAATTTTCCTATACATGGATGTACATGGAACCTAATATGCTGAGTGCAATAAGTTAGAGGGAGAGAGATAGATGCAGAATAGTCTCACTCATCTATGGGTTTAAAAAAAAATAAAAGACATTCTTGCAATAATGTTCAGAGACAAAAGAGAGAAGGGCTGGATGTTCCAGCTCACTACATGATGCTCACCACAGAGTGATGAGTGCAGTTAGAGAAATAACTACATTGAGAACTATTATAACAATGTGAATGAATGAGGGAAGTAAAAAGCCTGTCTAGAGTACAAGCGGGGGCGGGGTGGGGAGGAGGGAGATTTGGGACATTGGTGATGGGGATGTTGCACTGGTGAAGGGGGGTGTTCTTTACATGACTGAAACCCATTCACAATAATGTTTATAATCAAGGTGTTTAAATAAACATATTATTTTTAAAAAGGGTAACATTTACATATTGAAGATAGTTACTTAAACCACTTGAAAAATAATAGCATTATATGGTAAATATGGAGATACTTATATTGTTGGAACTACATTTTTTGTCTTATTCTGGAGAGATGTTCACTTACCCTTTATAAAGACATAAACAAGAAAATTTGGAGCAGAACTTATATTGGTGTAGGTGTATCAATTTTCCTTAATCAAGTACTATTAGTTTGAAAAACTGGATAATTTCATGGATTATTAGAGAAAAGTAGCAATAATTGGTATCAGCATCCCTCTATGTAAATTTCTATAATACAGAGGAACCACAACTTCCTGCTTAGTAATATAAATTTTGTTGAGTGTGAGCACAAACAGCAGTCGGACACATAAGGAAGTAGAGACTAGAAATGTACATGCATTTATTTCTGAACAGCTAGATGTGTAAAAAAGAAAAGAAAGAGGAGTAGCTGGAGTAGAAACCATAAAATATTTCTTTTATTTTATTCAAAGCAAAAGATGTAATACTTAAATTAAATTTCTTTTTTATCTAGCCTTTCTTTATAATATTCCAACTTTTAGAAATCTCAACTTTAGTATTAAATAAAATTATTTTTTAAATAAAATAAAATTTTATTTTATTTAAACAACTTTATTACATACATGATTGTGTTTGGGTTTCAGTCATGTAAAGAACACCACCCATCACCAGTGCAACATACCCATCACCAATGTGTCAAATCTCCCTCCTCCCCATCCGACTCCCGCCTGTACTCTAGACAGGCTTTCTATTTCCCTCGTACATTCTCATTATTAGAATAGTTCAAAACGTAGTTATTTCTCTAACTAAACTCATCCCTATTTGTGGTGAGCTTCATGAGGTGAGCTGTAACTTCCAGCTCTTTTCTCTTTTGTGTCTGAAAGTTATTATTGCAAGAATGTCTTTCATTTTTCTTAAAACCCATAGATGAGTGAGACCATTTTGCATCTTTCTCTCTCTCTGACTTATTTCACTCAGCATAATAGATTACATGTATATCCATGTATAGGAAAATTTTATGACTTCATCTCTCCTGACAGCTGCATAATATTCCATGTGGATATGTACCACAGTTTCTTTAGCCATTCATCTGTTGAAGGGTATCTTGGCTGTTTCCAGAGTCTGCTATGGTAAATAGTGCTGCAATGAATATAGGTGTAAGGAAGGGATTTTTGTATTGTATTTTTGTGTTCCTAGGGTATATTCCTAGGTGTGGTATATCTGGGTCATATGGGAGTTTGATTTCCAGTTTTGGGAGGAATCTCCACATTGCTTTTCATAAATGCCAAACTACACGGCATTCCCACCAGCAGTGGATAAGAGTCCCTTTCTCTCCACATCCCCGCCAACACTGCTTGTTCTCATTTTTTGTGATGTGTGCCAATCTCTGGGGTGTGAGGTGGTACCTCATAGTGGTTTTGATTTGCATCTCCCTGATGAATAGTGATGTGCAGCATTTTTTCATGTGTCTTTTGGTTATTTGTATTTCTTCTTTGTCAAAGTGTTCCATTTCTCCCCATTTTTTGATGGAATTAGATGTTTTTTTCTTGTAAAGTTCTGTCAGTGCCTTGTATATTTTGGAGATTAGCCCCTTATCTAATGGGCATTGGGTGAATAGTTTCTCCCACTCAGTGGGGGGCTCTTTTATCCTGTGTGCTGTTTCTTTTGAGGTGCAGAATCTTCTCAGCTTAATATATTCCCATCTGTTAATCTCTGCTTTCACTTGCATGGAGAGTGTAGTTTCCTCTTTGAAGATGCCTTTATTCTCAATGTCCTGGAGTGTTTTACCTAGGTGTTGTTCTATATATTTTATGGTTTCCGGTCTGATATAGAGGTCTTTCATCCATTTGGATTTAACCTTCATACATGATGTTAGCAGGGGGTCTAAGTTCAATTTTTTTGCAAGTGGCTAGCCAGTTGTGCCAACACCACTTGTTGAAGAGGCTTTCTTTGCTCCATTTAGCATTTCTTGCTCCTTTATAAAAAATTAGGTGATTGTATGTCTGGAGAACATTGTCTGAGTATTTAAGCCTATTCCACTGATCTGAGGGCCTGTCCTTATTCCAATACCATGCTGTTTTAATAACTATTGCTTTGTAGTGCAGTTTAAAGTTGGAGAAAGTAATTCCTTCCATATTCTTTTTCCCAATGATTGCTTTAGCTATTCGAGGGTGTTTATTGTTCCAAATAAATTTCAAAAGTGCCTGATCCACTTCTTTGAAGAATGTCATGGGTATCTTTAGAGGGATCGCATTAAATCTGTACAATGCATTGGGGAGTATTGCCATTTTAATGATGTTAATCCTGCGAAACCATGAGCAGGGTATGTGCTTCCATTTTCGTGTGTCCTCTCTTATTTCTTGGAGCAGAGTTTTATAGTTTTCTTTGTATAGGTCCTTCACATTTTTAGTCAAGTTGATTCCAAGATATTTGAGTTTGTGTGGCACTATTGTGAATGGGGTTGTTTTCTTAATGTCCATTTCTTCCTTATTACTATTGGTGTAAGAAAGGCCATTGATTTTTGTGTGTTAATTTTGTAGCCTGCCACATTGCTATATGAGCCTATTGTTTCTAGAAGCTTTTTGGTAGAGTCTTTAGGGTTTTCTAAGTAGAGTATCATGTCATCTGCAAACAGTGAGAGCTTGACTTCTTCCTTTCCTATCTGGATTCCCTTGATATCTTTTTCTTGCCTAATAGCTATAGCGAGTACTTCCAGTGCTATGTTGAATAGGAGTGGTGAGAAGGGACAGCCTTGTCTTGTGCCAGAATTTAGAGAAAAGGCTTTCAATTTTTCTCCACTGAGGACAATATTTGCTTCTGGCCTGTGGTAGATGGCCTTAACTATATTGAGAAAGGTTCCTTCCATTCCCATCTTGCTGAGAGTTTTGATCAAGAATGGGTGTTGGACATTATCAAATGCTTTCTTTGAGTCTATTGATATGATCATGTGGTTTTTATTTTTCTTGTCGTTGATGATGTGCATTATGTTGATAGATTTACGGATGTTAAACCATCCTTGCATTCCTGGGACGAAACCTACTTGATCGTAATGGATAATATTCTTAATGAGGCATGGAATCCTCTTTGCCAGGATTTTGTTGAGGTTCTTTGCATCTGTATTCGTCAGCAATATTGGTCTGTAATTTTCTTTTTTGGTAGCATCTCTGTCTGGTTTAGGTATCAAGGTGATGTTGGCTTCATAAAAGCTATTTGGAAGTGTTCCTGTTTTTTCTATTTCATAAGAGTCTTGCCAGGATTGGTAGTAGTTCCTCTTAAAAGTTTTGAAAGAACTCATTAGTAAATCAATCTGGGCCTGGGCTTTTGTTTTTGGGCAGACATTTGATTACTGTCTTAATTTCCTCAATAGTGATGGGTGTGCTTAGATATGCTACATCCTCTTCATTCAACTGTAGAAGATTATAAGAATCCAAGAATTTATCCATTTCTTCCAGGTTTTCATTTTTAGTGGCATAGAGTTTCTCAAAGTAGTTTCTGATTACCCTTTGAATCTCTACCATATCAGTAGTAATCTCTCGTTTTTCATTCCTAATAAGAGTTATCAAGTTTCTCTCTTTCTTTATTAGTAGTCTATCAATCTTGTTTATTTTTTCAAAGTACCAACTTCTGCTTTCGTTGATCTTTTGGATTGTTTTTCGGGTTTCCACTTCATTGATTTCTGCTCTCAGCTTTGTTATTTCCTTCTGTCTCCTATTTTTGGGTCTTTGTGTGTGTGTGTGTGTATGTGTGTGTGTGTGTGTGTGTGTGTGTGTGTGGTCACACCCGGCAGTGCTCAGGGGTTTTTCCTGGCTCTGTGCTCAAAATTCGCTCCTGGCAGGCACGGGGGACCTTATGGGATGCCGGGATCTAACCGATGACCTTCTGCATGAAAGGTAAATGCCTTACCTCCATGCTATCTCTCCAGCCCCAGGTCCTTTCGCTGAGTATTTTCTATTCTATAAGCTGCGTCATTAAGCTATTCATGTATGCCCCTTCTTCTTTCCTGATGTGTGCTTGCAAAGCTATATATTTTCCTCTCAGTACCGCTTTTGCTGTGTCCTGTAGGTTCTGAAAGTTTGTGTCTCCATTGCCATTTGTTTTCAGGAAGGTTTTGATTTTCTTTTTGATTTCATCTCAGACTCACTGGTTATTCAGTATTAGGCTGTTTAACTTCCAGGTATTAAAGTTTTTCTTGTGTGTCTCTTTGTAGTTCACATATAATTTTAGGGCCTTGTGGTCAGCAAACGTAGTTTGGAAAATTTCTATCCTCTTGACATTATGGAGGTATGCTTTATGTGTTAGCATGTAGTCTATCCTGAAGAATGCCCAATGTACATTAGAGAAGAATGTGTATCCAGGCTTCTTTGGGTGGAGTGTCCTGTATATATCTACTGAGCCTCTTTCTTCCATTTCTCTTTTCAGGTCTAGTATATTCTTGTTGGGTTTAAGTCTCTTTGACCTGTCTAGTGTTGACAATGCTGTGTTGAGGTCTTCCACAATTATTGTGTTGTTATTGATATTATTTTTCAGATTTGTCAACAATTGTATTAAATATTTTGCTGGCCCCTCATTCAGTACATATATGTTTAGGAGAGTGAATTCTTCCTGTTGTATGTATCCTTTGATTAATACAAAATGTCCATCTTTGTCCCTTACAACTTTCCTAAGTATAAAGTTTGCATCATCTGATATTAGTATGGCCACTCCAACTTTTTTATGGGTGTTGTTTGCTTGGATGATTTTCCTCCAGCCTTTTATTTTGAGTCTTACTATTCTTTTGTTCTTACTATTCAGGTTCATGTCTTGTAGGCAGCAGAAGGTTGGATTAGTATGGCCACTCCAACTTTTTTATGGGTGTTGTTTGCTTGGATGATTTTCCTCCAGCCTTTTATTTTGAGTCTTACTATTCTTTTGTTCTTACTATTCAGGTTCATGTCTTGTAGGCAGCAGAAGGTTGGATTGAGTTTTTTGATCCATTTATCCACTCTGTGTCTCTTAACTGGTGCACTTAGTCCATTGATATTGAGAGAAATAATTGTCCTGGGAGTTAGTGCCATCTTTATATTGAAGTTTGGTGTGTCTGTTGGTCAGTCTTGTCTTAAAGTAGGTCGTTCTTTTTTTTTTGTTTGTTTGTTTTTTTTTGTTAAGAATTGTTTTGAGTCTGTAAAGTTTCTGAGCTGTTGTTGTCTGTAAAACCATGTATTGTTCTTTCAATCCTGAAAGTGAGTTTTGCTGGGTGCAGTATTCTAGGCGAAGCATTTATTTCATTGAGTTATGTCACTATGTCCCACCACTGCCTTCTGGCCTTGAGTGTCTCCAGTGACAGGTCTGCGATAAATCTCAAGGATGTTCCCTTGAATGTAATTTCTCTTTTCGATCTTGCTGCTTTCAGAATTCTGTCTCTATCTGTGGATTTCATCATTGTGACTAGGATGTGTCTTGGGGTGGTTTTTCTGGGGTCTCTTTTAGTTGGTATTCTTCGGGCATGCAGGATTTGATCATATGTATTCTTTAGCTCTGGTAGTTTCTCTTTAATGATGTTCATGACCATTGATTCTTCCTGGAGATTTTCTTCCTAGGTCTCTGGGACTCCAATGATTCTTAAGTTGTTTCTGTTGAGCTCATCATAGATTTCTATTTTCATCTGTTCCCATTCTTTGAGTAATTTTTTCATTGTTTGATCATTTGCTTTAAGGCTTTATTCCAATTTCTTCTGCTGTATGGAGTTGTTATTCATCTCATCTTCCAGTGTACTAATTCTGTCCTCAGCTGCTGTTAACCCATGGGAAATCTCAACCATGTTTTTCTTTAATTCATCTACTGAGTTTTTCAGACATGATATTTGACCTGAAATTTTAGTTTGGAGTTTTCTGATTTCTATCTTCATATTCTCTTGATTCTTATTAGTATTCTCTTTTATTCTTTCTTTGAGTTCTTTGAACATCTTCCATATTGTGACTCTAAACTCTTTATCTGAGAGACTAACTAGTTGGTTGGTCATGTTCAAATCATCAGAGTTTCATTGTCATTCTCTATGTCTGGCACTGGCCTGCATTGTTTCCCCATTGTCACGCTTGTATTGTGTTTTTTTCTATGTGTTGTGGTTGTATTCATTGGCTAAATGATGTGCACGGCTGTGAAGGAAGTGGAGCATCTGCGCTCCTCTGGCTCCTCCCTTCCTGGGCATGTAAACTCACCTCCAGGGAAGGCGAGCCATCTGCAGATGAGCCACACACAGGATGAAATCAGGCCAAAAATGCAGCACAGCACAGATGATAGGCAGATAGGGGTGCTGGCATCTGAGTTCCCAGAAATCCTTTAGAACTTTAATCCTAGTCTCAAATGGGTAATCCCCTCAGTTGGCTGGGGCTTCCTGTCCTCTTACTGACAAAGAGCTTGAAAGAGCTTGAAGCCTCCTAAACGTTCACTGTGGTCTCCCTGGTCACCCAGAAAATTGACATTCATCTCTGAAGCAGGCAGGATCACCAGCGGAACGCTGATGAAATCCAGTCTCGGCAGCTGAAAACAGCATTTCCCAAAATTGCTCCCAGCAGAAATCAGCAGGAATCAGTGTGTGTACGTCCTGACCCACCTCTGAAGCAGGCAGGATTGCTGGCAGGAACACAGATAAAATCCAGTCTCAGGCAGCTCTGAGGCAGGCAGGATCACCGGCAGGAACACTGATGAAATCCAGTCTCCACTGATGAAATTCAGTCTTAGGCAGCTGGAAATCACGTGGCCCAAGATGGCTTCTGCGCCCTTCTGACTCCCGGCAGAGATCAGCAGGAATCAGTTTGTGTATGTCCTGACCCACCTCTGAAGCAGGCAGGATCTCTGGCAGGAACGCAGATGAAATCCAGTATCAGGTAGCTGTGAAGCAGGCAGGATCACTGGCAGGAATGCTGATGAATCCATAAAATATTTCTTGGTGTTAGACAAAAGGAATATAAGTATGTTAGTGTACTGAAAGAATGACCTGACTATAGGAAGAATTTACTAATAAATCAGGTAACAACAATACAAGAGCAAATGAGGATCAGAGGAAGAGTAGAGTAAATAATCTCTATAGACCTGGATATCTTTTTTCTCACTAAAGGAAAGCAAAGAGTTATAATACATATAAATATTGACTGAAGGAGATCAAGAAGTCAAACCACTACTAGGTTATTTTTTTCATGAGTTAGAATTTCAGCCATGACTGAAAATACAGCAGTCAGGAGATCAAGGAGGTGAGAAGACATCAAATTGATTCCCATATCTTGGTAAATAGAATTATTACAGAGAAGTAGTAGGGTCAACACTAAGTCGGAGAACATGAATATGCCAGCACATCAATTTGCTGTTTCTCTCCAGAAATACCAAAATTCTTAGATGTAAAGGAGTCAAGGAAATATCTAGAATGAGCTAACCTTAACTTGTGCATAGCAAGTGTTGCCGTAAGTACAACTGAAGCTCAAAATACACATTAATAAGCCTCTGGGGTTTA
Source organism: Suncus etruscus (assembly GCF_024139225.1). Taxonomy (NCBI): domain Eukaryota; kingdom Metazoa; phylum Chordata; class Mammalia; order Eulipotyphla; family Soricidae; genus Suncus; species Suncus etruscus. The sequence goes on from NC_064860.1 coordinate 9,907,600, forward strand.
TTTAGACAGACACACAAGAAAGGAGGAGGAGAAGAATGGAAGAAGAGATAGAAAATAGAGTAAGTTGTTGTTGGTTGAGGTATGAAATAAATTAGAGTGCTAAGAATAATGAGATGAAAGTGAAGAATAGAAAGGAACTACTAAGAGTTTAGTAACCCAAAGAGAGTAGAGGGTGCTCATCTGAGAAGACCCAAAGATGGCTGTGCTCTGAGTAGTGGGAGAGGGTTAGGTTTACTGATGTCTGGAATTGAAGCAATCAGGGAATCATAAAGCAGATTTTTTGGAGGGAGCTTCTGCAATGGCATTGAAATAAACCTGAAAAAAAAAAGTGGGCAAGAATATTGCAATTTGCAAGAGTGCAGAAAATCTTGTTAAATTTGGGATGGTGACAAGTTTTGTTGAAGAACAGAAAGGAAAATGCTTAAAAGTATATTCCAATAATCCAAGTGCCACATACTATGAATTCAACAAAGAAAGTCTTGTTTAATAGTGCTGGCAAATAAAGTCTCAAGAAATCAAGTTTATCTTCAAAAGTAAATTTTAAGAAACCTGAAATGATTGGTAATAATAATAGCAAATACATAACAGATGTTGCCCCAAGCAAAATCCTAGACAAAACTCTATTTTGATATACAGCTAATGAAAAAAGGTCACAGCATTGGTATGATTTTTTAAAATTTATATTTACTTTTTAATCATTAGTGTTTAAGTTTATTTAAATTTCTTAAGTAGCTGAACAACTTTTTATTAAGTATGCTGCAAATTTAGATTTAAGAGGTCTCATATTATGCACAACACAACAGCTGAGATTTTGGAAGTATAATTTTGCTCTTTGTTCAATCGAAGCATTTCTCAGTAAGTAATCTTCCACAGATTTAAGAATTATATCTTCATATATGGTTCAAAAGCTTTAGATAGATAATGTATAATAAATGATGAACTAATAGTGTATACAACTAAAGTTATGCTGATGTTATAATAACATTATTATGATAAATATATTGGAAATTAAAGAGATATATTATTAGTATACAGAATATATCCTATTTTCTAGTAGTTAGGTATATATATTAATACATATAAAAATCTAACATTTTGTCTCAATATTCTACCTATAATATTAATAACAGTTTAAGAGAGATTAACATATGATTCAAAATTGGAAAAAAGTTCAGTTCCTAGGTCAATACATTTCTTCCCTTTTTTTTTCTGCCATGTACTTAAGAACTATATTTGTTATAGTAACATTTGATATCTTGACTTTTATACCCAAGAAAAATGATTTTGAAATCAGAGCTTAAATTTTATTATAGAGGTATGGACTTTAATTGAACTAATGAGTAAAAAAATGAGGAAAATAAAGTTTCAGATGAGAGAATAACTTTTATTAGAATAATCAGATCCAGATTTCTAAATACACTTTAGTTGAAAGATAATTGTTAGTCATAAAATCTTCACATAAAATATTTAACTTATCTTCCTCTTTCCTAAAAATCACCACCAAATTTTTATTATAGAGTTATTCATATGTTTAATGGTACTAAATTATTATAAGTTATTTAAAAGACTCCATGATAAAACAAAAGATCTCAATTTATACCAAAATATATTTACTAATTAATTTATGTGAGCTTAAAAGGAACAGTTTTTTTAAATAAAGGTGTGGCTAAGCAGAACTATTGTGTGACTTTTTTACTGACCATAACAGAGTAATGTCTGTCTTCCTCTCCTTTCTTCCAAAATTAAAGATTTGGATGTAGGGTTACAAGCAGTATTTAGAATGCCAATCCCACAAAAATGTTATGGTTTGAGTTTATTTAATTTTGGTAAATTGTATTAAAGAGTTTGTATTTGGTTTTATTTTGGACTAACAGCAAAATTCAAACTAGAATAACTCATCAAGTTTTTTGGAGTGGCTTCAAATAAATTTTTACTTCAAATTTAAAAAGTAATATGAAAGATATATATAAAGTATTGTATATAAACATTTTATCTTTAATATTTATTTTTATCTGTGCATTCCTGTCTTCTTCCAAGAATGAAAATAAAATCTAATCGCTTCTTCCAGCTAAAACAAACATCAATCTAATATTTATTCCTCAAAACTCTCTTCAGAGTGGAAGAAAATATACAAACATCTTAACAAATCTATGTTGCTCTCCTTCCTCCTCAGATTTAAAAACAATTCCTAAGATTTGGTTACAAGAAAATGATCTACACAATATTATCCAAAAATATTCAGTAAATAATAATCAATTTATTATGTAGTTGGTGACCCAATTGGAAAATTCTGTGTGGTATGTCATTTAGAAACTTCTTGTTTAGTAAATTATGCAACTGAAAAATATCAAACTCTTTCATAAAATAAAACAAAATCATTATACCCAATATTATTATATTGTTTATTTTTGAAAATTCTCCAAGCATTCAAGAATTATAAGTTCATAGTGATGTGTAATAGTTTGCCATAATTTAATTTTTTAAACAAAAACCTCGAATTTTACCACTGACAACAAATATTGCCATTTCCCCCTTGTAATAAGACTTACTGTTATTTGCAAGAAAACAGCTAATATTTAGATCTGTTTGAGAGTCTTTTTCTATATATATTTTTATTTAAACATTTTGATTACAAACATGATTGTAGTTGGGTTTCAGTCATATAAAGAACACCCACCTTCACCAGTGCAACATTACCATCACCAGTGCCCTAAATCTCCCTCCTCCCCATCCCTGCACCTGTATTTGAGACAGGCTTTCTACTTCCCTCATTCATTCACATTGTGTTGATAATTGTCAGTGTAATTATTTTTCTAACTGCACACACCACTCTTTGTGGTGAGCTTCATTATCATGAGCTAGACCTTCCCAACCCTCATCTTTATTGCCTCTGAAAATTATTACAACAATGTCTTTTATTTTTTTAAAAACTCATAGGTGAGTGAGATTATTCTGTTTCTATCTCTCTCCATCTGAATTATTTCACTCAGCATAATAAATTATGCATAATATTCCATTGTGTACATATATCACAGTTTCTTTAGCCATTCATCTGTTGAAGGGCATCCTGGTTGTTTTCAGAGTCTGGCTATAGTAAATAGCACCGCAATGAATATAGATTTGAGGAAGGGATTTTTGAATTGTATTTTTGTGTTCCTATGATATATCCCTATGAGTGGAATAACTGGATCATATGGGAGTTCAATTTCCAGTTTTTAAGGAATATCTATATTGTTTTCCATAAAAGCTGGACTAGACAGCATCAAACCAGCAGTGAAGAAGAGTTCCTTTCTCTCCACATCCCCACCAGCACTGATTGTTCTTGTTCTTTGTGATGTGTGCCAGTCTCTGTGGTGTGAGATGGTACCTCATTTAGTTTTGATTTGCATCTCCCTGATGATTAATGATGTGGAGCATTTTTTATGTGTCTTTTGGCCATTTGTATTTCTTCTTTGAGGAAGTGTCTGTTCGTTTCTTCTCCCCATTTTTTGATGAGGCTATATTTTTTTCTTATTAAGTTCTGTCAGTACCTTGTATATTTTGGAGATTAGCCCCTTGACTGATGGGTATTTGGTGAATAGTTCCCTTTCTGTGGGTGGCTTTTGTATGACATTCTTTCAAGTTAAAATGTTGCTGCATAAAAAATAATAGTTCAAGTTAGACATTAATACTTGTTTTTAAATAAATAGCAGAAGCAATGGCGCAAGCATTAGGGCTTTTGCCTTGCACGCACTAATCTAGGACAGACTGTAGTTCAATCTCCTGGCATCCCATAAGGTCCCCCAAGCCAGGAGTGATTTCTGAGCACATAGCTCAGAGTAACCTTTGAGCATCACCAAATGTGGCCCCAAAAGAAAATAAAGTACAAAATTTTAAATGAAAATTAATGTTCTGAAGTGTGCAATGATATTTATTATACAATTAATTTACATCTTTTGTTAAATGATATTTATAATTTTCATATGTCTACATATGTCAATATGTTTACATATACAGTTGTTATAGATGCTACACATATTTTATTTGCTTTCTCACATCATTGTATAACAGTTTTCTAAAAGATTAGATTCTGCTTTTATATGCCACTTTGAACATATCCTAACTAATAAAACTGATAATACAGTTTACAGGAAGTAGAGTATGAAGAAAATTCAGAACTCATAATTCCAATCACTAAGATATAACTATTACCAAGCCTTTAGTTTTACCTGCCTTTGCCTTATGTAATTTGTCCATAAACAAATCAATGTTGTACATTCTTTGTTCTGCTTCTCTTATTATTTCAACACCCTACCCCAAACACTTTTGGACACTGTGAAGTATACATTTCACATTATGTCCTATTAAGAATTCCTATACCACTCACAGGAAATTAAAATTTACTAAAATAAAAAAATATGCAATACTTTATATTTATCCATATAAATAATATAGAACTAAGAATTATAAGGTAATATTGGAAAATCTGACTAAGTTTATATATCTATCTATATATATAGATATAGATATAGATATAGATATAGATATAGATATAGATTCCCAGGGGTCTCTTAGAGCTACAGCTGTCAGTAAAAAATAGCAAAGTTGGGCCTTGATGAGAGAGCATACATGTGAACCGAGAGCAAGAAATCAATTAACAGAGGCATAAGTGAGAAGGCCTATTTTAAGAGCATCTAAGTTTGGAAAAAGATTATCCAAGGACAGTAGCATGATTCATGGATCACTTGAACCTTTGCCCACTACTCATCTGACAAAGTGATAAGTTTTCAAGCTATATAAAGCCCTTGTAAAACTTATTAAAAAAAAACCCACAACCTTAACAAAAATTGAAAAGAAACAGATATTTCCTTAAGGAAGACAGATGTCCAATAGGTAGATGAAAATATGTTTTGCATCACTTAAATCAGGGTATTGCAAATGAAAACAGCAAGGAGATATTACCTTACCATAGTGAGTCTGGTATAGATCATAAACAAAACAACCATTGCTGTGTGGAAAAGGGAGCCCTCATCAATGCTCATCAATGCTGGAGGGAATGTCGATTGGTTCAACCTTTTTTGGAAAACAATATGGAAAACAAAATGGACATACCCAAAAAGCAAAGAATTGAGCTTTTATTTAATCCAGCATTTCCATTTTCAGCATCTACCCGAAAGACACCAAAACACTATTTTAGAAGGACATGTTCATTGTACCACTATGCACAATAGCCAAGGTCTGTAAACTACCCAAATGTCCAAGAGTTAACTAAAGAAACCGTGGTACATATACACAACAGAATACTCAGGTATGAGAAAAAAAAACAGAAATTATGCAATTTGTTACTATGTAAATATAACTGGAAGTATTAAGCTGAGTAAAGTCAGACAGAAGGAGAATGATCTCTCTTATATGAGGAATGTAAGAAAACAGTATGGGAATTACAAATGGTCAAAGACACGAGAACCTGAGAATTAGTCTAAAGAACTAGGATGGGTAAGATAAGTTGGTTAGGAGTTGGGCCCGGAGAGATAGCACAGCAGCGTTTGCCTTGTAAGCAGCCAATCCAGGACCAGTAGTGGTGGAGGGTATAGTGTTGAAACATTGTATGCATGAAACCCTACCTTCAACAAAATTGTAAATCATGGTCTTTTAAATAAAAACTTAAAAAAAAGGTTGTGGGGTGGCCGGTGAGGTGGCGCTAGAGGTAAGGTGTCTGCCCTGCAAGCACTAATCAAGGAAGGACCTCGGTTCAATCCCCCACGTCTCATATGGTCCCCCCAAGCCAGGGGCAATTTCTGAGCGCTTAGCCAGGAGTAACCCCTGAGCATTGAACGGGTGTGGCCTGAAAAACCAAAAAAAAAAAAAAAAAAAAAAAAAAAAAGGTTGGGGAAATTTTTTGATGACTTTCCAAGTTGTCACATGTGCTGTTGCTCTCTGTAAGAGTGAAATATGATTTTAATGACATAAAATTCAGTGGTTTGAGGGAAAGAAGCGAAGTTAACCACATCGCTTTTGTTTTCATACAATGAAAAACAAATTATAATATGCACATTCTATTCTTAGAGAAGACAATGGAAGTACATTGTTGTGAATAAAAATTGCATAGATCTCTGTTGATGAATGGCATAAATTTTAGCTTTCTAATTTTATGCTAAGTACAAATGTATAGGAATATATGGTTGTTACTACTATTATTACCATAGTTTTTTTAATCAATAAACTAGAGAGATGAAACCATTTGGTCGCAACTTGTTGTTTTCCCATAAGACAAAGGGAACTCCGCTCAGAACTTCTGATCCTCAGTTTGTTCTGTATCTGCATGATGGGTTCAACCTGCCTATACATTAAAATCACATCTGAAACTTTTAATGCTATTATAGCCTTTCCACTACATTGTCTGATTCCTGATTTAATTGATCTGGAGTAGGACTTAAAATTGCTGGTAAATTTAAATGCCTATCAAATAATTATTATGCATATCTACATTTGAAGACTCCTGCTATAATAATAATAACCTTGCTGACCCACAGGGACTCTGGTATTCCTAAGACGATCTTGAAAAGTCCAGGGACCAAGTGGTATGAAATGTGTTGGTGGGAAAATATATAAGCACTGAACTAAATATTTAAGCCGAATTCAATGATAATAGAACCGAGGGAGCTAAACTTTAACAATATAAACTCAAAAGAGCCTGTTACATTGGAAGACCAGGAGCAAAGGGTAGTAGGATATGATGCACTCTGGGTCCAGTGGTGGAAGGAGGTTGACACTGGTGGTGAGAAGGACCCTGACTCATTGTATTTCTGAAATTCAACTATAAAGGACTCTGTAGATCACAATTGTTTCAATAAAATAAAATGTAAAAAAGAAGATTGTAAAAAGCATCAACATTTTTAAAATTTAAGTAATTGAACACATGTCAAACTTGCAACTAATTTTGTTTTCAGGAAATTTACTCAACTGATATTTTTTCTCAATCTTTCAAATGTAAGAAGGCCAATTTTCTATTTTTACAAGGGATATGATCTGATTTTAACACTTGAATTTTTATATGACTTAAATAAAGATTTCTTCACTTTTTAATTTGTAATTGCAGAAGATAATTTGATTCAAACATATATTATAATTTGGTTATTTTTTTTGGGGGTGGGGAGACACAACCAGTGATATCAGGGCTTACTTCTGTCACTGTGCTCAGGAGTCACTGCTGGTCGTGCTTCTTTACTGTGTCGGGCCTGGCTAGCTATCTAACCACAACAGTCATGTGCAAGGGAAGCACTTTAATCCCATACTATCTCTTCAAGCCCTTTTTATTTTTTATTTTATAGCACGTTATATAAAATTTATTTCAATGCTTTCACAGTATTCTGTCTTTTCTAGCTATTGCCTTCAAAGTTGCCTTTTCTTTATATATGTACATATATATATATATATATATATAAATTACTCTATTTAAAAAACATGTATTACATAGTTGCTTATAATACATTTGTTCCAAGGCCAATACCAATTCCAGTGTAAACTTTCCTTCACTGTTGTTTCCAGATTCCCATTCATTCCCTTTAAAATGAGTTGTTCCCAGATTCCCACCCTATCCCTTTGGCAAGCATAAAATATTTTATATTGCTCATTTAAAGGTAAATGGTAATAATGTATTTTTTAAGTATAGCAATTAGAAAATTTGTCAAAATTAATGTTTCTGGCAAGGAGGTCATTAAATCATTGTCAAAGGGTTTGCTAAGTGATTTGTAGCTAGTTGATTTTTTTTTTGCTTTGTTTTGTTTCTTAACATTAGGTGCATTGGAATTCACGTTAACTTCTAAATAGGTGTTGGGATAAATCTTGTTGGGATTACAGTATGGGAAAGATTTGGAGATGTCGCATATATGGGTCTGTACAGTAAAAGATATTAATTAAGCCTTTTGGCTGATATTATGGCCTTTGTGGGGGTGTGGTTTCAGCTGCCAGGCTTTTTAGACGTATGAAAGGCAGGAGGTGGGTACATTCACTCACTCCAAAAACATCCCAGCGATGTCAGCCTAAATACTAGCATACATGGACTTCTGGTTTGTATCATATCTCTACAAAGATAAGTGGTCAAGTGGTGAAGCTTGGCCATTGGCAAAGTTGATTTATAATTGGTGGTTGCAACTGGCGTGGCTCTGAATTGGGTGGAACTTGGTGTTTTCTCTCCTGAGACTTCCATTTTCATCTGTACTGCCAGAGTACCAATGATTTTTCATGGCTTGGTGGATACATCTCTTTCAAGAATAGAATAAATCTATGGAGCTGGCCGAATACAGACATGGTGACTGTGCTTTTTAAATCTGCCATTTCTTAAGTTTTATGAGGGAGCTTGTATTCTTTTATTGTTTTGAGCATTATAGTGCTCAGGGTTTATTACTGACTCTGTGCTCAGGGATCACTTCTGGTTGGGCTCTGGAAACCACATGTAATCCTGTGTTTCAAAACCATGCAAGACAAGTAGTCAATCATCTGTGCTAACTCTCTGGCCCCTGAATGAGCATCTAATTTAAATACCTATTTAATTCTAATTTGCTAAGAATTCCTTCAGAATTGAGCTGCCATTTGACCTAGCAATTGCTCTCCTCGGTATCTACCCCCAAGTTGAAAGAACATTCATCCCAAAGTATGTGTGCACCCCACTATTTATCACAGCACTCAGTATAATAGCCAAGTCTTGGAACCAATCTTGATGTCCAACAACAGATGAGTGGATCATTAAGATGTGGTATCTATACACAATGGAATACTACATGGCAGTCAGAAATAATACAATCACAGACTTTGCAGCAATGTGGATGGACCTAGAACATATTATGTTAAACGAAGCAAGCCAGAAGATGAAAGATAAACACAGAATGATAGCACTATTCTGAAGTACCTAGAATATACACCAGATATACAACCAATACCCATGATTAAATAACAGGGTGTAACAGGATAGAAACCTCAAACACTGTAATAATCACCATATACTAGGGAATAGAGCCCAAAAACAAAGGGAAGAGAAACAATACAAAGCCCAACTACACATTATATCATAAAGAAACCAGCAACAGCAAAAATAGCAGCATAGAGAGAACAAGTATGTAATCATCGTTTTACTACAAAGGCCCATAATAATTTACTAAGGATCTTATACAGGATTACAGGTAAAGATTATGATGGGAAATTACTGAATCCAATGTAAACATTTCAAAACATTATGTTTGAATGCCTTAACCTTATCACATTTAAAATAACCTCTCAGTTTTTCTGTCCATAGGGGTTCCTGGAGCTAAAGGGTGAACATACTACCATGGTACCTCAGTGCTCAGTCACACAAGGCACCATACTCAGCTTGAATCATGAAAATGGCTGGATAAAACTCTTTAATATACCATTTATCTCTAGATAATGCCTTCTTTTAAGACATGACCAGTCAGATCACCGAAGTAACAACCGTGACCTACAGATTGTTACTACAGAGCCTAAGCATTGAACACGTTCAAGCAAACTAACAGGCCCTTGCTCTTGTACCCTCTGTTCTCATTACTTCGTATTTTTGTTGTTGTTGTTCTTTGATTGTTGGTTTATTTTGTTTTGCTTTTTCTTCTCTCACTTCTTGTCTCCCTCTTCTTCCACCTTCTCCTCCTCATTATCATCAATTCAATCTATGTCAAATAAAAACCACACGGTTACCTCCTCTATAGGAAAGGAAAGCTGACTTATAAGGGTGCTGTGGACAATACTGCAAAGGGTAAACAGCTATATAGATAGACCTCACTAACACAGTGGTCAGTACTCGAGACACGAAACCTATACATATCCAAAAGTTGATCTTTTAGTTTCCTTTCCTTACAAGTACTATACTTACTTATCTTTCTGTACTCAGCATACCTCTTGCCTTCCCCACCTCTCTACATTAATATACACCTAAGCTAACTTCTATATGTTTATATGTGGGCAGGAGCACACAGATATAGGAATCCTTCCTAAGGGACAACCTAAACCACAAACAACTCATACCTATACCCCATATAACCCCTCCCATGTAGTATTCCCTCCCCTCCTCCAGAAATCCGAATATCCCTTCACCCTTCTATCCCATGCCCGATATCCCCACCACATTGTAACTCTTCACCCTCAGTTCTTAATCCATTAGGCATGAAGACTGATCTCCTATCCCAATGAAACAGTACTTACTACCCAAGTGAATAGACACCCACTCAAGCTCTCACCTTGTTCCCGGCAAGAAAATACAACCAACACCCCGACTGACTCATGCAGTGTGGCCCTCCTAATCACCTCTCCCTAACGAGGACTGTGGCTTGATAATTGAACTAGCTCCAAACGACCCCCACTGCAAGAACTCTACCCAAGATCTCCCTGTCTGAACCACACACCTCACAAGAAAATCTCAAAAGACAATGGGGAAGCCTATACTTTCATCATAAGTATAGACCTATATAACACTACCTCTTACGCTTTTTCTCCCCAAATGTAAAATAATCTCCTCCCTTTTTGTTTTTTTCTTTCTTTTTCTTTTCTTTTATTATTCTTATCCATTTTTGTTTTGTTTTTGTTTTGTTTTAGTTTTTGTTTTTTTATTTGATTTGTTTTTGCTTCTTTTAGGTAACTCCAGGCAGTGCTCAGAGGGTGCTCCTGGTTCTATGCTCAGAAATCGCCTCTGGTGGGCATGGGGGACAATGTGGAATGCCAGGATTTGGGCCACCGTCATTCTGCAGGAAGGAGAGATGCCTTGTCTCCATGCTATCTCTCCTGGACCCACTTTAATTCCTTTAATTACATCTTTTATTTAATCTTTTTTTTTTTTTTTAAAAAGAAACATTTTTTCCTTTAGATATGTGTGAGCATATATAGTTTCAGTTTTTGGCATGTGTCTGTTTTCTTCTCTCTCCACCACCAAAAATCCACCAAAAATATAGTGTAGCACCACTTCTTCCTGCCATTCTGTTAACTGTCTTCTTGCATTAAGTAAGGTTTCTTTCGCCATGCAGAAGCTTTATAGTTTGATGTAGTCCCATTTGTTTATGTTTGCTGCTAAGGTTCTTGCCATTGGTGCTCCATTCTCGAAGACCTTTTTGATATATAGGTCTTCAAGTGTTCTGCCTATTTTATTCTCGATAAACTTTATAGATTCGGGTCTGATTTCAAGGTTTTTGATCCATTTTGAGTTGACTTTTGTATAAGGAGTGAGGTATGGGTCGATTTTCACTTTCGTACATGTGGTTTTCCAGTTGTACCAACACCATTTGTTGAATAGGCTTTCTTTGTTCCATTTCAGATTCTTGCCTCTTTTATCAAATATTAGTTGGCTGTATATCTGGGGGTTTATGTCTGGGAATTCTGTTCTGACCCACTGGTCTGAGGTCCTGTCTCTGTTCCAGTACCATGCTGTTTTGATTACTATGGCTTTATAGTATAGTTTCAATTTAGGTGAGGAGATTCCACCCAGCTTCTTGTTTTTCAGTATGTGTTTGGCTATCCTGGCTCTTTTGTGGTTCCAGATAAATTTTGTGATTGATTATTCTATTTCATTAAAGAATTGTGTCTGGATTTGGATAGGGATTGCATTAAATCTATATAGAAGTTTGGGTAGGATAGTCATTTTGACTATGTTAATTCTACCTATCCATGAGCATGGGATGTTCTTCCATTTCTTTAGATCGTCTTCAATTTCTTTCTGAAGTGTTTTGAAGTTTCCCTGGTATAGGTCTTTCACTTCTCTTGTAAGGTTGATTCCTAGATACTTGATATTTTTTGATAATATCTTAAATGGAATTGTATTTTTAATCTCTCTCTCCTCAACTTCATTGTTTGTATATAGAAACGCTACTGTCTTTTGTGTATTGACTTTGTATCCAGCCACTTTGCTGTATTGGTTAATTGTTTCTAGGAGTTTTACTGTGGACTCTTTAGGGTTTTTGATGTATATCATCATATCATCGGCAAATAGAGATAGCTTGTGTTCCTCTTTCCCAATTTTAATTCCTTTGATTCCCTTCTCTTGTCGGATTGCTATTGCTAGGACTTCTAAGGTTATATTGAATAAGAGTGGAGAGAGTGGACAGCCTTGCCTAGTTCCTGACCTTAGTGGGAATGCATCTAGTTTCTCGCCATTAAGTATCATGTTGGCTGTAGGCTTTTCATATATAGCTGTAACTATCTTGAGGAAAGTTCCTTCTAACCCTATTTTGCTGAGTATCTTTAACATGAAAGGATGTTGGATTTTGTCAAATGCCTTCTCTGCATCGATTGGTTTTTGTCTTTCATGTTGTTGATGTGATGTATAATGTTGATTGATTTGCGTATGTTGAACCAACCTTGCATTTCTGGTATGAATCCCACTTGGTCATGATGTATGATCTTTTTGATGAAGTGCTGGATTCGGTTTGCTAAGATTTTGTTGAGTATCTTTGCATCTATGTTCATTAGTGAGATTGGTCTGTAGTTTTCTTTCTTGGTGGTGTCTTTGCCTTCTTTGGGAATGAGTGTGATATTAGCCTCATAAAAGGAGTTGGGGAGGATTCCTGTTTTTTCTATGGTTTGGAAAAGCCTATGGAAAAATGGTAGCAAGTCTTCTTAAATGTTTGATAAAATTCACCTGTAAATCCATCTGGGCCTGGGCTTTTGTTCTTAGGAAGTTTTTTAATTACATCTTCAATTTCCTCTGAGGTGATTGGTCTGTTTAGGCTTTCTAGATCTTCCTTTTCCAGTCTTGAAAGAGGGTGTTTGTCCAAGAATCTGTCGATTTCTACTAGGTTCTCTAGCCTAGTTGAGTATAGTTGTTCATAATATGATCTCATGATATGTTGTATTTCTTGGGGTTCTGTTGTAATCTCTCCCCTTTCATTTGTGATCCTACTGATTTGGGTGTTTTCCCTCTTTATTTTTGGTGAGTTTTGCCAATGGTTTGTCTATCTTGTTTATTTTTTCGAAAAACCAACTCCTGGTCTCATTGATTTTTTGTATTGTTTTCTTAGTTTCTATGTTGTTTATTTCTGCTCTGGTTTTTATTATTTCTTGCCTTCTGGTTGTGGTTGGATTTCTCTGTTGCTGTTGTTCCAATTCTTTGAGGTGATCTTTTAAACTGTTGGTTTTGTTATTTTCCTGTTTCTTGACATAGGCCTGTATTGCTATGAGTTTCCCTCTATTACTGCTTTTGCTGTGTCCCATAAATTTTGACATGTTGTCTCTTCATTGTCATTTCTCTCAAGGAATCTTTTTATTTCTTCCTTGAGTTGTTCTTTGATCCAGCTGTTGTTGAGCAGCATGTTGTTTAATCTCCAGGTATTAGATTTTCTCCATTGCTTCTTCTTGACATCGATTTTAACCTCTGTTGCATAGTGATCTGAAAGGGTACTTCTAATGATCCTTACCTTTGTGGTCTTATATAGGTTGGCTTTGTATCCTAAGATATGGTCTATTCTGGAGAAGGTTCCATGTGGGTTTGAGAAGAATGTGTATTCTGCTTTCTGGGGATGGTGTGCTCTGTATAAGTCTATTAGCCCTAGATCTTCTAATTTTTCATTTAGAGCTCTTATTTCTTTGCTATTTTTCTGTTTGGTGGATCTGTCCAGTGGTGATAGTGGAGTATTGAGGTCCCCTACTATTATCACATTTCCCTTCATGTGTTTCTCCAGGTTTGCCAGTAGTTGCCTCACATATTTTGCTGACTCTACATTAGGTGCATAGATATTGACCAGGGTTAGTGTTTCTTGATCTAATGTTCCCCTGATCAGTAAGTAGTGACCCACTTTGTCTCTGATCACTTTCTTGAGGTTGAATACAATTTGGTCTGATATAAGAATGGCTGTCCCTGTTCTTTTTTGTTTTCCATTGGCCTGAATAATTACTTTCCATCCTTTTATTCTAAGCCTGTGCTTATCCTGTATCTGTAGGTGTGTTTGTTGCAGACAGCAGAAGTCCGGTTTATTTTTCCTAATCCAGTTCTCTACTATGTGTCTTTTAATTGGAGAGTTTAGTCCGTTAACATTTAGGGAGATTATTGAGAGAGAGGATTATTGTGCAGTTGTGTTGTGTAGGGTGTTTATTGTTACAATCGGGGGTTTGGATTGTGTAATTCGTCTCTGAGTAAGTTGTTTAGGATCAGTTTTGTTTGCACAAATAGTTCAAGTTCGTTCTTGTTTGAGAATGTTTTTAGTCTATCCTCCCATATGAATGAAAGTTTTGCTGGGTATTGGACCCTAGGTTGGAAATTTCTTTCATTCAGTCATTTATATATGTCATTCCACTAACTTCTTGCTTGAATTATTTCGAATGGGAGATCTGGTTTGATTCTTATGTCCCTACCTTTGTACTTGAGGTTTCTTTTCTCCCTTACTGCTTTAAGGAGTTCCTCTTTCTCTTTGTTTTTTTGCCATTTGGATTACTATTTGTCTTGGTGTTTGTTTATTAGGGTCTATCTTATTGGGGACTTTTTTTTACTTCCTGTATTGGCATTGAAGTTTCTTTCCAGAGGGTGCGGAAGTTCTCTGCTATTATCTCTCTGACTACTTGTTCTTCCCCTTTCCCTATTTACTCTCCTTCTGGTATACCCACAATTCTTAGATTGTTTTTTTTGTCCTTGTTCATTAGATACTGGAATTTTCCTTCCAGTGCTTTGCCTTTTATTTCTTTGTTGGTTTCTTGATAATTTTTTGTTTGCAGTTTTCCTTTGAGTTCTTCAATGTGTTTCTCCAATTCTGTGTTTCTGCTTGTAAGGCTTGTTACTTTGTCTTTTAATTCCTTCACTTCTTTTTGTATGGAATCTCTCATGTTCTTTAACATTTCTTCTTTAATTTGGCTGATTCGTTCATCCATAGATTTCTTATACTCGGTAGCTAGGGTTTCTTTCATTTTTTTAATTAATTCTTGCATTTCCTTCCTCATGGCTGCTTTTAGGTCTTCTTTGCATGGATCTGTGCGTTTTGGTGGACTTGGCAACTTGCTAGGGTTTGTCATGGTATCTCCAGATATTAGGGTTCCCCTTGATTTACGCATATTTCTTTGTATTTAATGGTGTGCTTTAGAGTGCTGTGCCTTCTAAATTCTGCCTGTTTTGATCCCCTGTGGTGTGGGAATGGGTCCCCTCCCTGAGGGTGGTTCTAGAGGGACTTTTGGGTGAACTCGCTGAGGTTTGGTTCCTTCTGTGCTCTTTATGTGGCCTGGTTAGTTGTTTTGCCCTTTTGTTGGCAGCTAGTACTGGCCCTTTCCTGACCACAGTGGTGGGGGGCACTGTTGAGCTTAGCTCTTTCTCCCCTCCTCTACTACCTGGAAGTCAGCCTTCCTCTTTACTCCTGTCAGCAGGTGTAGTTCTGCTCCTGGCCACACTGGTTGCGGGCGCTGTTGAGCCTAACTCTCTGTTCCCTCCCTTATCTGGGAGTCAATGAAGCTCCGCTCCCTCCGCGTTTCAGCGGAAGAAATTCCCCCAGTCAAGCCCTCCCGGTAGCTGCTCTCAGCCCTTGGGGGGGGGGTCTCAGGTCCACTCTGGGGCTTGGGGCTAGGTTGCTCTAGGTTACCTAAAGGTCCAAGGGGCAGGCCCAAGCTCACCCAGTCTATTCATCCCCGCCTGTCCCAGTGGGGCAGGTGACTCTGGCCCACTAAGTACTAGGGAATTCCCTCCTCTGTCTAAGCTCGGGTTGGGTGGGGTGAACTCTGGGGTCTGGAAAGTGAGGCGGCGGGTGGTGTGGTCTCTGTGCCAACAAGCTGGCGCGTGCGGAGCTCTCCGAGTGCCCACGTGGAAGGGCTCCAGTGGAATGCACTCACCCTGGGCACCGGCAGGGTCACGGGTGCGGGGATCCCTGTGCCCCAGTTGGAGCGGCTCCGGGCCCCTGCAGTCACTCTGGGGAGGGACGCGCAAGGTGGCGGGTGTGGAGGTCTCTGGGCGCCCACATCTATATCTCCATTTTTATTTTATTTTATTTTATTATCTTATCTTTCTCTTTCTTTTAGCACTCCAGCATGATATGAGTTGAATTCAGAACTGAGACTATTGTGTGGTGCTTGTCTTTATTGCTGTAGTGCTCACTGGATATTTAATTTGATATTTCTTTCTGTATTGTTGTGGTGTTTCAATTACCTTCTTCATGACCTCTCTCAAACTGAGGTTGAAAGCCTCTAGAAGGTCTCCACCCATTTTCAAAGTATTTGACTTCTTTTTATTTATTTATTTATTTATCTTATTTTGTACCCCATTCTATTGCTTTTCTTTCCTTCAAACAAAACCACATAACTCGATTTATCTAGCTCCGCCTATTAAATAGAGGGGGAAACAAGGGAGGGTACCAGGACCAAACAGATATATGACCACTAATAGCAAGCTAGACAAAGAGGGGTCCACCTACTCTAGAAGCCTGGCGGGTGATGGTGGGGTAAATGGGTTACAGAAAGGGAACTGGGATGGGAGGAGGACAAATTTGGTGATGGGTATTCCCCTGATTCAATCTTAATATGTACGTAAATTACTACTGTGAAAGATATGTAAGTCATTATGATCACAATAAAAATTAAAAAAAAAGAATTCCTGAACAAAATGTGACTGAATAAGGGAAGTAGAAAGCCTGTCTAGAGTACAGGCCGGTGTGGGGTAGGGAGGAAGGACACTTGGGATATTGGTCATGGGAATGTTGCACTGGTGAAGGATTATATATATATTAAAAAATCAAAAAAAAAAAAGAAAAGAAAAGAAAAGAAAAGAAAAGAAAAGAAAAGTCCTCCCAATTCTTACCACAGGCTGTGTTCTTTACACTGACTGTATAGAAAGAGGAGGTACAGTAAATGCACCCCATATACACCTCAACACAGGCCCTCTGCCTGGTCTGTATTGTGAATTGGGGACAAAAAAAAAGAATTTCTTTACTGACAAGTAAAATTTTAATGTTTCTAATATATATAAAATTCTAACATGAATTTTCTTTATTTTGCTTCTATTCTGATTCTCCACTGAAGCTTATGAATTTCAGCTCTTGTTTCATGGCATTCATTTTCTTTTGCTACCATTGTGTATGTTGAGCAATGTATAAAAGTATTTTTCTTATGCTGAGATACAGTTACTTTTCATGTTCCGAAATATGTTTTTTCTTTAGTATATTTCCTCTGTTATTAAGAAATAAACTCTGTATGTTTTTGACTGGTGATTATCTGTATTTCCTTCCATTTACAAATGTTTTTCGAAATCTACCTATAAATCAACCAGAAGACAAATCAATGAATATACAATGTAATCCGATTCCTAATTTCTAAAGACAGTTTCATTGTAATTATTTATATCTGTATTGAACCTAATTATAGTAACCTTTTCAAGACCTATAATATTCTTAAAATATTTAATGTAAACAATACACCATCTTTTTTTAAATCTGAGCTGATTCCATTCTTGCAAGAGTTTCTTTTGTCATAGCCTCAAACTTTTATGTGTAGGTCTATAACTCTGCACAGTAAAATGTTGCAATGAAATCAGGAAACCAATATGTTACCAGGGCAAAAAAAATGTTTTTAATAGAACCTTTGTCTCAATTCTCTATTCTTGTACCCTAAGAGAGAATTTACTCAGAAAACAAAAGGCCTAGTGACAGATGATGTAGAAATATTTAGGAAAAAAAAAAAAACAGAAGGAAAGATGCTTACTCTCCAAGAAAATTGGATTGGGTTATCATGTGAGTGAGAGCAGCACCTTAAGTCATCTCTCATGTCACACCAAACTCACTGAGTTTCCTGTTTGGGTTTACCCTAGGTTTTCCCACTGAAGCTAATCTCTGCCCCTGGTATTTCCAGGCTTTCCCATTGCTCTAAGTGCTTGAGTGTGTGTGTAACTTATTTGGACTCTTGAGTGTGTGCCTTATTTGAATTTGGATCACTGAAGGGGAACATCCTGGGGTGAGTATGAGGAGGGGTGGAAACTGCAATGTGTGTCTCATATCAAGGGAAACTAGAAAGGGTACTTCTTGTATGTTGAGACCCAGTATGTTTTGTTCTAAGCAGTTTGCTTTCAGTGTCTGGATGAATTGCCCCCCCCCCTCTGATTCTGATGACTCCCTTCCTTTCTGCTCTTATCTAAAGACCCCACCTTCTCTAACATCTAACAGTAAAGTCTAACTGAAGTCAAGTTTTTCTCACTTCTATTTCCAGATTAAACATAAGGTTATATGAATGTTATAATTTTTAGTATATATATATGCCCAATGCTTAGATGTAGAACTATGTTTTTGGCTGGGGAGGTGACTCAGCTGTAGATTTTCTGCCTTGCAAAAGAGACATTGAACTCAATTTTCAGCACCCATTGGTAAGCAAACATCTTCAGCAATAATGACAATGACAAAGTATTGAATGGTCCTTTTTTACTATATATATATATTTACATATATATACTATATATTTACATATATATACTATATATAAATATATATTGGTTTGGGGACCACACCTGGTGACGCTTAGGGGTTTCTCCTGACTATGCACTCAGAAATCGCTCCTGACTTGGGGGACCATATGGGACACCAGGGATCAAACCGCGGTCCATCCTAGGCTAGCCACCATTTTGCCCCTTTTATTTTACTATTTTTGACATAACTATACTAAATATTGTCTGTGGTTTATTTAAACTAAATTAGCATCCTATATTTGTATCTGTTAACTCTGACAGCTATAATATTTCTCCATGCCCCTTTAAAGTTATGTTCACAGAAGATACCTCTAATTTATTTAGGAAAAACTGTATTAAAGTTTCTCTCAGACCACTTCATGAAGTGGTACACTTGTGCAAGAAAATATACATTAGCTCAGATTTCTGGTTGTGACAGTTTTGGTGATTGTGAGCAAAAGTGCAAATGGCTTGGGTATTTTTTATTTTCTACCAAACAGACAGGGCAACTTGCTTTGTTGCAAAGACTTGACAACTGCATCTCCCAGTTGCATTGTTATATTTAATTAGACCTTTTTTTATCTGGGTATAAAATATCCCATATTTTGTTTTGATTTTTGTTTGTTTGTTTTTGGGTCACACCCGGTAGCACTCAAGGGTTACTCCTGGCTCTATGCTCAGAAGTTGCTCATGGCAGGCTCAGGGGATCATATAGATGCCGGAATTCGAACCACCAACCTTCTGCATACAAGGCAAACACCTTACCTCCATGCTATCTCTCTGACCCCAAAAGATCCCAGATTTTAACAATTTATAGTTTTGTCAGTTTTTGTTCATTGTTTTTATCTTTAATGGGAAAAATTAAAAAAGACAAACTTTGAGATTTTTGAGATCCAAATCCTGTCACTCTTTAGGATGTGTGTATGTACAGACATGGACTGCTAGTATTTACTGAAATATTCACTGAAGCACCAAATGAAAGAAGATAAATATTGTTTTAGAGTTTAGTGTGTAAGTCCTAAATAATTCTTTCAAAATCAGATCAAGTATTATGTATAAGTGTATTCATAATAGCAAGGTAGCCTCTTCTCAATAAAGTGCCGGTATTGCTGGATACACAATAAACTTGCTTTTACATATCAGTATTATGGGTTTTTTGTCCTTTTAAGTTTACACATATGTGTGTTATAGCTCTTCAAGGCTGTTCAGTCCAGTGTTGGCTTTATCCCAATAAAGAAGTCTGTTGAAGGTTATTCACCCCTCGCCTGTTTTCAGCTCCCCAAAAGCTTCCCAGCTTTTTTCTTTTACAAGAATTTTTTCGCCCTGCTATTGTGGTGAAATAGTCACTTGCTCACATCATTTAGTATCATACTTCAACGAAGGGCCATCGGACACTGTTTGGCAACTTTCTGAATCATAAAATAACAGGCTAATTGTAAGCAAACATCTTCAGAATTTGTCTTGACACTTAGTTTAACCAGTTCCCAACTTCTAGCTTTTTAAAAATAAGTCATGCATTTAGCTCAGTTCAAAGCCTGACAGAGGTTATACATCTTGCTTTTGTGTAAATGTACAATGCCTTGTGCCATACTTTATCTTCTCAAACTCCCGCCAACCCACCTGCTTTGGCTGTTTCAATGTCTTCCAGCTGGCTTCCCACTTGTCTTGATTTACTCTCAAGGATATTTGCCTTATTGACACACTGAGGGAACGTAGTCATTTATTTCGTGATGATTATAGTTTTACAGATGTGCCTTTTGCTCGGCAGAACACAAATTGGGTGTTAATTGTATACTTACTTGGCATTTTTAGAATAAGATCATTGACGTTTTTACTTGGTAAGAAATAAAATACTCCCTACAAGTTAGGAATTCATGAGAAACTCACATGGAAAGAAGCCTTTCTTACTATATTGTTGTCAGAGGTGTTGAGATAAGCTATAATGATGCCATATAACTTGTAACCCAGAAAGCTATTGTTTGAATTTCTATCAATAAGTATAGACTGTAAGAAAGCAAATATCTTGAGACGAACTGCTAATCAAATGGTTGCTCATCTAAGACCTCAAGAGTTTTGACTTTGAAGTTTGGGGAGTTCTCTGATCCTGGGCCCTTAGAAATAGCAATAGAAAAAAAGGTCTCTATTTGTCCCAATCTAAAGGAATTCACTGTATTTCAGTAAAATTACACTCTCCTGAGCAAGAAAAGGAAAAGTGAAAAATTTTGTGTTTTTTCTCCAGAAAACTCACTTTTCTTAACCTGTCAAATAAAGTCAGTAATCCTTCATTGACTTAGAAAAAGGAATAAGTTGCTAAAATAACTATGCATAAAAATGCATTGCTTCAATGATGATGGTATAAAAACAACCTTCTTAAGCTGTGGATCAGGACTCCATATGGGGTAAATGAATGTGAAGGGTCATGAAGAATTTGGCAATAATGTTTCAAAGCATGCAAATGCTCAAAAATGATTTCAAAGTCAACCACATAATAAATCAGAGGGTTTATGTGGGGGGGGTGTTTGTATTTCTTTTCTTGGAAGAGGGAACTAGTAGAAAGAGTTTAAGAAGCCTCCTGAAAAGTTGAGGTCTCTTTCTCTTTGCATGTAACTATTTCGAGGGCATTCTCAACTGGGTGAGGGGTTCAGCCTCTCTAGTGACATTAGGAAAATGGATGACTTTCATGATAATGCTATTCATCTTGCAGGTTATTTATTATACTTCCAAAGGCAAAGCTGGTCTTTATCTAGCCAGCTAACAGGAAAGTGAAAACTAGGAATTCCAAAAAAAAAAAACTGTTCTCCTTAAGTAAGACACATGCAGCAGTTTGCTCATCTCTTGACATCACTAGTCATGTGATTAATTTTTCACCAAAGATCTGTGAGGAAAATAGTGTAGAAGGTTGAGAAATGTAATCAAAGAACATGACCTAACAAGAAAAAAGGGGGGGAAATAAACTTTCTAGGAGAGAATAGCAATATCAAGAATTAAGATATTTTAAAGTACTGGGCCAGAGAGATAACACAGGAATTATTCTTTTTCTGTTTAGGAGAAATCACAGATGTTTTCTTCTCTAATATAATTTCTTTGAAATCACAGATTAGGGGCCAGAGTGGTGGCGCAAACAGTAAGGTGTTTTGTTCGCGCTAGCCTAGGATGGACAATGGTTTGATTCCCTGCAGTCCCATATGGTCCCCCGAGCTAGGAGTGATTTCTGAGCGCATAGCCAGGAGTAGCCCCTGAGTATCACTGGGTGTGGCCCTCCAATAAATAAATAAATAAATAAATAAATAAGATCACAGATCATTAATCACCACTAGGTTGTTATTTTCTGTTCAAAAATTCTCAACATTGGAAATCCTAAGGGTTTAACTCTGGAACTTTGTTAGCTGAACAATTTGTGCATAAGTTTCTGAGCAAAATATTGTCCAGATTACTGTCATTTCTTTTTCTGTAACTTTAATTTAGAAGATACTCATAGATTTGTATGGCAAATGCTTAATAATATGGGTAAAATGTCTCAGTCATGCAACATTTATTTCAAAACCTGTAAAATAATACTATGCGTTAAGGTCAGAAAACATGAAGAATTGGACAGTTGTTTGGCAAAAACAAAGTTTTAAAAAAATAAAATCCACAATTTACTTGTATTTAAATAATTATGCTTGATAAGAATTTAATTAGTTCCATTTGTTATAATTTATTTAAAAAAACCTTTTTTCAAAGCAAAATTTTACTTGCACATAGTTATTGACTTTAACCATACTAAAATCATACATAGTCTATTTCTGGTAGATATATATACTGCATTTTATTATTTATTTTACATATTTTATGCTATTCTCTATACTTAAAAAAATTTAAGTAGCAAACAAGAGATTGGAAAGATTATGACTTGATATAGTCATACATTTTAATGAAACTAACTACAAATGTTCCAAAAGAGCTTTTCATCTTGTCTGTTATCAAAACACTCCTTATCAAAAAAGCACCTCCTTTGTTGATTGGGGAAATAGGAATTATGTTTTTTATGTGTAAATTACAAGGTTGAGGTATTATGTGTGGCAACCAAGAATAGAACCAGAATCTCACATACACTGAAGGGTTGCAGAACTCATGGAATTTATTGTTCGCAGAACATAATGAATGCAAGAGATGGGTGTTTCTTTTGCCTTTGTTTCTATAATGCTCCCCACTGCCCATATTCTATCAGGAAACTGCTCCCTACTCTTTCCTCTTAATGAACATCAAAAGGAAAAAAATCTTTTATATAATTATAATGTGTAGAGTTTAAAGTCAAATCTTGTTTCAACTTCTCTAGTAGAATCCCAGTGGGTAGGGCAGAATTGCTAGATATAAAAGAGCAGGCTAATGTATTCATTTCCATTATTTGGTAGAATTAACAATATTCAACAAGAGATGTATATTTGAATTTTAACTCTCAAGTTTATTGTCTTTATGAATTTTTCACACACAATTTACACTGTAAGCTGAATATCCCTGACAATAAATTTTGTTTATAAAGAAGGGTGGAAGGAATTGAAAATAGCCTTTTAAAAGACTGAAGAGATAGCTCAACATACTGAGCATCTGCTTTGCACGTAGAAGTCCTTAATTCAATCCCAACTCATGACATCCTGAGCATTTCAGGGAGCCATCGCCAAACACAGAGCCTCTGAGAATGTCAGATGTGGCCTTCCCTCAAAAAGGAAATAAAGAAAATCTCCAATTATATGGGAAAAGCACTTTTGTAGAGCAATGTCACATCATACTAATACAACTCTTCTAGCTCTTCGAGCCCAGGATTCTTGCTACATCCCTTATTTTAGCATTTGTATTTTACTCAAACTTCATTTTTTTCATAAGTTTTTAGCAAAGTATTTTTGTCATATGAAGCTTTGAGGTAATATTGATTCACAGAGGTTGTGTTATTTTGTCCTATATACCTATGATTTAGTTTACATATAAAGGGGAATAAAGAGAATGTTGCGACTGATTGGTATTTGTGAAGCCACAAGGGGAAAGGCACGGTGGAGGGAAGTGGACAGAAGTGAAGAAATTTTATGACTGAAGTAACTTTGTATCTCAGTGTATACATTAAATATCTTTGTAATTTTACAGTAAATTAAAAAGAGAGAGGCCGGAGCAGTGACCCAAGCAGAAGGGCATTTGCCTTGCATGCACTAACCTAGGAGGAACCGTGGTTAGATCCCATGGCATCCCAGATGGTCTCCCAAGCCAGGAGCAATTTCTGAGCGCATAGCCAGGAGTAACCCCTGAGCGTCACAGGGTGTGGCCCCAAAGCAAAACAAATAAAACAAAACAAACAAAAAAGAAATTGCTACTACTTAATAAACTTGCAGCATTACTTATCCTATCTTTCGGAGAATTGTATCTTTAATACTTCATGTGAAACACTTAATTTCCTATTTATCTATAATTATGTATAACATACAATTACAGTAGAGCAGGAGAAGAAAACATGATGTGAATGTAATATAATTTAAAAAAAAATCGGGGCCAGAGAAATGGCATCGAGGTAGAGCATTTGCCTTGCATGCAGAAGGATGGTGGTTCAAATCCCGGCATCCCATATGGTCCCCTGAGCCTGCCAGGAGTGATTTCTGAGTGCATAACCAAGAGTAACCCCTGAGCGCTGCTAGGTATGCCCCCCCAAAAAAAATCAGTGTCATATTCAGAAAACTATTACACTCCCCAAAATACACCATAAATTATAGATAGCGCTGCAATGAATATAGGTTTGAGGAAGGTATTTTTGAATTGTATTTTTGTGTGCCTAGGGTATGTCCCTAGGAGTGATATAGCTGGATCATGTGGGAGCTCAATTACCAGTTTTTGGAGGAATTTCCATATTGTTTTTCTTAAAGGCTGGACTAGACAGCATTCCTACCAGCAGTGAAGACGAGTTCCTTTCTCTCCACATCCCTACCAGCATAAATTGTTCTTGTTTTTTTCTGATGTGTGCCAGTCTCTGTGGCGAGAGATGGTACCTCATAGTTATTTTGATTTGCAACTCCCTGATGATTACTGATATGGAGCATTTTTTCATGTATTGTTCGGCCATTTATATTTCTTCTTTGAGGAAGTGTCTGTTCATTTCTTCTCCCTTTTTTTGATGGGGCTAGATGTTTTTTTCCTTGTTCTGTCAGTACCTTGTATTTACAATAGCCAGACTTTGGAAATAACCAAGATCTTCTTCAACAGATAAATGGCTAAAGAAACTGTGGTACATGTACACAATGGAATATTATGCAGCCATCAGGAGAGATGAAGTCATGAAATTTTTCTATACGTGGATGTACATGAACTCGATTATGCTGAGTGAAATAAGTCAGAGAGAGAGAGATGCAGAATAGTCTCACTCATCTATGGGTTTTAAGAAAAATTAAGGATACTATTATAATAATGCCCAGAAACAATAGATATGAAAGCCAGAAAGACTGGCTCAGAATATGAAGTCCACCACAAAGAGTATTGAGTGCAGTTAGGGAAATAACTACACTAACAACTATCATGACTACCTTAATGAGTGAGAGAAGTAAAATGCCTGTCTTGAATACATACAGGGGTTGGGAAAGAGGGGGGGGTTTGGGAGTTGTAATGTTGCACTGGTGAAGGGGGGTGTTCTCTTTATGACTGAAACTCAACTACAGTCATGCTTGTAATCATGGTGCTTAAATAAAAATTATACATACATATATATAAAATAAAATACATCACAAATATACATGCTTCTAAAGTACATATGAAACATTCTTCAGGGTTGGTCACATGCTAGGACATAACTCAAACATCCATAAAATAACAAAAATAGAAATTATACTATCTATATATCCTGGGACCAAAGTCACAAAAATAGAAATAAATCCAACAAGTAAATTTGGGGAAAGATTAAATATTTGGTAAATGTAAAGAAAATGTTGTTAGATTATTGTATCTAAGAGGAAATCAAAGAATAATATAATTCTTCAAAACTGAGGAGAATGAGAATGGGAAAAAAAAAGCCAGCTCTTATGGGAACAGTAAAAGTAATATTAAGGGAAGTATATAATTATTCAAGATCACATCAGGAATAATAAAATCTCAAAAATGTCTTAAACTCATAGCTAAAAGAATATAAAATAAAAAGCTTTAAATTAACCCCAAAGTTATTAGAATAAATTAGATAATCAAAATTTAAAGAGAAAATATTGATATAGAAAACAATCAAAGAGCAATATAAAAAGTCGGTGAAACCAAGACCTGATTCTTTGAAAAAAAATTAAAAATCAACAAGATTTAATGAGCGAGAGAAGTAGAATACCTGTCTCAAATACAGGCAAGGAAGGATTGGGAAGTATGGAGGGGGGGCATTGGTGGTGGGAATGTTGCACTGGTGAAAGGGGTGGTCTGTTATGACTGAAACCCAACTACAGTCATGCTTGTAATCATGGTGCTTAAATAAAGATTTTATTAAAAAAAAAAAAAGACTGACAAAAATTTACGTTTGCCCAAGAAAAAGAGAGAGAAAAAACTCAATAAACTGTATCAGAAATTATAGAAGAGATATTACAACAGACCTATCATAAAAATAAAAAGATTATAAAAAGGCTACCATGTTGTACTGGTGATAGGGGGTTGTGTATGTAAATATTTTAGGGGATTACTATGTTACTCACCCTAACCTGATTGGTGATTGTGCCCTACCCTAGGGTGTGACCTGGCATTCTGCCCCCACCCTAGGGTAGTACCTAATTCTGCTTCCACCATTGGTTGGTATCTGATCCCACCATTGGGTGGTACCTGATTCTGGGGCATAAAAACAAGGGTCTGTGGAAGGCGGGGTTTTTTTTTGCTGGAACTGAGGCTGAGTCTTTGGACTTCAGTCTTGTCCACCGAATAAAGCGAATATTTCCATGAGCCTGACTGTCTGCGAGCTGTTTACCTGCTGTTTCACCTCAGAACCGTCGGCTAGACAGGGTGGCAGATGCGTGCTCCGAGCTGGAAGAGAAAGGCCTCATCCTCCATCCCTCTATCAGTCAACTTCTTCAGGGACTGACTTGCAACAGGGGGTGTCCTCTTATATGACTGAAACCCAACAACAATCATGTTTGTAACCAAGGTGTTTAAATAAAATATTATTTAAAAAAAGAATAACTTAACCTTATTAGGAATAATTTAATGTCATGAAGCATAAGAACCTAAAAGAAATGTGTAAGCTCTTATAGTTATACAAACTACCAAAATTTAACCAAGGGGAAAGAAAAAATCTGACCAGATAAATCATGAATAAGAAAAATTAAAATAGTAATTAAAAATATCCCCAAGAACAATAAATAGCCCAGGCCCAGACAAGTTCATTAGTGAGGTATATCAAAATTTCAAAGAAGATCTGGAGATATAGTGTGGTTACTTTGCATGCAGTGAACCAAAATTTCCAGAACCTCAAAATCACTTAGGATTAATTCCTGAACACAGACACAGGAGTCCCCTGAATACTGTGGGGTGTGGCTCCAAAATAAAATAAAAATTTCAAAGAAGATTTAGTGCCTATACTCCTCAAGTTCTTCCAAAATATCTAGGAAACTTAAATCCTCTTTAAGATATTCTGAGGACAAAACACTAAAACCAAAACCAGACAGAGACACTACTAAAATAGAAAATAGTAGACCAATATCCTTCATGAATACCGATGCAAAGATCTTCAACAAAATCCTACTGAATTGAATTCACTAATTATCAAAAATTTTATACATCATGATCGACAGGCGTGTATACCAAGGATTAAAGAATAGTTAAATATACTCAAGTATATGTATTAATATTATATTAATCAATTAATGTATAATTATTATAGTATTAACATGTAATTAATAACATTAATAAATTAATGTTATATTAATGCATAATATTAACAAAAGGAAAGATCAATATTATATGGTTGTATACATGAATGCAGAGCAGGCTTTATATAAAATCCAACATCCATTCATGATAACCCTCCCCCACAAAATAGGAAAAGGTGTTGGAGAAATGAGGGGAGGAAAACAGATTTTTTTTTAATAGCAGTGATTTTGGGGATTTTGGTGAAGGAAACGAACACATTGGTAGTAAGTATGGAGTTAAAGTATCAATAACAGTATTATAAATCACAGTAACTTAATAAGAATTTTAAAAATAACTACAATATTGGTCAGAAAGAGAATACAGAAGATAGGGTATTTTCCTTGCATGAGGCTGACCCAGGATGGATCTTTAGCATCGTTCTCTGAGTCCTGTCAGGAGTGATCCCTGAGTACAAAGTCGGGAGTAAGCCCAGAGCAACATTGTGTATCTCCCCCAAAAGTTATAAATACAACCATATTTAAAGTTCAGTGTGTAATAATGAACAACGTTGTAACTTGTATCTCACCATCAATCAACAATAAAACAAAAAGGTCAGAGTGCATTCCTGGTTTCAAGGAAGGGCACATTTGCACCTTATTTAATAGGGCTCTTTGGTCCCCAAAAGACTCATCTTATATATATATATATATATATATATATATATATATATATATATATATATAATGAAATTAAGTCTATATTAAGAACTTGCAATATAATCCAAAATAAATGTAATAGGCCTATCCATTTAGACTCAAATTATACTTCATCAAATGTCTGCTCTGATACATTGTTCATTAATGTTATGTAAAAACTAGCTCATCTCATTTTTTTGAAATGTGCTAAAACATACACAGCCTCAGAGCTACTTAGAAATGGTGACAAAACATCAAATCATCACTCTATGTATGTTATAGAATGACATTAGATATTTTCTTTTTATATCTCAATTCTCTTATCTACTATATATATACTTATCTACTCTAATTCCTATATCAGAGAAACTTAATAAAATCCAAGTACTCTATAAAATGCTTACAACATGGGAAGTCATAAATGGTCATAATTGTAATATACAAGGATAGCTTCTGCTTTATTTACTATTAACATTTTGAAAGAGATCATATGACTTGTTTTGTTGGGGAGTATACCTGGTGTTAGCCCTGTACTTTGGAGTGACTCCTGGCAGTGCTGGAGAATTGAGGGGCTGGTGAACAAATTGGGACACCCTAATACAGGGGTCTCAAACTCGAGGCCCGCGTTTGTGGCACTCCTTACAACATTTTGTGGCCCGCAGCTGGCCTTCAAATAGCGCAGTATTTGCAATTATTCGCTTACCGAAAAATCACAATAAAAATCGCATTAGTAAGAAAAAAATCATATTAAACATTCGCATACCCCGAGCAGTTCCGTTCGGGGTATGCAAATGTTTAATGCAATTTTTTGCGATTTTTTTTCTTACTAATGCGATTTTTATTGCGAATATTCGGTAAGCGAAATCCCTTATGTGGCCCTGCCTCACCCCGACTTTGCCTCCTGCGGCCCCCAGGTAAATTGAGTTTGAGACCCCTGCCCTAATAGGTGTCCTACCTCCTAAATTATCTTGCCAGCCTTGATTAATTGGCCATTTCATGCCCTTTTACAGGCATATATTATGTAGATACACTTTGTTAAGTATTGACTAATTGGAATCTAAAAATATTTTTAATTATGGAAACTTTTATTAATTAAATCATTTTTATTTTGACCAAAGTGGATTACAAATCTTTCACAGTAATATTTTAGGTACATAGTGACATTGAATCAGGGACATTTCCACCACCACTGTTGTCCTCCCTCCACCCCTGTTTCCAGCATGCATCCCATATCCCCCTCCTTTGACCCCAGGGCTGTTAGTATAAGTGGTCCCTTCTGTGTCTATCTTGTTTTAGATTGGGTATTGATTCTATTGTAGTTGGTTTTGGATTCGGTGTTTAAGTCTGATCATTTTTATTTCTACTCAATGCTTACACACCTGTTTGGTCTTGGTACCCTCCATTATTTCCCCCTCAATTTGTGAGGCAGAACAAGATGGTTCAAGTTATGTGGTTCTGTTTGGAGGGAAGAAAAAAGAAAAAAGAAAAAAAAGAGAGAAAAAATGGGGGGGGTGTAAAATCAAACAAGAAAGAAATGGAAGGAGTCCTTCTAGGGGCTATAAATATCAATTTAAGAGAAGAAAGGGAAAAAGAAAGAAAAACAAAAATCATATAAAAATAAACAAAAGAACTGGAAAAGCACCACAGCAAGAAAGACAACCATACAATAACCACAGTCCTGAAATAAAAAAAAAACGAACAAAATAAAGCTCACAAAAAATAAAACAACAACAATAATAATAACAACAACAATAACAAAAATTAATTTGTGCTTTTTTTTGCATAAGCACAGTCAATATTGGGGAGATTGGAAAGGGAATTCCCTTGGGCTAAGAGATAAAGGGTTTCTCCGCCCTTGAAGCATACTGTCATGAGAATAACTATAGGCTACAAACATGCTCTTTTTCTCTTCCCTAGGTCCTTTTGTGCTGTCTGGGAACTTTCCACTCAGTCATGGCTGATAAAATCAGGACTCAGTAACTAGAGATCTTGGTATTTGCACAGGTCATAGGCTGGAGACTAGAGTGAAGTTTTTCTTTAAGTTTCTAGAAGTCTGTTCCAACACTGTATTTATGGAAACTTTAAGAAAGCATTCTTTTTCCTCCTCTTTTGGTAAGTAATTACATTTTTATATCATCCTCATAAGTTTTTTTTCTCTTTTTATAATTTTTCATGGATAAATATAAATAAATGCCTATTTTTCACAATCAGGTTATGATTGTCTTTCCTTTTGATATTTCCTTCCTTTCCATCTTCTTACAATTTAAACTTTCCACATCCTAGAGTGAGAAATGTGAGTTTCCAATTTTTCCACAACTTTAATAAGTGGGCTGGAAAATATTTTAATAGACTCCTTGAACCAATGAATTTTAATGGTTCCCTGAATCCGTCTAAAATATTCATATATTTAGCTCTTGTCTTTGGAGTCTTCAGGATCTCAATTCCAACCCTGTGTTCTCATAAATGGAGTGTGTGGTAGCGCTGATGCCAGAGCTGAATTTTAGTGTAAAAGGAAGCTAGCTAAGATTACAAACATGGTAGTTTTACACGGTTCTCCTCGGGGTTGTTTGCTAGTTTCTAAGCAAAACTTCAAATATTTCTCTGTTTACTCCTGGTAGTCATCAGATATGATAAGGGGGATATAGAGCTAATCCTTAACATACCTAGGCATGCTTTTTAGCTTTAAAGATTTTTTTCATCCCATATTCAAATCTCGCCTAAAGCTTTTTAAAAGGTACATATTATGAGTCTGCCAGAGTTACAGCTCTGTTTTTCTCATGTCAGGGGTATGACTTGTGAGTCAACATTATTTGTGAGAGAAAGTTGACCTTTTGTGCTAATTCTATTTCCTGATGAGTCAGCCTTCTTTTTCTTAGGTTTGTCACCTTGTAGAGAACCAACATCTTCTCATGTTTCACTCTTGTTTCACTCATGTTTCACTACCATTAGATAAAAGAAAGACTTAGACATCTTCCATCTTTGATCCAACAACTTCATTGTGTGGCCTGTTATGTCATTTAAGACTCTGCTCCCGAGTGTAAGACAAAAACAGAAGAAAACAGAACAAAGAACACAATTCCTAACTCAACTAGGGCATAATAAGTTAAATAAAAAATCAAATCAGGCATGATAGCAAGAATAATATTTCCAGTAAGGAGAAAATGGTAAATTGAGAATATGGATTTATTTTCTCACAAATATTTAAGTTATACAAATAAAAACCGCTAAGATCTCTCTTCTGTGTTTTTCCACACCAGGAAATGGATCTAAGTTAACTTGAAGCCACTTTTCTTTAGCATTCTAATTTAAAAATTTTAAACTAGGAAGAAATACAAAAAGTGCTCTTGGATTTTTAAAAGTAACTTCCAGAATTGGAATAGGAAAATAAAGTGGCAAAACAAATCAAAACAAAAAAAAACTATTGATCATTTTATTCCACGTATACTATGTAACCTCTTAGGGTTACATCTCTGTTTGGACAAAAGATAGAATCCTTTGGCTTTCCATCTCTTGATAGAGGTCAATAGTCTAAGGTCAAAACACATATGCTTCCCAAAGTTATAGAAAAAGGATATGCCAACATTAGAACATCTCTATTCATTAAATACAAGGGTTGAGCGAAGACAGTTTATAACTAGTAAGAGGAAATACTAGGATTAGGGAGTCAGTAAAAGTAGTGATTTAATATCACCTTCTAAAAGGTGTAGTTTTAATATGTCTGCGTTGAATTATATTTCAGCAGAGTCTGTAAAGTTTCTGAGCTTCTATTTAATGTAAAGCAGTATATCCTTCCTTCAAACATGAATGAAAGTCTGACAGGGTGAATTATTCTTGAGGAAGCATTTGTTGAGTTTTATCACTTATCCCACCACTGCTTTGGGGCCTTATAGGTTGCTTGTGAAAATTTTTCTGTAAATCTTAAGAATGTTTCTTTATATGTAATTTACTTGTTAATTTTGCTGCCTTCAGTATTCTCTTCCTATCTGTGGTTTTCATCATTGTGACTAGGATGTGTTTGGGGTGCTTTTCTTTGGACCTTTTTTAGCTGATAATCTTTGGACATCCAGGATGTGGTTGTATGATCTCTTAAGCTATGGGGACTTCTCAACAATGATATCCTTGACTGTTGATTCTTCATGGGGGTTTTCTTCCTGGGTCTCTGGGACTCCAATGATTCTTACTTAGGTTTTATTTTATTTACCCTAAAGTGTTATTGTCATTTGTTCACCTCTTTTTGCAGATATTTTTCATTTTCTATTCATTTATTTTATGGAGGCATAATGCTGCTCATCTTTTATCTCACTGATTTGGTCGTTAGCAGTTATTACTCTGCTGGTGAAGCTTTACAGTGAATTTTTCATTTCACCTACCAAGTTTTTCAGTCCTGTTTTTTCAGTTTCAAGTGTTTTCATTTATACTCTCATATCTTCTTGAGCCATAATTGTGATTCATTTGGTTTATTAAATGCCTTACTTGAGTTCTTTAACCATCCTCCACACTTCTCGACATTCCTTACCAGAGAGGCTATGTAAGTGGCAAGTACGTGGCAGGTCTTCAGAGCTACCATCTTCTTTCTCTAAACATGTGGGGTTATGCATTGTTTTCCTCATTGTGACTGTTGCAGTGTGGTGCATGACCAATGCCCTCCCCCACTATGCCTGTACTTGAGACAGGTTTTCTACTTCCCTCATTCATTGACATTGTTATGATAGTTCTCAGTATAGTTCCTCTAACTGCACTCACCATTCTTTGTGGTGAGCTTCATATCGTGAGCCGGTTCTTCCATGTTTGTGTTAGTTTTGTATCCAGACTCTTTGCTATATGAATCTATTGTATCTAGAAGCTTTTTGTTAGAGTCTTTAGGGTTTTCTAAATATAGTATATGCCATCTGAAAACAATAAGAGCTTGTTTTCTTTCTTTGCTATCTTGGTGCCCTTGATAATGTTTTCTTGCTTAAACGCTATGACAGGATCTTCCAGCACTATGTTGTATAGGAGTGGTGAGAGAGGGCAGCTTTGTCTCATACCAGATTTTTGAAGAAAGGCTTTTAGTTTATCTCCATTGAGAATAATATTTGCCATTTGGTTGTTGTAAATGACCTTATTTTTATTGAGAAAATTTCCTCCTAATTCCATCTTGATGAGAGTTTTTATCAATAATTGGTATTGGAACTTATTGAATGCTTTCTCTGCATCTATTGATATGATCATATGGTTTTTATTTTTCTTGATATGGTGTATTATGTTGATTAATTTACATATGCTAAGCCATCCTTGCCTTCCTGGAATGAATCCTACTTGCCATGGTGTATGACCTTCTTGATGAGGCATTGGATCCTATTTGCCAGAATTTAGTTGAGAATCTTTGCATCAGTGTTTCTCAGGGATATTGTTCTATAGTTTTCTTTTTTGCAGCATCTCTGTCTAGTGTTGGTATCAGAGTAATGTTAGCTTCATAAAACTTATTTGGGAGTTTTCCTGACTCTTCAATTTCATGAAAGAGCCTATAAGAATTGGTTGTAATTCCTTTAGAAAGGTTTGAAAGAATCAGTGAATCCATCTGGTTCTGGGCTTTTGTTTTGGGGAAGACATTTTATTACCATTAGTGATGGGTCTATTTAGATATGCTACATCATCCTGATTTATAAAAGGCAAAGAATTTATTCATTTTTTCTAAGTTCTCATATTTTGTGACATAGAGTTTCTCCAAGTAGTCTTAGATTACCCTTCGAATCTCTGCAGTATGTGTAGTGATTTTCCCATTTGATTTCTAATCCTGTTTATTAATTTACTCTCTGTTTTTTTGTGAGTTTTGCTAGTGGTTTATTGCGCTTGTTTATTTTTTCAAAGAACCAACTTTTGCTTTCATTGATCTTCAGAATTGTTTTTTTGATTTCCACTTTATTGCTTTTTGCTCTAAGCTTTGTTATTTACTTCTGCCTACCTATTTTTTGTTCTTTTTGTTGATCATTTTCGTATTTTTAAAGTTGTGTCATTAAGCTTTTTATATAGGCCCCTTCTTCCTTTCTGATGTGCTTGAAAACAGTAAATTTTCTTCCCAGTACCAATTTTGTTGTGTCTCATAAGTTCTGATCTTTTGTGTCTTCAATGTTATTTGTTTCCAGGAATGTTTTGATTTCCTCTTTGATTTCATCTCTTACCCATTGGTTGTTCAGTAGTGAGCTGTTTAATTTCCAGATGTGTAGTACCTTCTGATCTGAGAAGGTAGTCTTTACCATTTCTATCTACTTGACTTTATGGAGATATGTATTATGTGCCAGCATGTGGTCTATACTGGAGAGTGACCCACAGCACATTGAAGAAGAATGTGTATCCAGTTTTCTGGTGATGGAGTGCCCTATATATCTACTAGTTCACTTTCTTTCATTTCTCTTTTCAGAGATTTTATGTTCTTGTTGGTTTTCAGCCTGGTTGACCTATCAAGGGGTTCAGGCATTGTTGAGGTCTCCAACTACTATTGAGTTGTTATTGAAAAATTCTTTCAGATTTATCAATAAATGTATTAAATATTTTGCTGGCCCCTCATTTGGTGCATATATGTTTTGGAGAGTGATTTCTTCCTGCTGTACATATCTCTTCATTAATACAAAATGTCCATCTTTGTCCCTTACAACTTTCCTGAGTATAAAGTTTGCATCATCTGATATTAGTATGGCCACTCCAGCATTTTTATGGGTGTTGTTTGCTTGGATGATTTTCCTCCAGCCTTTGATTTTGAGTCTATGCTTGTTCTGACTATTTAGTTGTGTTTCTTGTAGGCAACAGAATGTTGGCTTCAGCTTTTTGATGCATTTTGCTGCTCTGTGTCTCTTAACAGGTGCATTTAGTCCATTGACATTGAGAGGGATAATTGTCATGAGATTTAGTGTCATCTTTGTGTAGAAGTTTGATGTGTCTTTTGGTCTGTCTTGTCTTAAAATAGACATTTCTGTTTTTCTTTTAAGGCTGTTTTTGAGTCTGTAAAATTTCTGACCTGTTGTTTATTCATAAAGCTATGTATACTTTTTTCAAATCTGAAATTGAGTCTGGCTGGGTATAATACTCTAGGCAAAGCATTTATGTCATTGAGTATTGTCACTATATCCCACCACTACCTTCTGGTCTTGAAGGTTTCATGTGGCAGGTCTGCTTTAAATATTAAGGATGCACCTTTGAATGTAACCCCCCTTTATTTTAGCTTTCGGGCACACCCGGTGATGCTCAGGGATTACTCCTCACCATGCGCTCAGAAATCGCTCCTGGCTTGGAAGACCATAAGGGACACTGAAGGATTAAACTGCAATCCATCCTAGGCCAGCGCTGGCAAGGCAGATGCCTTACTGCTTGCACCACTGCTCCAGTCCTTGTAATTTCTTTTTCTGATCTTGCTGCTTTCAGTATTCTATCCTTATCCAGGGGATTCATCATTGTGACTATGATATGTCTTGAGGTGCTTTTCTGAGGATCTTTTTTAGCTGAAACTCTTCAAACATGCAGAATTTGGTTGCATGCCATCTTTAGCTCTGGGAGTTTATCTGTGATGATGTCCTTGACTGTTGATTCTTCCTGGGGATTTTCATCCTGGGTCTCTTGGACTCCAATTATTCTTATATTGTTTCTGATGAATTTATCAAAGACTATTTTCATCTGTTCACATTTCTTGAGTATTTTTTCTATTGCCTGGTCATTTGCTTTAAGGTTCTTTTCCAATCCCTTCTGCTGTATGGAATTATTCTGTATCTCATCTTCCAAGTCACTGATTCTGTTCTCAGTTTCTTTTACTCTGTTGTAGAGGTTTTCATTTCATCTACCAAGTTTTTAAGCCTGTTATTTCAGTTCAGAGTTTTCTGGTTTCTTCTTTGTGGTCTGTTCAACTAGATCTATGTTTTCATTGAGTTCTATTAACATTCTCCATATTTCTTCTCTGAACTCTTTACCTGGGAGTCTAACTAGGTGGAACTTTTCAGGTCATCTGAGCTGCCATCTTCATTCTCTATGCCTGGTGTTGGCTTGCATTGTTTCCCTGTTTTCACGCTTGTTGTGTGGTTTTGTTCAGCATGTTATGGTGGATATTTCTTTTACTAGGAAATGTGTGAAGCCTCAAACTGAAGCAGAGTTGCCATGCTCATCTGGCCTCAAACTGCTTTGGCGTCCCAGGTCACCTCAGTCTCACAATTTCCACGGGGGCTTCTTTGCTGAGGTTGATCTTAAAGCCACAATAACGATCATACAGGTGCCCCTTGTAATGGCAGCAGTAGCGGCAATCCAAATGGTAATACTTTGTGATAAAACCATAGACTTGAATATAAGCCTCAGCTTTTTGTTGTTGTTTTGCTTTGGCTCCAGCCATAAATGCTCAAGTACTCAGGAATTACTAATGGCTATACTTGGAGGACCACATGGAGGCCAGGTATTGATCCTGGGTAAGCATCCTTCAAGGCAAGTGCCCTACCCACTGTGCTATCACTCTGGCCCCAGCTTCAGCTATTTAACCCCAGAACTGAAGGTACTGTGTTTTCTCAGAAAAGTCAGTCTTTCTATATCTCAATTGCTACATTTGTAAAGAATTGGGATAAGAATTCTTTCTGAGATTGAACTGGGCCAGTTCAATATATAGACTCACTCTTTTTGTGAATGAGATGTAAACGAAGCCATAATGAATATATCCGCCCACAGAGCATAAAGCTGGCCATCTTGGGATGAGCAGTAGGCCAAGTCCTGACCCTGCCAAAACACACCTTCTACCTCCTTTACCCAGAATCACTATTTTGCCAATGTCCCTGCCTCATCACTGACCCTGTACAATTATGTTCGGGGACACCAATCTCACCAAACTTCAGGTAACTGAACATATCTTCCTTCTTACAGACCTGGCAGCTCTATAAACACCCCTAAAAGTTGTAGTATCAGTAATAGTTATTTGAATTTCTATACAACTTCATTTGTTTAATGCAGTGCTTCTCAATTATTTTCTGTCATGGCCCCCTAGGAAGAAGGAAATATTTTTCACCCATCCCCGAGTGACCCCGAGTGACTGTAAATAGTCTTTATTAAAAAAAAACTTTAATCTACAAAACAAAAATATATAAAATAATTTGAGCTGATTTTTTAATCAGAGGTGATGTCTGGATTAATGGCTGCAATGAGCATGTTTTGCATTGTATAGCTTTTTGAAACAGGGTTTGAAGCAGGACACAGCAACTCTCAGCTCCAGAGATATACAGAGACAAAACATGGGGCTTAGCTAATTATGTCAGTGTTTGCCGAGGTCAAGCACCCCCCTTTATGGAGCATCGTGCCCCCCCTGAAGGGCATGCCCCACTGTTTGAGAAGCACTGGTTTAATGCTGTCTATATGCTGTCTAATGCTGTTTAGTGCTGTGATCTACAGGATCACACCCATTTCACAGAAAGGCGCTAACAATAAGAACTTACTAAACCTTCTGCTATTGTAGTCTGACTTCATTGGAGATACAATAATTTTCACAAATGTGCTTGCTACTATGCTATTTTTCCTCTTCTTTTTTATTTTATTATTTTTCTTTCTAATATTTTGCTCTCTCATTTATATGGAAACAAATATATTATGGTCAACTATGTCATTTTCTTTAAATAAAATATTTCTGAACCACTAAATTGTTATGAAGACTAAAAGTGTTCATAAATTTAATTAATACACTTGTCTAACACATTACAAGTTCAATTGTTAGTAATTTTTTTCCTCTGGTGCATCTGTGCCAATGTAGGGGAAATGTTGAAAGACAGATGTAAATTAAAATTAATTTATTCACA
Organism: Suncus etruscus; assembly: GCF_024139225.1. Taxonomy (NCBI): domain Eukaryota; kingdom Metazoa; phylum Chordata; class Mammalia; order Eulipotyphla; family Soricidae; genus Suncus; species Suncus etruscus. The sequence goes on from NC_064860.1 coordinate 9,945,279, forward strand.
GATGATGTTTCAAGTAAATAAACAGAAATTCATTTTAAAACTACTTAAATTTCTTGTATTTTGCAGTTAGGTTCTAAAATATGTAACATACATTTTTGTATCAAGGGTTACATATAAGTTTTAACGTTTTCTACTTTTAATCTATTTTATAGCCATTATAGACATACAAATAGAATGATTTAAGCTAGAAGCTATTGAATTAATTAAAAATAATCTTTAGTTTTTTCTAAAAGTCCATAATATAATGGCAGCAAGAAGATAATGAGATAGAATCAAACAGATGTTTCTTTCCTCTAAAATTTGCCAAAATTTTACTACATCATTATGGGAGATTTTCAGTTGGGTCTTTACAATTTAAAAGTAAGTGGGACATTTGGATCTAAAAGAGAGCAGAGATGATTAAAGAGTTGGAAACCCAGGCTGAAAAGGAAGGAATCGGAAATGATGTTGGTTGGCAAAAAAGCAGAGAAGGCTGTGGGTGAGTTAATTACAGTCTTGGAGTATATAATATGGCCTAGTAGATAGGGACTGGGAGCAGATGTTATTCCCCAGGAAAATAGAACAAAATGAAATTAAAGCACTTTGGCTCTGATTTGAAAAAAAAAATGTTTTTCAAGAGTTCATTGTTTTGGGTTATTTGTTGTTCAGTCATCAAACATTTGTTCACTCAACCAGTACGTATTCAATTACTCTTCTGTCTTGGACAGTGTGTCTAGTGTTGAATTAGACAGGTAATGGTGGATGGGAGGCTAACAATAAATTCTCAGGAAGTAATGAAACCACGATGGGATTTTAAATTGTTACTCTGTCACCAATTCTGAAAGAAATGTTGGTGCTTCTCCATTCTAGAAGGGGAGCAGCCTACATAGTCACCTGAGAAAAACAAGTACTTTCAGTTCTGTTCTGTAGTTATCTTGAAGGAGTAATATTCTCTCTCTCTCTCTTGCGCGCGCGCCTCATGCTCTAAAATATCAAAAAGTGTTTTCTAGACTCACTTTGTGGTCACAGGAATAAAGACCCAATCATACTCTTAATGCCAACACAGTCCCCAAAGAAGTCTAGATGGCCTTCCAAGAGAAGCTCCAGCAGGAACAAAAAGTATTTTTATTTAAAACATACAATTTCAAGCTTTTCCCTTTGACAACATCTTCGCTGAACAATCTTACCTCCATAGAAACCCCCACATGAGGGCAGTTGAGGAGAAACCTTATAAAACCAAATCTGCAAAAAAATAAAAAGGGGAGTGTTCTCCATTCTAAGAAGCCTATACCACCACCTGAGATAAACATGTACTCTCAGCTCTTCCCTCTTAAAAAGCCCGTGTTGTCCCTTGATAGTGTTCTGTCGCATTCTCTCTACTTCTCTGTCTTCTCTTTTTGTCTCTCTCTCCTTTCTCACTCTCTCAACATCTTCCATAAACATGTGACACACTCACTTATCTTTCTCATAATCTGTAAATAAAACTCTTTTAGATCAGTATTTTTCCTTCGGAAATTATTATATTTTTTTTGTAAGGGAAGGTAGCATTCCTGGAAAAGCCTGTTAAACTTTGGTTTTGATATTCCTTACCTGCAAAGAACAGTTCCTCTTCCTTCCGGTGGCTCCTCCTGTCTTCACGTCAAATTCTTGCAATTGATTTGGTCAGGATGAAGACCATAGTCCCCTGTGTCTTATACCATATACCTCCAAGAGAACAAAAGAAGAAGACGAAATGGAGGAAGAGGAAGAAGTAAAGAAGGAAGAAGAAAAACAGGAAGAAGGAAGACAAGAAAGAGGACGAGGAAGGAGGAGGAGGCAGAGAAGAGAACAAAGGGAGAAGGGTAGGAAATGGAGGCATTAAGATCTTGGGACTGGGAAATGTGCCCTGGTGAAAAGTGTTGGACATTATATAACTAAAGCTCAATCATAAGCATTTTTGTAACTGTGTATCTCATAATGACTCAATTAAAGAACCTAACTTATTCATTTTTTTTTCTGAAGAGAAAACAATGCCTGCCAGTGCTCCTTCATGAATTGACCATGACATTTGGATTCTTTTGAGGCAGCACTGCTTATGGCTTACTATTGGCTCTGTGCTCAGGGACCACTCTAAGCAATGCTTAAGGCACCTAAACAAGAGTCAGCCACTTACAGACAAGTGCCTTCATCTCTGTGTTATCGCGATAGTCCTTACCCTGAGTTGATGTTGCAATACTTTAGTTCTTTGCTTCATGATTTCTTGCACCCAAAGATGGAGTTGTTACCAGAGTATTCCTCAATAAATTCGTTTCAAAGTAAATCTGTGTTCTTATTACATGAAGGCATGCTATAAGCAGAAAAATAACGGTTAGTGAAAGATGAATACTATTGGTGGTTAAACATTAATATGCAAGTTTCTAAACTACATCTCTAAACTATATCTCTAAAGATATTTATTTTCTCCTGGTTACTACTAATGTCACAACATTGGATTTAAATTGGGAAAATAGCCCCCCCACCACCAAATCAGTTTATTTGCCCAGAAACCAATCTGCTGCTGCCCTCTATTATTATCTCCTGCCCAGATATAAATGCTGTGAAGTTACCCTTAGATTACACTACCAAAATCTAACAAACCCCTGCCCAACCACCATCACCTCTCCCTCTCCAATATGTCACCCTTTGTGTATGTGAAGCCAGATATGATTCATCAAAACCAGAAGTGGGAAAACATTGCGAACTAACTTATGAAAAACATCTGAAAAATATCTTCCTGGGAGCCAGAGAGATAGAACAAGGATTCAGACACTTGCCTTGCATGTGTCTGATCTTGGTCCCATACCTGAGCCCTGCACAGAGTGATCTTTCTGCACAGAGCTAAGACTAAGCCTTGAATACAACTATGTATGCCCCCAAGACAAACAAAACCAACTTTCCTTTCATTATAAAACAGGATGCCAAAATTCTTGTAATATGTATATGTTAATTCAATTTAAAAATTTTTCCTTACAATTCACATTTTAATTTTTATTCTATAAGCAAACATTATCTACCAACACAATGTGACTCTGCTACAAAGCTCCTTGCTTAACTTTTAAAAAAGTTTTCAAATCGTTTTAGACACATTTTCCCATGTGAATATTACTGGTACAGAAGCATTCTAAAGTATAATTTGCAGCTGGCTGAAAATATTTTTATTAAACTTGAGGGAGTTTGTAGGGGTAAGTTCCCACAGCAAACCAGCAAACAGAACCTGAGACAATAATTTTAACCACATATATTTAAGTTGTAAATTTATATGTACTAGTAGGAAAAAGGGAAGGAAGGAAATAAGTAGAGAAGATAACTCCACAGGTCACTTCTTTAGGCAACTATTCAGGACCCCTAGAACTCCCCAGAAATGCAATATAAGTCGTGGGAAGCATGCATATTTATTTTAATGATTCTTGAAGCTGGTTGACTAAAGACAGTTTTCAGAGATGTTTTTGGATCTTTTATAAGTGTGAGAGTCAATCTTATTCCTGCAACCAGATCATCTATCTCTCAACAAGGATTTTGAGGGGGAAAGCTGCCCAACTCTTTGAACATTATGGGAATAAAATGAGACTCTGGCAATGTTTGCTAAGTAAGTTACATAATACCTTGCCTGAAAATCTTTGGAAACAGAGAACTTTCAGAACAAACTGCTTACAGCATAGAAGATAGCTGCCTAAATAATTATATCTCTAAGATGTCCACCCTTTAAAAAGTGTTTAATGCCATTGAGAAATAAAACTCAGCTGCTAAGAGGTCACCAAGAAGAAATATTATTAAATGCTATATTCAGTAGTTAATAGTTCTAAGGTATGCATGATGAAGAATTAATATTGATCAAATGGCTATATATCCCCCAAACATCCCATAGATTCCATGCAATACTTATTCAGACTCTGAAACTCATTTTTGGAGCATTATAAAAATATTTTAAGTTTTTTTCAAACCACAAAGCCCCAAATTGGTCAAAGCATTCCTAAAAAGTATATTAAAGTATCACAGTCCTGACTTCAAACAATTTTTTAAAGTTAAAACAATCAAAACAGTGTATTACTGGCATTAAAACAGACATGCAGATAAATAAAACAGAAGGTATTTCCAGCCCATGATATAAACACATTAAAGAATTTCAATGTTATTTGACAAGAGAGACAAGGAAAATAAAACTGGAGAAAATAAAACTTCAATAATGCTAGAAAATTTGGGTATGTGGATATAAAAAGAATGAACATATGGGCCCGGAGAGATAGCACAGCGGTGTTTGCCTTGCAAGCAGCCAATCCAGGACCTAAGGTGGTTGGTTCGAATCCCAGTGTCCCATATGGTCCCCCGTGCCTGCCAGGAGCTATTTCTGAGCAGACAGCAGGAGTGACCCCTGAGCACTGCCGGGTGTGGCCCAAAAACCAAAAAAAAAAAAAAAAAAAGAATGAACATATATGTATATATATATACATATGTATACTCTTCTGGTAACATTCACAAAAATTATTTTGACATGAATTTAAGTCTTTAATGCAATACTTGAAACCATAAAAGTTTCAGAAGCAAAAATAAAGATAAACTTTAGTCTTGTTAATGAATTATTTTTATATCTGACACCAAAGCGTAAGTACCAAAGGGAAATATAATTATGTAGAGCAAACTTAATAACATTAGTCTCAGGGTAATAAATAAAATAAAAGGGCAATATATGAAAGGGGAAAAATATTTACAAGATCTATATCTAATAAAGGATGTTTCGAATATATATGACATATAAGCAACCACACAATTTTACAGCAAAAATATTTCAAATAAGTCTACAAATATTAACAGTCTGAAAAGTTTTTCTAACTTTACTCTTTTAAATAGAAATTTCCTCAAAACAACATACATAATGGCGATTAAAAAATGGTCATGTTCATCAAACTCATTGGGAAGAATAAGGACTGTATAATCTTTCTATGTGGAATTGAAAAAACACTAGATGATATGTAGAAACAGAGGTGTTGATTTGCACAAGTTGGGAGTAGCAGGGAGAGAAACAGTGATCTAAGAAAGTGATACCTTATAGTGCTGGTCACAACTATGAAAACCTCATAGTGTTGTATTTTGTTATATTTTACTGGTCACATAACCAATATTGCATCAATGGGGAAATACACAATTGTGTAAACTTCATGTCTCAGGGTTCTTTGAGGCCATGCAGGCGGTTGGTATACAAACCTAGGTGGATTTTATTCTTCCTGTTGTCCTTCGTAGGCAGAGCAGAATAATTGTAATGCAGAATTTGTCATATTTTGGGTGCCCTCCCCATCAGACTTAAGTTCAGAAAACATACTAAAATGTATATATATATATATATATATATATATATATATATATATATATATATATATATATGATTTGACAGTCTGTATCTCATCCCTACATTCAGGAATTTCTATTTTATAAACAGAACCTATCATGATACATAATATAAAATCAAATGGTAATAAAAAAGAACTCACAAAAAGAAAATGAGTTTCAAATTAAAACACCAAGTACACTATTCATGGGAAAGAACAGAAACTAGTAGCTAGAAGTGGCATGGATATGGACTTTTTAAAAATGAGTAGACTTTTAAATAAGAAATCAGATCAAAGGAAAGGAGATGATACAGAGAAAGAAAGCTTGTAACATACTAAAGTTTTACAGTGAATCTTTGAATTAGAATTCTGATAATCATATCGTTACATCTATAAAAATACACCAGGTAAAACGAGTTGCTAGCATTTGATGTGACAACAGTTTGATGTATAAGCGCTATTTGTGAATTCCCTTTAGAAAGGGTTAGAGCTAAAGAAAAAGAAAATATAGTTAAAATAGAATCTATTTTAATTTCTGCAGTGTATATTTATTATCTTCTAGAGAGAAAGAAACTACTTAACATGGTTCTTATAATCTCTGATGGGCCTTTCCCTTTGGAACCTTCTCACTAGGCCAAGACTACACTGCCTCCACACCCTTCTTCCAATTTTCTAGAAGTCTCAGCCATGCCATCAACTCAAGCCATGATTCTGGACCCACTAGTCTGTGTCCCAGCTAGAGAAGCACATACTTTTTAACTCATTATTTCAGCCTGAAATATCCTTTACTTCACTTTCCACAGCACCACCTACTCACCATTAAAAATTCAAATCCAAGTTATTTTATTTAGAAATATTTGGTCTCTAACCAGAGGTTAAATATAGGGCTTAATGTTTCTTGCCTTGCACACACCAATATGAGGTTCTGTCCTCAGTAACTTCCCCCCCCACACACACACCCCTACCACCATCACCATCATGAGAAGGAGTGATCCTTGAAACAAAAAGTAATAAACATTCTGACTTTAGTTTTCATCCTCTTCTTTGCCCAAATATCATCTCTGCAAATACATTTGCATGTGATGTGGCACTGACTCTATTTAGTTCCCTCTTGTATGCATATTAAAATCTTACAATTGAAGGCAGATGTTATATATATGATCTTTTTTCATTTTATGGTACATAAAATAATGTGGCATCTTGAAAATAGCAATTTAATAAAATTTACTTCTATAAATTTTCTTATTTTTTCATAAGACTAAAAAGACCTGATGTCTAAAATCACTTCATAATTTTATAAACTCATTACAAGTTGCAGAGCTGAGATGGAAGATTCTTCATAACTATAAACTAAGTAAAGAAATAAGTCAGATTCTTATATATTTAAATAAAATAAGCTTTACTAGTCTTTAACTCAGCCCAGGAACACTCACCTTAGTTAAAAATAAATAGTGACAACAACAAAGGTTCAAAGGCATCATAGTAGAAATGATCCAATCAATTGAGTTGAGGTTAAATAGATGAGGATATTGGGTCCTTGAAAAAAGGTAGTGGAACACTGGTGATGGGGATGGTATCAAACTCTGTGCATAAGAAACAACTACAAATAGCATTGTAAACTACAGAATCTCAAGAAAAACAAACAACTGTTAAAAATATCTTTAGAAAGACAACTTAAGGTAAAAGAGAGAAGAGCCCATGGTCTATTGACACTATTACATCATTTGACCTAAAAATTACAATGTCATTCCTCTTATATGAATGTCTCTGGGACTTCCTGAAATTGCTTATAAAAATTTCACTTCTTTTGGTACAGTTCTCTGATTTTCACTGAAAGTCTCAGAACTGTAAATATATATAATTGGTAAAATATATAATCAATGCTGTAGATAGGTCTGAATTGAAGTCTAGATTCTTGTCTGAGAACAATTAACTACCCTAAAACTCATAATACTATTAGCAAAATGGACAAAATATAATTCAATCTTTTTCTATAGGTAGAATTAGTTACACAAATAAATGGAAAACAATTGATATGAATCTTTGTATTGTGGGATATTCAAAGGAACCATGTTCTTTCCCATAAAACTGGAACCTAACAAAGAAACAATTCATTAAAAATAATGAATGAAAATAATTTACATGGATAAATGCAATATACAACTCGAAATATGCAAAATCACATTAATTAGCCATTTCATGTATTTAATTTAGTGATATTAAAAGACAGTGCTATCTATCCTGAGGGTGAATTTATTCTGAATGATCTTCCATCCATTATTCTTCATATAGGAGCAAGTAAATTAAAATATTCACCAGTGTAAATGTCTGCTTATTGAAGTATTTTTATTAGAAAAAGAAATCTGACATTTAGACCATATGTTTTATTACATATAATGAGGGGAACAAGTTTATTAGCTTTATTTTGAAGCATATAAATGCAAAATGTGTAACCCTCTTTAGCTTCCAATAGCTTTGAATTTTTAAGGCTATCTCATTTACTTAATCTTTCCTATATAATCTTTGGAAATTTCTTCTTCACATGCTCCAAAACTAGAGAACCCCTAAATTGCTTGACAATATTTTCTTTTTTTTTTTCAATAAACTATTTCTCCAAACTAAAAGACCTTTGAGAAAGCTTAGGTTCCCTGGTCAAATTATGAAAACTAAAGCAGGGATAAAGATAGAGACATTCTGACAGGAATTTTAATTATGGAAGCAGTACACTTAAATGTGTGTAAACAGGAGATGGGAGGGACAAGGGAAGGATGGAAGTAAAAACAATTTAGAAGTAAGACCATATTGAAAAAGTCGAAAAAGCACTGAATGAGATGGTTTGTTGTCAGGCAAAGATAGAGAGTAAGGTCAAGAAAAAATGGGGGTGTGGGGGCCTAACTTGTTTTCCCTTCAAGAAGATAAAACAGTAGGATAGAGAACAATTTATATAAAATGCTAAACACCAATAGATAAATCTTGCCACTTTGATCTAGAAGTAAATTCTAGATATCAATAAGTAAGATATTTAAAATAAAACTCTGTGATCTTTAAGTAATCTAGAAAAAGAATCCCAATACATTAAATCATATCATTAATCCTAGTATTTTCTGACATTTTGACTTTTTTTTTAACTTCATAAAGACAGCTGATCTTTAAGGTCTCAGTGCTTATGTCCCCAGTCTATGTGAAGAGATATATGTGCAGTCCAAGTGCTTTGGTCAAGTCTTATTCTTTTCTACCTGTCTTACAGGAATTATTTCAAAGATACTTTCTCCCAAATCCATGTACTGGATTAAGAGGCTTATGTCCTGAAATCACCAGGCATTTGATGCAGATTAATTTATGAATCCAGATCATGGATCTTGTTCGGTCATGTTGTTTTCCCCTAAAAGTTGAAAAAGAGCTTTGAAGAATGTAGAGAAACTCAGCTCTGAAACTTTGCTTGCCCGGGGGCACCAAGACTTAGCACAAAGAAGTAATCTTTATTTAGAGTACTCATGCTCTTGGTTGAAAGATTCGTGCCAAAATTCTGTGATTAATTACAGTTGTTGAAGAAGCTAGGAACAACAGGCTATATGAGTTCTTGGGCTAATCAAAGCCAGCAACTTAAACCACTATCCAAGAGTCACCAGGAGTTCTTGGTCAAATTCTTATGAGTCTCAGTATTATTTCAATTTTTAGGACACTTCTTTTTTTTCATTAAGGTAAATAGACACCTTACATCTGGAAAGAAATTCTGACTGTATTTTTGCTTTGTTAGATAAATTATCATTTATTGTGCTATAAATCTGACCATTGTGATATTTAACTTTTCATGCCTGAGAAGTATTATTTCATAATAGCCTACTTAAAAAGTAATATCATGATTGGTAAATTTCCTATTATATGGAAAGGGAAGATATTAAAACTAATGAATAATTGGTGTGAAGGACTAACAGATCAATAGAGCAGGTTGTGTTTCTCTCTGCATAAAAACAATCTCTAGTGGGTCTAATTGCTAAGATGTGAAATGAATCTCCAAGTAGAAAGAAATATCTGGTTGGCACTTTATCAGTGAAAAGATGGATGTCTAGGTTCAGCCAGTACTTCAGCTCCTCTTTGATCTATTTCTAAGGAGACTTTTAGATTAAAAAATAGGAATCATTTCATAGCTATTAAAATAGAGTTTCATTATAAGATTGATTTCAAGAGGTTCCTTGCACTAAATAGATAACCAATGCCTTGTAAAAGGTTATGTATTTTTCTATATATTTCCTTAGAGTTTAATCTGAGTTCTAATTAAATTGAAAACAACTTTACAGAAATTGATTGTGTCTCTTGAACTGGACACCATGTTTTTTAAAAACACTTTTCTAATACAGCATGTATATTAAAAAATAAAGCAAAGTTTTCAGAATTTATGTGACTTAAAATATAGAAATGCCACCATAATATTTCAAGTCTTTATGATAAATGATTTGAATACTACCCCAATTCAGTTTTTTTATTTATAACAAAAATGAATGACACACATATAGACGTACATATGTATGTGATTGTATGTATATATCTTTAAGGTCCTAATGTACTAACACAGTAAAAGATACATGCAGTTTTAAATAAAACAAACTATATGTTTTATATTCACTTCCACTAATTACTACTTGCTCATATACACGTTTTCTGGATAATTAGTAATTAGTTTGGGGTCACGTTAGCAGTCTACATCTTATGTCTCTTCCTCAATTATTGTTAACTTATATGAGTTTATTAGTAGACTTAGGTTTTTTTGCTTGAATAAACTTATAAGCCTATTAAAATAAATGTACCTCTATGAGACTATTGTAGGTTGAAAAGAAGTTCTGTGAGCTTAATTTTTCTTTTCTAATTCAGAGCAGCTATAAAGCAAATCCCAAACTAGGTTCTTTTTCTGGACAATACATGCTTGAAAGGGTCCCTTTCTTTCTTCTATCTTGTACTTGATTTTCATTCCCATGTTAAGTGCTACCCTCCCTTCTTCTTTCTCGTTCTCTTCCAAACATGAAGGTAAAATCTACATATTCCCATGTACAACCTTCCTAGTAATGAGAATTTTCCTGCTAAGGGAAGGTAGAGGAATGTAGAGACAAGAATGTATCCAAATTTTAGCCTAAAACTCTTCAGAGAGGCAAAAAATATTGTTTCTACATTTAGTATAATAGTAAGTAGTAAATAAACTTGGCATAAATCTATGTTACACATAAGTCTAAAATTTAGCAAGTGCATTAATTATTAACTATTAAATATGAACTCTGGCCATTGATTCAAAACAAATTCAGAAATGACAATATAGTAATTTAAACAAACATTATTCTACTCCATTATGGAACAAATATTATGATTTGTTGAAACAAAGAAAGAAAATCTTGCTTTCAAAAATGGATGGATGTTTCACAACAAGATTTAAAATGAATTTAAAGCTTACAAATATAAACCTTTAGTTTATAATTGTTGAAGTTTCTAAGGTTCAGTTATAGGTGCTTGCTTCCCAACTTTTAAGGTAATCATTTTATTATATTGCTTGGTTTGGTTGTGGGCAAAGAGTTGAGTGCTTAATACACAAAAACATGATATGTCAATTCTGGCCATTTTCCTGTAACTCATGACTATTAACTTTTTCCAAAACATTATTACCCCTTGAGAATTTTGGTTCATCTTCACCAAACCTATTGTTACATGTTTTGTTTTTCCTCTCATTAAAAGAAGGCAGTAAAATTATTAAAATAAATTTTAAGTGGTAAAAGTGATTTGCAAGATTTTCTCATTTCTATTTTTCTTTAGTCCTTCCCTTTCCCCATTTTTTCCAATACTACATATAAAAGTTTAGGCTAAAACAAACAAATCTTTTTTGTCTGTTTGGTTTGGATCACTCCAGACAGTGCTCAGGGCTTGTTTCTTGCTCTAACCTCAGGGATCATTCCAGGCTAGGGTCTGGGGACCACTTATGGTGCTCAGGATTGAAACCAGTTTGGGCATGTGCAAGGCCAGTTTCCTCCTCTCTGTACCATATCTCTATGCTATTAAATAAGAATCCAGACATTATATTGATAGATTCAAACAATTACTTCTATTTTGTATTTTAGGTAGATCTTAAATGATTTACCCTTTATAGTCAAACCATGTCTTTGTTTTTTTTGTTTTTTATTTTTTGGGGGGGTATATTTTTCCCCCAATTCACAATACAGACCAGGCAAATGGGCCTGAGTTGAGGTGTATATGGGTGTATTTACTGTACCTCCTCTTTCTATACAGTCAGGGTAAAGAACACAGCCCTTAGTTTAAATTGGGAGGCCTTATCTTTTCTTTTCTTTTTTGATTTTTTAATATATATATAAATATATATATAAATATAAATCCTTCATCAGTCTTTGAAACTATGTCTTTGATAGCAATGACAGAATAGATACTGAACACTTATTTCTCTCCCTGGTGCTAAGCACTACAGTTTGGCTCCAGGTAAAGTAAACTTTTTTATCTGAAGCATTCTATTGTCTAAGTGGTCCTGAGGGACCCTTTCTAGCTTCTGCAAGAGCATTGCTCCCTTGGCAAGCAGACTACTTCATCAGAGAAGTCAGCCAAGGCGTTTTTAAGTGGAAGTTGTGCATACAAGGAGCAAATGCATTAAAAAGTTGCTGACGGGCATAAAATGCTTTGATCTGAAGATGGAAAACTCTAAAGTAGGAAGGATTTGGGGTATTTTGAGTCTGATTGACTCTGTGGTTTCTCTCTGCAGTTATTTCATGGGCTAAAATTAACTAAAAAAAATCACATTTTGAGAACACAGCTGTGGAGGGAAGTGTGGTGAATTTTCTATGAAAATCCAGTTCAGTTTTGATGTTCTAATCTTAAAAAAGCAAAGGACATGAGAAAAGTAATATTATCTCATGTAATTTTATTTTTTCTTAAGATTGAAAGATTGGAAACATCACTTCAAAAATACTTTCGATAAAAAAAATACTTTCGAACTTTAATATATATAATTGTTTTAAAATATGATATCTGTGCTAGAGGACTATGACGTTGTGCAGGCTTTTAAAAAAGGTACTTCTATTTTAGAAGCAGAATATTTCTTCTTTACTGTTATTATAGTTTAGATAAATTGATTAAAATAGCATGTTAATCGCTCTGTTTTTGCTATACATAGTTACATATTTTCACCACCACCATAGTGCCAAAGACTTCTCACCTCTGTCCTTATTTTATTTCAAGTTGTTTCTATTTCTTTCTAGTTTACTAATCCATATCCTCCTTCTGCACTATTTAATGTCTCAGTTTTATATTCCAAAGTCAAGGGTTTATTATCAACTGATACTATTTCCATGTTTTGTTTCTCTTTGTATCACAGATGGTCAAATATCTAGTATTGGTCTTTCTCCCTCTGACTTGTTTTGCTTAACGTGACACTCTGCAATTCCATCCAAATTGTAGAAAACTACAAGACTTCATCTTCTCTTAAAACTACATCATGTGCCATTGTGTGTATATACCACTGCTTCTTCATTCATTGGTCTTTCATTCACTGCACAGTGGGGCTGTTTCCATATCCTAGCTATTAAACTCAATACTGCAATGAACATAGATATATATATATTTACCCTTATACACATATATACATATACATACACCCAACTACATTCATGTTTGTAATCATGGTGTTTAAATAAAGATATTATTTTATAAAAAGAAATATAGCTGGAGTCCTCACTGAATATTTGACACTTTTTTTGGTACTGGTGGAGTGCTTCACATTCTTTTTCTCCTTCATCTCCCAAATCGATGATGAGAGCCTCTAGAAGGATTCCACCCATTTTTGGGGTATTAGACTCTTACCCCAGTCTATTTATCTTCTTTTTTTTCAGGCAAACCCATGCAACTTGAACTAGCTAGTCCTGCCTACAGTTAGAGGGGGAGATAAGGGAGGCATCAAGACCAAACTGGTGCAAGACTACTAAGTAGTGGGTTGGATACAGAGGGGACCACATATTCTAGCCGCCCTGGGAGTGAGGGAAGAGGAAATGGGAGGTAGGACAAAAACGGAGGTGTAGGGAGCACAATCTGGTGATGGGAATCCCCCCTGATTTTATGTAAATATGTACCTAAAATGTTATTGTCAACAATATGTAAGCCACTATGATCAAAATAAAAATTATATTAAAAAAAAGAAATAGGAAAATCACTGTGATCTTGAAAAGACTAATTTAAGTGGATTATTGATAGTTGAACTCCAGTTGGAGTTGGTCTAGGGAACAAAACTAGATGTGAAGTAGAAACCCACAAAGCATATCCTGTGAACATCATCAAGTATCTTACGATGTTCTGCTAGGAATTTTATTGATTTGTAAAAGGTTTTAGTAGAATAGTCATTTTAATAGTTGATTCTCTGGTCAATGAACCTGGAATATTTTCCATTTCTTTCTTTCCTCTTCTATTTCTCTTAATAGTAGTGTGTGTGTGTGTGTGTGTGTGTGTGTGTGTGTGTGTGTGTGTGTGTGCGCGCGCGCGTGCGCGCAATATTTTTTTGGTTTTTCAGCCACACCTGGTGAATCTCAGGGGTTACTCCTGGCTATGATCTCAGAAATTGCTCTGGTTTGGGGGACCATATGGGACTCCAGGGGATCAAACAGCAGTTCGTCCTAGGCTAGCGCACACAAGTCAGATAGATGCCTTACTGCTCTGCGCCACCACTCCGACCCCCCAATAGTATTATTTTAGAAGTAATTTTTTTCACTCATTGTTGATTCCCAAATATTTATTCTATATATAAATATATTTATATATGTATAGATAATAAGCTGATTCTTCCAGCCCTCATCTCTATTTTTTCTGGGCATTATTCCAATAATGTCTTTGTTTTTTCTTTCTTTTTTTTTTTTTTTTTTGGTTTTTGGTTTTTGGGTCACACCCGGCAGCACTCAGGGGTTACTCCTGGCTCTATGCTCAGAAGTCGCTCCTGGCAGGCTGGGGCACCATATGAGATGCCTTGATTCGAACCACTGTCCTTCTGCATGCAAGGCAAATGCCTTACCTCCATGCTATCTCTCTGCCCCCCAATAATGTCTTTAATTTTTCTTTTATTTATCTTAAAACCCATAGATGAGTGATATGTCTATTTCTCTCCCTCTGACTTATTTCACTCAGCATAATAAATTTCATAATTTCATGACTTCATCTCTCCAGACAGCTGCATAATATTCCATTGTGTATGTGTATCACAGTTTCTTTAGCCATTAATCTGTTGAAAGGCATCTTAGTTGTTTCCAGAGTCTAGATATTGTAAATAGTGCTGCAATGAATATAGGTGTGCAGAAGGCATTTTTGTATTGTGTTATGTGTTCCTGGAGTATACCCCTAATATTGGTATAGCTGGGTCATATGGGAGCTCAATTTCCTTTTTTTTTTTGAGGAATCTCCATATTATTTTCCATAAAGGCTGGACTAGATAGCATTTCCACCAGCAGTGAATGAGAACTTCTTTCTCTCCACTTCCCAGCCAGAGCTGATTGATTTTTTGATTTCTAAGATCACTTTGACCTTCTAGACAAAAATGCAACACTTAGTTCATAGCACTAGCGTTGTATAAGGAAGATGCCTGCTTAATTCCTGGCACCACATATGTGCACTGAACCCCAAACACACATACACACACATGCTCACACATAATCTGCCAGGAGAAATCCCCAATTATAGAGCCTAAAATAAACTCTAAGTACAATCAGGTTCAATACATATGGACATAAATAGTATATGCAAGAATATGCAAATAAACAAAGAGTAGGTTTGGATGCAGCAGACTTATATTTCTTTAATTATCCTTCTTTATATTTATATTTATATTTCTTTAATTATCAGCTATATCACTATTAAAATAAAGAAATATATTATTTACCTCTGCAGCCTAAAATTCAGAGGTGGTGTTTTATATTATATAGCAGAGTACAAACTTTTTCTTTGTCTTCCAACAGCGTTTGTGACGTAGACATATACATTCAGTTTTTTTATTACCATTCTCTCCATGCTCTCTGCAGTCCCTTAGGCACACTGGCCTTCTTCCTGAGATTTAAATATTCTCTACTACTTTTATTCTAGACTGGCTAGTTATTGCTCTGTTTAGATTTTCTTTCACAATCAGAAGTGGCTGCTTTATGACATTCAGTCTCAAGGGTATTTCTTTTCTAATTTCCTCAAAGTTTGCTATGCCTATGCTAAAAAAAAGGGGGAGGTCGAAGCGGTAGTGCAAGCTTTAGGGCATTTACCATGCACATGCCAACCTAGGACAGACTGCACTTCAATCCCCTGGCATCACATATGGTCCCCCCAAGCCAGGAGAAATTTCTAAGTGCATAGCCAGGAGTATCCCCTGAGCATCACTGGGTGTGGTCCAAAAAAAGCAAAAAATAAAATAAAGTAAAATAAAACCTGCCACACACATTTTTTTAAAAAATTATTTATATCTTTTTGATAGGGGCTCCCTCCTTTATTTATAAAACTTAGGGACATGAAATACTTTGTGTTACCTCATATTTCTATTTCTTTCTACAATTGAGAAAAGAAAAAGAAGTGGATGGGGCCACAAGGCTAAGTGGTCTCCAGTACATTGGGTAGGAAATAAAAAAAAAGAAGGTCAGAACTTAATATTCAAGCCAAAGTCAAAGACAATAGAATAGAACAATAGAATCAAGAGACCCAAACTACAACAAATTAAACATAAAATGGTCCTGTTACACTGATAGACCAGGGCTAAGGGTGGATGTATGGGATGCATACTGGGAACCTTGGTGGCAGCAGGTCAACACTGGTAGAGGGAATGGCCCTCATTCACTGTCAACTATTTGCCCTAAATACAACTTTCAAGGACTTGTAAGACACAATGGACTCAACAAAAAAATTAAACAAACAAAAACTAAATAAAAGATATAAAGCCGAAGTGATAGCACAGTTGGTAGGGTGTTTGCCTTACACACAGCCAACCGGGGACCAGCCCAGGTTCAATCCTCAACATGCCATCTGCTCCCCTGAGCCTGCTAGGAGTGATTTCCAAGCACAGAGCTAGTGGTAACCCTTAAGAAGCTCCAGGGGTGGCCCAAAAGCCAAAAACAATGAAAAGAACAAAGATAGAGGTCTGGCTTCACTTATGCCTATAGTATTCTCAGCCTCTCCTAAGTTGGTCAGCCTTATATCAGTTTAATTTAATTAGTATTTATCATATATTATCTTGTATGATTATGAATTTTTCCTGCACATGTCTATTTCTCCAAATATAATGTATGTATACTGTGGGCTATCACCAAATCTTACATTGCATCTGTCTCTTAGAACCTAGCAAGTCTTTGCTCACAAAATTCGCTAAAAATCTGCTAACACTGACTTTAAAGAAAAAGAAATTGACCCTTGATCATTAGTCTAAAATATCAGGCTGAATTACTAGAAATAAAAAATATATTAAAAAAATAGGGTGTAGCTTTAACATAAATATATTTAATAGTTTTCCCACCCAGAAGAGAAATTTTTCTTGCCAAGGCAATGAGATCAGGAGGAGATAGATTTTAGTTTTTAAAAAATAACTAAATTTTAAAAAACTCATTTATTTTGGATGATTTTAAACGATGAAATTATGCTCTAGAGAGATAGTAAGGGAGTTAAGTTTCTTGCATTGTATAGCCAATTCTGATTTCATTATCAGCATCACAGAATCCTCCTTAAACTACTAATAGTGATCTCTGAGCACAGAGAAAGGAGTGACCTCTGAGCATCACTAGGAATAGAGTCAAAATTAATAAATAAATGTTAAATGAATGATGAACAACTAGTTGAGACAAATCATGGTGTCTGAAAGATAGGGCATTTTCCTAGAAACATAATCAACCTTTTTTTTTCTTTCCCCACCACTAATATGTCTCCTGAGCACTATATTCCCTATCTCTGTCCACCTTACCTACCTAACATAAAGCTGGTTCCCTCTTTGAAAAATTATGGTTTGTACTTACTCTATAGAATTCAAATCACACTATTTAAATATATTTTTTGTTTAACCAGTTTGTCTCCTTATATGTAAAAACAAATCTTCATCATTTGATCAACATTGAAATGCTTATAGTATGTACTAAAGATGTCGTTTTGAAGAAATAAGAACTGTTTGTGGTATCTTCTTATCAACTAGTATGGCTTATTAAGATAAAGATTTAAATGTATTACCTCTAAATATGCTTATGTGGATAAAAGGAATCATGGTAATAGGGTTCCAGTTGACTGGAATGGAAATGGATAGCCAAAAATTTGTTCAAAGTTATAAAAATGATTAAGATAAATAATTTCAATACTGTTATCAAATGCTTTGTAAACACATTATGTATTTTCATCATGGTTATCTCAAAATATTGATAATTTTTCTTTAGATTCTATATTCCTATATTTCTATATTAAGAAGGAAAAATATCAGAAGGAAAAAATAGTGAAGGTTCTTTATGTATCTTTTGAAGAGGTGACTTTGAGAGAAAATATCACTTCAGAACATTTTTAAAATAACAACTACTACTTTTTCTAAAATGTATATTGGGCTACATCATATATGAAAGTTTCTTCTCAGTAAAAAAAAAACATAAATAAAAAGAAACCTCTTTTTTTTTTTGGTTGTTCTTTTTTTGGGTTACACCTGGCGATGCTCAGGGGTTACTCCTGGCTGTCTGCTCAGAAATAGCTCCTGGCAGGCACGGGGGACCATATGGGACACCGGGATTCGAACCAACCACCTTTGGTCCAGGATCGGCTGCTTGCAAGGCAAACACCGCTGTGCTATCTCTCCGGGCCCAAAAGAAACCTCTTAAATGGAAGAAAATATTTGCAAATGTCAGGGGTCTCAAACTCGCGGCCTGCAGGGCCGCAAACGGCCCTCCGTACAACATTTTGTGGCCCTGCCCTAGAGGAATCTTTTTTTGTTTTGTTTTGTTTTGTTTGTTTTGTTTTGTTTTGTTTTAGTTGTTTGGGTCACACTCCCCAATGTTCAAGGCTTACTACTGACGTTGCACTCAACACTCAAGGATCACCCCGACTGTCTCCTGCGGCCCCCAGGTAAATTGAGTTTGAGACCCCTAAATTGATATCCAAAATATATAAAGAATTCTTACACTGCAGGAGAAAAATATTTGATTTAAAAATGGTCAAATGCTCTTAAATATATTTTACGAAGGAATGAAGACAGAAGACAATAAGGTACATGATAAAAAAGCAAGTCAAAGTCTCGGTTAAATCAAACCTATTAGCATAGCTATTTAATATAAAAACTAACAAATGCAAAAAAAAAACCTAACAAATGCTAATGAGAATATGGAGAAATAAAAATCCTTGTCCACTATTGTGATATTCCAAATTGGTACTGCCAATTTCTATAATTGCAGAATTTATAAGTTGTCATAACCAAAATAAAAGTATGATTATATGGTGATGGCAGACACCATATATATTTGTAGTAATGTTTAAATATATTCAAATATAAAATAATTTGGCTAAAGTAAATAAAAATACTAAATGTTATTTATATAGCATATGTTTTAAAGCAAATTATTTTGACTTTAAAATAAAAATTTAGGTTATCTAGTTACAATTATGTAGATGTTTAGAGCATTGATTTACTAAGTCACTTAACCTCTACTGCCAAAGTAGCATAAACTTCTTCCATTGTCCTACATCAGGTTTTTAACAAATAACTGTATACAGTATGAGTAAGAAAAGCATTTCAACAGAAATTTTACTAATATAAATAATGGTAAAACTCCTATTTAGTCAACATGTAAAATGATTTAGGCAATTTAAATTCATGTATTAGAAAAACATGGTAAATTCTGATAAGAAAACATGCTTATGATAATATTTGTGTGTTCTATGTAATAATTCTGATATCTAATTAATTATTACTAAATATTGCAGCTCTTACTATCATTTAACACGTCTTCTTCGTTGTGCTCAGGGGCTACTCTTCATTCTATGCTCAGGAGATTACGGTACACAACTGAGTCCAGTCTGAACCCCCACACATGAAGCAAGTACTCCAGTCTCCTGAGTTATCTCATTGGTCCTGTTTTTTCTGTATATGAATATTAGGGATGTATGGACATAGCGTATTGTAGTTCAACCTAATATGCACAGTGGTGCCAGAAATATGTGTGCCTTTTGCCTCAATAAAAAGTCTCTCTATCTTTGCAGGAGGAAGTGGTGCTATATTATATTGCTCGTGGATTTGGAGGGTGGAGTGAAAAGAAACAAGACTCCCGACAAAAACTAAGAATATATATGCTCACACATATCTAAAGGAAAAAAAAGTTTATTAAAAAAAAGAATAAATAAAAGATGTAATTAAAGGGATAAAGTGGGGCCAGGAGAGATAACATGGAGATCTGGCGTCTGTGCTTCCTGTAGAAGGGCGGTGGCTCAGAACCCGGCATCCCATATGGTCCTCCATGCCCACCAGGGACATTCTCCAAGCATAGAGCCAGGAGCACCCTCCGAGCGCTGCCAGGAGTGACCCAAAAGAAGCAAAAACAAATCAAATCAAATAAAAAAACTAAAACAAGACCAAACAAACATACAAAAGAAACTAACAAGAATAAAAAAGAAAAGAAAAAACAAAACAAAACAAAAAAAAACAAAGGAAAGGGGGAGAAAATGATACAGGAGATCACTTTACATTTGGGGAGAAACAGGATAAGAGGTAGTGTTATATAGGTCTGTACTTATGATGAAAGAATAGGGTTCTCCCTTGTCTTTTGAGATTTCCTTGTGAGGTGTGGGGTCCAGGCAGGGAGGTCTTGGGTAGAGTTCTTGCAGTGGGGGTCCTTTGGAGCTAGTTCCGGTATCAAGCCACAGTCCACGTTAGGGAGAGGTAATTAGTAGGGCCACACTGCATGAGTCTGTCGGGGTGTTGGTTATATTTTCTTGCAGGGAACGAGGTGAGAGCTTGAGTGGAAAGGGGAAATTGTATGTATAAAAACAAGCTCTTATCTACTAGGGATAAGAACTCATACTTGTTTACAACACAGGGACATCTCCCACCCTGAATGTATGTCATGTGGAAACAATTTAGGCTCCAGGGAACTAGATACTGACCCTTCAGCCTTAACTCTTGGATCCCAGACATAGATACGACAGAGTTCTCCAAAACAGCTCCAGGAACCAAATCCCTTCCAGAGCATTTACAATGCTGCTCTGACACCAACATGAGCCAGTTCTAAATTGATAACCTGACAATGAGGAAATGGGAACAACTTGATCTAAGAGCAAGTTGTCCTTCCTCATCAGCTATCGATAAGACAAAATCAGAAAACATGTCACCCATTGATCTGTGCAAAAGCCAAGATTGCTATATACAGACTACTGGTTGTTGCAACCAAGACTGGACAGTACGCATCCAGGGACCAACAACAACAGCAGCAGCAACAAAAAGCTCTAGACTAGCTTTTGGTATATGATCTGTTCAACAAACAAGAGCTCCAATTCCAGAAGTCTGACTGAGACGACTGCAACTGAATGTGTCTTCCAGAAACATAACGAAAGACTTTATCCCAGGCTCCATTCTAGGAGCAACATAATGACCAAGAACACCAACTACAGAAGATGGATTAAAATGACACTGAAGAAGCATAACTGCTAGAACCACAAAGAAAGACTTCATAAACTCCATTCCCTGAGCTGCACAGCCACCAAGATCTCTAGAAACAGAGGTCTGACTTTACCATCCAAGACAAAGCAGAAGTATTCCACACACCACGAAAGCAGCAAGGGGAGAGTAAATGATCATGCAAGGAGTCTAGAGTTAATCCCATGACAGTATACTTCAGGGGTGGAGAAACCCTGTATCTTCTAGGCCAAGAGAATTTCTTCTACAATATCCCCAACTGTGCCTATGTAGGGGAAAAAAGAAAAAAAAACAATCATTTTTCCACATATTTATTGATTGACCAATTTTTTGACATCTTTATATTGGTGTGGAGACTACGGTTGATGTTTCCAATATTATTTTTTTATTTAATTTTATTTAAACACCTTGATTACATACATGATTGTGTTTGGGTTTCAGTCATGTAAAGAACGCCACCGATCACCAGTGCAACATTCCCACCACCAATGTCCCAAGTCTCCCTCCTCCCCACCTAACCCCTGCCTGTACTTTAAACAGGCTCTCCATTTCCCTCATACATTCTCATTATTAGGAAAGTTCAGAATGTAGTTATTTCTCTAGTTAAACTCATCACTCTTTGTGGTGAGCTTCCTGTGGTGAGCTGGAACTTCCAGTTCTTTTCTCTTTTGTGTCTAAAAATTATTATTGCAAGAATGTCTTTCATTTTTCTTAAAACCCAGAGATGAGTGAGACCATTCTGTGTTTTTCTCTCTCTCTCTGGCTTATTTCACTCAGCATAATAGATTCCGTGTACATCCATGTATAGGAAAATTTCATGACTTCATCTCTCCTGACAGCTGCATAATATTCCATTGTGTATATGTACCACAGTTTCTTTAGCCATTCATCTGTTGAAGGGCATCTTTGTTGTTTCTAGAGTCTTGCTATGGTAAATAGTGCTGCAATGAATATGGGTGTAAGGAAGGGGTTTTTGTACTGTATTTTTGTGTTCTTAGGGTATATTCCTAGGAGTGGTATAGCTGGATCATATGGGAGCTCGATTTCAAGTTTTTGGAGGAATCTCCATATCGATTTCCATAAAGGTTGAACTAGACGGCATTCCCACCAGCAGTGGATAAGAGTTCCTTTCTCTCCACATCCCTGCCAACACTGTTTATTCTCATTCTTTGTGATGTGTGCCATTCTCTGTGGTGTGAGGTGGTATCTCATCGTTGTTTTGATTTGCATCTCCCTGATGATTAGTGATGTGGAGCACTTTTTCATGTGTCTTTTGGCCATTTGTATTTCTTTTTTGTCAAAGTGTCTGTTCATTTCTTCTCCCCATTTTTTGATGGGATTAGATGTTTTTTTCTTGTAAAGTTCTGTCAGTGCCTTGTATATTTTGGAGATTAGCCCCTTATCTGATGGGTATTGGGTGAATAGTTTCTCCCACTCAATGGGTGGCTCTTGTATCCTGGGCACTATTTCCTTTGAGGTGCAGAAGCTCCTCAGCTTAATATATTCCCATCTGTTAATCTCTGCTTTCACTTGCTTGGAGAGTGCAGTTTCCTCCTTGAAGATGCCTGTAATGTCCTGGAGTGTCTTGCCTATGTGCTGTTCTATATATCTTATGGTTTTGGGGCTGATATCGAGGTCTTTAATCCATTTGGACTTTACATTCGTACATGATGATAGCTGGGGGTCTAAGTTCAATTTTTTGCAAGCAGCTATCCAATTGTGCCAACACCACTTGTTGAAGAGGCTTTCCCTGCTCCATTTAGGGTTTCCTGCTCCTTTATCAAAAATTAATTGATTGTATGTCTGGGGAAAATTTTCTGAGTATTCAAGCCTATTCCACTGATCTGAGGGCCTGTCCTTATTCCAATACCATGCTGTTTTGATAACTATTGTTTTGTAGTACAGTTTTAAGTTGGGGAAAGTAATTCCTCCCATATTCTTTTTCCCAATGATTGCTTTGGCTATTCGAGGGTGTTTATTGTTCCAAATGAATTTCAAAAGTGTCTGATCCACTTCTTTGAAGAATGTCATGGGTATCTTTAGAGGGATAGCATTAAATCTGTATAATGCCTTGGGGAGTATTGCCATTTTGATGATGTTAATCCTGCCAATCCACGAGCAGGGTATGCACTTCCATTTCCACGTGTCCTCTCTTATTTCTTGGAGCAGAGTTTTATAGTTTTCTCTGTATAGGTCCTTCACATTTTTAGTCAAGTTGATTCCAAGATATTTGAGTTTGTGTGGCACTATTGTGAATGGGGTTGTTTTCTTAATGTCCATTTCTTCCTTATTACTGTTGGTGTATAGAAAAGCCATTGCTTTTTGTGTGTTAATTTTGTAGCCTGCCACCTTGCTATATGAGTCTATTGTTTCTAGAAGCTTTTTGGTAGAGTCTTTAGGGTTTTCTAAGTAGAGTATCATGTCATCTGCAAACAGTGAGAGCTTGACTTCTTCCTTTCCTATCTGGATTCCCTTGGTATCTTTTTCTTGCCTAATCGCTATAGCAAGTACTTCCAGTGCTATGTTGAATAGGAGTGGTGAGAGAGGACAGCCTTGTCTTGTGCCAGAATTTAGAGGGAAGGCTTTTAGTTTTTCTCCATTGAGGATAATATTTGCCGTTGGCTTGTGGTAGATGGCTTCAACTAGATTGAGAAAGGTTCCTTCCATTCCCATCTTGCTGAGAGTTTTTATCAAGAATGGGTGTTGGACCTTATCAAATGCTTTCTCTGCATCTATTGATATGATCATGTGGTTTTTATTTTTCTTGTTATTGATGTTGTGTATGATGTTGATAGATTTACGGGTGTTAAACCAGCCTTGCATTCCTGGGATGAAACCTACTTGATCATAGTGGATGATCTTCTTAATGAGGCATTGAATCCTATTTGCCAGGATTTTGTTGAGGATCTTTGCATCTGCATTCATCAGCGATATTGGTCTGTAATTTTCTTTTTTTTGTAGCATCTCTGTCTGGTTTAGGTATCAAGGTGATGTTGGCTTCATAACAGCTATTTGGAAGTGTTTCCGTTTGTTCAATTTCATGAAAGAGTCTTGCCAGGATTGGTAGTAGTTCCTCTTGGAAAGTTTGAAAGAATTAATTAGTGAATCCATCTGGTTCTGGGCTTTTGTTTTTCAGCAGACTTTTGATTACCATTCTAATTTCATCAATGGTGATGGGGTTGTTTAGATATGCTACATCCTCTTCCTTCAACCATGGAAGATTATAAGAGTCCAAGAATTTATCCATTTCTTCCAGGTTCTCATTTTTAGTGGCGTAGAGTTTCTCAAAGTAGTTTCTGATTACCCTCTGAATCTCTCTCATATCAGTAGTGATCTCTCCTTTTTCATTCCTAATACGAGTTATCAAGTTTCTCTCTCTCTCTTTCTTTGTTAGGTTTGCCAGTGGTCTATCAATCTTGTTTATTTTTTCAAAGAACCAACTTCTGCTTTCGTTGATCTTTCGGATTGTGTTTTGGGTTTCCACTTCATTGATTTCTGCTCTCAGCTTTGTTATTTCCTTCTGTCTTCCTATTTTTGGGTCCTTTTGTTGAGCATTTTCTAGTTCTATTAGCTGTGTCATTAGGCTACTCAGGTAAGCTCCTTCTTCCTTCCTGATGTGTGCTTGCAAAGCTATAAATTTTCCTCTCAGTACTGCTTTTGCTGTGTCTCATAAGTTCTGATAGTTTGTGTCTTTATTGTCATTTGTTTCCAGGAACCTTTTGATTTCCTCCTTGATTTCATCTCGGACCCACTGGTTATTGAGAATGAGGCTGTTTAACTTCCAGGTGTTAAGGTTTTTCTTCTGAGTCCCTTTGGAATTCACAAATAATTTCAGAGCTTGTGGTCAGCAAAGGCAGTCTGCAAAATTTCTATCCTCTTGATATTATGGAGGTATGTTTTATGTGCCAGCATGTAGTCTATCCTGGAGAATGTCCCATGTACATTGGAGAAGAATGTGTATCCAGGTTTCTGGGGGTGGAGTGTCCTATATATATCCACTAAGCCTCTTTCTTCCAATTCTCTCCTCAGGTCTAGTATATTCTTGTTGGGTTTCAGTTTGGTTGACCTATCCAGTGTTGACAAAGCCGTGTTGAGGTCCCCCACAATTATTGTGTTGTTATTGATATTATTTTTCAGATTTGTCAACAGTTGTATTAAATATTTTGCTGGCCCCTCATTCGGTGCATATATGTTTAGGAGAGTTATTTCTTCCTGCTCTACATACCCCTTGATTAATATAAAATGTCCATCTTTGTCCCTTACAACCTTCCTGAGTATAAAGTTTGCATTATCTGATATTAGTATGGCCACTCCAGCTTTTTTATGGGTGTTGTTTGCTTGGATAATTTTTCTCCAGCCTTTTATTTTGAGTCTATGTTTGTTCTGACTATTCAGGTGCGTTTCTTGTAGGCAGCAGAAGGTTGGATTGAGTTTTTTGATCCATTTAGCCACTCTGTGTCTCTTGACTGGTGCATTTAGTCCATTGACATTGAGAGAAAGAATTGTCCTGGGATTTAATTCCATCTTTATATCGAAATTTGGTGTGTTTCTTGGTTAGTCTTGTCTTAAATTAGGTCTTTCAGTTTTTCTCTTAAGACTGGTTTTGAGTCTGTAAAGTTTCTGAGCTGCTTTTTGTCTGTGAAACCACGTATTCTTCTGTCAAATCGGAAAGTGAGTTTTGCTGGGTATAGTATTCTGGGTGAAGCATTCATTTCATTCAGTCTTGTCACAATATCCCACTGCTTTCTGGCATTGAGTGTTTCTGGTGACAGGTCTGCTGTAAATCTTAAGGATGCTTGCTTGAATGTAATTTCCCCTTTTGATCTTGCTGTTTTCAGAATTCTGTCTCTATCTGTGGGATTTGTCATTGTGACTAGGATGTGTCTGGGGTGTTTTTTCTGGGGTCTCTTTTGGTTGGTACTCTTCGAGCATGTAGGATTTGATCACCTATATTCTTTAGCTCTGGAAGTTTCTCTTTAATAATGTTCTTGACCATTGATTCTTCCTGGGAATTTTCTTCCTGGGTCTCTGGGACTCCAATGATTCTTAAGTTGTTTCTGTTGATCTTATCATAGACTTCTATTTTCATCTGTTCCCATTCTTTGACTAATTTTCCCGTTGTCTGCTCATTTGCTTTAAGTTTTTTGTCCAATCTCTCCTGCTGTATGGAATTGTTATGTATCTCATCTTCCACAGCACCAAGTCTATTCTCAGCTTCTGATACCCTGTCCCAGAGCTTATCCATTTTGTCATTCACTTTGTTTACTGACTTTTTTAGTCCTGTTAGTTGACACGTTATTTCAGTTTGGAGTTTTGTGATTTCTGTCTTCATATTTTCTTGGTTCTTATTAGTGTTCTGTTCAACTCGATCCATGGTTTCTTGGAGTCCGTTGAGCATCTTCCATATTGCTAGTGTAAAGTCCTTATCTGAGAGGTTGATTAGTTGGTTGGTCATTATCTGGTCCTCAGAATTGTCATCTTCATTCTCTATGTCTGATGCTGGCCTGCGTTGTTTCCCCATTGTCACACTTGTATTGTGGGTTTTTCTACGTGTTGTGGTGGTATTCATTGTCTATATGATGCAGGCAGCACACTCCTCTGGCTCCTCCCTTTCTGGATGGGCTGACTTGCCTCTAAGGGAGGGGAGTCCTCCGTGGATGAAGCCTCACACTGGGTCAAATCTTAGGCCCGAGCATGCAACAGAGAAGACAGTCCGGAGAGAAATGTTTGCTTCTGTGATATAGCACCGTTCTTAGTGTGATTTTTTCTTCTTGTTGCAATGGAGTTCTTTCCTTAAAAAGAGTGCAGGGCCGCGTAGCGAAGCGGAGCGGCCGTGCTCTGCTGGAGCCTCTTTTTGCCCCACTCGCAAGAGTTTCTCGCAAGAGGACAGTAGACAGACATAGACAGGTCACACTCACAGTTTTTCACAGTTGGGCCCCACTGGGCCGGTGTACTTTCGCGGATTTTCCCCGCCTGGTGTCACACACAGGGAGCCGGCTTTTGCAAAGTTTAGCCGGTTTTCATGCTCTGTAGTCCCTCCCTGAAAATGGCCTCTGGGCACGGAGCGGCCGTGCTCTGCTGGAGCCTCTTTTGCCCCACTCCCAAGAGTTTCACGCAAGAGGACAGTAGAGAAACTCACAGTTGGGCTCCACTGGGCGAGTGCAGATTCGTGGCTTTTCCCTGCCTGATGTCCCAAACAGGGCAGCTGGCTTCTGCGAAAGCCCACCAGTTTTCACGTTCTGGAGACCCGCCCTGGAAATGGCGTCTGGGAGAGCAGATTTCTGGAGCGTCTTTTGCCCCACTCCCAAGAGTTTCACGCAAGAGGACAGTAGAGAAACATTTACAAGGAGCACTCACAGTTGGGCTCCACTGGGCGAGTGCAGATTCGTGGCTTTTCCCTGCCTGATATCCCAAACAGGGCAGCTGGCTTCTGCGAAAGCCCGCCGGTTTCCCAATATTATTTTATTTTATCTTGTCTTGTCTTTCTCTTTCTTTTTGCATTTGAGCATGATTTGATGTCAGAACAGAGACTATTGTGTGGTGCCTGTCTTTATTGCTGTAGTGCTCACTGGTTATTTAATTCGATATTTTTTTCTGTATTGTTGTGGTATCTCAATAACCTTTTTCACACCCCCTCTCAAACTGAGGTTGGAAGCCTCTAAAGGGACTCTGCCCATTTTCAGCATATTTGACTTTTGACTTTTTATTCCTCTTATTTTGTAACCCAATCTATTGCTTTTCTTTTCTTCAAACAAAACCACATACCTTGATTTTTCTAGCTCTGCCTCTTAAATAGAGGGGGAAACAAGGGAGGGTTCCAGGACCAAACAGATATGTGATCACTAATAATAAGCCAGACAAAGAGGGGTCCAGACAAAGAGGGGTCCACCTACTCTAGCAGCCTGGGGGGTGATGGTGGGGAATATGGGTTGTAGAAAGGGAAATGGAATGGGGGGAGGACATAGTTGGTGATGGGTATTCCCCTGATTCAATGTTAGTATGTACCTAAAATACTACTGTGATGTAAGCCATTCTGGAAAAAAATTGTGTTTTTAATCAGAAACTTTCTTTGACTTACATGTATTATTATGATATCAATTATATTATATGTTATGTCATGTCACTATATTATATTATGTTAGTTTACCTCATTATGTTAATCAATTTTGTCTCTTGAATAAATTCTTACAATAAAATAAAAAAAGGAAAAAAATACCTCTCTATCTCTGGGTAAAATGCTACTTTCAATTCAAACTTGCCACTGTCGAAACCCAGTTTGTTCAGATATTGCTTGGTCAGTTATAATATTGGCAAAAAATTGTTTAGACTATTTAATATCCTTCAAGACTAAGATAAATATTTTGGGAGCAGGAATGAAGGTACTTTCCTTTTAAACAGCAATGACAAAATAATCATAAATAACCATATTTTTATTTATCTTCCTATTTTAAGTTTGGAAATTTTCATTACATCTATCTCAAAAGACTCCAAAATTAGGAGTTCTTCCTTTCTAACTCTTTATACTTCTGATGGCTTTTAAGGAGTGAGAGAAAAATGGATCAATTTTGTGTAGTATACTTAAGAATAATGACAAAAGATATGTTTCAAATAAACCCCTTTCTCTTATCAATTTTTTAATAAAATAATATCTTATATTTTAATAAAATATAAATTTAATATAAATAATAATTTAATAAAATATAATATAAATTTAATTTAAAGTATAAAATATTTAATATATAAATATAAAATATTTATATATTATAAAATAAAATATAAAATATTTTAATAAAATTAAAATATTTTTTATTTTGCCAGTACTCAAAGTAGTGTCATATACATCCTCAAAACCTCAGACCAAATACAGGTCAAACAACATAAAACAAAACAAAAGAAAAGTTCATTGTTTCTGAGTGTCAGATTTTAATGTGCACACAGTATTATCCCTTGGTTTCAAATCAGCTTCTCTTGCCAGAGTATTGATTTATTTCCATGTCCAGTGATCTATGTCATTTCGCCTCTCAATAGATGTCTTTTTGTCACTGTTTCTGGAGAAAGGGCAAAAGGAAAAGAAGGGAACAACTGCATTGTAGCACAGAAGCCAGAAGTCACAGCCTTTGCTCTCCCCAAGCAAGGCTGTGGGCAACACAGTGATGCATTGTCTGAGTAGAAGCAAAGGGGTCCAAAAATCCAAGTTTGGGTTCTGGGACAGCTTTTCATTCACTCTCCATGATACCAAATGAAACTTCTGATGGTTCACTTTTGGTGTTGACGCGTGTTTTTGCATGCCTTAGTTCAAAGACTAGGCTATGAAAGGGCTTCAGAATGTGACTGTGACATTTAGTCACAATAATGGCCTTTATATCTCTCCAAGCAATCTTTTTGTGCGTATGGGGGGGCTTTTTTTCAATCGGAAATTTAGGACATTTCGAATGTACAATATCAGTTATGGTTGCCATATTACAGATATAGATAGTCAGGTCTTATTCCCCTGTTCATTTGCTAATTTATTCCTATTTTTCCTCCCCAGCAGCCCATCTCAACCACTCTTTGAGCGGGGAGGAAAATAAACGTAAGTGATCTGAGAAGACAGGAGAATAAGATGCTTCTTGGGCTCTATTGTGAAGGGTTTTAATTACCTGAGTCCCCCCAAATGGGCTTGGGAGTCTCTAGGTCTATCCCCTGCAATACTTAGGAAATCACATGGTGTCAGAAATTAAACTGGGTTAGACCATTTGCAAGGTACGTTGTTACCCCTGTAGTATCTCTCAGGCTCCCTACAATGACATTAAATTTTCTTTTTTTTTTTTTGTTTTTTTTTTTGTTTTTTTTTTTTTGTTTTTTTGGGTCACACCCGGCAGTGCTCAGGGGTTACTCCTGGCTGTCTGCTCAGAAATAGCCCCTGGCAGGCACGGGGGACCATATGGGACACCGGGATTCGAACCAACCACCTTTGGTCCTGGATCGGCTGCTTGCAAGGCAAACACCGCTGTGCTATCTCTCCGGGCCCGACATTAAATTTTCTATTCTATGAGTTAAACTTTTTGTAAATAATTTTTATTGTGACCAAAGTGAATTACAAGTCTTTTACAGTAATATTTTAGATACATGGTGACATTGAATCAGGGGCATTCCCACCACCACTGTTGTTCTCCCTCCACTGCTTTTTATAGCATACATCCCAGATCCCCCTTCTTTGTCCCCAAGGCTGCTAGTATAAGTGGTTCCCTGTCTGTCTAGTTTGTTGTAGATTAGGTATAGATTTGGTTGTATTTGGCTTTGGATTTGGTATTTAAGTCTGATCTTTTTTTTGTTTTTTGGGTCACACCTGGCTGCACTCAGGGGTTACTCTTGGCTCTATACTCAGAAATCGCTCCTGGCAGGCTCAGAGGACTATATGGAATGCTGGGATTCTAACCACCGTCCTTCTGCATGCAAGGCAAATGCCCTACCTCCATGCTATCTCTTCAGCCCCAAGTCTGATCTTTTTTTTAATTTCTACTCAATGTCATATGACTGTTTTGTCTTAGTACCATCCATCCCTCCCCCGCCCATTCATGAGGCAGAACAAAATGATTCAAGTTATGTGGTCCTGTTTGAAGGGGAAAACGAGGCAAAACACGAACAAACAAAACTGGAAGGAGTCCATCTAGCGGTTAAAACTCTCAATTAAAGAGAAGAAAGGGGGAAAAGGAAGAAAAACATAACAAAAAGACAAAAAATACAACCCCCCAAAAAAAAACAAAAAATCCAGACAAACAAGAAAACAAACAAAACTACAATAATAAAAATATAATCAAACAAAAAAGTGAAAAGTACCACAGCAAAAAGACAGCCAAATAATAACCATGAGCACAAAATTTTAAAAAAATGTGCTTCTTCTTCTTCTTCTTCTTCTTCTTCTTCTTCTTCTTCTTCTTCTTCTTCTTCTTCTTCTTCTTCTTCTTCTACTTTTGCATAGTCACAATAAATATTTGGGAGATTAGAAAGGGAATTCCCTTGGCCTAAGAGATATACGATTTCTCCTCCCTTGAAGCATACTGTCATGGGAATAACCATAGGCTTCATGTACATGCTCTTTTACACACGCCCAGGTCTTTTTTTTGGTGCCAGGAAACTTTCCATTCAGTTGTGGATGATAAAATCAGCGTCTGTAACTAGAGATCTTTGTATTTGCACATTTTGTAGGATGAAGCCTAGGATAGAGTCTTTACAGTTCTAGAAGTTCTGTTCCATCACTGTTGTTTTAATCAGTCTTCTGTAATTGGTGGTCTTGTTTTTTGCACTGATCCTAAGATGAAGCGTAGGATAGAATCTTTCATTATGTTTCTAGAAATTCTGCTCAGTTGCACTTGTCTCAGTCAGACCTCTGAAATTAGAGATCTTGATTGTTGTACAAATTGTAGGCCAAAGCCTAGGCTAGGGTCTTTCTTATTGGTCCCAGGATAAGTTCTGCCCAGTCATTATTGTCACAGTCAGTCTTCTGTAGAGATCTTGGTTTTTGCACAGATCAAAGGATGATGCATCTTCTGATTTCATCTTATTGTTAGGTGATGAGATAAGCCAACCTGCTTTTAGATCAGGTTGATGTCATTTCCTCATTGACAGGATGTCATATTAAAACATGTTTGTGTCAGAGCAGTATTAAGAATGTCCCAGAGGGAGTTTGGTTTCTGGAGCTATTGCACAGAACTGTGTCAGTTCTATGTGTAAGATCTAGGGTTTGGGATTGGAAGGTTACTATCTAGTCACATTGCTCTAAGTTGGGTCCTCAGGACATATATTCAGGGTGGAGGAGCCCCTGTATGTAAAATGTATGAGTCTTATCCCTAGTAGATAAGAGCCTATTTCTATAAATAAAATTTCCCCTGGGGCCGGGCAGTAGCACTAGAGGTAAGATGCCTACCTTGCCTGCGCTAGCCTTGGATGGACCGCGGTTCAATTCCATACGGTGTCCCATATGGTCCCCCAAGCCAGGAGCAACTTCTGAGCGCATAGCCAGGAGTAACCCCTGAGCGTCACCAGGTGTGGCCCAAAAACCAAATAAATAATAATAATAATAATAATAATAATAAATACAAATAAAATTTCCCCTTTTGTAGTATGCCTTTTCAAAAAGAAATGGTGCTATATTATATTGCTGGTGCATTTGGGAGTGAGAATGTCAGGCTACATCATCTCTGTGCCCTGGTTTTGAGATAAGATTTTATTCCAGGCAAGACTTTTTCTGTAGGTTTTTGTACCAAGCAGAACCAAAACAGGTGAAGTTAATGAAGAGAAGAATATATATTTTATAAAAAAAGGATTTAAGGAAAAACTTAGTGATGTAGGAGACTACCTTACATTTCGGGATAAACAGGCTAAGGGATAGTATTATAGAGGTATTAAACATATATAAAGGTCTTTACTGTTTTCTTTTGGGATATTCTTTTGGGGGTGGAATCCAGGACAAATTTTCATCACACACCCTGGTCTAGTTGAGATTGAGAAATGATTTGAGGCAGAAAGGGCTTAGGTAGAGTTCTTAGACTTTGGTCCTTCTGGAGCTGCATCCAGTATCAAGCAACTGTCCACATTTGAGGGGGATGAGAAGCAGGGACATAGAGCATGAATCAGCAAAAATGTTGGTTGTAGTTTCTTGCCAGGGGATGAGATGTGGGGCTGAGAGGGTGTCCTTTTGCTTGGGAGCAGCTGGGTGATGGCTTTTTGGGGAAGGAGGTCAATCTTGATACCTAGTAAGTTAAGCAATGAGGGTAAAGAGTGTTAAATAAGGAGGGATATCGGATCAGGATTGGGGGTTGAGGAATATTAGGAATTCTGAAGGGTGGGGGGGAAGAGGGATAGTATATAGGAGAGACTATATACACTCATGGCATGGATGTCCATACTAATGTTTCAGAAACAGCAGTAATCTGTAAAGAAATCATCTCTAGTTTATAGTTTTTGGTAAGTCCAGATATTTATAGTTCTGTGACAATATAATAAGTGATAATGCAAGAACTAAACCTTTTATTCTAATCAATACAAACCATTCTGCTGTCCCCCACCATTAAGATGTATAGTGCCCATATTTTCAACTGTTTGATTTTATATTAGACATGAATAATAATAAAAATAGATAACTTGAATTATGTTCATGCTACATTTAATATAAATATAACTTACAGTATTATATAATGAAGTCAACAATGACTCATGTTGGTATAATAGAAGGAAAGACAAAATGAAAAATTTCAAATTCTAATCACATTGTTAGCAACAGAGCCAATAAAAACAAAGGCTGAACTTATTGAAGCACTGTTTTATGTGCCTTAGTAAATTACAAATTGATATCATTTCTTTCAAAATATAAGAGCTCAAGCAAAAGGGGAGAGAGAGAGAGAAAGAGAGAGAGAGAAAGCAAGGCTAAAGGACTTGCCTTGTATATGTTTTGTTTGGTCCCATTGTATAATGTCTCATGAGAACTGACAGAAGTGATCCCTGAGCATGGAGTCCAGTAAAAATCTTATGTTCCCGGATTATACACATGATCTGTGTAAAACCCAAGACCTCTAATTACAGAAGCCTGTGTAGAACTTTTCCTGGGACCATGAAGAAAGATATGGTGTTGGACAATATACCTGGAGCCTGTCGTCAGTCTGATGACAGTATGCTTTATGGGTAAAGATACCTTGGATTTTTTAGGCCAAGGGTATTCCCTTTCTAATTTCCCCAACATTTGCTGTACCTATGAAAAACAAAACAATACAAAAGAAAAAAACCTTGCCAATCCCTCCATTTTTTAAAAATTTTATTTGTATATTCTGGATAGGGATCCTCACATTTTTCATAACACCTTGGGACATGAATTACTTTCTTTTCCTTCATATTTCTACATCTTTCTACAAATTGAGAAAAGAATAAAGAAAGTAATTAGGCCTAGGGGCCAAGTGATGCATTGTGGAGGGAAAATGTCAGAACTAAATACCCAAGCCAAAGTCAACAGCAATAGAATTAAGAGACCCAAACTATAACAATCTAAACTTAAAATAGACCTATTAAACTAGTAGGCCAGGATAATTAGGGGAAAGGTATAGGATGCATGTCAGGAACTTTGATGGAGTGAGGTCAACACTAGTGGTGAGAATGAATGGCCCTAATTAACTAGAATTATATGCCTGAAATACAACTTTGAAGGACTTGTAGTACACAATGGTCTTAATAAAAATTAAAATAACAAACAAACAAAAAACCTGGTGTGGCTCCAAAACAAAACAACAGTAACAACCTTTAAGTAGGAAAGCTAACACTAATCCTATTTCTCACTTATGTGGTAACCGAAACATAGTAAAGTTGAATAATTTGCCTGGATCTATTGACTTTGAACTCTGGTTGCCATTCCTGGAATCTCAAGGCACTTCATTAATCCCTAATTATCCCTTCCATATATGAGAGCAGGTGGGCATTGCAAAATCTGTTACAGGTACAAGTATTGTTCACTATGTCATAGAGTGTTGGTAGAGGGTTTTGTATTGGTCCTCATATTGCCTTCCAATTAGAGGACTCTCAATTGATTCCTTTGGTTTACATGTTAAAAAGATGTTTCCTCAGTTCCTCTTCATCTGGGTCTTTCCACTCCTTTGGGGGTGGGCTTTGTTTTTCCCAGTAAAGACTGCTTTGGTGGCCTGGAGGAGAAGCAGCCATCTTGGCTTGTGGTTCCTCGTAGTGGAGCTACTGATTTGTAGGTGAACAGCTTGCAGTGTGTGTTTCTGGCCTGCTATTTCTTTTTTCTTTTCTTTTCTTTTTTTTTTTTTTGGTTTTTGGGCCACACCCGGCGGTGCTCAGGGGTTACTCCTGGCTGTCTGCTCAGAAATAGCTCCTGGCAGGCACGGGGGACCATATGGGACACCGGGATTCGAACCAACCACCTTTGGTCCTGGATCGGCTGATTGCAAGGCAAACGCCGCTGTGCTATCTCTTCGGGCCCTGGCCTGCTATTTCTTCCCAACTGTGTGTAGATTATTTCCTACAATGGAATTGCTGCTGAAGCTGTATCTCTTGCCCTTCCCAGACTTGGGGATTGGGGATTCCTCTCACTCTCTGGGGATTGTGGAATACACAACCCATCATTACACAATAAAGGAAGTATTTGGAATTTACAAGATGTAATAGAAATGGCAAATGATTCCTATATTTTGATTCCTCCCTTTCTCTTCAGTATTGAGACATATAGTCTTAGGGCCCACTAAGTCTTTAAAGCAGACTTTTAGGACTGTGTGGTATTGATCATCTTATCAACAGTAGCTAGTAAAATCAGGTTCTGAATACACAGTTAATATTTGTTGACTAAAAATAAATTATTCTAGAATTATGAGCTTTAAATTAAAATATACCAAAACACAAATACCACAACACTTCAATGGTTAACGCATACTGCATGTTTTTGCATCAGTTTTTGCTATTCTATAATAAAAATTTGTTACGATTATTTGAAAAAATTTTAAGCAAAAATAAATGGTTGATCGATCCAGTATTTGATTTACATGCTTGAGCAGAGTCAGGAGTAAGTGCTAAGTATTCTAGGTGTTGTCCCCTCACGAAAATCCATTTTAAGGCAAGTAATTTAATGTTGACAGTCACTAGACCGTTTGTTAATATCTAAGATATATTTCAATAGTTGGTTGAATACACTTTGTAATGAATTAAAATTGCAAATTCATATTTCTACACATTAGTGAAACAGAATTATGAATTGCTTCTCAGACCTCAGCAGCCATTTGTTAGCAGAATATTTGTGGTTACCCAGCATGCAGAAAATACAGAGGATTCTCACTCTCAAAGCTATGTATTGATGTTGACACCAGTTTATACAGAATCTGTTGGCTCATACTTGATTGTGACTTAATTATAGCTCTAGCTTCAATGTTTCACATAATGTGAAGTCTCATTGTTCTAGTCACTTTTGTTTTTCAGAAAGTCCCGAGACTCCCTGAGTACTTTTTATCATTACTTTAGGCTGTCATGGAGACTGAGCCCACTTCATTTACTCCCTCTTCTTTATTGAGCCTGTTTATTAATTGTCCACTCGTGTTTTGATTTTGGGGGGGCCACATCAGGTGGTGTACGGGGATTGCTAATGGCTCTGCATTCAGGGGTCATTCCTGGTAGTGCTTGGGGGAAACATATGTGAGGCTGGGGATCAAACTTAGGTTGGCTATGTGTAAGGCAAATGCCCTGCCCACTGTGCTATTGTTTGGGCCTCTGTTGAAAAACAAATTAATTATAGAGTCCTGAATGGACATGTATGATAGTAAGATGGATGGAGGGCGAAGCCTTTCTTTGCCATTCCGGGCCACATGCTTGTAATCTCTACCAGCTGGCGGGTCTCAAGGTAGCCATGAGGAAATGATCCACAGACAGTCAGGTTTCAGGAGACATCCATTTTATTAAGGCCATAGCGACCATGTGTGGCTTCTAAGCTTTTAACCTTTTAAGCAGGTTCTTTTCAGCTGCCCTGACATCTCAACTTGTTTCTGTCATGTCTCTTCTGCTTCTCCTTGAATCCCCTTTCTGGCCCTGAGGCAATCCTTTTGTTACCTTCCAAAGACCCCTCCCAGAAATGGACTGGTCTTACCATCAGCTAAGGTTACACAGGAAAATGAGAGTGGGGTGACATCTCCCCCTTTTTGAATAATTAATAAAGAAGGGTAATCTTCTGTTTTCCTGATTTCCACCAGCCAAAGCAGAATCCTAATATTCCCAAAAGCCACAAAGTCTAAAGTGAAAATTAACATATCAGCCCTTTCCATAAACGTAACATTTCTGTAAAATATACCTGTAGCTTAAAATTTCATTAATGCTTATTTTCCAAGCACTATCTTGGAACGTCCTTGTTCCTATTCTTCTGAAGGCTATTTAACCAAGCATTTTTTCGCTGAAATTTCCTGTTCCTTTACATTAACCTTACCTAAACATAAGTACAAGTACCTTTATACAGAACATACATTTTGAAAATACACAATAAAACATTATGCAATTGGAAACATTAATTATGGAAAACTATAAAGCACATTTAAATCAGCAAGACAATGACTTAGATCAAGGGATATACCTAAAATAAAGTTAGATGCAGGTGGTTTTATTTATTTATTTATTTATTTATTTATTTATTTATTTATTTATTTATTTATTGTCACACCCGGTAGTGCTCAGGGGTTACTCCTGACTATGCTTAGAAATCACCCTGGCAGGCTGGGGGGACCATATGGGATGCTGGGATTTGAACCACCACCCTTCTGCATGCAAGGCAAACACCTTAACTCCAAGCTATCTCTCTGGCCCCACAGATGGTTTTACATGAAACAATTGAACTGAAGAAAATGAGCATCATCTTTAGTTTGACAAACACTCCAGGAGATTTTGATATAATTAAAGTTAGAAATCACTTTCCAGTTATGTTGTCTTTTTAAAATAGCCTATCAGGAGCCCGGCACCTTCATAGCTAAACAAGATTAGCACAGAATTGCTATTTCAGACTTAATAACCCTTTCCAGACTTAATAATTGACAAGTCTATCATAACACCTCAGGTAATTTCCATCTACTTTGAAGTGTAAGAAACAATACAATCTTAGTACATTTCCTCCTGAGAGTCCTTTCCCAGGATATTTTTTAAATTTTGATTATAATTATAATATACGGTAGTTTTTTTAATTAATAAATATAATTTTTTTACAGTCAGAACTTTTAAAATATGACAAAGCGTAGTTATAAAACTAAAAATGACACACAATTTCACCAGGTGAAGAAAACTATTGATAATTTTTTAGATAAGCAAAACAGATTCCTGAAACAAAAAAAGTAGATTTTTAAATGATACTGTTGGACCCAATTCAAACAGAAAGTTCTTAGCATTTTAGGTGAAAGTATTCTCATAACATTTAGCTCAATAGGGCAAAACTATGAATTGTAGAGGACAAGTTGGTCACTAAAGAAGGTAACATCACATCACATCCGCTTCCTATTGTCATCATGGGACTATGAAGCCTCTTAGAGATAATGCTGAAATCAGTCTAGTTTCTGCTTCGCTAGAACTTCAGATAAACAGACTTAAAAATACCAACCCCTAATGAAAAACAGGGCAGCCTCATTTAACTTACCCACAGTGAATAAATTCCCAGAAATTTGAAACACTGATGTGTACTAGTGACCTTTAAGTATATAATAAGCAAATAGTTTGGGGAAAAAAGTCATTCACATGGATCTCAAATCCATTTTCTTTCAATCTGTAACAGATCAGCTTGTTTTCTGTCAGAGAGGTCAAAGTGTTAAACTTTGAGCAAACTTGGCTGCCAAAATTTGCTAAAGCCAGAGCAGTCGAATTAACAGCCTCGGAAAGGAAGCTGGAACCTTCATTCAGGAACCCAATTCCTGCTGCTCTTTCATAAGCCAGACCAGAAAAAACAATCAGAACTTGACTATGGTTCAGTGGTCCTTTTATAAAAATACTCTTAAGGTACTTAAATAAAGCCCATTTTCTTTTCGTTTTTTTTTTTTTAAATAAGGCTCATTTTCTTAATAGATTCCTAACTCTATCAAAACCCTTCCTATACCTGAGTAAAGACATCAAATTTCAAAGGAAACTACCCAGATTATCGTTCAACACTGGACAAGGGGCTGGAATTTATGCATATAGAGAGAAAACATAAACATGGTAGTGGGAAATAGAGTAGTTTGAGAATTTTAAATGAAGCTCACCACAAAGAGTGGTGAGTGTAGTTAGAGAGATGACTACACTATCATGACAATGTTAATGAGCGAGAGAATTAGAATGCCTGTCTCAAATACAGTCAGGGGGTGGGGAAGGAGGGAGAAGGAGGACATTGGTGATGGGAATGTTGCACTGTTGAAAGAGGGGGTGTTCTTTTTTGATTGAAACTCAATTACAATCATGTATGTAATCATGGTGCTTAAATAGAGAAAACAATAACAATTAAAAAAATAAATGGAGGATGAGAGTAGATACACTGGGTTAGGCATTACAGTAGGAAGGTAATGCTATCAAAAATATTAAGACTGGTCATTCTTATATATAAGACAATTTCTTAGTAATCAGATGGTGTGAATTAACATATTGGCATACAACTGACCTTGTTATACAGCATTTTCCTCAAATTTTGTGGCCCTTATATTAGGATAAGATAAATTGTCTTAAGTCTTCATACTTAAGATATGAATGTGGGGCCGGGTAGGTGGCGCTGGAGGTAAGGTGTCTGCCTTGCAAGCGCTAGCCAAGGAAGGACCGCGGTTCGACCCCCGGCGTCCCATATGGTCCCCCCAAGCCAGGGGCGATTTCTGAGCACATAACCAGGAGTAACCCCTGAGCATCAAACGGGTGTGGCCCAAAAACCAAAAAAAAAAAAAAAAGATATGAATGTAAAGTTCGTAGAGTGTAAAACTGCAAAAATCTTTACTTTTCATAAATGTCACTTCAGAATAGGACATTGTTAGGAAAAGGCCATATGTCAATTAGAACCTGTGATATTAATGACCTAATTAATATAATTACCCAATTAATTATTATTGATTAATAATAATTAATATTGATGACCAATTAATATAAGTATAACCACATGGGTAACAACTTGTTATTCAAGCAACAAAAACAGACTAGTAAAGCTGGGTTTGCTCCAATTATATAGGATATATTTGGGAGATTTGGGGTGTTTAATTGAGAACAAAGAGGCATACATAATATTCAACTCTGGAAGCTCAAATGAGTGAGAACCAAGACTAGTGGCATTAGCAACACATGGTGTGAGCCACATTGGAAAAAAATTCTATCTTTGGCTCAGATAATTTTTAAATGGTTTAGGGCCATACTTGCCAGTACTCAGGGCCAGGAATAAGAACTATTCCTGATAGTTCTTAAGGACCTTATAGGATGCCTGGAATCTAACAGGGTTTGGCTACATTTTTTCTATATAAACCCCAACTTGAAATGTGTGGATTTGGACTTTGAACTTCATCTCATATGGATAGCTGTGACTTCAAAACTAGTGGCAAGACTATAGTTCTCTATGATGGTAACCAGAAAAGTTATCTAGTATAGATTAGTCTGGAAGGCTGTGCTTTACAAATGGATAGATATATTTTTCTGGACTTAGTGTCAGAATAGAGTA
Source organism: Suncus etruscus (assembly GCF_024139225.1). NCBI lineage: Eukaryota > Metazoa > Chordata > Mammalia > Eulipotyphla > Soricidae > Suncus > Suncus etruscus. The sequence continues at coordinate 9,985,396 of NC_064860.1, forward strand.
AACTTAATAAAAAAAAAAACCCTTTCCCAAATGTTAAATGGGAAATACTTTCACACTGCAAGTTATTGATGCTATGTATATATATTTTTTGTCACTCATAGGCTTCAGCACTTTAACCATGGGAAAGCAAATCAAATGATGCCTAAAGTTCAAAAGAAATTAGAAAAGGATGTATTGGTGAAGTGTTATTTATTGGTTGACTTTGAGTATCCAGCTGTTAGCACTGTGTGTCCTCATGACCTATAGAACTCTGGTCCAACATAGCACAGCACTTGGCAAACAATTATATTCCTATACTTTTACCACCTCAAGTAAAAAAAAAAACTAGTCTTCAAATTTTAACATCTCAGAAACAACCCTTTAATAGGCTCAGAAGGAGAATTGGAATCATCCCCTGTTTTCAAAGCCATTAACTCAGTGGCAACCACATTAGCTTTGACATACAAGAGCAGAAATAATGATTCCTAAAAGGATTCACAAAGCAGCTGAGACTTCCAAAAGCATCCAATCAACAATTACAGTCTTCCTAACCAGTGGTTCTTAATTTAGTGCTACTTTAAAACCAGTACACAAAGAGCTTTCAAAATGAAATTGAATGGCCCTGTGGACTCCCACAGAATGGAATAAAAATCTCTTTGGCTGGAATCTAGACATCAGTATTTTGAAAGCCCCCTGGGAATGTTCACTGTTCAAGGTTAAAAAATTGCTGCCTTAGTCACATCCCAGAAGTGAAAGTAAACCTAAAGTATCATAGTAAGCCCCATAAATCACATGGACTAATAATTATCAATTTTCATTTAAAGCTATACAATCATGCCTTTAAATTAAGTCCTAACGTGATTGGCTTAACCATTAAATCAAATGGCAAAATTCGGCTAAACAAAACACTATTCTTTAATGAAAATTTAGCTTTATGCCAACTGTCTGATTGAGTATTTGTGGTCAACTCCAAATTAAGGCAGAAGAATTTTTTGTCGTTCTTTTCTAACTAAATGATGATATTCACAATATACAGCTTGACTAACAATATTTGTGGGCAATTGAACAACCTTAAAGTTCCCTCTGTGCTTATAAAGCTTTGTGGACATTTATCTAATTCATTTCTTAAACAGGACACCAGAAGTTGGGCCTCATTCTAGACCTAAACAATCTGTGGTATTTGGAGCATACATAAAACTATTCAGATTTTTTTTTTTTTTACTTTTAACTGAAACAAATTTGGATTGAATAATCTCAATAATCTTTTCCATCCCTTAATGTTCTAATTCAATAATATTCAATTCTTTGCCCCATTCCCAAGGCATTTCCCCTAAAATCATTGAGATTCATATGGTGATAACTCTTATTTTCTTTATGTAGACCACATCTTAGTGGCAAATAATTGCCTAAATCAGTTGCTTTGAAAGGTAGATAATGAGTATTAAAAAGTACTGAAATTTTAACAAAATACAGAATCATCTATTGTTTGTTTGTTTTGTTTTGTTTTGTTTTTTTTGGGGGGTCACACCCAGCAGCACTTAGGGGTTACTCCTGGCTCTATGCTCAAAAATCGCCCCGGCAGGCACAGGGAACCATATGGGATGCCGGGATTCGAACCACCATCCTTCTGTATGAAAGGCAGCACAGAAAGATAGCACCTCTATGCTATCTCTCCAGCCCCAGAATCATCGATTCTTAAATCTGTGCTCGCTTTGGCAGCACATATACTAAAATTGGAACGATACAGAGAAGATTAGCATGGCCCCTGCGCAAGAATGACACGCAAATTCGTGAAGCGTTCCATATTTAAAAAAGAAAAAAGAAAAAAGAAAAAAATCTCTAGTAGATAATAAAATATATAATTTAATAGAAACATCAAATATGTGTATATTTATGTATACAAAAATATATCATCTTTATGTAATCTTAGGAGGCATCTACCAAAAGGACATTGCTGGCCTGAGAGGTAAGGATGTGATAAGATAATGATTTCTATTCTTTTGTTTCAGCCAAATTGTAAATAAGCCACAAATGAAATAACTTTGGCACTATTAATTCTCAAAAGCAGATTTAGAAAAGACTTCAATAAGCTTGAAATCAACACTTAATTTTTCATTTTCTCCTTTCTGGGAGTCTTCTATGGAACAGTTTCAATTCTAAATTTAAGTTAGTTGCCAAAAACTGATTGAAAAAACATGTTGTATGAAAATATGTTTAGGTAAGTTGGAAGAAAAAGAGAGAAGAAAATTCTGAAAGTTAAAACTATTTGAAACAGGGGTGAGTTTTAATACCAAATCTTTAAAACATCATTATTAAAGAAAAAAGATTAATATTTTTAGATTTTGAAAATTCTAAGTGTCTAAAAATATAAAGTTTTGAAGTTGATTAGCATTTTAAAAAGTGTGGGTCTATGTTTGGAATTTTATGTTCACTATTTCAAGTAGAAATAGTTTGCATATTTTGAGAATTTTCTTTTTCTTTTCCATTTCAATAAACATTTTAATCCTCTGATAATTCCTGCCTTCAGTCACAGATACAAATGGTTTTACCTTTAAAATCTTAAAGTTAAAAAATAATATTCTTGTCTGGTGCTTCTCCAAATTAAGTAGCATACTATGCTCAAATTATGGATAAATATTCTAAAATTTTCTTTACATTTCCATTACATATTATACAGATTTTCTCACTGAAACTCAAACTCCATGAAGAATTAGATTTACAAATTACAAATCAAAAGATTTTTCTGTTTTGTTTTTCTTAGGGGACCACACCAGCAGTATCCAAGTCTGGTTTTTCAGATGACCCCCACTTCTGGCAGTACTCAGGGTACCATTTATAGTGCCTGGGGTCAATGTGCAAGGCAAAAGGCCTACCAGCTATACTATCGCCAGCCCCTAAGTAACAAATGTCTGAATTACTCACCCTAGCTTATTCTTTTATTTATTTTTTAAAATAATATATTTATTTAAGCACAATAATTACAAACATATTTGTAGTTGGGTTTCAGTTATAAAAAAAAAAACAAAACACCCTTCCTTCACCAGTACAACCTTCTCACCACCAATTCCTCCCATCTCCCTCCTCCCCCACACCCTGCCTGTATTCAAGACACACATTCTATTTCTCTCACACACTACCATTGTCATAACAGTTGTCAGTGTAGTTATTTCTCTAACTGCATTCACCACTCTTTGTGCTATGCTTCATATCATGGCAGGGTCTTCCAGATCTCATTTCTATTGTCTCTGGGTATTATTACAATAATGCCTTTTATTTTTTTTAATTCCTATAAATAAGTGAGACCATTCTGTAGCTATCTCTTCTCTGACTCATTTCAGTCAGCATAATAGTCTCCATTAGGAAAATTTGATTACTTCATTTTTTCTGATAGCTGCATAGTATTCCTTTGTGTATATTACTACAGTATATTTAGTCACTCATCTGTTGTTGGGCATCTGGGTTGTTTCCAGATTTGGTAAAGTTAAACTGGTTTGAAATAATTGTAGTTGGCTTGAACCATTTTCACCCCATTTCTATTGCTCTTAAGTTTGTCTATTGCCTGGCTTTCAATTGAGACCTGTCTCAAATGCTGGAAAATTATCTACAAGCTTAAGTGTCTACAGGTAACCTCCAACACAGAGACACAGACATACACAAGTGTATATGGGGAGGCAAAAATATCTGTATCAATTCTAATTATAAAGATCTGATCTCTGTAGAAAAAATATGTAAAATGAAAGTTCAGAAATCTGGAACCAAATATCATCTGGAAAAGAGGCAGCTTTTATTCACAGCAGCAAGACTTAGAAAGATAAAAACTGATGCTTGGGAAGAAAAATATAAACAAGTGCATTTTACTGGCAAATGCTGAGTCATTGGTGGTATTTTGCTCTATGAGCAATTTAGGTCGGAAGACCATGGTCAAGCTTTTACAAGGTAAAATCAAACACTGAGGTAAATCAGTGAGGTAAATCAAACACTGTACTTAAATACTGACTGGGCAAAGACGTACAGAGGATGACTAGAGTAAACTGCTACAAAATTATAGGCTAAATTTTGTGTACTTTTTAAAGAAATGTGTATGCTCTGATGTCTCTCAGACTACCCCACATACTAGCTCTCTCTAGTCCTGAATGGCAAATGCCCTGACCTAACTAAGCTTAATTTCCTCTTAGTCACTATGACAGACTTCAAGACTAAAGATAGCTACAGGAAATGTTCCCTTTTAGCAGAACATGAGCAATACAGTGACAAGATCAGGCAACACACAAGAAATACTATTTCTTAAAAAGTATCTTGGGGTTGAATTGTTCAGATGAGACAAAAGGGTAGAGACAATACATTTTCAGAAACATTGGCTTCTCTCTAGGCTAGGAAAAATCATCATCAGCAGCAGCAGCAATGTAAGGTAAACCAGAAATTATTAAAAAAAAAACTTTCTATGTACTAGATATATGCTAGTTTTATTAGTAATCTAAGGAAGTTACAGGAGATGCCTACAATAATTGAAATTCCAGAGCAGGACTATCTATTTACTTAAAGGAGTTGAAGCATTTGTATCTAAACAATGTCTTTTTGCTTTCTACAGATAGTATGATCTGTAGTTTGAGAAAAATCATGTACTAGAAAAGGAGGAAATTGAATCTTTATTAGGCAATTCACTATTATGTTGTGAAAAGGCCTTGAACTGAACAGTGCTTGAGAACCAGGAATGTATATGTTTTTTAAGAACACTTGCTTAAAAAGCATATAAAACCCATGTTAATGTGATTCAGCAAACAGAGCTGTGACATAGGAAAGGCCCTCTTGAGTTTTAGGCTGAGTTAGTTCCACAGTTCTTTCGTTGAAGCTCCAGAGCCATGCAGGCAATGTTGGCACAAAATCTATGATGTGGCACTTGTTTTCTTAGCTTCCACTAATGTCTAAGCTTCTTTAGGCCTGTGTCCACAAAACCAGTTCAAACCACTTAGCAATGTTTATTTGAGCTGTTGACTGAATAATGAACTTTAGTTAACCTTGGGAAACACATTTGTTTGTTTTTTTTCTGTTGTTTTGTTTACACAATGATAAACAACTTTTAGATATTTATTGTAGATGATGTGGGTGTAATCTTACTGTACATACATTGGCTACTAAGCTAGACACGAAAGAACCAGAGACAACAGTCAGTACATAATCATATAAATAGTCTCATTACTGGCCCCCAACTGGCGATGGGCTTTATCAAATGTGGCCAGATCTAAAGATGTTCCCAAGCCACAGTTGGTCTTTTGTGTCACACTGAATATGATTTTTACCATCTACTGCCTTTTTATAGAGAATATAGGCATGTGATACATTTATCTACTACATATAGGTTATATAACAATAGATTTTATCTAATGGGAATCAGTTCAAGGTGGATTTTTTTTTGTTTTTGTTTTTGTTTTTGTTTTGGGTCATACCTGGCAGCCCTCAGGGCTTCCTCCTGGATCTATGCTCAGAAATCACTCCTGGCAGTCTCTGGGGACCATATGGGATGCCAGGATTCAAACCACCATCCTTCTGCGTCTAAGGCGAATGCCTTACCACTGTGCTCTCTCTCCGCCCCCCAACAAAGTGGATTATTTTTAAAGAACAAGTTGTCTAAGTCAAATCACATTGCTTATGACATCATCATAATTTTTCTTCAAGTAAAAATTTTCCAAACTCTTCCAAGTCAGAGAAAAATTCATTGCTTACCTGTCAGTGATATTAATTCCATCAAAGAAACATTCGTTTTTATTGTTTAATACACGGAAAGAAAATCGCTAATTTTAAGGTTCTAAAATTAGATTTTGAGATGTAAATTCACTTGTGCCATTTACATTCTACAATCAAGGTGGAGAAAAAATCAGATATTTAAGAACTTCATAGAAGTGAATGGAAATAAATATCATAATTTTGAATCTCTAATCATAGAACCAGAACTAAATCCTTAACAAAGTAGGTGTGTCCCTCTTGCTGTCCCCCAAAGACTCATTATAAAATAACTATCTAGGAAGGATCTAATCCATCTGATATTTTTTCTTTTGAAAATGAAAGAAAAGTTTAGATGCAAAATTTATAGGTTTTTTTCTAAGTGTTTTATTTTGTTTCTTTTATCTTTATTTATTTTTTTGGCCAAAGAAATTATTGCAAAAAAGAGTAAATATTTGTGTACATATTCAAAGAGAGTTTGTGTCAGTCATATATTTGGGAAGCTATCAGGTTCAATTTTATCTAGCTGGAAATGACTATGGGGTCATGAGAGGAAAAAGACAACTAATGAGTGTTGTGGTCAAATATGCAGAACTCGGCTCTCCTGAAATCATCCATCTGGGAGTCTGGTTTCTAGAAATGTTCACCAACATACTTCAGCCACGAATAATTAGACAAGAATTAAGAGATTCTTTTCAGAAGCCTCCATCTAAAAGATTTTAGTTAAACCCTGGTGGTGTTGGTGTCCTTATTTGTGATTGTAGCTATTTTTATTATAGACTTAAAACTAGATATTCTCTTTAGTAGGAAAGGAACCCACATTGTATACAAGAAACTCATAGACTACTCTGGTTGATATTTAACCAACTAGACTAGATGACTTGATTCTAGGGCTTGGTGATGCAATATTGCTGGGGTCGAACAATACTGGGAGGTGACAAAACCAATTCATTGGTCCTGAGGGGCTCTTAGGTATACACACCTGGCAATGCAGAGAGGTAAATTGTTCTGGAGATTTAACTGGGATCCTTTCCATGCAATGCATAAATTCTGACCTCTAAACTCTCTAATTCTGTACATTCTCGCAGTGGTCCTCAAACTATGGCCTGCGAGCCACATATTGTACTTGTATCTGTTTTGTTTCTTCATTGCAAAATAAGATCTATGCAGTGTGCATAAGAATTCGTTCATAAGTTTTGTTTTTACTATAGTCAGACCCTCCAATGGTCTAAGGGACAGTGAACTGGCCCCCTGTTTAAAAAGTTTGAGGACCCCTGCTAGGGTCTTGGGTTCTGAAAGAGGAGGGATGCCATTTTGTAAAGTCCACATGGTGTAAAGCACAGGCAAAGTCTCCACAAGCCTATTTCCATTAACACCGCCCCCATTGCTACCTGGCTATACCAAGTCAGGGTAGGACACTAGGGAGCAGTAGGAAGGTACCCCAGACAATAGCCAATCATTTTAAAGATCATCAAAAAGCTAGAGTTTCCCCTATCCCTTCTTTATATAATCCTCTTCATGACCTTGAGCAGGTTTCATCTCTTTTGAGAAAGAACCCTGACCTGGTCAGTTAGGAGCTTTTGGTAGGGGGATTAAAGCCTTGTTCAGCTTTACTCTAATTGTGTGTTTAACTTTATTCCCCTTGCCTTCTAAGCAATGTTCATTGGGCCTGCCAAGCAATACTTGGCTTAGCAATGCAATTTTTGTACATGGAGAAAACTGTAAGAGTTTGACCTATGATTTGATGATAAATATCTCTGCAAAATTTTAAAAATGGATTCAAGATGTTGTTCATGTGTGAATACCTTAATTCATCCCTCAATCCCATGTGTTACCCATCCCCAAACACTGTAACAACAATAAAACAAAGAATGTGTCAAGCCAAAACAGAATCTTAAATTTTTAGAATGAAAATTCTAAAAAAAATTAAGGCTTCTTTTAAATTTGGTTTTCCCTTTGGATTGCAAGTTAAAGAACCAATACTTAAAGTTAATTTAATGCAGAATTTGACAAGACTTTTCATTGCTGTAAAAGGTCAGATAATCAATATTTTAGAATTTGCAGATGCACTGTGTCTATTGCACTTAATTAACTATCACTGAACTGTGAAGAAGACCACAATAGCTACACAGATGAGCATGGTTGAGATAAAAGGATGTTTGTATCCTCCCATATTAAGACTGCACTGTACTTTTTTATTCATTAAATTATATTTTTATTCAGAAACAGTGATAAAACTTGATCATTTGTTACTGAAATATGTAAAAGGATGGACCTGAAGAAAATCATGCTGAGTGAGGTCGGTCATAAGGATGGAGAGAGAGCCAGATAATATTTCACAATAAGATGAAAATAAAGAAACAGTACAGAAATAACAAATAGTCACTACAATATAACCTTAAAAGTGCCCCCACAAAAGAGCTTATTAAGAAGGGGTGCATAGGTGATGGAAGTTTGGTTGGGTTATGAACAATAAAAAAAATGGTGGAAAGAGGGCCGGAGTGATAGCTCAGTGGTAGGGCATTTGCCTTGCACGCGGCTGACCCAGAACAGATCTCAGTTCAATCCCCAGTGTCCCATCTGGTCCCCCAAGCCAGAAGAGAAACAGACATACAGATGGAAAGTCTGGTATTTATTGTATTGTATGTTTTATATATTATATACTACATTGTATGCATGCAAATACTATGTGAATCAAATCCTATCATTAACAATATTATAAATCATAAATTAAAATCATAAAATAAAATTTGCATGGAAAAATATAATGAACAACTAAATTATTTAGATGATATGCACTAGCAGGATTAATATTTCATAGTATTTCAAAACACTACGAACCATTTAACTGCACAAGAAAAATATAGTTAAAGAAATCAGAGCTCTACTCCCTCCTATTTATTGAGTTATGAAGGTAATAGACATTCTAATCAACTAATTTACTGAATGAAAACTTTGTATAGAACATTTATATTCATTTTAATTACATGAAAAAGTAAAATAGCTGAATGAGAGGAACATTTGTTGGCTGCTCAGATAGCAGTTTTAATGTATCTAGGCATTTCTAGGATTTTTAGTTTGACATAATTGTGGTAAAGAGAAAACAGTCTGTACACGTAAGGCCTTCTATTTTTATTCTAAATGCTTTTTTTTTTGCTTGCTTTATGGTTTCTTTGTGCTAGAACAATAAACAATCCCTCAGGAGAAGTGGTTCACCAAAATAGTAGTTCTTCATAGAAAGCCTCAAGGATATTGGAAAAAAGTGACAAGCATAAAACAACTCAAATAAACATGAAGACATTAAAAGAACCTTTTAATAAAGGCAAAGTCTGGAAGCTTCTTTAATCATGTATTAAAAACTGCTTACTTTTCTATTCATTTATACTTTAAAGTAGTTTCTCTAGTTTGAAGCATATTAATTGCCACATCACCTTCCATATGTACATTGGAGTCTCACTGATAATAGCAACAGAACTGCACCTCTAAAGGCCTTTTCTATGTAAGTGGTGAACTAACCATACTTTATGGTTAGCTGACGAATTAATCTGATGAAACATAGCTTTGTGAGATGCAAATGTCTCTTTCACTTAGCTACAGTAACTCAAAAGAGGATACAGCTTTTTAAATTTTTAAGAGTAGGAGACTTGGAATGTTCACAAGGAAAAACACCATTTTATCTTATATAATGCTGAATCTCAAACCATAGCAATAAACAGAAATGATTCATCATGGAATAACTTCTCTTCTATATACTCGCACTGCATTTTTAATTTGCCTAATTTCATAGCTTTACTTTGAACTCTACCTTTTTTCTATGTTGTCTATTAAAGCATCCCCTTATTATCATTCATAAATTCTGAATATTTATAAGCGGTTACATATACTCAATTTCTCTTTTTTAAAATTCATTTATATGTTTCGTGCTACATGGACTATACAATGAAAGGGAACAATTTAACAAAAAGAAGCATCAACTCGACTTTTTGTGAGTTGTTCAAAGGGTTCTAAAATGTTTCATTTCATTCCAGCCAAAAATCTGAAGTTTCTACCAACCTCTGAACATTAATTCTCATCTTCAGTTATTTTTTGTTCAAACAGACAATTCATGTATCCCAAGATAGCTTAGAAAATTTATAAAACGTAAATTCTGTGCCAATAGTTGTAAACTATAGATACGTAGTGATTACTTTTAGAAGTAGATGCAGATGGAATTCCACAGATGTTCAGAGTTTAGTCACATTGGAAACACTGTATTTGAGCGAAGATTTAAATAAACAAATATCAAGGCAACTAAGTAATTAAGACATTTTTCTGTTGCTTTTATAATACAGAATTGTGTTTCCCCAAGTTGTGTATTTTAAGAGCTAGCATGGACTAAAATAGTATTTTAATGAAAAACAATACCACTACCTTAATCCTTCAGTCAAAAAATGTTTGCACCATATTCTTATAAACAGGAATATATTTTACTAATAGAAAGGGAATGTTGCACTGGTGAAGGGGGGTTAGATGTTGTTTTTTTGTTTTGGTTTGGTTTTTTACTGAAACCCAACTGCAAGCATGTTTGTAATCATGGTGTTTGATATTAATAAAATATTATTTTTTAAAAAATAGAAACAATTCTACCTATAAAGAATAACAATAATTTAGCAGAGATTTCCAAATAATAGATCTTTCTAACTATTTATTGAACTAGAAGTATAATACAAATTGAATTTCATAAGGAAACTCAAATGTATTCATCGTCTCACTATCCAAAGATTTTTTTTTTTAATCAGGTCAAAGCCTAGACAAGCATCAAGTTTTGATTGCTGGAATTTAAAACAAATAAATTGAATTAAATTGTAGTTTGCACTTTTGGGGGATGAGGGGTGTTTGGGGACCACTTATGGCTGCCCTCAGGATTTACTCCTGGTTCTGTGCTTAGTGTTCATTCCTGGAGGTGCTTCAGAGGTCAAATGTGATGGCAGGAATCAAACATTGGTGAACTGCATACAAGGCAAACAGTTGTTTTATTTCTCTGGCCCTATGATGTTCACACTTTTTTTTTTCAGTTAAAAAAAGGTACATAAATGAAACTAGTAGAGTTCCAATAAAAAAAACCTCCAAATAAAGTGAATTTCTAATTTCTATTTCAAAATTGCAAGTCTATTACGTTAATACTGTGGCTTCCATATAGCTACACTTATTTATGCATTGTAGAATTGTTATCGACTTCCAGATTCTATATTGCCATGTTGTTTACAAATAAAATTTTTTAACTCTTCTTGATCTTGCAGTTTTTTTTTTGTTTTTATTGCTTATTTTATCTTCCTGTTCTGGATAAATTAACCTCTAGTAAAATATTGCATAGGACAAGTCAGAGTTGTGTCTTTACCTTGTATGTGATCTTTGAGATGGAAGCATTTGGGTCTAAAAGAGCTTATAGTTACAGATTTTTCATGATGCTTTATCAAATAGATTAGTTTTTCTTTGTTTCTCAGCATTCTGGGTGTTTTAGAATAATATTACATTTGAGTAATTTTTATATACATTGAGATTATCTTATACGGTTTTTACTATTAATTATATTTTTCTATTTTCTAAAAATTATAATTTTTCTATCAATCATGTGAGATCATTTATTTACACTGATTTATTTTTAAATATGAATACAATATTCTCTCTTTGGAGATTGGTAGTAATTAATTAAGATCTTTAATATTGTCAAATAACTAGTGGATCTCTTTAGAAGTACTTGTTTGTTGGGAAGGTTACCCTGGTGAAGGCGGGGGGTGTACTTTTTTATGACTAAAACCCAACTACAAACATGTTTGTAATCATGGTGCTTAAATAAATATATTAATAAAGAGAATGCAAAATAAATAAAAATAAATGAATAAATAAATAAAAATAAAAGTACTTGTGTCTTCACAGTAGAAACCTGACCATCTCAGGAAGAGAGAATAGCCAAAACACACTGCTGAAGCAAAGCCATGCCTCCTGCTTCTATAACTGAGGATTACCACTTTTTATATGGCTCTGCCTCATCATCCCTTTACAATTACTTTTGGGGACACCAATCTGACCAAACTTCAGGTACATAGGTCTCTGGGCTGATATCACTAGGGCTGTTTGGAGTGGGCATCCTCCTCTCCCCACATTATCTTTCAGGTGACCCTGGCAGCTATAATCACACCCTTAAAAGCACAAAATTAGTAGCAGTGCTTTGAATTTCTGGACAACTTCATTAATTTAATGTTGTCATCCCTATAGGAACACATCAATTTAATAGAATGAACAGCTAACAAAGTTTACTAAACCTTCTTCCGTTGTATTAATGACCTCATTCGAGATAAAAATAATTTTCACAAATGTGCTTGCAACTGTAATTTTTACTTTTTAAAACTTTTCCTCTTTTTTTTATCTTTTAAATAACTTTGTTCTCATTTATCTGGAAACAAATATATATTAATAATGGTTAACAATGTCAACTCTTTGATGCATTGTCTTTAAATAAGGTAAGAAAAAGAAAAACAGATGAGAATATATTCTGCACCTCAAAGGAAATAGTGCCACCCACAATAAAAAAAACTATTCACTCAATACTCATCAGAAAAGGGACTATCAAAAATATACAAGGCTAGGGCCGAAGTGGTGGCACAAGCAGTAAGGCATCTCTCTACCTTGCATGTGCTAGCCTAGGACAGACAGAGTCCCATATGGTCCCCCAAGCCACGAGCGATTTCTGAGAGCATAGCCAAGAGTAAAAAGAAAAAAAAACCTACAAGGTACTGAGAGAACCTAACAAGAAAAAAAAAAAAAACATCTAGCCCCATTAAAAATGGAGAGAAGAAATGAACACTTTCTCAAAGAAGAAAAATGCTCCATATCATTTATCATCAGTCAGATGCCCCCAATAAAGGGAAAAAAGGGGGAGGCGTTGTTCAATGCTTTCTTTGAGTTCTCACTTATCTCTGGGGTTTAAGAAAAATAAAAGACAGTTTGGTAATAATACACAGAGGCAATGGAGACAAGGACTGGAAGGACCAGTGTAGAATAAGAAGCACCACAAATATTGGTGAGTAGTTAGAGATATAACTAACCAACAACTATCATGATAATGATAGTGAGAGAAATAGAATGCTTGTCTCAAAGATGAAGGATGAGGGAGATGGGGGACACTGGTGGTGGGAAGATTGCACTGGTAAAAGAGAGTGTACTTGTTTCTTTGTTTGTTTTGGGGCCACACCCGGTGACACTCAGGGGTTACTCCTGGCTATGCGCTCAGGAATCGCTCCTGGCTTGGGGGACCATATGTGACCCCAGGGATAGAACCGAGGTCTGTCTTGGGTTAGCAGCGTGCAAGGCAAATGCCCTACTGCTGTGCCATCGCTGCTGCCCAGATAGCATACTTTTTTTTTATGACTGAAACCCAACTATAAACATGTTTGTAATTAAAAAATAAATTAAATGCAAGAATTATACATATGAGGGGGAAGAAAAATGGATTTTAAGGAGGATAGTAAAGATTTGATTTAGGAAGTTCATTTTTAATCTTACCAACACCCAAGTAATTGAAATTAAATCCTTAATTTTCTTAATCATTTACAATTTTAATCATTTAGAACAATTTAATGGTGTTGATTTGTAGAATGAGTGGAGATTTTTCTAGCTCATCAGATTTATGTGTGTGAATATTGATGCTGTGCATTATAGATCCAGATGTGAGGCACTCTGCCATGTTGCAAAAACAGTCAGCTGATTTGAATTATTCACTGCCATCAATTTGCTGCTCAAATATTTTCTCATAAATTGATAATACAAGATGATATTTGGGCTAAGCTTTCTTTCTAAAACAATTTTTATGTGCTAATGCTTTGTTTAGAAATAATGCTGTAATATATGCATGGGAATTTACAGTAAGTCTGTTAGATGTCTTCTTCAAAAGGAAAAAACTGTCAAACACAAAATAAAATGTGAACGCAGCAACAATAGATTTTTCCATGACCCACAAATGTCTGCACACCCTCCATTAATTTTACTTACCACTTTAGTACAAACACTTTAGTACAAACATTCCTTTGTACTTTGGAAATATAAAACACTCCCTATGTTTTCAACAAATCCACTAAGTCTTTGAGGGCAGAATGAATGGCAACTTGATCTGTCATACCTTTAAGAAACTCTAATATTTTATAACAGAATTAAAAATTAATAAAAAAGACCAGGTTCAGTTCTTGATGTTTTGTGATCATTCAAGTACCCAGCCAGGAATAACCTTTGAGCACTATGTTCAAAGTCAAAACACACCAGTGATACCTTAAATCTATGTGCATGTATTCTGTATCTATGTGTACCTTAAATCAGTATGATATATAATATGCACAAATATGTTTTATATATACAAATATATATATATATATGGGGTGGGAAGTTTGGTCCATACTCAATGGTTCTCAGGGTTTACTCCTTGTTCTGTGCTGAGATATCCCTACTGATGGTGCTCAGGGAACCATTATGGGGCCCTTCAGATTGAAACAGAGTTAAGTTGCATGCAAGAGAGGTAGTCTACACACTAATATTGTTTCAGTCCCTGAAAAAAAATGTATGTACATATAAATATATTATATTAAAATACATATTTTTTTTTAGTGAAGCAATAGTTTATTGAGTGAAACTTACTTATATGTGAGAGGAGATAAAAAGGGAAGTATATATCCAAAAGGGAGTACAGGCTTCTCCAGAAAAAAAAAAAAAACGAACAAATAAGACAGAAACAAGCAAGCAATTGTTTGTGTTCTAGTAAAATGAGTCAGAGCATGAGGGATAGATATAAAATAATCTCACTCATTTGTAGGATATAAGAAGAAAAATGTAGTATGGTAATAATATCCATAGAAAATAGATATGAGGAGCTGGAGGCTAACTCTAGCCGGCATGGGGTTTGGGGAGACCCCATGTGGAAGGCCTTCTCCATAATTTGGATGTGCTGGGAGCCTTGATAGGCCCCCAGCCTTCCCCTCTTCTGCCCTCCGGCCTCCAGGCCTTCTGGGGTTCCAGCCCAGGAGGGAGGGAGGGGGGAGGGAGGGAGAGAGAGAGAGAGAGAGAGAGAGAGAGAGAGAGAGAGAGAGAAAGGAAAGAAAGAGAGAAAGAAAGGAAAGAAAGAAAGAGAGAAAGAAAGAAAAAAGAAAGAAAGAAAAGAAAGAAAGAAAGAAAAGAAAGAAAGACAGAAAGAAAGAAAGAAAGAAAGAAAGAAAGAAAGAAAGAAAGAAAGAAAGATAGAAAGAAAGAAAGAAAGAAAGAAAGGAAGGAAGGAAGGAAGAAAGAAAGAAAGGAAGAAAGAAAGAAAGAAAGAGAGAGAGAGAGAGAAAGAAAGAAAGAAAGAAAGAAAGAAAGAAAGAAAGAAAGAAAGAAAGAAAGAAAGAAAGAAAGAGAGAGAGAGAGAGAGAAAGAAAGAAAGAAAGAAAGAAAGAAAGAAAGAAAGAAAGAAAGAAAGAAAGAAAGAAAGAAAGAAAGAAAGAAAGAAAGAAAGAAAGAAAGAAAGAAAGAAAGAAAGAAAGAAAAAGAAAGAAAGGAAAATTCAAAAAAGAAAGCTACACATTTTTTATTAGGACAATTATTTTTCCATACTTCAATAAGTATTGTTTCATTTAGCACCACATGAAAACTCACAGGCTCACTTCTTTCTGGGACAGGAAGTGGCTCTCAAGTATGATCAGAGCTTGCTCCAGCAATGCTGTGGCCACTCAAGTGAGACCATTGGGGTTTCTGGGTGCAAGAAGGGTGACTCTTGTAATGTCTGGGAAAATTTAGTGAACTGCTCAGTTCCTGCACATGCAGCATAAGATGAACCCACTCTTAAATAATAAACAATCTTATGGCACTTTAACATAAATATAAACACTGGGCCAGAATGATAATACAGAGGGTAGGGTGTTTGCCTTGCACTTGGCTGACCTAGTTTTGATCTCAGATACCTCATATGTTCCACCAAGACTCACCAAGTAAGGTCTCTGTGAATAGAGTACCAGGTGTTTTTTTCTTAAAAAAAAATAACTGAAATTTAAAAACTCAATTTAGTAATTAGTGTACTGTTATCCAACATTATATCAAAATTTTGAACAGAATTTGATATCTTTCTTCTTTCAAAAGTTTGGATTTATTGCCACCATACTTCACTTCCCCAGTAGCTAGCTTTGTTTGCTTCTTTACTGTGATTGGAAGTAAGAATTAATAGCAAATAACATTACACTGGGTTTTCTTTGTTTTTATATGCCATCCTACCATCTGGACCCACAGATTTTTAACACTGACACTCAAAATGTAATTAGTCTCCAGAGAACCTCTGATGTTATGAATCAAGCACAGTTTAATTCTAACAGATGATCATTTTAATTCCAAGTCATTGTGAATTTTCATTCTTCTAATGCTGGAATTTCTACCCAACATAACCATCTTTGGTTGGGGTGATTTCTGTTCTCTCTTCTCTCCTGTCTGCACAAGAAGTAGTGCTGTAGAATAATACATCCTTACCAGAATAGCATGAGCTCAGATCTTCCAAACTGTGCAGCAATATTAAGATTTTGTAAAATCAATCAAAATTGCCACAAATAAATATACTACTGCTCTAGACAATGAAAGAGGCATGTTATATTTATTGGTTGACATTTTAAAAATTAATTTCACAATATAACATTAGATCAGTTGTATGTACTAACATCTTTTTTGCTCATCAAACTATAGAAAAAGAGGCAAATCACACACTGCCCTTTTTATTGACAGCAATTGCCAAAACAGCAATAAGTGTTATTTTGCCTTTTGGCTATCCTTGGTGAAATCCAGACCACTGAAAATCACAGTGTTAAGAGTATAAATAAAACTTTCTAACTACCCTTGGACCATCAAGTTCCTAAGAAGTTATAGCTCACAGAACAATTTTCTCAAAAGGTAAAGTTCAGTCCAAATTTGTTTTTTCTCATTATGACACAAAATAAGTTATCTGAAAGACATTACATTAGATAGAGCCCTTGTCTTGCCTTCTGTTCACTAGTTTGATCTCCCAAACCTCAGATGAACCACCAAACTGTCAAGGAGCAATGAATGAACATAGCCAGGAGTAGGCCCTGTACCTCTGGGTATAGTGGAAAAACAAAAGATATTTTTTTAAATGATGTTACATAGCCCCATTAACACAGAATTCTCCCAGATATACATGTTATAAAGAACTTTAAACATTAGAATATATATTTAAAAATAGGAAAATATATATTAATGATAAAAATGGGTTATATTAATTTGAAAATTGCTATTTTTATAATATAGTTTAGTAAAGCTGATAGACACAAGATTAAAAAGAAAATGAGTCAATACTTAGCATATCAGCAAAAGTCTCTTATTAAAAAAGATGTAAGAAAGTTAATGGTAGAAAAATATATAATGGAAAAAATTAAACACATGTAAAATAATCATGAACATGATTTCTGTTATTTGTAAAACTACTTAAGTTATAGTGACATAGCTCATATAGCAGAATTTCAAAATGAACATCTTTTAAAATTAGACAAATTTTTTTTTTTTTTGGTTTTTGGGTCACACCCGGCAGCGGTCAGGGGCCACTCCTGGCTTCATGCTCAGAAATTGCTTCTGGCAGGCTAGGGGGACCATATGGGATGCCGGGATTCGAATCCATGACCTTCCTCATGAAAGGCAACTGCCTTACCTCCATGCTATCTCTTCAGCCCAAAAAAACCATTCTTAAATCCAACACCAATTTAGGATATAGTCCAAAAGAAATGTGTTACAGAATGGGAGAAGCTATTTACCCAATACCCATCAGATAAGGGGCTAATATCTAAGATATACAAGGTACTGACAGAACTTAACAAGGAAAAAAAATCTAACCCCATCAAAAAATGAGGAGAAGAAATGAACAGACAATTTCTCAAAGAAGAAATACAAATGGCCAAAAGGTACATGAAAAAATGCTACACATCGCTAATCATCAGGGAGATGCAAATCAAAACAATGAGGCACCATCTCACACCACAGAGGCTGGCACACATCAAAGAACAAGAATAATCAGTGCTGGCTGAGATGTGTGGAGAAAGGAACTCTTATTCACTGCTGGTGGGAATGTCTTCTAATCTAGCCCTTATGCAAAACAATATGGAGATTCCTCAAAAAACTGGAAATTGAGCTCCCATTTGATCCAGCTATACCATGCCTAGAAATTTTTTGCATAAAAATTCAATATAAAAATCCCTTGCTCATACCTATATACATCACAAAACTTTTTACAATAGCCAGACTCTGGAAACAACCAAGATGCCCTTCAATAGAGGAATGGCTAAAGAAACTGTGGTACATATACACAATGGAATATTATGCAACTTTCGGGAGAGATGAAGTCATGAAATTTTCTATACATGGATTTACATGGAATTTATTATGCTGAGTGAAATTAGTCAGAAGGAGAAAGAGACACACACACACAGAATAGTCACACTCATCTATGGATTTTAAAAGAAATTAAAGACATTGAAATAATTCCCAGAGTTGAGGGCCAGAAGGACTGGCTCAAGATATGAAGTTCACCACAAAGAATGTTGAGTAGAGATAGAGAAATGACTACTGTAAGGATTATCATAACAATGCCATTGAGTGAGGGATGTAGAAAGCCTGTCTCAAATACAGGCGGGGAGTGGGGGAGGAAAGAGATAGGGGCATTGGTGATGAGAAGATTGCACAACTGAATGGGATATTCTTGTTATGACTAAAACCCAACTATAATTATGTTTGTAATCATGGTATTTAAATAAAGAAATTATTTAATTAAAAAAATGTCTGCCACTGAGGGAGGTAGGAAGGAATCTGGGGGCATTGCTGGTGGGAAAATAAAACTCTGGTGAAGGGTTTGATATATATTTTTGTTGTTGTAGTTGAGGAGTTTTGATATATTTTATGACTGAAACTCAAACATGAACAATTTTGTAACTGTGTATCTCCCAGTTATTCAAGTCAAAATATGTATAAATTAAAAAATACCTGGGAAAAATTAACTAATGCCAGATATGACCTTTCATAAATATGATCAAATTCCCGAGTACTATCTCAGTTTCTGACAACCTGAAATCATTAAGACAAAGGCAGCCACAAGACCATTTAGTTATCAGCATTAGTACTATTTAGAGAGTAGAGCAAGATCTTGCTGATTTTTTCTTCTACTCTTATGTAAATAAAATGAGTGTCTAAAATACTTTTATCCAAATCACTTTTACTGTAAACTATTAATTCTCTAAGACTTTTTAATTATGTTATTAAACAAACTGCTATTTTCATCAATAACGGCATGTCTGATAATCCAAATCCTACTTCATAAATTGGTTGCTGAGACATGAAAATCTAAAGTACTTTTATTAGCCATTGATAAGGTCTGGACTACCTAACCAGATTCCCACAGTCTTTCTTTGGACTTCTGAACTGTTGGTTAGTACCAGGTTTGTTGCCTAGTCTAATGTAACCTCTATACTATAACAAATATAGGTAAGCACCAGGTAAATTACTCTCCTTCCAATGATTCCTTTCATCATCATATATTTCCATTTTCAGTTTTCCTTTTTATGAAAATAATTGAGATACAGTTCAGGCTAACCACAACATAGGATTACCAATACAGATTCTAGTAAATAATTGCAAAAGGCAAACTCTTTAAACCAAGAAGAAACTCACTGTTTGCTTGTACGAAGTGACAAGACTTTCTCCTTTAAAAACTCTCTCTCACATACTCTGCTGGTAAAGATGATCTTTCTGCAAAATATTCGTTAGTTGTCTAATCTTTCTCAATCAAATTTATTTCAAAAACTTTACTTCCTAACAGCTTTATCGTAACAGCTCAATTGTTTACTCAAAACCAGAATCATATAAAATCTGGGTAGACTTCATACTTTCCTGCCACCAAACCTTCTCGATACCCTATTTCTGGTTAATATTTTAGGCTCCAATTTTTTAGTGGAATGTGACTCACAATAATCTTTTCTGTTAGCTATCTTCTCTTTTCTCATTTGTTGTATGCTGGTTTGATATTACGAGGTGGTTAAGGACAGTTTGCTCACGTCTGTGTCATATGTCATTCTAAATGCTGGTGTTTCCCTGTTTGTGAAATTTTTTGAATCTTATTACATGGTGCATTACTTTATTCTAGAATCCCTTTGTTCTTATTCTTTTAGAATTTGAATTAAACTAAAAACTGACCTTAACAAAAAGCTTTATGTCATTGCTCCAGGAGCTAAACAAGGTGAAAGAATTGTCCCTGGCAAAATACTCAGTACTGTCTAGAATGCTGCAGTTAATTGGCTATGATCATAATCCATCCTCTATCAGTCCAGACAGCAGATTGCAATTCTGTAGTGGTCACTAGTGGAAAAAGGAACCAGTAGTACAAAGGGTGCTGTGCTATTTCTTAAAAATAAAAAAAGTTCGGAAAACTGGCCTGAGCCCAGAATAAGCATGTATATTTGGAAATTATGTATATATAAGCACACACACACACACATATAACAAGATAATCCCTAGAATTCAGGGTTCATTGAAAGTCAGAAATTAATTGCAGCAGAGCAAACTAAACTTCAATGTAATTATGTTTTCTTTGGAAAACATTTGATATCTTACAAATATTATATAAAGAGAAGAAAAGGTACACAAAGCAAACAGGGCAAGGAAAACATGTGTGATTCGGTCTTAACCAATGCAGGACAATAATGTAAAATCGCCGAAGAATGGAAATGAAATGAAGAGAAAAAACGATAATACTCAGGCATAATTGATGAAGAAAGAAAGGCATAGGTAAAAGTCCAAAACCACAAGAATCAATAAAGAGTATCAAAGGTTTCAACACTCACACACATACATACACACATACACACACTTTCAGGAAACTAGAAACCAGAAATCAGCTGGTAATGGTAGGGCCCAAGTCATTTCAAAATAATGAGGACAAATTAAACATAAATTGAAGTTCAATTATATATCTAAAGTCTGCTACCACTTAGAACTAACCCATTTATACTCAGATGAAAAGAATTTTTGCACTTATATATAAAAGAAACTTGGGTTCCAGGAGCCAGTAACAGACTGCAAAGAACAAGAAGCCATAAATAGATTGTGTTTCTACCTATCCTGCATCAAAAACAATAGCGGGGCAGGGTGGGGGTGTTAGAAAAAAAAACACACAAATAGTCCTAATTGCTGGAACAGGGCCTCCTTTCCAGCCTTCTTTCAGCCTCCTTCTGGGTTCTAGTGCCATCACTGTTCATTTGCCCTTTGGGGCCAGCCAGATTTGGGGAGGAAATAAGGAATCTCACATCTTAATTCTTACCACCAAATACAAACTGGGCTGTCTTTTGGGGTCTTTCCCAGCATCCTTTCAGGTTCCAGTGACATTGCTGATACTGTCTCAAGCCTCTAACTGGACAGAAACAAGGAGTCCTTGTCCTAATCCCCCCCATCAAGCTCAAATGGGGCCTCCTTCCCAGTCTTCCTCAGCCTCCTTCTGGGTTCCAGTGCCATTACCAAAACCCCTTTCTTTCTCATCAGTCCTCCTTTTCTCAAACAGAGTAAATGCTAGTGTGTCCATGTAAAGTCATTTCAATTTATATCATAGAGTTCCTGGCAGATTGGATCTAGCATTTCTTTCTCTTAGAATTGATACAACTCAAAGACCAGTTGAACAAATCAATAAAATAGTCTGTAATATTTTATCATATTTAGGCAGCCTTGTAGCTTAGAAAAATAGCCTCCAAAACGATATACCTAGAGCCACATTTTATATAAACAATTCAATAGATCACTTCTTTAAAAACACCCTGATACTCCAGTACTTCAAACCACTAATGCAAAGATCAATGGGGGAAGCTAAGGAAGAGATCTATTATGGGGGATATGGAGAAAAATGCTGGAAGATCTCCAAGTCCACCCAAATGCCTGAACCTTATAGATGAGGATTAAAATCAATACTTAGTGCTTTAGCAATGGAAATCAAGGAGTCACTAGCCTGCGAAATTAAGAAATCTATAGATGAACAAGTCAACCAGCTCAAAGAACCCTTTTAGAAGATGAGAGAATCCATACAAATGGAACTGAAGGAACTAAAAAACAGGTTAGCAAGCCATAATAATAAAATTACACAGGTGAAGAATCCCATAGACTTACTTGAAGACAAATTGCAAAGCATCTGGAATAAAGAAGTCAATAAAGAAAGGACATACGAAACACTGGAAGAAAATGGAAGGTCCTTAATGAACGAAGAGAAATAACCTCTGAATTATAGGAATTCTAAAAGGGGAAGAAAACAGAAAGGGGAAGAACAAGTAGTGAGGGAGATAATAGCAGAGAACTTCCCCACCCTTGGGAAAGAGGTCTCTCTCTTAACCCAAGAAGCATAAAGACTGCCAAACAAAATAGATCATAACAAAACAACATCAAGACATTTGGCAATCCAAATTCAAAAAAAACTAAGAGAGAAATTGACTCTTTAAAGCAGTAAGGGAGAACAAAAAACACTCAAGTATAAAGGAAACAATATAATAATCAAACTAGATCTTCCATTTGAAACAATCCAGGCAAGAAAAGAGTGGAATGACATATTCAAACTACTACCTTAAAGAAACTTTCAACCGAGAGTTCACTAACAGCTAAATTCTCATCTGCATGGGAGGGAGAGTTAAAAACATTCTCAGACAAAAACTAGCTCAGCATATTTGCTCTAACCAAACTGATCCTAAATGAACTACTCAAAAAGCACTTACACAAACTAAATCCCCAATCGTAACAACATCAACTCTACACAATATAATGGCACAACAGCCCTTTCTGTCAATAGTTTCATTATATCTCAATAGATTAAACTCTCCCAAAAAGAATGGACACAACTGTTTAGATTGAACAGGTGTCCAATCAACTCCTCTTGATAGATGTCTATAATAATGTTCTAATGCTTTTATCCACAGAAGCAGGTGTAGAATGATTTTGGAAGCCATAACTCCCACTACAGCACTCTATATAAGAAGTTTTAAGGTTTCAATTTTACTATGTCTATAATAACTTTTTGATCTTTTGGTCCACAGTGGTACTTATATAGGTGGTCACTTCAGTTCCACATTGCAATGTTATACCTTATTAAACTTCAAAAGACAGCGCTCACCAAAACAATGTCCTAACAAAGATTCTAATCTATTCATTGTCTACTTGATTTTTGCCTGCTAATATAACCTAACGTTTATGTTCACAGATAACAATGGAATATGCAACTGCATGCCAAAAAGTCCTGCTACAGACCTCATTCATTGAGTTTGTTATCATAATTTGTTTTCCATTTCAGTTAGTTCACCATCATGCCACAATGCTCGTGATTTTAGATTGCTTTCTAGAAAAAAAACCCTGTATGTTCAAGACTGGCTAGATGATATTTCATGGTGTAGACTCCTCTTACAGTGTTCATTAACATATCGCTTAGTTTTCTAGACTTGAAAATTATTATTGTTTCTAAGAATGCTCTATGTACATTCTAACCTATGAAACCTTTCTTCAGCAAAGTTTACCCTCACTAATCATGTGTCAGGGAGTAAGCTGGCCATGATCAGTCAATTTCTTTCATTCGAACCATAAAAACCTAGAAAAACCTTTACATCTGACTTGCCAGCTTTATATTTTTTGTGTGTGGTTTTTGGGTCACACTCGGCAGTGCTCAGGGGTTATTCCTGGCTCCGTGCTCAGAAATTGCTCCTGGCAGGCACGGGGGACCATATGGGACGCCGGGATTCGAACCAATGGCCTTCTGCATGAAAGGCAAATGCCTTACCTCCATGCTATCTCTCCAACCTGGGTTTTATATTTTTTTAAGCTTTCTGTTTCATTTCCACTGTTTCAGCTTTTACAACTGTAATCCATGGATTAATCCTAAGTGTCTCTCTATGTGTGCACATGAGTGTATGTATTGGCCACCTCAATGTCTGTCTAATGTCCCTCTGTAATATACATAATGTCTGTTTATGTTTTATACTGTCTCCCTGTTAAATATAGCCCCTCCATCCCCTTCCTCTACTTACCACTTTACAAATCCTTTTCTAGACTTTTACTCTTTCACTCCAGTCTGTTATTTCTCCTATTTAACCCTTTTTACCCTCAGTTCTTAACTCCTCAGGAAGCAGAACATCCTCCCCATCCCCAGCCAGCTGTCAACAAGCTCCCAAGGAGAAAAGACATATTCTCCACCTGAGAAGAAATTGCCACTACTGCTGCTGATGATTTACTCTTGGTTGCCCCTTTTCCCACACCTCCTTTTGGATAGACGGTTGCTACCAGTTTCTGTTTCTGAGAAGTCCCCAGCTCCAGGACATTTCCTGATATGTGACTGCTGGGAGTCATATTTTAGTTGATAGAGAGAGTTGCAGACACACTTCCCATTCAGTGCTTTGCTTCTTCATTTCTCATTAAAATTTTCCTACTCTTTTGTCTTTTTACTGCTCTTTGTCTGGGATCACCTTTGGAGCTCTGCTGTCTGGTTCTGCTTCTCAGTCCTTTATTGTTGGATTGCCTCCCTTATATCCCAATATGTGATGATTTACATTTGTTTTTCATCCATCATCAGGGTTTCATCTTCCTTTCAACTTTAGACATATGTTGGAATTTTTTGAAAATATTTTGTCCATCTTTTCCTTCTTATGAATTGATCCATTTCAAGAAGAAAAGGGTAGAAATGTTTGTGCATTTCTCAGTCTTCTGTCTTAAATTTGAAGTATTACTTCAATTTTAAAAAAGTCATTAAGGTCTTAAATTAAAGTTTTATTTAAAGTTAAATAAAAAAGTTGTTTTGTTTAAATTGTTCTAAAATACATTGATTCAAATAAATTAGCGAGAAAATGTCAAATATGTACACATACTCACAGATGTACACACGTAATGATAAACACATCATTAAAGACTGATTTTCAAAATAAAAAAATTTCTAAATTTTATTTTATTAAAATAAATTAATAAAGATTAATTAAATTTTATTTATAAATTAAAAATTAAAATCTTCCTATATTGGTTAATAGATATTACTATTTTATTATGTTGGTAAATCTACCAAAATCATTGCTTATTATTATTATTAGATTTATAGTGAATTGTACCATTTTATATTTAATTTGCACATGCTTATGAGTAAAGTTTTTAAATAATTGTATTTTATCTTTTGATATTAGCTCAAGAAAAAAGCAAAATTTCTTAATTTGGGGGAAAACAAATAAGATAATAATTCAATATTTTTCAGTGACCATTTATTAGTGTTGTTAATATTTGCCTCTGTGGTAAAAGTAGTAGAAGAATCCAGACTTTATTATCACAAAGAGATAAATTAAGCATGTATTTAGGAAAACTAACTAAATGCAAGTAACTAAAATCTAGCAGTAGCCCTATAGAGTCTCAAGTGACAGATGGGTTAGAAATCATAATAATTTTGCCCTAAAAGGAGCTTCTATTCACTGTTACTGGAAACAAATAAAAAAAAAAAGGAAACCAAATAAAAAATGAGCCAGCACACGAGAAAAACATGGACTTGAATGTGTCAGGGAGTAAGCTGGCCATGATCAGTCAATTTCTTTCATTTGAACCATAATCATTTGGTTAGGAACTTCTCCAACATGCTTCTAACTAGAGTGTTACGAGTAGGCAGAGGTACTCAAACTAATCTCAATTTGGCCAGGAATTTTAAGATGGGCCCCAACTTCAACCATCACTTTTCCTTGGGGATGTGATACTAAAAATCTGTCTGGTCCTTCAGCTTAATCACAGTTGAAAGACAAGGGCTTTTCCTACAAATGCCAAGAATGCAGCCAGAATCTAGGAGCTTGGCAAGATCCACACATTATGAGACTTGCCTTGATTTTTCTCCATATTCAGTTCATAGCCTTGGTGCCATTGTTAGTGGCAAAATTCTTGCCAAAGAAGTTGGACTCTTCCCACTCTTGTATGTGGTCGCAGTACGTACATTCTTCCTGTGTCAAGGATGCTTTTCCCCATCTCAGTCCAGGTTCCAAATGAAGCTCATGATTCATTTTATTGCAAAAGTTCTTATTGCACTTTTCATTCCTTAACACCAAGCCTCTCTTCTTTTCTTTTCTTTTGAAATCCTTTGCATGATCTGTTTAACAATTTCTAATGCAGATTTATAATGGTATAGGTCTGCTCAGGTATATAGAATAACATCAAAGCCTTACATCCATTCCTCCATGCTGGCCAGGTTCATTTGCTTAATGCTAAAAACTCAACACTCAATTCCTTAATTGATTGCTTAATATGATCACAAGTTGGGCAGCTAATATTGAGACCTATGTTAGCCCCAATGCTAAAGCCTGAACCAGATCATTTGTTGCAGACAATAGCAAGAAGGACTACAGATGGGATAGAGACCTCATCAAACTGCTTTCTGACCCCCATGCGTTGCAGGCCCCAACTAAGTCCCAAAGCCCACTGTGATGATAAGCCTAAATGTTTTAGTGATATTAGCACTAATGTGTTTCAAGAGCTTCCTGCGTACAGTCCATTTAGTCCTAAATTTACTCCCATCTTGGCCAATCCAATCCCAAGATTGCTCAAATCAGCCTCCTTAATCTGAGCCTTGGTGAGGCCTTACCAGCCATTATGTAGAACTGGTACTTGGTCATCCTGAAAGAGGCCAATTCCCCCAAGTGGAGTGGACTCTAGCATGCATCCCTGCAGCCTGGGCACCCACATTCATCACAGTCACCCTATGTGGCTTCTCTTAGATTGTGGAGGTCCAACATGAGTCCAAAATGTGTGTACCTTCGGTGGTTTATGCAGCTCTGCCGACTCTGCTTTGTGACTTCAGCAAATTTCATCTCATTCTTGGCCTTGGTTAAATACATAGTTACATGAACATACTCCATAAGGGGCAGACGTATATCTTTGTAACCATAGAAGCTCAACACATAAGTCAGGGTGTCTAGTGTCCTTTCCAATGGTACTATCACTGCTTCCACACCCTTCTTGTTACCACTCTTGCTGTCAACTAAAGATATTGGTTTCATATTTTTGCCAATTGTAGCCTCAGCCACAAAGATAATGTTGTGATAAAAAACAAAGGTTTCCCAATTCACAAAGCCAATGACAAAATTGTTCCACTCAATCGTCTTCTGGTGGGCATTCAGGAATAAATTAGGGTCAATTCCAGAGAAGAGCAGGTGACAAAAATCAGGTAACCATAGTGCTGGCCCCTCATTTCTAATAAAAAATCTCTCTAGTAGCTTTGAGTTGTTCTAGTGATGGTATCTGCAATCACTACTATTCTAAGGTAGGGTCTGTGACAATGAACATATTAATGCCACAAAAGCCATCGTCAATTGAGCCAACCAAGACTATATTGCTCAGGCTGCCAGACTTTGTAGTGCTTTCAACTGTTATCTTACCTCATTTATGGAGGTCATCCAATAAGTTACTCCTCTCAAAATACAAGTTGTCAGAACCAATGAGTTTGCCTTTACCCCCAGTGACCTATAGGTGGTGTGAGGTCCCACACCTGACCAATTTTTTGAAACTAAATCTTCCCTCTAGGAAACAAGAGTTATTTCATTGGGCATCTCTCCAACTGTGGTTTGTGGACATGTGCATTGCGCATTGTGGAAACATTCTCCCAGTGACATGATGTCCACCAGCCACCAAACATTCTTTGTACATTCTTGTATAAGAAATACCCAGGCACCAGCAGAAATACCAACAGGAACCACAGCCTTAACAACAGCATTTACCAGCAGAGGTAACCATTGTGATGGCTTTGTTGACCCAAAGTCTGGGCTGTGTGGTGCTCTTTAAGGATTATGAGCCAATCTTTCGATCTTACCTCTTCTTTGGTGGAAGCAGCATTATATCCAGTCCTTAGGGATCGTATTAGTAAGTGTTTTAAACTGATTGTTTATTTGATGCACATAATTATGAAGAACATTTTTCTTGATATGTTTTTTATTCCTTTAAGAAAAATAATTTTGGGAGTCAAAGAGATAGGGCAGTGGGGAGGGTGTTTGCTTTGCATGTCACTGACAAGTGGAGGTACTGAGCATTGAACATCCCCATATGGCCCTTTAAGCTTGCCAGGTGTGATCTTGAAGTATAGAGGCAGGAGTAAGCCCTGGGCATATCTTGGTTTGACTGAAAAACCAAAAGGAAAAAGAAAAAGCATGCTTAACTACCTGTTAATTATTCATTCTGGTGCCTTCAGCTTTTCTCTTCAACTCTGGAGAAAATGGATACATTCTAAAAGTAGTCACAATTAGAGCTATGAATTAACTTTAAAACTATATATTATTATTTGGTGCCAGAGAGATAGCACAGTGTTAGAGCATTTGCCTTGAATGCAGCTGACCCAGGACAGACTTTGGTTTGATCCCTGTTATCCCATAAGGTCCCCTAAGCAAAGAGTGATTTCTGAGCACATATCCAGAAGTAACTCATGAGCATCACCTAGTATGGCCTCAAAATAAAAAAAAAAACCTTATATATTATTATTGCATAACAATAATTACCCCATGCACGCCTTTTTATTGTATTTTTATCTCATCTTTAAAAAAGAGGCTATGCTATTGTATTAATGACTATACTGGAGATATAATAATTTCCACAAATATACTTGCTACTAAATTTTCTCTTCTTTATTTTTTCTCCTTTTCCATTTTATCTTTTAATTTTTTTATTTTTAATAAAAATATCTTGAAACAAATGTATTATGATTAGTCGTGTCAAAAAATTACATATTACATCACTGTTTATATTAATCACAAATAGTCTTTAATTTTCTAGTGGTTAAAACATATGAACCACGAGCCAGAGAAGCAATAATGTGGAGTGAGGAAATGTTCCAGGCCTATAAGAAAATACTACAAAACACTAGTTTGCAGAGTAAACATCAGATGTTATAGTTTGGAGCATGCTAATTATAAAGTTCCACTGGATTTTCATAAACACACCAAGTTACTAAAGTAAACTGTGGAATAACAGGGTGGCCTTGACCTAAGGTGATGTTTTTCATATTGTTGGAAAAGGAACAATTATGGGAGAAGCCCCTTGAATTTGATTTCAACTAAAAAGATATTTTCCTTAAAATAAATATATATGTTCTAAGTTTTAAGAGTGTTAGCAAGACATGGGGGTATAATTATATTCTGCACAGAAGGAAAAGAAAATAACCAAAAATAGTTCAATTTATTCCCTAGATAATGTTTAGGTATATGTAGACAAAACCCTGTATAAGGTAGAAGAAAATGTAGACGATAAGCATTTTGATATCAGTTGTAGCAGAGACATCGTGGCTTTGTTTAATATAGTCCACTGCCTATTTTCAGAATCACTTCAAACTCAAATTTAATGTGATTCACTTACTCTGGACAGTGACTCATTCATATTCACTTATCAGCATGCACGGGGAGGTGGGGTGAATGTCCTCTTCAGAGTGACTAATAAAATATTATCTCCCTAAAATTGAACAGTCACAGCAAAATGATAAAATTAGATCACTGCCTGACCCAATACACAAAAATGAGCCCCAAATGAATTAAGAACTTAACTGAAGCCATAACGTGCTTAGAAAAAGGCACAGGCTAGAAGACAATGTAGGTGATAAATGATGCTCCTTGACATCAGTTGTAGTAAAGACTTGGTGGCTTTGTTTCAAAAGGCAAGAGAAACAAATGCAAAAATTAACCAGATATGGTTCTCCCCCCCCCCCCCCAATCCCCTCACCTTAGAGCCAGGATTAAGACCTGAGCCTAGCTCAGCAAAGCTGGGTGTGGCAGAAAGTAGAACTCTAGCATCCCTGTACTATAAAGCTCGGATAAGGACTTTCAAGATAATAGGGCATTGAGTTCCCCCATCAATAGTAAAAGAGGTTAAATCTTACCTTTTGCAAAATGGTTGAAACTTAGTGTCTTTAAAATCAATGCAGAGAAAGAAAAGTATTTTAAATGCCTTTAGAATTCTAAAGATTCTACCTTAAGTATATTTTAAAATATTTCCTGTTCCTTTATTCTCTATTTACAGTAAATGGTGATAGTGATTTTCCTTCATAAGGTATCAACACACTTAGTTTTAGCATACTGTTTCTACTGGTAGAAGAGAAGAAATGTGCTTCCTGTCCTGCTAAAGATCTCCCTGAGGAAGAAGAAATGGAAGAAGAGATTTCCCCTCCCTACTCTAGAGATTGTTGGTAAATAGACTTTCATTGTTTAAGGTACAGCCTAGCTATAAAATGAAATGGTGATTTGTAACTAGAAATTATAATTTTGTTCATATGCTGTGTGGACAAAGTACTTCACAAAATATCTTTTCACCTTTTCTTAAAGCAAATTTTGTGCTGCACTATCAAACCAAGGAGCCATATTCTTTAGTGACATCTACAGGCACTTTTAGAGAAAAACATTTTCAATTCTATAACGGAAACACTTCTGGACCCAATGAGGACCCCTATTTTACTCAAACTAATAGTTAATGGTCTTTGATACTGTATTCCAGTTTCTGTTTTTTATTAAATGCACCCATTTCTTTCCAAAACTAATCATCATCAACCTGTAGAAAGCATGAGACCAAAGAGATAGGACAGCAGATAAGGCTTTTTCATTGCATGCAACTGGCCGAATTCAATCCCCAGCAACTCATATGGTCCCCCATATCACAAGAAGTAATCCCAGTGCACAGTCATATATGGTCCAAAAACAAATAAACGAAGTTAGACATCTCATTTATCTATACTTCTATCTATTTCCTATGTCAATTGAAAATTTAATAATACCATTTGAACTAAATATGCCACTAAAGCAATGTAATATCTAGTTGATGGATTATGACTGATTTTTTACATATTGTGCCTTCTTGTAACATTAGTCTGGACAAGGTTAGTCATCTGAAATCTCACACACACATTCCTCTAATTTCGAGTTTCAAAGAGCTAATTTTTGCTCTTTCCCCAAATTCAGTCAGACAAAGGGTTAAATAGAGGGAGGGCAATAGGATTATTAGAGTTGGAAAAGAAAAGACCATTGAGTTTGGCAACTTGACATTATCTCACCCAAAACAACTATATTTGTCACAGCCAAGCCACGTCAGTGCAAGTAAAACTATGCAGTGGTGGATACTATTTGATTATCATATTTTCCGGCGTATAAGATGACTTTTGAAACAAAAAAAGTCAACCAAAAATCGGGGGTCGTCTTATACGCTGAGTATATCCTGAAAAATGTTTCAATATGCCGCTAAACGAAAATTATCTGAATATTGCCACAAAACAAATTTTCCAACTCAATCCTGCACCAATCACTGCAAGGCTGCTCGAACCGCCTCTCTAACTCAGCCAATCCAACCAGGCTTTTGATGCATGCAAATTAAACAATGTTCTGGACTCGAATCTACACTGTAAAAAGCCTACTCAGATTGGCCAGAGTCAGAGAGGAAGTCTATTACAGTAGAACCTTTGAACCTTTGCTTGTTATGATTGGCTCACTGTGGTACATACAGTTGCAGCACAGGAACGTTCTGTCTGATACAGCGAATATAGGCCTAAATCTATGTTTTAACTGCAAAAATTAGGGGGTCGTCTTATATGCCCAGTTGTCTTATATGCCAGAAAATATGGTAGTCAAAGAAAAAGATGATGTAGGTTACTCATCTAGAGCAATTCTGCAATGAGACATGCAATGCCAGAAGTGAAGGAGAAGGGTGATGAACAAATACTCAACGTGGAGCACTGTTAATGATGCAGCCAATGTGGAGGCCACCCTTTCAAAGAGCATCCACAGTCAGATTTCCAGATAGCGTTAAGTAAGGCATGTTTCTTCTTTAACAGTTCCTGAAGGGACACAATTTTTTACTAATTTCTGCAGAAAAGTCTTAGAAAATTCTTACAGATAGACTTATATAAATCAGATGTGAGGATTTTGAAAGAGATAGATGTACAGTCTTGGATTCTACATTATTGATACAATAGGCACCAGGTGTGGCCCATAGAACAACACACACATATACACACAACAAACTACTAAAGATATTAGAATTATTAAAATACTGGAGAACAATTTCCAGAAATAAAAATTCCATGTTAAACATCATGACCAATTTTTTAATATATAGTAGGAATAGAGGATAGTCATGATGTAAGAAAATCAATGGTTTAACATTGACAGATTATTGGTGAGGAATCTGAGAATTATACCAAATGGTAAAGAAAAGAAAGGCATTATATGTGATACTTGTGTGGCTTAAATAAAAAATGAGAACACAGGAACAGAAAGGAATATAGTGTTCTCACAGAAGTCAATGGTCAATATGGCGTTTGATACCAAAATGTGAACATATATATTCCTTTAATAAAAACTAGAAGAAGAAAAAACAGTTATTCCATAGAGCTGATAACTACAAAACTTGGCCTGTGTTATACAGGTTTGTACTTAAGCAATGGACAGATAATTGGCAGGATTTAAATCTATGTGTTAATTTACTTTTTCAGAGATGCAAACTGAAAGTGTCAAATTTTTAGAAGTCAAGTGAGTACTGCTAACATCTTTAGAAGAGTTACTTCAGGGGTATAGGGATGCCCTTCCAATAATGTCAGAGGAGCAGAGTGAAGTGTGTTAATTATGCAAGATTAGGCATGATGTATTCCTGATAAAATAACTGTTTGGACATGAGAATCGGGTTGGCTTTATTTTCTAAAAACAATGATAGTGATCTGCTTTATAGCAGAACACTAGAAAAAATTGTGTGGTCAGTGTTTCCTCATCCTTTAAAGAAAAATAACATAATAAACAAACAGAAATATTTGCCTTCCTATTGTACATTATCTTTGAAAAGAATCATAGGGCTAAATGTAAGCACACTGAGTAATTCTAAGATAGCAAAGGAATTATTTACTCTAATTTTTATTCTTTTTACTGTATCTCTAGTCCCAAAAATATAACAAATTTTTTAGATTTTGCTTTCTCCTTTTTAAAATTTCAATTTCTTTATTAAAAATCATGGTTACAAGATTATTCATAATACAGTTGTTTTTTTCTTTCAGCAGATACAAAGTTGTTCATGATTAAGTTTTAGTCATAAAATCTACAACATCCTTCACCAGTGCACATTTCTCACCACCAATGCCCCAGTTTCCTTCCCAATCTTCCCTTAAAAATGCCTCTGCAGCAGACATTTTTCTTCTCTTTCTCTTTCTCCCTTTCTCCACTTTTATCTTTTAGGCACTATACTCTGCAATATTGTTACTGACGGGGCAGCATGTCTATTTTCCTTTCAGCACTCATTTCTTGTACAGAGTGATCATTTCCAACTATCATTGTCATAATGGTCCCTTCTCTGACCTAAGTGCACTCCCCCTTTATTCTGGAAAGATTCTTACCATGTCCTGGTCTTCCTGGACCTCATTGTTATTATCTCTGAATTGTATTGCCCTAGGGGTTCAAAATACATTGCAGAAAAGCCCTCTGCTTTCCACAGTTCATCCCAGCATTGTTCATAATAGTTAGAAATAGGAAAGGATCACAGTGCCCAAGAACACATGAATGAATAAAGAAACTGTGATATATCCATACGATAGAATACTATGTAGCTGTTATAAAAAATGAAGACATGCTTATACATGGATGGATATGGCGAGTATTATGAAGAGTAAAATGAGTTACAGGGAGAGGAATAAATATAGAATGATTGTACTCATTTGTGGGATATAAAAATTAGGATAGTATGGTAACACAAATTTTAAAAAAGAAATAAAATGATAATATGGGTTTAATGAGCTATGTTTATATTTTATTATATTTATCTTTGTAATCCTTTATAATATATGATACAGATATTGTGGTATTTAGTCCAATAAGCACATTTTGAGTATTTATGAAACTCAATATACAGTACTAGGCCTGAGTTATAGAGATAAAAAGTTATAAAACTTTCCGGAAATTGGGACATTGGTGAAAGGAAGTAGACACTAATGAAGGTAGGGGAAGTGGAACATTATAAGATTGAAACTAGGTCATTGTATCTTACAGTGATCCAATCAACTAAACAACAACCACCTTAGAGGTTATAAGTTTAGTAGAAATTTTTGAATTTTCTTGGGGTTTTGGACCACACTCAGTGACTCTCAGGTCTTACTACTGGCTCTGTGCTTGAAAGTCACTATTAATAGTGTTCCAGGAACCATATGGGGTCCAAATAGAAACAAAATCAGCCATGGGCAAGGCAAGTTACTTAAACTTGTACTATCTCTGTGGCTCCCCATAAATTTTATTTTAGTTTTTGTTAACTGAGGGTGGGTTAAGTTACACCCAGCAGTGCTTGGAGCCTACTCTCAGAAATGTGATTTGGGACTGTCCCCAAAAGTGCTCAAAAACCATGTAAAGCCAAAGATCTATATTGGATTAGCCACATACTCTCATGCTAACCACTGGATTCTTTATGTTTTGTTGGAGTAATTGTTTATTATAAAATCAAATGATTCAAAAGTGTCACATGCCTATTTGGAAAAGGACTCAAAACATATCGACACAATATATCTACACAAATTATTTCTGGCTAGTGAAATTATACATTTTTATTCATCTTTGCTGATCCCAAGATTGTCTAATTTAAAACTTGTTTTCCTTTATGCTTAAAGTCAGGATTCTTTATGAGTAAACATTATCAGTTGGGCTCTGAGCATAAATTTGACCTTCTATCTACTTCCAAAAAAAAAAGTCAATTAATAAAAATATACAAAGTATATGGAATCATTTTTTAAAAGGACTATTCTCTTGCCTAGAATTGACATTCACAGTTCCCAGCATCAGGGTTTACTCAGTAGAGAATGGAGTTTCCTTTTGGGCATGTCCTCACAGACCCAAGTCATTGCTCAGTGATGTTTGAAAATGTAAAATTTCAGGAGGAATTCGCTTCAAGTCAATTTGGAATGCATAAACAGAAAATTAACATTCCTGCGGTCCTATGCTTAACAAATATTCTCTTCCAGGGTGGTTTTGTGTGAACAATGTGACAAGAAAATAAGCATTAGTCATTTATAAAACATTTTGGGCTGAAGATCAGAGTCTTACTCTTTTGTTGGTGTAAGCATGTATGTAAACACAGACACACACATTTTCAGAGAAATATTTATTTTTAAGAAGTTTTCATTTGAAGGTAGGTACAGTTAAACATTCAGGTTCCCACTAGAGTCTTGCCTCCACAGATGCACAAAAAAGATTTTGTCCAATGTTTTGTCCAATGAGATTGTGCACTTCAAGAAGAAGTTCACAGATTACTGAGAAGTTAATGTGCAAACAAGAAAGGGGAGCAAAATTATGATCAAAGATCTAATCTAGAGTCTAGAGGACTGAGCTTTGCCAATTTGCAATTCTACCCTGCCTGGTCAAATGCTGATGGAAAGCTAGTCCTCCTGTAAAAATGTCATTCTCAGGATTAGAAAGTGCAGTGGGTATGGCTCTTTGTCAGTCTTACATAAAGATGACCTGGGTTCAACCCTTCACTCCACATCAGATTTCCTAAGCCTCACCAAGAGAGGTCCTTGAACACAAAGTCAGGAATAAGACCTGAGCACCAATAAATGAATAAATGCATTCCCCAAAACAAAATCTTTAAAATTCTTAGACTGGTTCACCAGAAAACAGATTCTATAACCAGTATAACTGTAAAGCTTTAAAGGCGTTTTCTACATGTAGAGTATTTACTACAAAATACCCAAATTTTAAACAAACTCAAGTATATTATGCTGTGATGATACTCTCCTTTGAGTAACTTAGAAAAGTCAGATGGGATAGAATAGAATGTATGTGCATGGCCCAAGTTTGAGCCCCAGTACTTTGTGGCTCTTCATCACAAGTTTTTTTTTCTATTAACAATTTCTGATTTTTAATAATATTTTTTATTTAAACACTTTGGTTACAAACATGATTGTGGTTGGGTTTCAATCATATAAGAGGATACCCCCCATCACCAGTGCAACATTCCCACCACCAATGTCCCAAATATCCCTCCTCCTCACTCCGCCCCCACCTGTACTCTAGACAGGCTTTCTATTTCCCTCATACATTCTCATTGTTAGGATAGTTCACCATGTAGTTATTTCTCTGACTAAACTCATCACTCTCTGTGGTGGGCTGTAATGTCGAGCCCTCCTCTCTTTTGTCTCTGAAAATTATTACAAGAATGTCTTTTATTTTTCTTAAAACCCATATATGAGTGAGACCTTTCTGCGTCTTTCTCTCTCTCTCTCTCTCTCTCTCTCTCTCTCTCTCTCTCTCTCTCTCTCTCTCTCTCTCTCTCTCTCTCTCTGATTCTGATATCTTGGAATCAACTTGACTAAAGATGTGAAGGACCTATACAAAGAAAACTATAAAACTCTGCTCCAAGAAATAAGAAAGGACACACGGAAATGGAAACACATACCCTGCTCATGGATTGGCAGGATTAACATCATTAAAATGGCAATACTGCACATGCCAGACCCACACGCACCAGACCCACAAGCCAGCCTGGAAGCCAGTGAGGGATTGAGCACCCCAGGTAGCCCCTGCACTCTGCGGGCCATAGACCCTCATGCTGGCCCAGAGCCAGTGGGGAAGCGAACACCCAGGGCACTCCCTGCGCACACCCCAGACCCACACACAGGCCCAGACACAGGTAAGGGAGCAACCACCCCGAGGAGTCCCCTGTGCGCAATCCACCCACCACACCAGACACATGCAGACACGGATGAGGGAGTGATCACTCCCTAGGCACCCCCTGCCTGACTCCTGAGCCAGGGACCACTCCCCTGACCTTTGAGTGGGCTATAGCAGCCTGCCCCCCCCAGACCAGGAGTGGACCTCAAACTCCAGGGGTGAGGAAAGCTTCTGGGGGTCTGATTGAGGGAATTTTTTCGGCTGAGACCTGGAGGGACAGAGCTCCGCTGACTCCCAGACAGGAGAGAGAGGGCAGGACCAAGGCTACACCCCAGACCCACACACAGGCCCAGACACAGGTAAGGGAGCAACCACCCCGAGGAGTCCCCTGTGCGCAATCCACCCACCACACCAGACACATGCAGACACGGATGAGGGAGTGATCACTCCCTAGGCACCCCCTGCCTGACTCCTGAGCCAGGGACCACTCCCCTGACCTTTGAGTGGGCTATAGCAGCCTGCCCCCCCCCCCCCCGAGACCAGGAGTGGACCTCAAACTCCAGGGGTGAGGAAAGCTTCTGGGGGTCTGACTGAGGGAATTTCTTCGGCTGAGACCTGGAGGGACAGAGCTCCGCTGACTCCCAGACAGGAGAGAGAGGGCAGGACCAAGGCTCAATAGCAGCCTTCACCACTGTGGCCAGGAGCAGAGCTGCAATAGCTGGCCTAAAAGGGAAGAACAATGGATCAGGCCCCACCAGAGAACACACAAGGAGCCAAACCTCAGTGACCTCACCCAACAAACCCCTATAGAACCATGCTCAGGGAAGGGACCCATCCCCAAGCCACAAGGGGCCAAAGCAGGCTGAATTTGGAAGGCACTGAACTCCAAGCCACACCAATAAATGCAAAGAAATATGGGTAAATAAAGGAGAACCCTAACATCTGGAGATATGGAGACAAACCCTGGCAATTTTCCAAGTCCATCAAAATGCACAGATCCATGGGAAGGAGACCTAAAAGCAGCCATGAGGAAAGAAATGCAAGAATTGATATAGGAAATGAAAGAAACGCTAGCCACTGAGTATAAGAAATCTATGGATGAACAAATCAGCCAAATTAAAGAAGAAATGTTAAAGAACATGAGAGATTCCATACAAAAGGAATTGAAGGAATTAAAAGACAACATAACAAGCCTTACGAGCAGAAACACACAGTTGGAGAAACACATTGAGAAACTTGAAGGAAAACTGCAAACAAAATATGACCAAGAAACCAACAAAGAAATAAAAGGCAAAGCACTGGAAGAAAAAGTCCAGTATCTAATGAACAAGGACAAAATAAATAACCCAAGAATTGTGGATATACAAGAAGGGGAGGAAATAGGGAATGGGGAAGAACAAATAGCAAGAGAAATAATAGCAGAGAACTTTCCCACCCTCTGGAAAGAAACTTCAGTACAAATCCAGGAAGTGAAGAGAGTTCCTAATAAAATAGACCCTATTAAACCAACACCAAGACATATAGTAATTCAAATGGCAAAAAACAAAGAGAAAGATCATCTCCTTAAAGCAATAAGGAAGAAAAAAACCTCAAGTACAAAAGAAGGGACATAATAATCAAACCAGATCTCCCATTTGAAATAATTCAAGCAAGAAGACAGTGGAACAACATATTTAAATGCCTGAATGAAAGAAATTTCCAACCTAGGGTCCAATATTCAGCAAAACTCTCATTCATATGGGAGGGCAGGCTAAAAACATTCTCAAACAAAAATGATATTGCATTATTTGCACAAACAAAACCGATCCTAAACGACCTACTCAGAGATGAATTACACAATACAAACCCCCCAATTATAACAAAAACAACTCTACACAACACAACTGCACAATAGTCCTCTCTGTCAATAATCTCCCTAAATGTTAATGGCCTAAACTCTCCCATTAAGAGACACATAGTAGAGAACCGGATTAAAAAAAACATAAACCGGACTTCTGCTGCCTGCAAGAAACACACCTACAACTACAGAACAAACTCAGACTTAAAATAAAAGAATAAAAATTAATTATTCAGGCTAATAGAAAACAAAAAAGAGCAGGAATAGCCATTCTTATATCAGACCAAATTTCATTCAACCTCAAAAAAGTGATCAGGGACAAAGAGGGACACTACTTACTGATCAGGGGAACACTAAATCAAGAAGTACTAACCCTGGTCAATATTTATGCACCTAATGTAGAGCCAGCAAAATATGTGAGGCAACTGCTTGCAAACCTGGATAAACACATGAAGGGAAATGTGATAATTGTAGGAGATCTCAATACTCCACTATCACCACTGGACAGATCCACCAAACAGAAAAGCAACAAAGACATAAGAGCTCTAAATGAAAAATTAGAAGATCTAGAGCTAATAGACTTTTATAGGACACTCCATCCCCAGAAAACAGAATACACATTCTTCTCAAGCCCACATGGAACCTTCTCCAGAATAGACCATGTCCTAGGATACAAATCTAACCTATATAAGATCACAAATGTAAGGATCATTAGAAGCTACCTATCAGATCACTATGCAACAGAGGTCAAAATCGACTACAAGAAGAAGCAATGGAGAACAACTAATACCTGAAGATTAAACAACATGCTGCTCAACAACAGCTTGATCAAAGAGCAAATCAAGGAAGAAATAAAAATATTCCTTGAGACAAATAATAATGAAGAAACAACCTGTCAAAATCTGTGGGACACAGCAAAAGCAGTAATTAGGGGTAAACTCATAGCAATATAGGCCTATGTCAAGAAACAGGAAAATGACAAAACCAACAGTTTAAAGGATCACCTCAAGGAATTGGAACAACAGCAGCAAAGAAATCTAACCACAACCAGAAGGCAAGAAATAATAAAAACCAGAGCATAAATAAACAACATAGAAACTAAGAAAACAATACAAAAAAGCAATGAGATCAGGAGTTGGTTTTTTGAAAAAATAAACAAGATAGAAAAACCACTGGCAAAACTCACCAAAAAAGAGGGAAAACACCCAAATCAGTAGGATCACAAATGGAAGGGAAGATATTACAACAGGACCCCAAGAAATACAACATATTATGAAATCATATTATGAACAACTATACTCAGGCTAGAGAACCCCATAGAAATCGACAGATTCCTAAAAAAAAAAAAATACCATCTTCCGAGACTGGATAAGAAAGACCTAGAAAGCCTAATAAGACCAATTACTTCAGAGGGAATTGAAGATGTAATTAAGAAACTCCCTAAGAACAAAAGTCTATGTCCAGGCTGATTTACAGGCGAATTCTATCAAACAGTCTAAGAATACTTACTATCACTTTTCCACAGGCTCTTCCAAACCATCAAAGAAACAGGAATCCTCCGCAACTCCTTTTATGAGGCTAATATCACACTCATTTTCAAAGATGGAAAAGACACCACCAAGAAAGAAAACTACAGACCAATCTCACATAGATGCAAAGATTCTAAACAAAATCTTAGCAAACCGAATCCAGCACTTCATCAAAAAGATCATACATCATGACCAAGTGGGTTTCATTCCAGGAATGCAAGGTTGGTTCAACATATGCAAATCAATCAACATCATACATCACATTAACAAGAAAGACAAAACCACATGATCATATCAGTTGATGCAGAGAAGGCATTTGACAAAATCAAACACCCTTTCATGTTGAAAACACTCAACAAAATAGGGTTAGAGGGAACCTTCCTCAAGACAGTTACAGCTATCTATGAAAAGCCCACAGCCAACATAATCCTTAATGGCTAAAAACTAGAAGCATTTCCACTAAACTCAGGGACTAGGCAAGGCTGTCCACTCTCTCCACCCTTATTCAATATAATATTAGAAGTCCTAGCAATAGCAATCCTACAAGAGATGGGTATCAAAGGAATCCAAATTGGGAAAGAGGAATTCAAACTATCTCTTTTTGCAGATGTTATGATGATATACATCAAAAACCCTAAAGAGTCCACAGTAAAACTCCTAGAAACAATTAACAAATACAGCAAAGTGGCTGGCCAATACAAAAAAAGACGGTAGCGTTTCTCTACACAAATAATGAAGTTGAGGAAAGAGAGACAGATTAAAAATACAATTCCATTTAAAATAGTATCAAAAAATATCAGGTACCTAGGAATCAACCTTACAAAGGAAGTAAAGGACCTATACAGGGAAACTTCAAAACACTCCAGAAAGAAATTGAAGAGGATCTAAGGAAATGGAAGAACATCCCATGCTCATGGGTAGGTAGAATCAGTATAGTCAAAGTGACTATCCTACCAAAACTACTATATAGATTCAATGCAATCCCGACCCAAATTCAGACACCATTCTTTAAAGAATTAGAACAATCAATCATAAAATTCATCTGGAACCACAAAAGACCCAGGATAGTCAAACACACACTAAATAACAAAAAGCTGGGTGGATCTCGCTACCTAACCTGAAGCTATACTATAAAGCCATAGTGATCAAAACAGCATGGTACTGGTACAAGGACAGAGCCTCAGACCAGTGGGTTAGAACAGAATTTCCAGACATAAACCCCAAGTTATACAGTCAACTAATATTTGACAGAAGAGCCAAAAACTTGAAATGGAACAAAGAAAGTCTTTTTAACAAATGGTTTTGGTACAACTGGAAAAACACATGTAAGACTTCGAAATTAGACCCTAATCTATAAAGTTTATAGAGAATAAAATAGGTAGAACACTCGAGGACCTGTATATCAAAAAGGTCTTCGAGGATGGAGCACCAATGGCAAGAATTTTAGTGTCAAACAGAAACAAATGGGACTACATCAAACTAAAAAGCTTCTGCATGGCAAAAGAAACCCTATTTAACACAAGAAGACAGTTAAGTGACTGGGAAAAAATATATTTTCACTCAACATATCAGATAAAGAGCTGATATCCAGAATATACAAAACACACAGAAAGCAGAGCCCCCCAAAACCAAATAAAATCATAAAAAATGGGAAGGTGAAGTGAATAGACACTTCTCAGAGGAAGACTGAAAAATGGCCAACAAACACATGAAAACATGCTCATCTTCACTCATCATCAGAGAAATCCAAATCAAAACAACAATGAGGAGCCACCTTACACCAGTGAGAATGGCTCACATAAAAAATAATGGGAACAGCCTCTATTGACAGGGATGCAGTATGAAAGGCACTCTCAT
Organism: Suncus etruscus; assembly: GCF_024139225.1. NCBI lineage: Eukaryota > Metazoa > Chordata > Mammalia > Eulipotyphla > Soricidae > Suncus > Suncus etruscus. The sequence goes on from NC_064860.1 coordinate 10,026,984, forward strand.
CCACTGCTGGTGGGAATGCCCCCTAGTCCAACCCCGATGGAGAACAGTCTGGAGAGTGCTCAAGGAACTCAGAGTTGAGCTGCCATTTGACCCAGAAATTTCTCTCCTAGGTATCTACCCATAAGTCGGAAGGACATTCATTCCAAAGCATGTGTGCACCCCACTATTTATTGCAGCACTCAGTATAATAACCAAGTCTTGGAACCAACCTCGATGTCCAACAACAGATGAGTGGATCATTAAGATGTGGTATCTATACACAATGGAATACTACATGGCAGTCAGAAATGATACAATCACGAACTTTGCAGCAACGTGAATGGACCTAGAACATATTATGTTAAACGAAGTAAGTCAGAAGACAAAAGATAAACACAGAATTATAGCACTATTCTGAAGCACCTAGAACATACATCTTATGTACAACTAATACTCAACAATCAAATAACAGGTTTTAACAGGGTAGAAACTCCAAACACTGTAACAGTCAACATACACCGGGGAGCAGTGCCCAGAACACATGAAAGAAGAATAACACAAACTCTTCACTACACATTATACCACAAAGAAACCAGCAACAGCAGAAACAGCAGCATAGAAATAACAGGTATGTAATCAGCCTTCTACTACAAAGGCCTATAATAATCCCTTAGAGATCTTATACAGGATTACAAGTAAAGAATACCATAGGAAATCACTGACTCCAATAAAAACATTTTATAACAATATGTTTTAACGCCTTAATCTTACTATATTTAAAATAACCTCTCAGTTTTTCTGTCCACAGGCGATCTTGGATACAAAGAGTGGACAAACTAAGATGGCATCTCGAGGCCCATTCACACGAGATACCATACCCAGCTTGCCCTACGAGAATGTCCCAAGAAAACTCTTTAACATACACTTTATCTCTAGGTTTTACCTTCTTTTAGGACTTGAAACACGTGACCAGCCAGAATACCGAAGTAGCAACTGTGACCTACAGACTCATTCTACAGTCCCTATTCATCAAACACATTCAAGCAAACTAGCATTCCCTTGCCCTTTCCTCCTCTCTTCTCACTACTTTCTTTTCTTTCACTTTTTTCTTCTTTCTTTCTTCTTCTCTTTTTCTTTTTAATGTATTTTCTATTTTCTTCTTTCCTGCCCCTTCCATATACTTCCCCCTTTCCCCACTTTGGAAATCCGACTATCTCTTAACTCCTAAATACCATCCAGATTTTCCACCTTATTAAAACTCTTCACCCCCAGTTCTTAATCTATTAGGCATCAAGACTGACCTCCTACCCCAACAAACCAGTACCGAGCAGCACCCAACCGAAGAGACACCCAGTTAAACCCACACCTCATCCCCAGCAAGAAAAGGCAACCAACTCCCCTGCTGACTCAAGCTGTGCGGCCCTCCTTACCAACTCTACCTAACATGGACTGTTACTTGAAACCAGACTCAGCTCTAAAAGTATCCCCAAAGCAAGAACTCTTCCCAAGAGCTCCCTGCCGCAAAGCTTGTGCCAATCTCAAGAAGTTCAGGGTGTGTGATGAAAAGAGCCCAGGAACCCACACACCACAAGAAAATCTCAAAAAGACAACGGGGAATCCTATACTTCATCATAAGTATAAGTCCTGTATTGCACTACCTCATTACCTGCTTTACCCCAAATGTAAGATAGTCTATAGCATCATTTTGTTCCTTTAATTACTTTATTATTTCATTTTTTAAAAATCTTTGTTCCATATATATATATATGCACATATTTTTTAATTTTTATCTTTTTTGGGTGTGTGACCTATTTCCATTTTCTTCTTTTTCCACCCCCAAATGCACCGGCAATATAATGTAAAACCATTTCCCCCTGCAAAGACACACTAAAAAAAGGGAAAATCTTACATATAAAAACAAGCTCTTATCTACTAGGGATAAGAACTCATACTTCTTTACAATACAGGGAAAACTCCCATCTTGAAAATATGTCACGTGGACCCTACTTAGACCCCGGGTGATTAGACATTATCTGTCCAGCCTTGAACCCTGGATCCCAGACATAGAAATGACACAGTTCTTCATGACAGCTACAGGAAACAAATATCATCTGGAATATCCTTAATACTGCTCAGACATCAACAAGAGCCAGCTCTAATATGACATCCTGACAATGAGGAAAATGGGAAAAACTTGACCTAAGAGCAGGTTTTCCTACCCCTCCAGCTGACGATAAGACAAAGTCAGAAGACTTGTCACCCTTTGGTCTGTCCAAAACCCAAGATCGCATTTTACAGATGACTGGCTGATAGAACCATGACCGAACTGTATGTATCCTGTGACCAATAAAAAAGCTCTATTCTAGGGTTTGAGTTACCACCTGCACAACAACCAGGATCTCCAGTTCCAAAGGTCCATCTGAGACAATTGCAATAGATTGGGTCTTCTGGAAAAATAACGAAAGACTCTATCCTAGGCTCAGTGCAAAGACCAAGACCACCAACCACAGAAGACAGATTAAAATGACACTGAGGGAACAAAACTTCTAGAACCACAAAGAAAGGCTTCATTATAAGTTCCACCCCTTGACCTGTGCGGATACTGAGATCTCTAGATACAGAGATCTGATTTTATCACCCAGGACGTAGCAGAAGTCTTCCAAACACCACAAAAGCACCGAGGGGAGAGTAAATGAACCTAAATGGAGTCTATAGTTAATCCCATGACAATATACTCCGAGGGTGGAGAAACCCTTTATCTCTTAGGCAAAGGGAATTCCTTTATGAATGACCCCAATATTTACTGTGACTGTGCAGGAGAGAAACAAAAAAGCACAAAACAATTTTTTTATCTATCTATGTTTTGTCGATTTATTCATTTTTGTATGGTTATTGAAGTTGTTGTCTCCATTTATATTTATTTGTTTATTTACTTCTTCTTTTTTTCTTTCTTTAGGTGCTCCACCATGTTTTTTATCTCAAGATCATGGCTTTTATGCGGTGCTTATCTTTATTGTTGGAGTGCTCACTGGATATTTTATTTGACACTTCTTTTTGTACTGTTGGGGTGTTTTACCTTCTTTAACCCCTTCATTTCTCAAACAGATGATGAGAGCCTCTAAGGACTTTGCCCATTTTTGGCGTATTTGATTTTTACCCCAGTGTATCACTTTTCTCTTCTTCAAACAGAACCACATAACTTAAACTATCTAGTTCTGCCTCCCAATTAGAGCAGAAAATAAGGTAGTTACCAAGACCAAGCAGGTGTAGGACCACTAAGGAGTAAGCTAGGCTCAGAGGGGACCACATATTCAAGCAGCCCCGGGGGTGAGGGAGGAGAATATGGGAGATAGGATGGGAATGGAAGTGTAGGGAGGATAATTATGTGATGGGAATCCCCCTGATATTATGTTAATATGTACCTAAAATATTATTGTCAACAATATGTAAGCCACTATGATCAAAATAAAAATTATATTTAAAAAATAAGTAAAATGGCAATACTCCCCAATGCATTATACAGATTTTATGTGATCCCTCTAAAGATACCCATGACATTCTTCAAAGAAGTAGATCAAGCACTTTTGAAATTCATTTAGAACAATAAACACCCTCAAATAGCTAAAGTAACATTGGGAAAAAAATATGGGCGGCATTACTTACCCAACTTTAAACTGTATCACATCACAACAAGTTGTAACCCAACTGACTCCTAGCACTGTTGAGGTGCACCTGATAGGATGAACATTTGCTAAATGTGGTGTCAAGTGCATAAACAATTCTGGGGAAGCCCATATTTAAAAACCAACACATCACAGGATGTGGAGAGGGAGAAACCATGTGCAATGTTGGTGGGAATCTCTGTTCGTGGAGAATGAAGGTAGCTTTATGGTGATTCAATAAAAAATGAAATTTGGAGACCATACAATCCAGAAATGCCATTTCTAGGTTTAATTTTAAAGAAGTGAAATCTGTGTCTCGCAGATAGATTTTTTTTTTTGGGCCACACCCGGTAACGCTCAGGGGTTACTCCTGGCTATGCGCTCAGAAGTTGCTCCTGGCTTGGGGGACCATATGGAACACCGGGGGATCGAACCGCGGTCCGTCCAAGGCTAGCGCAGGAAAGGCAGGCACCTTACCTTTAGTGCCACCGCCCGGCCCCGCAGATAGATTTTTTTTACTCTATGTTTACTGCTTCATTAGCCATAGTAGTTGAGGCATGGAAGTCAATCTAACTGCCCGGCATTGGATCAACTTAACATAGAATATGCAATGTTTCATTTACTAAATTCTTAAAAAGAAGGGACTATGTCATTAAAGGATTAATCTGCAAATATTATGCTAAATTAAATAAAGCAGACACAAAGAACCTATACTACATGTATTTGAAACTTAAGTTTGTCAAACTTATAAAAGCAGTATATGGGATACCTGAAAGGAGTTAGAAGGAAGCAGAAATTGAAAAGCATTTCAAGTTACTAAGTTTTAATTATACAAATGACCCAGGGGTGGATTGTTGTATCAAAAGGTATATATCTTTAGATATGTTTTCAAGAGCATAAAAGTATAAGAAGAATGAAGAATAAAGGACTAAAACTGAGAAGGCACAAAATACAGAACAGATATTTTTCATAATATTGTAAAACTTTAGGTCAGCTAATTTTCAGGAGAGCCAATTTATTAGCTAACTAACTCTTAATAGATTTATTTTATAGATTAACAGGCAAAATTCTCTCCCTTTCTGCCTGCCAAGAGAAAAATAAATGTTCCCTGATAAATATGAAGAGAAGAATTAAATTTACTAAACTTTGAAAAGATCCTACTCTTGCCTCATTCAGATGTTTTTGGTAGGACCTTGTAGCAATTTTTAAAAAGAAGCCTAGTTTTACTCTGTCTAAAAAATTCCTGAAATCTATTATGGAAGAGAAAGTAAGAGATAGAGGGAAAAAAATATACTGAGAATATAATTTTGAAGGATTATCTACTTTTTCTTAATTTTTTTGTTATTAAAACCCCTGGTTTTATGGTTTGGGGCAATACCATTAAGTGCTCAGAGTTTACTCTTCATTCTGTTCTCAGAAAACATTCTTGGTAGGACTCAAAGAATCTTATGAGGTACTTTGACCACCTGCAAGGTGAATTATTGTGCTATCTATCACTCCAACCATCCCCTGAGTAATTCTTTGAACCTGCTAATACAAATATCAGCATGGTATTGAGGATCTAAATTATGGTAACATCCAACATTAAAAAAGCCTGACACACAGTCATACATATCCAAACACCAAAAACACAACCAAGAAAGCCATGATGTAATCTCTAAATGAGTCAATAAAATTAATGGTTGATGACAAGTTAAAAGTCAATTCTGGTCATAGATCCAGAGACCTAGCAGGTTATTGTTCTCTTCCCTGGCATATTTTATTCTATTCACAATTTAAAGTTCTCAGACTTTTTTTTCATATAGAAAAGAAACATCTTGGGGCCAGAGAGATAGCATGGAGGTAGGGCGTTTGCCTTGCGTGCATAAGAAAGGAGGTTCAAATCCCGGCATCCCATATGGTCCCCTAGCCTGCCAGGAGTGATTTCTGAGCATAGAGCCAGGAGTAACCCTGAGTGCTGCCGAGTGTGACCCAAAAACGAGGAGGAAGAGGAGGAGGAGGAGGAGAAGAAGAAGAAGAAGAAGAAGAAGAAGAAGAAGAAGAAGAAGAAGAAGAAGAAGAAGAAGAAGAAGAAGAAGAAGAAGAAGAAGAAGGAGGAGGAGGAGGAGGAGGAGAAGGAGGAAGAAGGAGGAGGAAGAAGAAGGAGGAGAAGGAAGAAGAAGGAGGAGAAGGAAGAAGAAGAAGGAGGAGGAGGAAGAAGGAGGAGGAGGGATGAGGAGGAGGAAGGAGGAGGAGGATGATGATGAGGAAGAAGAAGAAGAGTAGAAGGAGAAGAAAAGAAGAAAAAGAAGAAGAAGAAAAGAAGAAGAAGAAGAAAAGAAGAAGAAGAAGAAGAAGAAGAAGAAGAAGAAGAAAAGAAGAAGACGAAGACGAAGACGAAGAAGAAGACGAAGAAGAAGAAGAAGAAGAAGAAGAAGAAGAAAAGAAGACGAAGACGAAGACGAAGAAGAAGACGAAGAAGAAGAAGAAGAAGAAGAAGAAGAAGAAGAAGAAAGAAGAAGAAGAAGAAGAAGAAGAAGAAGAAGAAGAAGAAGAAGAAGAAGAAGAAGAAGAAGAAGAAGAAGAAGAAGAAGAAGAAGAAGAAGAATTATTCCCTCCTTTATCCCACACCTCCATACTTCTAGAAGCCCTGGTGAGGAATGCACCAGATCCATAGCCTCTGTCATGTCTGTTCATTGGACAGTTCCATAGACTCATTTGATTCTCAAAGAGAGACAAAGCAAGAATGTTTCATTGATAGTGAAATTGTTGTTGGAATCCTAAATGACAAAATCACTGTATTATGAGCAGTTTTTAAGCCATCGTATTTAAATAAAAATATGAACAAAAAATAAAAATAAATGTCATATTGATCAGAGTCTCAGAAATTGGGGCATCTACACCACCATGTATTTAACATTACTCAGCTTCTATCATCTTCTGAAGTTATGACTTCATAGTAATCCTAGATAATATAATCTCCTTATCCCTCCCTAGTATAATACTAGATCATAAAATTTCTTTCATTCATTTTTATCTTGTTTGCTCTGCTCAGCTCAAGTTACTATTGAACTCTACTTACAATCTTTCAGTAGAATACCTTAAATTGCATTATATATTATTTAAAGCTTAATCTATGCAATATTTTTTAGAAAGTTTTGCAGAAGTTTGCTAGCACCAAACATCATTCCTTTACCCTTCCCTCTAAATCATGGTAGCCATTTTCAGCTTTGCCATTAGCATCACCTCTATAAAAATTTGCTAAATGTGCTCAACTGTCCTGTGCCTGTTTCAATGGAAAAACTCCAGTCAATTAAAGATTTTGAGAAATTAAATGTTCAGGTTAGCTTTTTGAGTGACTCTTCAAACTTATGAAAACATTTACCTTTAAAGTACACTATTTTCTATCTGCAACTCAAAATAACTTATTTCTCTAGGTCATTACATAATAAAATTATAAGAAGAGAGTTCTCAACATCTCAGCCTGAGATGTATAATTTTTTTCTTTGACTTACGGTTTTGATCTGTCTCAGAATTCTGTCTACATCTCAACGTAAATTGTGCAATCTTGGCCTCTCCTCTTTTTTTTTAAATATGTGTCTCTCTCTATCTTTAACTCAATCTGTTTTTATCTCTCTATGCCACTCTCATTTTTCTCTAAGAAAGCAAAGAATGTAAACTGATGCTGATCTGTAAGAGCTGATACGACTTAAATTATTCTCTATGTCTGTCTCTACAGAGATAATGTTGTGCAAAATAATTTTGTGCAAATTTGTGAAATGTACATTAATTTATTAATTAATTTATTATTTAATAATTACAATTTATTAATTTTATAATCATAGATGAATTGTATCAGTCAAAATATAATTAAACATGATTAAATATAATTATGATTTATTAGTTTTATGATTATAAATTAATTTTATTAATTAATTTAATTATAACTTAATGATTTATTAATTATTTGATTTATATCTTACCTTGTAGTCATCTATATTTTCTACCTTGCCTCTGTAGGGTTAAATACCTCTATTTATAGATAGATTTATTGAGACAAAGCTTCAGTTTTCTTCTATCATATCCTCCATGTGGTTTCATTTTTGTTATGGAATTTTTTAATGTCAAACGTTGCTAGGCATTTTTTTCTGATTTGATTAATTTAGCTTTAGTACAAACAAAAATATATCCAAAGGACTTGGTCTTCACTAATGTTATATTTCTTCCAAAATAAATATAGTCAACTTTTGTGTTAAAAGACTTGTGATGTGGTTCCAAAAACTCACAGAGCTGCTTAAACTTAAGCTGCTTGAACGTGGTAATTTAAGAACTTTACTATACATCATTAATATAAATATATGTAGAAAATATTAAGTGAAAAAAGTAAAAATAAGCAAATAAGTAAAAGCTATTCTAAAATTTGTTTGAAGAAAAAATATATTATTTTCTAGGTAAAAGCGGAAAAGGAAGAAGCAAAACTTCTTTTTGAAATTATTTTCTTATCTGAATAGCACATGGTAAACATAGGACTTAATCTTTAGGGGAACCAATCTGATATTCTATAACACAAGCAGAGCAGGGAAACAAATCACTGATCAACCATTCTGTTGAATAATCAACTGAGTTTTAACAAATACTTCAAATTTTTACAATCAACATTGGTAAAGAGAACATACATTTCTTTAAACTACAGTTTACCAATACAATTTACCAAGCTGCAGTGCAGCTTAGGAGCATTGACTTTAAGTGAGATATTTCCTTATATGCTTTTGAAGTGTTAGCTAATTTTCTGTATCTGTCATATGATTTTGTTGAGTATGGAAAATAACCAGCACTATTATTTTTAGTACGAAGGGGACATGACTAAAAGAAAGGAGGAATAGAATCATTTATCCAGAGAGGTTTTAGGTAGTTCTCTTTAAAATCTCACCATCTTTTATAGCCACATTAAGATATCAATATTTTATGGATCAGTCAAAGATGCCAGAGTTATCAATTCAGAAACAACACCATGCTTGGAAAGAAGAAACGCAGCACTGTTCTCAGCACTGCTTTTGTTATTCAAAGGAATGCATGAGAAGAACTGAAAGGAAATGGCAGACATCCAAGCCCCACAGTGAATCTTTTCTCTAGTTAAAGTTGTAGATTCTAATCAGTAAAGTTGGTGGATCTCACAGAAGAGTTTTTGAGATACTTTTGTTGCACAAAAAGCTTTTGAATGAGGAAATAGGCCTTTAAATTGGATGCCCTTCATCAGATATTTTACTCATTTCCAGTAAGTCATCTTCAAAAATGAGCAATATTTCTAGCTGAACAATCACAGTATTTCAACACACCAAGGCATTGAGAGGGAAATCAAGATTATGATGAAAGCTTGTACTATTATGACCTTTCTCATGACCATAATTGATGGATATGCCCCTGAAACATTCACAAAGCTGTTGATATATTTAGAAATGGGCCTGTGACTCATTAAGCCCACAGTTTGACAGTCCATAGGAGACAATATTCCAGTAGTTATAGGACAACATACTGCTCAAGGATGTGGTTCTTTTCATATAGAATCACCCTCTATAGAATGGACAGATTCTCTCCTTTCTGAAATTGTGCAGACGGTCTAGAGTGTGACAATACAGGTTCTATTTTGACCAGAACTAATATCAAAATAATGTAGATCAAAACAGTTTCCCATTTATTCTGAAATAAAGAGAAAAATGCTGAAAGTCTTTGACTTGGAAATTTTTTTCTGACTCCTAGTTTTTTGGGAGGTATTTAGAAATGTATGTGAATGAAAACAGATGACAGTATTCACGGGATAAACATGATATCTTGTGCTATAATTTACAGTAACTGAAATACTAGATTAAGACAAGAGTGAGAATGGGACAAAAAAAATAATTGAAATGGTGACCTGTAAGACTTGCAAATAAAGAAGAGAAAGGACATCAAGTCAACAAATTTCAAAAGCTCAGGAGATTTCAACAGAATCATTTTTTGTTTGTTTTTTTTTTGGCCACACCCAGTGACTCTCAAGGGTTACTCCTGGCTATGCGCTCAGAAATTGCTCCTGGCTTGGGGGACCATATGGGACGCCATAGATCTAACCGAGGTCTGTCCTGGGTCAGCCATATGCAAAAAAAAATGTCCTACAGTTGTGCCACTGCTCTGGTCCCCAGAATCATTATTTTTAATATATTTGTATATAAAGTGTTAAAACTGAAAAGGAAGCATTATAAATAAGTAGAGAAAAAAGTCATCTAGCATATACAGCAACATTGTAAAAGTTACACAAATTTTTTCAAAAAGGAAATCAAAATATATATGAGGATTGGAAGATTCTTTGAAGTATAGAAAAATGTGCAGAGTCCTGGCATTTTTAAAGTGAGTGAGCACATACCTAGTATGTGCAAGTTCCTGATTTAATTTGTATTTCCACATGGCCTCCCAAATAGCCACTGGTTATAATCCTGGTGAAGTGTGGGTTCAGCAATAACAAATAATACAAAAACATGCAATTAAAAAATCTATACACAATGTAAATATTCTTCAAAACGTAGTCATAATTAAACTTTTTATGATAGAAAGATTAATTTAAACACCCACTTTCTAAAATGTAAACTGACATTTTAGAGGCAGAAAAAATCTAAGACTGAAGGAAAATAGATGAGAAATAAAGAGCTCTCCAAATGGTTCAAGTGAAAGTAAACAAAAAAGCCTCAAAGAAATTTTAATGGTACCAAAATAGAATATTAAAAGTAATATATGTTACAATAATAATAACAAAAATAGTATCATATTAGTTAAAGAAAAAAGCTGTTACAAGATTCTTTTACCTACATATAAAGGCACATAATATATGATTGTAAGAGAGATCACAGGCCAAAACCAGGATGAGACTAAAACAAAAAAATCCAGAAATCGTTCTAAGCTATAATTAACTTTTTATGTTAGTGTTGGACTTTTCAGCAGCATAATTCACTGCAATACTACCCTTGTTATTTTGAGTTTCTTGTGAATCTTTGGGAAAGTATTAATAGGCCATATTTTGTGGGGGAAAATAAATATTAAGTACCCACTGTGTTCCACTGATAATAGTCAACACCATACATTCTTGACTACTATTGCTTAATAGTCTTTAAATTAGAGTGTAAATATGCCACAAATGTTGATTCTTACCATTTATAAACATTAGTATCTTAGATCTCTCCCCTTATTTTGAGCTTCTTTATGAATATCTGAATTTCTCTAGTTTTCAACAGTCTTTGTTAGATTTATACATAAAATTTTATGCATTTAAGAACCTATTATAAAAATGCCTTTTAAAAATTTTATGAGGCTGGGAAGGTGGCGCTAGAGGTAAGTGTCTGCCTTGCAAGCGCTAGCCAAGGAAGGACCGCGGTTTGATCCCCGGGTGTCCCATATGGTTCCCCTAAGCCAGGGGCGATTTCTGAGTGCATAGCCAGGAGTAACCCCTGAGCGTCAAATGGGTGTGGCCCCAAAACCAAAAAAAATAAAAATAAAAATTGTATTATATACCCCAATTAACTCCTTGTGGGATTGTTTTTTGTTTTATGTTTTTTTGTTTGGTTTGGTTTTGGTTTTGGTTTTGGTTTTGGGGCCACACTCAGTGATGCTTAGGGATAGTCCTGGCTCTGAGCTCAGGAATCACGTCTGACAGGTCTCAGGGGAACACATGCACATCCTGGGCAGCCGAATTTCAATACTTCTCAACACATGTGAGTGGTTCACAGGAGCCCAGGAGTGAACTCAGGGACTCATGCTTGCAAGGCAGGTGGTTTTAATCATTGAGTCATTACTTGGGCTCTGCCTAGGTCTGAGAATTTTTATTAGGAATAGATGTTTAATTTTATCAAATTATTTTCTGCTATCTAGTGAGATAGGTACATGGTTACCTTAAGTGTGTTTATACAGGGTTTTATGTTGATTGATTCTCTAATGTTGAATGAATTCTGTTTCCAATATCATCTTAATCTCCTATTTTGTATATGTTTCTGGCTTGTATCTGTTATAAAAAATAGTGACGTGGAAAGTTGTTGTCTAGCTTTCTATTGATAATAACTTCATCTGGCTATAATATTAGGATAGTGCCAGTCTTATAACTAACATGAGTTGAAAATATTGCTTCTTTTGAAAAACATTGTGCTTACTTAAGATTATTCTTTCCTTACATTTTGGGTAGAATTTGTCAATCTGTTTTATCCAGAATATATTTTTGTTGAAATATTTTGGCTACAAATTCAATAATTTTACAAGAAATTCAGTCATTAATATGATATATTTCTTTCCCTTATCCTTTAACGAAACATTGGTAGTCAGTGTTGTTAAAGGAATTTGTCCATTCCTTAAAGTTGAACGTATTTCTGAAATTTTTTTTCTGTTTTCCCGTAGTTTGGCTAGTAGTTTATTAATTTTATTGTTCTGTTAAACAATTCACATCTTAATTCCACTTATTCTGCTATTTTTTTCCTTTAAATATGGTATTGATTTTTTCTTCTTTTTTTTATTGCTTTTCAGGCCACACCCAGTGCTGCTCAGGGGTTACTCCTGGCTCGGGGACCATATGGGACACCGGGGTTCTAACCAAGTTTTCTCCTGGATTGACTGCATCAAGGCAAATGCCCTACCACTGTGCTACTACTCCAGCCCCTTCTCTTCTTATTTTTATAATTTCCTTCTACATTATCTTTCTTTTTCTTTTTTGTTTTTTTTGGGCCCCACCCGTTTGATGCTCAGGGGTTATTCCTGGCTTAGTGCTCAGAAATTGCCCCTGGCTTGGGGGACCATATGAGACGCCTGGGGATCGAACCATGGTCCTTCCTTGGCTAGCGCTTGCAAGGCAGACACCTTACCTTTAGTGCCACCTCTCTAGCCCCACTTCTACTTATCTTCTATGGATTTCATTTTTACTCAGTTTCTAGTTTCCAAAGATGAAACTTAGATAATTAATATTATTCCTTCTTTCTAACAAAAATACCCACTGCTATAAGTGTAATTTACGATGTTCCTTTTTTAGCAATAAACCACTTATAAATCTGTTATTTTATTTTCAAATATGTGGTTTTATATATCTTTATATTTTTATTTGTAGATTAATTTCTTTTATATTAGCTAACATTTTTCATGGTTCCAATTATTCTGTATTGTTTTTATCTGTTTCTTGACTAAGAATTCTATAACGCTTGTTGGATATTTCTTGTAAACTTTAAAAGAATAAGTATTCTGCAGATTGGTAACTATATTTTTTCTAGGTTCTCTATAACACTGACTTTCTTTTACCTATTTTATCAACTACACACACACACACACAAGAGAAATAATTAACTTTCTAATTCTAATTGTAGATTTATCTGTGCCTATTTTCAGATCCTTATCTGCATTTACATTTGCAATGAACTCTCTGCTGGATGATACATTAAAATGCATTTAGTATTGTAGTGCTAGTCTTTAATTTAACCCATAAACATTTAAATTTTCCCTGCTTTCGGAATAAATAGTACTAGTACGATTAGTAATTAGGAAAGTACAAATTAAAATCACAGAATAATGACATTGCACACCCAGTTGATGAACTAAATAAAATCTAAAACTTCTACAAAGCTGACATTAATATGTCAAGGATGAGGATCACATGCATTGCAGGTAGAAATTTGGTATGATTTAACATCTTGGGAATTATTTTGAAGCTTCTTCTAGTAATACCAAATGATCTTTCACTCTCTTATTTATACCTCCCTGCTATTTCCAACTTGACATTCTCCCACCTCATCTCTAGAGATCTTGTTTCCTTTACAACTCTATTCCTACTGATACCTTCCAGTGACATTTATTCTCCTTCTCATAAATGACTGATATTTTGTTTTGCATTTCACTAAAAGTAAAGCTAGAGAATTTTCTTGTTCATCATCCATTGGTGTTGGCCAGTGTTCTCTGTCTTTCCTGTTGTTCTTCTGAGCTAGTCAGAGTTCCTAGTGAGTCTAACCCCGCCAGCTATGAGCTCCTAGCAAGGCTCAAGCACTGAAGGATGTCACTCCAGAAATGGGCTGCTGTCACTGTTGGAATTAATCAACATTCCATGAGCCATCTGAACATAATCAACTGACAATTTCCTCTTTGTGGATCAAACACTTTATGCATTCTTTCTTCACATTCAAACTATCTTCTACTCCCACAGCCTTGATTTTCTTCTATCCTACCAGTGTGAAACAATTTTAGTATTTCACGGTAGGCTGTGGGGAGTGGGGAAGTGTACTTTCTGGCTGCCTGCTGTATTTTGTATTTACCAGAAAGGGGCTTAGAAAGCAGCAGTGCATAAATAAATTCTGTGCTAAGACTGACATCTAATCATGTTTATAAAACAGACAATTTCTCAGAAACTGGAGAGACAATAGAGAAGTTTGGGTGCTTGGCTTGCATGCAGCCAAACCCTGTACCCCCAAATGTTACTTCAAGCCCCACCAAGAGTGATGCCAGAGTATAGATTAAGGAATAAACTCCCAGAACCACTGACTCAAAAAAACATGACGACAAAAAAGCAGGCATTTTCTTACTTTCTAACCCCATAGTCTGTGCTTATGTATCTTCCTGGCCCCACACAATCTAATAGTCATTCTATTAGTTCACAGCCCTGACTTGACACACTGATTTTGGTTACCTTTCGTTAACCTTTGGCAAGATCAGTATTGATATTATGATAGCTTAGTAGATTGTGCATTTTTCCAAATATTTTTAAAATCACCTAAGAAGCACTATAAAATATGAAAAGAGATCAAAGAAATGTATCCATCGAGGGACAAGACATTCTGTTCTTTCACAAACTGTTTGAATCCCTCTTTCTGTAAATACAATCACAAGAGATATCACATTGAGAAAGATCATATCCTAATATTTCACAGAATGCTTCCTCACTCTGATTCAGGCTTCAAAAGACCTAGTCTTTTGTGCAAAATCCTTATTCTCTGCCAAATAACTATTTTGGTTTTTGTTTATTGTTTTGTTTTGTTTGGTTTTTGTTTGGTTGGGGGCCACATCTCAAAGTGCTCAGAAATTACTCCTGACTCTGCACTCAGAAATTGCTTCTGGAGGCTTCGGGGACTATATGAAATGCCGGGATTGAACGTGAGTCAGTCCCAGGTCGGCCGCGTGCAAGGTGAATGCTTTACCACTGTGCTGTATTCTGGCTCCCAAATAACTAACGGGCCTTGCAACAGAAATTGCACATTATACCTTGCATTAACCAACCCAGATATGCTCCCCAATACTGCCTATGGTCTGTTGGGCACCTCCAGAAATGGTCTCTAAGAACAGTCAAGACTTGAGCACTGGCGGAAGTGTCCCAACCCCATTTCCTCCTAATAAAAGAACACTTTCATCGACTTTATTGAGTAAAAGTACATGAAGAATAGAATAAAATAAAAGAACACGAACAAAAGAGTTCTACATGATACATACGGTTCTGAGCAATAGAATCATAATGGCCCATTTACCAATATAACATATAAATCTCAGTTGCATGATATAATTGGCTACCATTAAAATTCTTCTCAGGTATTCCACCACTCTCTTAATTCATAAACTGTTTCTGTAGTTTTTAATTTCTCCATATACATGCTACTTTATAGATTTATCGTGTACTCCAGAAAAAAATGACTGACTTTACCTACTATTATTAAAAAGAGATACATTGATTATGCATCATGAATCTGATGCATAATCTGATGCACGTTACCAAAAGTAATGCGAAAGAGGGTCAGCATTCTATCACTCTTAGGTGAAAATTGTTCCCTTTTTGTAAACCAGGTTTTTGTTTTATTTTGGGGTTTTTGGTGGGTTTTTGGGGGGGGTGTTTTTTTGGGCCACACCCGCTGATCTTGGGGGTTACTCCTGGCTATGTGCTCAGAAATTGCTCCTGGCTTGGGAAATCATATGGAACACCAGGGGAATCTAATTATGGTTCATCCTAGGCTAGTGCAGCGCTATCAAGGTTTACATTGCTTAGCCTTACCACTCCACTCCACAGCTCCGACCCCTGTAAACCAGGTTTTTATTTTAAAAAGATGATGAAGAAAGAACTGAAGAACATACTATCCTGTGTGATTCCCTGAGCACTAAGAAATAGTAGATCGTATCTGACAACTTCAGTGCCTCTGCTGAAAAATGTAGACTCAATAGATACACTATTCAGTTTTCAGCTCTTTGGGATCCATCTAACATATCACTATACTCTAAAGTATATTGCTTCCCATTCCTAAAAAGTGACCTGATGCCACATACCAGTGATGCTCACACAAACTAGTTTGTTTCCCTGGGTTTTGAACTTGTAGAAAACATGAGGGATGAGCAAGAGACACATATCTCATAGGATATAAAAGATAGTTGAGTTTGGCTAAGATATTTACAAGCTATGGACAGTTTCTAGTTAGAAGATTTCTCTAAAGATAATAAAAGCTATACAGATAGCTATGAGCCTAAAATTCTAAGAAATAATTAGATGATACATTCTCATTACTTAAAGTATTCTCTTGATTTCAGAAAGATAAGTAATATTTTAAATGTAATCATTATTAGTTGAATAATACAGAGAATTTTTTTTTTTTTGGAAAAAGCTAAGCAATACCTTGACTTGATTTGAAAACTTCCTTGAAGTTTTCTATTTAGTAGTTTGACTAAACTATTAGTCAACTCTCTGGTCATATCTCAAATGTTTCAGTTAAAGAAAAAAGGTATTTACAGTACTGTTGAGTCTTGTTTACTAAAATAATTTGGTTACAAATCTGGACAAAGTGTGTTCACTTCAACTACTATACTTTTGTTCTCCAGGTTGAACAGGAGAAGTCTCCAAGGAGTTGTTAGAAGCTCAGATCAACTTTATCTGCAAGCTTGTTCCACATACCAGACCAGAAATTGCCCAAGTAATTCAGACTCAATTCATTTCTCTATTTCTTGCATCTGTTAGAGCCATTAGAGCTCAGCCCCAAAACAAATAAGCAGTTACTATTCCAGAAGTCCCAAAAAAGTATATCTATTTCAGAGGAACTTAGTATGCTTCTTGTCTTCAATTCACTGATAGCCATGAGAATTAAAAAGCACTTAACACCTCAAGATTTTAAATTTCAAATGTAGAATTTAAACAAAAAGCACTATTTATCCAGATCAAATTTAGAGCCAAACTGAGAGCCAAGAGTCTTGATTTCTCATAACAAGACATGTTTGACATCATTGTGCATATATAAATCAGTATATAAATTTTAATTAATGTGTTTGTTCTGAGTAGGGGGAAATTTACTGGGTATTACAAATTCTAACCTTATAGAAAGGGGACATTTAATTGTATTGTTTTTCTTTATCCTTTCTGTAATTTTAAAGAATCAAATTTGTGAATCAGCAAACTGGAATGCATAATACTTCCGAGATATCAATATCATGATCAAGTAGCAAGGCATAAACAAAATGCAAATGAGGAAGTATTTTCTTTATTCTAACAGTTTTATTCATCCCTTGCCTTGATATATTCTCAGTGATTAGAAACACAGCAAATAATAACTTTCTACTATTTATTGGCAAATTGAATTTAAGGATAAGGCACAAAGTAACCATTGTATCATGGCCATGTAAATTTTTAACAATCAACAATTAAACTTGGTACAAAGTATGATCATAAATATTTACTGATTAAAGTCTTTGGGACATAGAGATAATCATATCTATTTTGGTGTCACTGGATTTGACCCATCTGGCTGCTAAAAAAAGAATCACCCTTCTGTGTAAATGTTTCTTTTGTTGGAGACTTGTAAGGATAAACTTAAAATGTATATGCTTCTGGAGAAAAAATAAATCAGCAACAATAAAACATTTTCAAGTACATTTAGATGATCCAAAATAATCTTAAAATATGTATGCACTGTTAGAATAACACATTTGACTCTCTGAAAAGCAAAAAATAACATTAATTTTGATGAGTTACTCAAAACGGATTATGTGTTTTATTAGTGTAGCTAGATAAAAAAATGGATAGCATAGATCTTCACTTGTTTTTTGATGTGGTACAGATACAAGTTAATGAATCATGTATGTTTTTGTAGAATTGCAGTAATTTTGTAGTAATTGCAGAACACGCATGAAAATTTGCTTTGATCTGTTTGAAGTTATGTGCCAACATTCTGTACTCTGTGACATCATCTCAATAACCTCCAGGTTATCTTAGAACTGAAACTAATCAGGTAGAATCAACACCAACTGAAGTTTGAAAATGCAGTCTTATTTTCAAGGATGCTTTGGTTAATTGCCCAGAATATCAATACAGCTGCAAATATTTTCCCAAAAAATGATGAATGTTCACCTGCAATGGACAGAAAAAGTTAAAAATAATCTGTAGTCTTCTTTAGCTTCCAGTATCACTAGGTTGTGATGTGGGAGAGGCTCTTAAGAATCAGGTTGTGTATGCCCTTATATAATCAGAAAGGGCTAATTACCTTTAACATTGAGTGCTTAGATGTTTTTCAATTCCCCACATGGCTGCTTAGAAATTTAAAGGACATACAAAGAGCTCAATTTCATGGTTCATAATTCTAACCTTGAAAACATCTTACTATGAACTTCAAGCCAAATAAAATGTCTCTAAAAATTTGTTGTCTGCTTTATCAGTGTTGTTAAATATTTACCAGAAATCTGACAGCAGTTTCTTAACATTTGTTCATCATAGATAATGTGATTTCATTAACAACCTAATAAACTCCTCTAAGGTTGTAGAAGGAAAGTTACACTCCCTAGCAAAGCTAACCTAGCCTCATAGAATAAATATTTGCTTTCAGTTTCTCTCTGCCAAATGTTATGGAAACATGTCCAAATCACCATTAGTAAATAAGGTTTGTCCTAGATAGGGTGAAAGAGCAGAATCTAAGGCCTTGTCCGCCTTCTCGCTATAGGTTCTTTTGACAATACTCTAGCAAGAGTATCTTTGAGAAATAGTACAGAGAAGGTCTTCTTAAAACAGATTTCTTTATATGCTCCAGAAGAAATTGGGCTGACTTATTTATCTACCAGGGCAACAAATGGCTGATGGTTTTTTTTTTTAATACTCTTGTGTCTTTATAACAGTTTTCACAGAACAGAAGCAAACTTCTTTCCCAGAATCTGTGTTTATAAATGGTGTTTTACATAGTATTATGATTTATTATATAGGATTCAAGTCTCTGATAACAGATGATCAAATGAGTCTCAAACTGCTGTTTACACAATCCTGGCCAGTGATTCAGGGTAGATCATATCCACAGAGCAGAAAGTGACGAGTGGAGGGATTATCCTTCAGTTCTCGTAGACAAAAATATCCCTTGCACACTCACCATCTAAACTGTGACAAAGAAAAGTCATCCAATCACCATTTTCAGAGTGGATTACAAAGGAAGAACTTTGCATTTTCCTTACAAGCAGTATCATGATTGTTACTAGAAAAAGTTTACTTGTATAGAATGGGAAGAAAGTGACAAATCTTCACTTCTTTAAAAATGCACATCCTTAGGTTGTTCTTGAAAATATTTTTTGGTAGAGCAAAGGGGAAGGAGAAGAGATGTTTTTTGAGGAATTACCATGACTCGGGCTTTGCACCAGCTGTCTTCTATAAATCGTCACGGTCTAATTTTGCAAAAAGAGTAATCTGCAAATAACATCTTCATTCTAGAGGCAAATAACCTCATTCTGCAAAACCATTATAAAGTTGGCCTAAAGAAGTGCTAGATCTGGAAAACAGTAAGTCTGGGGTTTAAGTTATATTTTTAGTAAAGCAACATTAGTTCACGTTGTGGGAAAGGAGTTTGATGTATGCAATTTGAGAAGTTTATTCACCCACAAGATCTCAATGATTTATGAAGATCAGGGATGATGGAAATGAAATAGTAGAATGTGATCCATCTGTCTAAGATTCAGATAAAATAAATCCCTAGAATTATAAAAAAAAAATCGGACTATTTCTTCTGGCTAAATTTTTCAGAAATCATAATATATCTGACAGAATTTGTATTTGTCCTTTTCCTCACAGTCTACCAAAAAGGAAGAAAATATAAACTGAGAATGTACATGATAAAGTTAGGCTTCAGTTTCTTTTCAATTTCTTTAAGATTAGGTTAAATGTCCTTACAAATCTTTCTCCAGGCAGTGTTAACATAAATACACCAATAAATACACAATTAGAATGAGAACAGCCATGAACCATATGGCTCGATTTTGGCCTAAATTCCTTCCACCTATTTCTCTCTTTGCCAACAAGCAGTTTTAAGTCTATTCCAAGAAGGAGTCTATTTCAAGAAGGGCACTGTGGAAATGAAAAATAATCTACCCTAAAATACTTTCCACAGAATTAAAACAATCATGTTTGAAATTTCTAAACGACTTGCATTGTTCAAAGTTTTAAATTGTGCCAATGACCACAAAGATAAATGGGGTATTGGGGCAACTATGTAAAGTACCAAGTTGCAACATGAAATAAATATTCTGTCTAATGTGAGTCATTGGAAAATAGGGGGGGAAAGGCTAAAAATGATGATGCTGCATGACAACACTATTTCAAATGGAACAGAAAGAACTTGTCTGTATTTGTTTTCAGGTCATTAAATACCACATGTCCTGAATGCTGGGAAGCCACTAACTATGGTCACCTTGATTCAACAACCCAGTTAATCATATCCTCAGGTATTCAACAAATTCACTGATTCTCAAACTTGGTTACACAAGAAAATTACCTTACGAGGTTTCTGATTTTTAAATTTTTCAGATAAAACTAATGTCTATTGCCTAGAAATGTGGATTAACTATAATATGATAGAGGTTAGAAATTAATACTTTTCCTTACATTTTATTATTATTATTATTATTAAATCAACACAAGACACAGAGTTAAAATTTGTTGATAGTTGAGTTTCAGTCATACAATGTTTCAAGATGCATACATTCACCAGTGCTTATCTCCTGCTGCCAATATTTTTATAACTTTTCCATCTCTCACCTCAGTCTGTCCTATGGTAGACACTTTCTTTCTCCTTCTCTCTCATAAAATACTGTTAAATAGTACTAAATTTAACAATACTGAAGTTAACACAAGTTGTATATTACTGCATATAATTTTACACTCTTTCAGTTCCTAATTCTGATCCAAAGTGACCAGAAAGTTAATATTTTAATACTCTCAAGGCAGTTAATTATAGGTGATTCAATGGAACAGTACTATATTGGGGCCGGAGAGGTAGCATGGAGGTAGAGCATTTGCCCTGCATGCAGAAGGACAATGGTTCAAATCCTGGCAGCCCATATGGTCCCCCAAGCCTGCCAGGAATGATTTCTGAGCATAGAGCCGGGAGTAACCCCTGAGTGCTGCCAGGTGTGACCCAACAAACAAACAAACCAAAGAAAACAGTACTATAGTAATTGAGTAAAATGGAATTTTTCTTCAAATCCTTCAGGGTTGCCAAAATGAACTACACAATGCTATATAACCTGTAAAAACTAGACAAGTTACTGGCCTGTGAAACTCAGTTTCCACTTCTCTAACATGGAGATAGTAAAACCTTTAGGTATGTGCTTTCAGCAGTGGAGTCCAGATCATCATCAATACAAAATGTGTCTATGAGCTAGATCCATTATTCTTTTGCAATTATTTTTGATTCATGTATCTCTAGAGTAAACAGTGAATTTAAATTAGAACTTTGGGATGCAAAATTTGCTCTACTTCTTTATCCTCAAATAGGAAAAAACATGCACTTGGTGTTGTTTTCTAGTTTTATTGAAAACTGACCACCTCATACTTTAATATCAAGACACTCAATTTGGTGCCAGGGCAGTTGTCATGCACTCAGATGACTCAGAACTGACTTGAGTTTGATCCCCAGCATCCCATTTAGTCCCCAGAGCCTACCAGGAGAAATTTTTGAGCACAGAGCCAGAAGTGACCCCTGAGTGCCACTGAGTGTATCTACCCCCCCAAAAAAGACTCTGAAGTTGCTGTCAGTACAGGGATGATACAATAAGTAGTACACTTTACTTGCATGAGGAAAACCAGGGCTGGATCCCCAAGTTTTCATAAGATACCCCAAGCCCTACCAGGAATGATCCTTGAGCACAGAGCTGAATACTGCCAGATGTGGCAGCCCAAAACAAAAATAAATAAATAAAAAAGAGACTCAAAGTTGGTTTGGGCAACAAATGAAAGCAATGCAAAATAAAATAAAATATAATAAGAAAAACATAAGGCTTACTGGGTAGACAGAATACTTCCCATCCTGTATTACTGAAATTTTATATTATTTTGTTGTGATTTTAAAGGAATAACATAATTTGCATCATTTTTCTAGTCACAATTTCTAAAACAAAGTGCACATTTACTATACATTTATTATATTTATCTTTAAATATTCACTTGACTATTCAAATATTAAATTATAAAACATTGTTAGACTGAAGTCTCAACAACCCTTGAATCAACTAAGGGTTTTTCCTGTACAACTGCTATCCATTAAAATTTAGGACTAATCTTTGCTTTCATAAATGTTTCATAATGTTTTAGTTGCCAATTTTGAGAAGTAGATTACATTTTTTACCTATTCCTAATCTATTTTCAAAATGTAAAAAATTAGTTAAATTATTCTCCACAAATGTAAAAGCACAATAAATAAGAATCTATTTTGGCATTGTAAAGAATGTTAGAATAAAGGTTATTTATTTATGGAATACATGAATTTTATTACATAGAAATGAGCTATATTCTTAAAGAAAGGATAATGTCTGACTCTGGATAAGATTTAAAATAATGATAGGACAGAAAGTAGGGCATTAGCCTTGCATATGGCCAATAGTGGTTCCATCCTAGGCAATGAATATGGTACCTCAAGCATCACCAGGAGTGACTCCTGAGTGAAGAGTCAGGAGTAAGAGCCCAAAAAAAGGATGTGGCCCAAAAATCAAAATAAAAAAAAAAGCTTCAAGCTTTACAAAATTAAGATAAAATGCTACCCAATATTTACCACAACTACACAAACACTCTTTTTTAAGATGGAAATGGGCCCAAATTCAAATTATGATAAGACACAAGTAAGTCATAACATGTCCCTTGAGTTTTCAGTTTCCCTTGTCATGGAGCATGGTCTGTGTACCAGTCCTGACCACCATCAGATGGACAGAAAATTTTGCTGATATTTCTTGTTTTGCCTCTGGCCAGTCTGCTTAACTATTAAATGGGAGGACAGAGGAGAGGCATAAAACCTTTCTCTGAGTCACTGGATGAAGCTTCAGAAATCATCTTGAAACCATTAGTAGCAAACTTCTGTAGAAATGACAACAAAGGTCCTAGTCTCCACCACCAAGCACAAATGGGGCTTACTTTCCAGCCTTTCATCAGCCTCTTTCTGGGTTCTAGATCTATTACTTATCATCTGCCCCTTGAGGCCAGTCAGGTTTATGTCTGGGCAAGAACAGGGGAACCCCCTTCCTTCCCATCAGTCCGATTTTCCCAAATCACTAGGACTCTATTGTGTCCAGACAAAGTTATTTTAATTTATATCATAGAGTTTCTGGCTGATTGTATCTAGTACTTCTTTTTCTTAGAAAATATACAGCTCAAAACCCAGCTAAACAAATCAATAAGATAGTATGCAATATTTATATCATACTTAGACAACCTTGCTAGTTTTGAAAAATAATCTCTAAACAAGAGATACCTTGAGCCACCTTTCATACAAACATTCAATAGGTCACTTTCTTAAACCCCCTGCTACTCTAGCATTCCAAACCACTAATTGCAAATATCAATAGGGAAGCTAAGAAAGACACTTACTGTGAGGAATATGGAGAAAAATCCTGGAAAGTCCACCAAAAATCCTCTAAGTCTACCCAAATGCTTGAACCTTATAGAAGAGGACCTAAAATCAACACCCCAGTGTCCCATATGGTTTAGCAAGGGAAATCAAAGAGTCCATAGCCTGTGAAATTAAGAAATCTATAGATGAACAATTCAACAAAATCAAAGAAGAACTATTTCAGAAGATGAAAAAAATCCATGCGAATAGAACTGAAGGAATTAAAAGACATATTAGAAAGTATTAACAGTAGAATTATACAGGTGGAGAATTGCATAGACAAACTTGAAGACAAATTACAAAAAAAAAGAGAGACAAAACACTAAAATAAAATGTAAGGTACTTAATGAACAAAGACAAGAGAAATAATCTCCAAATTATAGGAATACCAGAAGAGTAAGAAAATGGTAAGGGGAAGGACACGTAGTGAGGAGATAATAGCAGAGAAAATTTCCACCCCTAGGAAAGAGGTCTCTCTCCAAATCCAAGAGACAAAAAGAGTGCCAAACAAAATAGACCCTAACAGAACAACACCAAGTAAGACATTTAGTAATCCAAATGGCGAGAGAGAGAGAGAGAGAGAGAGAGAGAGAGAGAGAGAGAGAAGAAGAGAGAGATGAACTTTTTAAAGAAGTAAAGGAGAAGAAAAACCTCAAAAAGGGGGAGGGAACAAACAAGAATCAAACCAGATCTTTCATTTGAAACAATCCAGTCAAGAAAAGAGTAGAATGACATTTTAAACTAATGTATTTTCCAGCAAATAAGATGACTGGGCATATAAGACGACCCCTTACTTTTCATGTTAAAATATGGGGTTTGGACTATATTTGCCATATAAGACTACCTCTTTTTAATGCACACCAAATGGAAATTAAAAATGTAGGAGTAAAAGAGTAGAACCTTCAAAGGTTAACTAATAAAGCTAGACGTTGGAGTGCCAACAATCATTTTACATTTGTCATTTGTAGTGAGTGATTGTGCTTTGTTTGGTGAAATGATTGATTTTTATGAAAATAGTTGCAATATAGTTCCTTGACACTTTTTTAAAGATTTAAATCAGTTACTGCATTAAATAAATTATTTTTTTATTTTTATGTTGATCATAATGGCTTACATATCTTTCACAGCAGTATTTTAGGTACATATTAACATTGAATCAGGGGAATACCCATCACCAAATTTGTCCTCCCCCATCCCAGTTCCCTTTCTGCAACCTATATACCCCACCATCACCCCCCAGGCTGCTAGAGTAGGTGATCCCCTCTTTATCCAGCTCACTATTAGTGATCATATATATGTTTGGTCCTGGTACCCTCCCTTGTTTCCCCCTCTATTTAAGAGGCAGAGCTAGATAAACCGAGTTATGTGGTTTTGTTTGAGGGGGAAAAAAAGCAATAGAATGGGGTAACAATAAGAAAAAATAAATTAAAAAAAAAAAGAAGTCAATGCACTGAAAATGGGCGGAGTCCTTCTAGAGGCTTTCAACCTCAGTTAGAGAGCTGGCATGAAAAAGGTAATTGAAACACTACAACAATACAGAAATAAATATCAAATTAAATATCCAGTGAACACTACAGCAATAAAGACAAGCATCACACAATAGTCTCAATTCTGAAATCAAATCATGCCGGAGTGCAAAAAGAAAAAGATAAGATAAGATAAAATAAAATAAAATAAAATTGGAGACATCAACTTCAATATCTACACCAAGAAAGACTTCATCATAAGCTCCATTTCTTGAGCTGCACAGTCACCAAGATTTCTAGATACAGAGGTCTGATTTTACCATCCAAGACGAAGCAGAAGTCTTCCATACACCACAAAAGCACCGAGGGGAAAGTAAATGATCATGCAAGGAGTCTATAGTTAATCCCGTGACAGTATACTTCAGGGATGGAGAAACAACTGTGATTCTTTAATTGTGATCTACATTGAGGCTCCTCCAAGAGCAGCTGGCTGGGGGAAAGTGATTAATAAGACAGCTAGAGGGAGACAGAGTGTCTCCTCTGTGTTCCATAAAAATTGAACTGATGGGGCTGGAGCAGGGGTACTAGCCTTGCAAGAGCTAACCTATGACTTACTATGGTTTGATACCCCAGATGTTCCATATGGTCCCCCAAAGCCAGGAGAAACCCCTGAAAATCACTGGTGTGGCTCAAAAACCAAAAAGAAATAAAAAGCTGAACAGAGGACTGAACACTGGAAAGCCACATACCAGTGATGATACCGGAAGCTGGATGGCATTTAGCACTCAGTAACTCAGCTCCTCTGTGTGCCCTGAAAGATTAATCAGGACAAGCAGAGGACTGAGTGATGATGACTGGCAGCTGGATGGGATGTGGCAGTAAGAGGAGGGGTGAATCACTTGTCCCTGAAGCTGGAGTAAGTTTCAGCATCCTGGCATATAAGATGACCCCCATCTTTAAAAAAGTTTTTCATGGGTTAAAAAGTCATCTTATATACTGGAAAATATGGGACTGAGTAAAAGAAACTTTCAACCTAGAGCCTACCACTCAAAAAAAAACTCTCATTTACATGGAAGGAAGGATTAGAAACATTCTCAGACAAAAAATAAACAAAGAAATAAAAAGAACTTGCAATATTTGTGTTAACCAAACCTAAGTGAACTATTCAAAGGGCAATTTCACAAACAAAATTCCCAATTCTAACAACAATACCACACAATATAATAACTTAGGCCTTTCTGTCAATAATTTTCTTAAATGTCAATGGACTAAACTCTCCCATAAAAAGGCACAGATTAGGGGGTATGTGAAAACAAAATCCAAACGTCTTCTGCCTGCAGGAAAAACACTATAAAGTTCAGGATAGACACAGGCTCAGAGTAAAAGGATAGAAAACAATTGTATAAGACACTGGAAAACCAAAAAAAAAAGGCTGGGACAGCCATATTTATATCAGACCAGATCACATTCAAACTCAGAATGTACCTAGAGACAAAGATGAACAACTTGTTGATCAGGGAAACAGTAGACCAAGAAGTACTAACTCTGGTCACATCTACGCACCAAATATATACACAACAAAATATATAAGGCTTTTCTTTAAAAATTTAGAGAAACATATGAATAGAAATGTGATAGTAGAGGAAGATTCAACACCTTATTATCGCCCCTAGACAGATCCACTAGGCAGAACACTAGCAAAAACATAAGAATCCTAAATAAGAAACTAGAAGAATTAGGACTAATAGATGTATATAGGGTATTTCATGCACAGAGGAATACACATTCACACATTCTTCTCAAGTGCACATAGAACTTTCTCCAGAATAGAACACATTTTAGTACTAACTTAATAAGTCTAACAACATAAAGTCACAAATATAAGAATTATACCAACCACCCTGTCAGACCACAATAACAAAGAGATCAAAATTTACTGGGGCTGGAGAGATGGCATGGAGGTAAGGCGTTTGCCTTGTATGCAGAAGCTCGGTGGTTTGAATTCCGGCATTCTATATGGTCCCCTGAGCCTGCCAGGAGCAATATCTGAGCATAGAGCCAGGAGTAAAGCCTGAGTGCTGCCAGGTGTGACCCAAAAACCAAAAAAAAAAAAATTACTATGAAAAAATGTGGAGAAAATATAACAGTTGAAAATTAAACAACATGTTGCTCAAGCAGCTAGATCAAAGGGAAAATAAAAGAAGAGATAAAAAAGATTCCTTGAAACTAATGATAATGAAGAAACATTTTGCCAAAATCTATGGGACACAGCAAAAGCTGTAATTAGGGATAATCTCATATCAATACAGGCTTACATTAGGAAAGAAGAAAATGACAAAATCAGCAACCTAAAGGAACATCTTAAAGATCTAGAAAAACAACAGCAAAGAACCCAAAAACAAGCAAAAGATAAGAAATAATAAAAACCAGAACAGAAGTCAACAATATAGAAACAAAGAAAAGAAGACAAAGAATTAATGCAGTGGGGTCTTGTGGGTATCCCTTCCCCTAACTTCTTATTTATCCCACCTGAATGATCAGAATTGCCCTCACCTGGAAGGGGTGGATAGAGGAGTCTGCTTGGGGGAGAGAGGAGATAAGAAGGTTAGAGAAAGAAGTGTATTAGCGGTATCATTATCAGAGATTCAGCATCAGATTTAGCATTAGCAACTGAGCATCATCAAGGCAGCAACAATAGCATCACCAAAGGGAGTTAGTCAGCCTGGAAGCCAGTTAGGAAGCCTGGAAAAAGCAGCTGAAAGGGAGACTGGCCGAGAGTGCCCAGAAGGAGTAGAGAAGTAGCTGCTAGGAAAAGGCTTAGTATAGAGACCATGCAAGAAAGTGTACATGGTGGTTAGGACCATGAAATAAAGCTGGCTGACTCCTAGAACTTCATCTGACTGCTTTGTGAATCTCTACGCCCTCACCCTGCAACCTTCAAACCGGCCAGGATATAGGGGCTGCTGGAGCCGGGTAGAGCCCAGAAAGGCCTAACCATCCCCCTATCACCTCTAGGACTCTTTAATTTATATTAAGACAACAACTGGCGCCCTTGGATTGACTTGAATCCTGAAGAAGACCTCAACGATGGTGAGTACTAATTGTGACTTGACCCTTTGGTGGATTTTCACCATGACAGCCTCCTCGAGCTGGAGTGAATTTGTTCTGCCTTTTACTGGAAAATCGGTGAACATGGCTCCTGTTCTGAATGACTTCATGTTGCTCTGGTCTATCTACCTGCATTTCTTACTCTGGACTGTACGTGCCAGGCTCCCTAGATATTCTGCTGCACACATTCCACAAGAGGGGAAGAGTGCCTTCCCAGTGGTGATGAGTTCTCGATCTAAAGGCCTTCCCAGAACTAATAATTTATTATTTACTACTGGCACTAAACCAGAGAGACCCCTATCTCCCAAGAATGATAAGCCTGTTACCGTCTCTGCAAACTAAAAAAGAGTAAAATGAGCAACAAACTGAGCAGAAAGTAAACAGGAAGAAGGAAATAATAAAACTTAGAGCAGAAATTAATGAACTGGATATGCAAAACTAATCCAAAGGATCAATAAAATTAAGAATTGGATTAAAAAAAACAAGATTGATAATTCATTAACAAGACTCACAAAGAAAGGTAAAGAGAGAAACATAAAGAACAGAATCAAAGTGAAAGGGGATATCACTACAGAGAGTAGTAGGAATTTGAATAATAATCAGAGATTATTTTTAAAATATTTATGCCACAAAACAAGA
The DNA here is from genome assembly GCF_024139225.1 of Suncus etruscus. Taxonomy (NCBI): domain Eukaryota; kingdom Metazoa; phylum Chordata; class Mammalia; order Eulipotyphla; family Soricidae; genus Suncus; species Suncus etruscus. The sequence continues at coordinate 10,055,673 of NC_064860.1, forward strand.
AAACCAGAAATAATAGATATACCTCTTCTATAACCTTCCAAAGCTGAACAAATGTCAACGGGAACACCTAAACAGACCTATCACTGTTCATTTATTTATCAAACCTTTAATAAAGATCTAATGTCAACCCATTTAAAGCATTTCCAGGAGATTGAAGAAACAGAAACACTGCCAAATAGTTTCTATGAGGCAAAGATCACCCTGATACCAAAATCAGACAAGAACCACACAAAAAAGAATTATAAGCCCATAGCCTTGATAAACTAAGATGCAAAAATCCTCAACAAAATAGTAGCAAATAGAATCTGACAACTCATCAAGAAGGTTATACACCGTGACCAAGTAGGATTTATTCTAGGGATACAAGGATGGTTTAACATATGCAAAATAATCAATATAATATGCCACGTCTATGAAATAAAAATATGATCATATTAATTGCTGCAGGCATCTTGCGTCTCAGCATCTTCTAGTGGGGATGAAATCCTTCACAAAAGGAAAGTGGGCACACAAATGGACGAATATGAAATAATGAGACTACACAAAATAAATTGTATGGGGACCCGCGTCTTCAATAGACGTGAGACAATTTTACTTTTCAAGCTGGTTACATATAAGCACTTTTCTGGTATACAAGGCATATCTGAGTTGAGAAAAAGCAGGGAACCTTAGGAGAAACAACACAATGGTACCAATATGCATATCAAAAAAACTAGCCTATACAGGTGAAAAGAATCCCAAGCTAGCATGAGAAGGAGGTGAAAAGAAACTTGTTTTGCTGCAATTTTGCAGCCAGCTGAATAGTAAAAGGCAAGAAAGACAGCAACTGTTATTTACCACCTAGAAGCTGAACCCCAGGAAAACAGGTTGCAGGTAGCTGGCTGGACTCATCTTTGAATGCAAATATATTTTGCCAGTGGGGAACTTAGTGGCTTTTGGTACTGAAAATTTCCCTGAGCACACATTGACTGAGGCCGAATCTTGGCCTGTAGTTTTGCAAGGGAGACAAAGCCAAATGATAAGAAAAGAGATATTTAATGACATCCCTACGTCATGTATTTCAGAAATATAGCCAGTAATCCACAAACGGGGTATGATTAAATCCACCAATGGGCCTGCTGGCTAAAATATTTCTTGGGAGAATAGCAGCTCTCTGGTGGGCTGGCTTCCCCTATAATGGAGACATCTTAGCTGCGTGACGTGACAATTAATAGATGCTGAGAAAGCATTTGACAAGATACAGCAATTTTTCATGAAAAAAAAAACTCTCAATAAGCTGGGAATTGAAGGAAATTTTCCTCAATTTTGTAAAAAACCATTTTTCACAAACCCATGCAAACATTATACTCAGTGAGGAAAAACTTAAAAGCATTTTCTCTAAGATCTGATGCAAGGCAAGATTGCCCCTTCTCACCACTTCTATACATTATAGTACTGGAAATACTTGTTAGAAATTAGGCAAGAAAAAGACATCAAGGGCATCCAGATAGGAAAGAAAAAAGTCAAACTCTTGCTGTTTACAGATAACGTGATACTGTATATAGAAAATCTTAGACTCTACCAAAAAAAATGCTTCTAAAAACAATAGACTTATAAAGTGGCAGGCTACAAAGTTGATACCTGAAAATTCATTGATTTTCTATATACAGATAATGAACTAGAAGAGCAAGGTATTAAAAATAATACCACTCACAACAGGACCTCAAAAAAAATCAAAGACCTTGGAGTGAAATTTAAATATGTAAAAAATATTAAGAAAAATACAAAACACTGCTTTCAAGAAATAAAAGAATACAAAACACTGATCTGGGATCCTATGACCATTGGGGTCACTCACCAGTAACTCGGCTTTGGCACTTCTTGTTCCTGGTAGAGCTGCTCCAGTTCCTCATTTTTCTTCCTCAGGTACTGTCCAGGGAAAGGAAATAGAAAAAGAGCCCAATCCTGTCACTACTGGACAAAAACCCTTCACTGGGCACTGACTGAGGCACTGGTGTCTGCCCTCCACAGCATAGGTGGCCCATTTGCTCAGCCCACATCCCACCACTGCAGGGAGAGAAGGCTATCCCCCCAAAACACCCTGAACCCCATTCAAGGACCATTCAAGGCCAAAGGAGTCCCACTTACCTCCCGGTCTGGGATCACAGAACTCTGCTGACTGACCACAGCCCCAATCTGGCTGCTCTTGGGGCGGGAGTGGAAGTAGCCCCTGGCTTCCTCCTCAGGAAGCTTCTTCACGGAGCCCTCCACACGCACCTGCACAAGGACAGCCCCTCAGATGGCATCCCTTGCCACCTGTTCCTAACCCCCTCACTCCTCTCTGCTCCCCTGCCCCCCCCACTGGGAGCCACCTGAGAGGTCACAGCAGAGATCTCACTGGACTTGCCCTCAATCAGGCCTCGCTGTATCCAGCATACCCCAAAACCACTCACTCACCTGCCGGTTTAGAGGCTCCCAGTAGAAGACAAGGGAAGCAAAGGGATTGGAGTCCTGGAAATAAAAGAGAAAACATGTACAGCCCTGCAAGAAATAAAAGAGGACATGAGGAAATGCAAATGCTAAGGTATTGGGAAGATTAACATCATTAAACTGGCAATACTTCCTAAAACTAATTTAATACAATTCCTCAAAGAAGTGAATCTAACACTCCTGAAACTCATTTGGAACAATAAATGCCCATGAATAGCTAAAGCAATTCTCGAGAAAAAGAAAGTGGGAGGCTTCACTCTCCCTAACCTTAAACTGTATTATAAAGCAGTAGTTAGAAATAAAGACAAATCCTATAATCAATGTATTATACTTCAATATTCAATATTCAGAGATGGGCTACAGGTTGATATTAATTTTTGATAAAGGAGAAAAAAAATCAAAAATGGAGCAAGGAAAACCTCTTCAACAACTGACGCTGGTGAAACTGGTCAACTGCGTGCAAAAAAATTAACTGAGACCTCTCTTTAACACCATGCTAGGAGATCTAATTAAAGTAGGCTAAAAACCTTAATTTCAGACATAAAATAACAAAGTACAGAGAGAAAAACGATGTCAGAACACTCCAGGACATTGAAGTCAATGTCAACAATGAAAGACTACTGTCTAAGCAAGTGGACAAAAAGATAAACAAATGGGACTACATTAAACTGAGAAGCTTCTGCACTTCCAAGGAAACAGTGACTAGGAGACAAAGGCTACTTACAGAATGAGAGGAACTATTCATCCAATACCCATCTGAAAAGGGGTTATCATTTAAGATATACAAGGCACCAACTAAACCTTGTCAGAAGAAAAGTCTAACCCCATCAAAAAAAAAATGGGGGAAATAAATGAGCAGACAATTCCTCAAAGAAGAAATACAGATGGCCAAAAAGCACCTGGAAAAAATGCTCCACATCACTAATCATCAGGGAAGATGCTAACCAAAACAACAATGAGATATCATCTCATATCACAGAGACTAGCATACACCACAAAGAACAAGAACCAATTCTGGCATGTTTATAGGGACAATGGGACTTTCATTCACTGCTAGTGGGAATGTAGACTGAACCAGCCTTTTTGAAAAACAATATGGACATTCCTCAAAAAGCTAGCAATTGAACTCCCATATGATCCAGCAATATCACTTCTAGGGATATGCCCTAAGACCAAAGAAACACAACACAAAATGCCCTCTACAGTCCTATTTACTATTTAAAATAGCTAGCATCTGGAAACGATCAGGTGCCCAACAACAGATGAATGGCTAAATAAATTGTGAAACATTTATATAATGAAATACTATGTAAATGTTAGGAAAAATGAAGTCTTGAAATTTGCTTACACATGGATGGACATGGAGATTATTATGCTGAGTGAAATGAGTCAGAGAATATAGACATAGAATACTTTCACTGATTTGTGGGATATAAGAAAAATTAAAGACATATATAGTCTTTTTGTCTAATTGTCTAATGTCTATTGTCAGAGACAATAGAATGGCCCTGATTCATTGTCATTATATACCTTGAATGTTACTGGGAAAGATTTGTTACTCACTTTTTGGTTGCAATAAAAATTATTATAAAAAAAAAAAAAGCCTTCCACAGGGACAGGCAGAGGGTGAAGGGGAGGGAAATAGGGAACATTGGTGACAGGAAAGGTGAACTGGTGAAAGGTGATGTACATTCTATGACTGGAACCCAGCCATGAACAATTTGTAGCCACATGCTTAAAAGCATAAAAATTTAAAAAATAAATGAAGAAAAATTAAAATTATTTGTGCCCTTAGGTTAAGCAAAGTGTTATATTTATAGGATACAACAAGAACTAGAATGGAAAAAAATTTGAATTGTCAGAATTTTATTATTTTGTTATTCAAAGTTATACTAAAAAAAATGAAGTAAGCTGCAGATGAAGAGAAAATTCTGAAATATGTGTCTATAAAATATTGTGAAGATTTTTTTGCCAGACACATTTTTATTGTAAGAATTTATTCAAGAGACAAAATTGATTAACATAATGAGGTAAATTAACATAATATAGTGACATAACATATAATATAATTTATATAATAATAATACATGTAAGTCAAAAATAGTTTCTGGTTAAAAACACATTTTTTCCATAATGGCTTACATATCTTTCACAGTAGTATTTTGGTACATATTAACATTGAATCAGGGGAATACCCATCACCAACTATGTCCTCCCCCCATTCCAGTTTCCTTTCTACAATCCATATACCCCACCATCACCCCCTAGGCTGCTAGAGTAGGTGGACCCCTCTTTGTCTGGCTTACTATTAGTGATCACATATCTGTTTGGTCCTGGAACCCTCCCTTGTTTCCCCTTCTATTTAAGAGCCAGAGCTAGAAAAATCGAGGTATGTGGTTTTGTTTGAAGGCAAGAAAAGCAATAGAATGGGGTACAAAATAAGAGGAAGAGAAAAGAAAAAAAAAGAAGTCAAAAGTCAAATATGCTGAAAATGGACAGAGTCCCTCTAGAGGCTTCCAACCTCACTTTGAGAGAGGATGTGAAAAAGGTAATTGAAATACCACAATAATACAGAAAAAAATATCGAATTAAATAACCGGTGAGCACTACAGCAATAAAGACAGGCACCACACAATAGTCTCAGTTCTGAAATCAAATCATGCTCGAGTGCAACAAGAAAGAGAAAGACAAGACAAAATAAAATAAAATAATATTGGAGATATCAACCGTAATCTCCACACCAAAATAAAGATGTCAAAAAAATCGATCAATCGATAAATAGACATGTGGAAAAATGATTGTTTTGTGCTTTTTTTTTTCCTTTTGTTTATCCCCCTGCAAAGGCACAGTAACTACTGGGGATATTGTAGAGGGAATTCCCTTGACCTAGGAGATACAGGGTTTCTCCACCCCTGAAGTATACTGTCATGGGATTAACTCTAGACTCCTTGCATGATCATTTACTCTCCCCTTGCTGCTTTCGTGGTGTGTGGAAGACTTCTGCTTTGTCTTGGATGGTAAAATCAGACCTCTGTTTCTAGAGATCTTGGTGGCTGTGCAACTCAGGGAATGGAGTTTATGAAGTCTTTCTTTGTGGTTCTAGCAGTTATGTTTCTTCAGTGTCGTTTTAAAATATTGTGAAAATTTAAGATTTTATACTACTAGCAAACTGATATGTGAACCTGCCCGTTTCATGGATTCTGCAGAGGAGATGAGACTCCCGTGTCACACACAAATGGTTTCATTACTTGAAAAAACAAAAAAACGAAAATATACCTAAAGGGATAATAGGATATATTATTCCCTACAGTACTATATGGAGCTGTGGTATAAGCTGCACTTGTGATTTACACATGAATCATTAAATCCAAACTTTGGAAGTCGAATCTTTGTGAAGTCCAAACATATTTTTTCATCTTAGAGAACAAGTTTTTCCTCTTCCCAATGGGAGAAGTTATCTCAACAGTCAAAGGTTTTGTGGTATACAAACATCTCTAAAATGTGTCTGCAAGAAGCTATCATTGCCACTTTTACTTACTCTAAAGAAATGCTAGAGCTCCATGGAGAATTTTCTTCCTATATTATTCAATAAAGAGCATATGCTCAGAGTATATAAAAACCCTTAAAGTTTAATAATATGAACAACCCACAATTTTAATAAAATGATTTAATTAAAAATAGAAGTAGATTGAAGTAGCTGAAAATATGCAGCCTCACTAGAAAAACATACATAAAAATCACAAAGCTCACTATTATTCATTACCCATACTCAAGAATAGCCAAATTTTAGGATCAGAATTTGGATAGGAAATAGAGCAATAAAATGTGCAGATCTTGCTGGTGGGAATGAAAAAGTTATGATATAACCTCTCTGAGAAACATTCTGGTATTATTTTAAATGTCAAACGCACACTTGCCATTTGGCCCTAGGTATTTACATTCCACTCTTGGGTCCGTACCCAAGATAAATGAAAACATATTTCCACACAAAATATGTATGCTAATGTTCAAAACAGTTTGATTCATGATAGCCAAAATCAAGATATTGAGTCAAACTCCATAAGTCTCTTATGATTCTGCATGCCTTACAAAAGGAGATAATGCCTGTCTTATTTTTTCAGTCTCTTTAAAGAGCAATTTTAGAATATGTAGTTTTTTATTTAAAGAAAAGATAACAAAAAAACTACGTGAATCAAAGATCAAACCTATTATAAGAGTTTTGAGTTCCCTAAGTTGAATATCCCTTTTTACCTGGCTCTTTTATTGTCTATGTGGGAGAATAGAAACTCTAAATACACAGAGTTGAGACTTTAGCTGTGTTATTGCAATAAGTGATAAATGAGCCTTGATCCCTGACCTACTCTTGTGTTGCATTTATTATTAATTAATGAGTCCTAGTGTGGGTGGATGGTGATGAGGCCTTTCTTGACTCAGCCTGGCACCTTTAGCCCCTTCAGCCAACCCCATCAGCCAAGGTTATGGTGAAGAATGATCCACAGCAGTCAGATGAAGTTTCAGGAGACATCCAGCTTTATGAAAAGGCCCTAATCATCATATGCTTTTTTTCACATGGCCTCTAAGCTAAACAGCCTCTCTGCTGCTCCACTGTATCCATCCTAGCCCTGTATCCTCTCCTCTCCCCCCTGGCAACCCTTAATTACCACCACAGACCCCTCCCAGCTGTGGTCTCACCATTCAGGTGAAATTAGCATTTGACTTTGGGGAAGGGTAACACTCTTGTATTCTTCCAAGATACATAAAACACTGTTCAAATAATAGGTTAGTTATAGATTGATAGATCAATCACCATTCTTGACACCGGAGACAATACAACAATCTATCAAATGGCTACCAAAATGAGATATGTTCATGACATGGAATTTTAATCAACAACAAAATGATTGAATTAGTGATAGACATAACAATCTATTGGATTTTTAAAAGGTATATGCTAAGAAAAAATAAGACAGACTAAAGACTATATAATGCAGAATTATATTGGATGAAATTTACAGAAGAATAATAATCATTAAAACAAATGAGTAGGTTCCAGGAAGTCTAATCACAAAGAGCTACATATAGAGTTTAGAGTGATATAAATATTACATATCATAATTATGGTATTACTTCCCTGATGTATACTTTTATTAAGTCACAGATAACAGACCCTTGGTGAACATAATATTCACAGCTATATAATAATAAACCTTACAAATATATTTTAAGGTTGGAGAAATAGTACAGAGATAGGAAGCTTGCCTTGCATGGAGCTAACCTGGGTTCAATTTCCTGCACCATATGTGGGCCTTGAACACAGAAACAAGAGTAATATGCAAGCCCTGAATTCAGCGAGATCTGGCTCTCAATCTGAAAATCCTTCCTTCATATGTATTAAATATTTATGATATATTCAGCAAACATTTAATGGCCACCTATTCTGTTCAGGAAGATTTTCCAGAAAAGGATGCATAAAAGAGAAAGTAGAATTTTGTTCAAGAAAAGGGAAAAAGGACAGATTCTAAAAACTCAAGATCTACAAGAAAATGTCAATAGTGATAAGGCCATCATAAAAATAAACAATGTGTGCTCATAAAGGGAGTGGCTTTAAGAGGGCACTTTATGTTGGGTTGTCAGAAAATGCTTGGATTTAAAAAGGATGCCAAGGGCCCAGAGAGATAGCACAGAGGCGTGCCTTGCAAAGAGCCGATCCAGGACCAAAGGTGGTTGGTTCGAATCCCGGTGTCCCATATGGTCCCCCGTGCCTGCCAGGAGCTATTTCTGAGCAGACAGCCAGGAGTAACCCCTGAGCACCGCCAGGTGTGGCCCAAAAACCAAAAACCAAAAACAAAATAAAAAGGATGCCAAGATAGCTGTAAAGGTGGGTTTCTTGTGAAACTGGAAGGAGATTGAAGCACTTAAGAGTAAAGGAGTCCTTAGACTAGGCCTCGGCTTCGGAATTGTACAAAAACCAAGATCTCTAATCCCAGAGGTCTGACTGACAACTGCAACTGAGCAGAACTTCTGGAACCATTCTTATAGACTATAGCCTAGGCTCTGTCCTAGGTTCTGAGCAAAAACCAAGTCCACTAACTACAGAAGACTAATTACAACAACAGTGATGGAACTGAAATCCTAGAACCTAAAGAACTACTCTTTGCTAGCCTTCGCCCTATGATCTACACAAATAACAAGATCTCCAGCTACAGAGATCACCCACATCTGAGTGGAAAGTCTTCTGGCACCATCTTGACATCTGGGTTTTGAATTATTATTTTTTATTCTTTTTGTACTTTTGTTGTTACTCCCTTATTGGTTGTTTTGTTTTGTTTTGTTTTTGTCTTGTCTTGTTTTGTTTTGTTACCTTTCTCTTCTTTTTTTCTCCTTTCCTCTTTCTTCTTCCAAATGGATACTTACAGCACCTAGACTGACTCCTCCCATATCCTTTCTTATATCTCCAATAGAGCCACGTTACTGGAATCATCTTGATCAGTATCATAAATGGAGGAAGAAAAATGGATGGTACCATTACCAGACAGTCGTTTGCTCATTTGGTGGAAATAAAAAATGATCAGACTTGAATACCAAATCCAAAGTCAATGACAACAGAATCGACACCCAATCTACAACAAGCTGTACAAGTGGGGAACAGTTGCACTAGCATGGGGGGCGGGGGGACGAGGGAGAAGTGGGATGCATGCTAGGAACAGGGTTGAAGGGAGGAGAACACTGGTGATGAGAATGCCCCTCATTCATTATCAATATGTGCCTTAAATATTACTGTGTAAGATTTGCAATTAACTTTGACCACAATAAAATAAAGAGTAAAGGAGTCTTCCTGCCTGTGCAGGGAGAAACCACACGCAGGGCTGTATAGTTCACCCAAACCTGACCCAGAAGTACGGAAGTTGCAACAAAATGAGTTTTGAAAATGGACTGACTGAAGTACTGTAAGGAATTATGTCTACATTGATAGGAGTGTGGATTAAGGAGCGAGAAAATAAAAGTCAGAGAATGGGATCATCTCATATCCCAGTACAGGTTGCCCTTTGACTATTGCTCCACACAAAGGCAGTGAAGGAAACAGAAAATAATCAACAAGTAAAGATCAAGATCTGGTGGAAACCTAAGTCTCAGGAAATAGAGACACTTATCCTGTGTCCTCCTTTTTCTCTTCCAAGACACTGGAAGTGCTAAAGCTTGAATGATGAAACAAAAACAATTTAAATTTAAAGTGTTAGATTGGATGCACATTTGAATACTGAATACTGGGCTATCCCAGTACTCAAAATTAAATAAAGATATGCCTCAACTTTATTTAATTCTGTGAAGTTGCATCATCAGAGCGAGAATGTAAAAATTCTGGAATAAGAAGGGAACAGGAAAGAATCACAGTGTTTCAAATTGAGAAAAAGTAAAGACCTAGTCTCCCTTGCAGCTGCAAATGTCTTCTCTATCCATTCTGAAGTATACTAAAGAAAAGCTTGCAGTGTTTTTTAGTTTAGTGACAAGAAGTATTATCTCTTTTAATAAAGGACAAAACCAAATATTGATAAATGGCTAGCATACCAATAATTTCTACAGAAAATAAGCATTGATTTATTTGTCTTGTTTTATTACATATACAGTAAATTGTCACTGAATTTCATTGATTGGTTCTTGGAAACTATCACTTTAAACTATATAACTGTGGTAGGAAGAACACAAGTATTTGGTTTGTCATTTTGTTCAGAGTGTACTGGAATTTCTTTGTTTTTGGTTTGGGGTCACACTTTGTAACGCTCAGGGGCTACTACTGGTTATGTGCTCAGATATCGCTCCCAGCTTGGGGCACCATGTGGGACATCGAGACCAAACCCAAGTTTGTCCTGGGTCAGCCACTTACAAGGCAAATGCCCTACCACTGTGCCATTGCTCCAGCCCCTGGAATTTTTAATAATCTTCAATAATATTGAGTATAATGGCATTCCTGAACCTTCAATATTTATCATTTATATATCAAATGTTCAACTCTTAAAGAAAAATTCCAAAAGTTGTTCATTTCAGTGGGCAAATACCCTACCTCTGTGACTCATCTCTGAGAGATAAAAAGCATCAAAATCATAGGTTAGTTTATGTGACTTTAATTTTATGCTTTAACTAATCTACTTCAAAACCCATGTTCATTCAATTGAAACAAAAACTTTATACTTATTACAATATTTGAAACAGGCATTGGAAAGTTCTATATACAAGATCTAGGCTGGTTTAGCTCTCAGGGAGATGGCAGATGCTTCATCCAACTCAACATCAGATAAGTATCTTCATCCTTGAGGAAGAAAGTTTTGATGGACTACACAAATATTACTTCTTGATTGTATTGAACTGGATATCGCCTTTTTTGCAGTATTTTTTATTATTTAAATAATTTCTTTATTTATACACACTGACTACAAACATAATTGTAGTTGGGTTTCAGTCATAACAAGAACACCTCCCTTCACCCGTGCAACTTTCCCATCACCAATGCTCCCATCTCTTCTCTCCCCAACCCCTGCCTGTATTCAAGACAGGCTTTCTACATCCCTCATTCACTGAAATTGTTATGATAGTTCTCAGCATATTTATTTCTCTAACTGAACTCACCGTTCTTTGTGATGAACTTCAAATCTTAAGCATTCTATGATTTCCCACTCTCATCTTTGAGCAGAATCTAAAGATATTTGCTTGGTGGACAACAGGGCCAAGGGGCTAGAGAGGGAGGGAGCTGAATCCCGTTGTGCAGGACCAACAAGCAGCGGGTCCGACAGATGTTTACCAGCTGTCTTTGATACCATGTCTAATGTCTAACATCAAAAAAGGAAAGTAGGTCCATTTTTAATCTCAATGTTTGATGCATGTTAAATTGCTCTTGTAATATATTAGTATCAACTAATTATAAACTAATGAAAAGCATAATTCTAGGAATAGAGAGATATTACAGGGATTGGGTTGCCCTCAACCTTCAACATAACAGTGACCTGATGCTTGTCACCACATGAATTCCAAATAATTAACAGGGTTCTCTGGAGCACAGAATGAGGGATATCATTGAGTATTGCTAGGTGTGGCTTAGTCCCCACCCTCAATAGAAACAAAAACATCCATTTTCACACATCTTTAGATAATTCATTGTTTCATAAAAAATAAAAAGAAAAGTCTGTTTATGAAAAAAAACTGCCAACTCCCAGATACTTTAGCAATAAATCATGACAGTCAATGAATTCAACACATGGTAACTTGCTTTATATCTGTGCATGAAAGAAAACCAGCTGAAGATGTGGAAATTTATTTCTAGTTGTCCGCTTTTGCCATAAATAAATTCAGGAAGTGGTCAATTTCTTTGCATAAAGCATACAAATCACCTGGCAAATGCACTAAAGAAGGCAGAAATTCAACCATTTATTACATTAGTGTCCTTGCTGGTATGCTATAGATTAAAGTTCCTCTAACTTTAATCAGCCACTTCAAGGAACAATGTCCTTCATGTGAACTCGTGAGTTTAATCCTTAGATTCAGATTCAGTACAATTGCCCCTGATAATGATAACTACTTTTTCTGTTAGACAATATCAAAATAGACAATATCTGTTAGACATATATTCTATTAGACAATATCAAAAGTTCACTTCCAAAGACAAATGCATTATGGGACACCATAAAGTGTTATGCCCTCTACCAATGGTTTGCAACCTTTGTATACTGTAAGCTAGTGAAAACAGGAGAAATATGTTGCAGATCATTAAGACAGAAACAAAATCTATTCTCTATAACAGTATTTTATGGATTTTATTTTATCTCTAATAATGTCAAAATTTTATAGTTAATTAAAATTGAGCTCTATGAATAAGTCTTAACTCATAGAATGGCAATTGAAACTATTGTCCTCTATTATTTAGTGCTTTAAATACTGGAAACACTTTGGTGTTTGAAAATAAGTTCACAGGAGATATATAATTGTGCTGTAGTAGTGAATAGACTTATAGAAGTTCCCACAAAGGAACTTTTTTTAGCTTACTTTAGAAGAGATTATAATTTTTATATCCTCACCAACAATTTGCCTTACGTAATTTTTAGTTTTAGCAATTATAGTAGCTCAATAGTGATATCTGATCATAGTTTAAATGTATAAGTTCTATGATTTTTAAGGAAATCTTAACAGTTACTTGCCATGGTACTAATTTTGGAAAAAAATTACTTTGAATCTCTCTTTAAATTGACATGCAAGTCTAAATCAATTTGCTTGCCTGTTACCATGTCTTTTAAGAAAGAAGGGAGACTTACATGGAAAAATCAGGATGCCAAAACTCATGGATTATAAACCTAACCTTATAGTATAATTGTAGTAAAGAGAAATTAATTTTCATTGAAACTTATCCATGTCATTTGTGAGCTGAGGGTACTGTGAGTTTATATAGTTTTATATATCTGGTATAAATTATAACAGTAAAAAATGAAAAAACTTTTTACTGGTGATGGAAAGATTGCACTGGTGAAGGGGGTGGTGTTCTTTTTTATAACTGAAACCCAACTTTAAACATATTTGTAATCATGGTGTTTAAATAAATATATTAAAAACTAAATTAAAGGTTTGCTGGAAAGAATTGATATTCAGAAGATAGCAGCCATTCATCAGCTATAGACATGGGTGAAGTGTTTAGAGATAGAATGGTGACATGTGTTGGGACCTTTTTTCAGAGAAATGACAAAAAAGGAATGCCACTAAAGCCAAAAAGGAGGTATGATAGTTTCTTGGAACAAATTCTAGATTGAAACTAAAGGTGTTGTAAGAAGTAAATACCAGGGCCAGGCGATGGCGCTAGAGGTAAGGTGCCTGCCTCGCCTGCGCTAGCCTTGGATGGACCGCGGTTCGATCCCCGGGTGTCCCATATGGTCCCCCAAGCCAGGAGCGACTTCTGAGCGCATAGCCAGGAGTAACCCCTGAGCGTCATGGGTGTGGCCCAAAAACAACAGGAAAAAAAAAAAAGAAGTAAATACCAATGTTTCTGTGTCCTGGTTCTATTCTTCACATGCTTCTCTTTACTTATTGTGAGAGCCCAGGGATCCAGTAGTAGCAGTGGCCATATCTGTCTCATAAATTTTCTTCATAAAAATTTTAATGGACCTGTCTGGATAACTGTGGGATCTTGTCAGCTATAGCAACAATGGTAAAATAATAATATTCATTTATAATAGTAGTAACAACAAATGATAACCTTCACAATCTTATACCCTTCTGCTATGGCCAGGTAGGCTTCAGACGTGGGCCTATACCAAGGGATTGATTGTAAAAATGTACTTTGTTCCTTCAGAGCTAATAAGAAAGCACCTCAGTGTTTTTCAACCTTTGTCTACTATGGACCCACTTCAAACTTGTTTCTTTTTTTGTGATGCCTTATTCTTACTTATAACTGATGAGCTCAGGAGACCATATGCGGTGCTGGGTATTGAATGCAATTTGGCCATGTGTAGGCAAGCATCCTACCCACCCTACTATCTCTCTGACTTCCTTGTTTTCTATTTTACATTTTATTTTATTATTTTTGCAGGTTCAAGCTATACCACTTGTTCATTTTTTTCTTTTTTGTTATTTTTGAATATATTTTACATTTTATTTTAAGCATACTAAAAAGTATAAAATGTAAACTAAAATCTGAAATTGTGAACTTTTGGTAAGTTTGATGAGTATTGTTTAATCATTTAAATATATATTCTCATGGGGCCGGAGAGATAGCATGGAGGTAAGGCGTTTGCCTTTCATGCAGAAGGACGGTGGTTAGAATCCCAGCATCCCATATGGTTCCCTTGTCAGGAGCGATTTCTGAGCATGGAGCCAGGAGTAACCCCTGAGCACTGCTGGGTGTGACCCAAAAACCAAATATATACATATATATTATTATATATTACTTCTACAACAGAATCTAGTGATTAAATAATTGTGCTCTGTGTTTGAACATATGATCTATTACCTAGGAAATGTGCCTATTATGCAACTTTATAATTCTATGTTTAACTAATTAAGATTTAAAAGAAACTAGAGTATACATATTTTGATGTTAGTATAATTGACTAGTAGAATAGAATATAGAGTATTTTACTACCCTAACTTGATTTTCTGTTCACAGTATGTTCAATTGATTTGAAACTAATGTAAACATATTCAAATATTGTTCAAGTAATACATCTTGTTAGCTATAGCTATGTTTGGGTTTTGGTTTGTGTGTGTGTGTGTGTGTGTGTGTGTGTGTGTTTTGGTTTTTCGGGCCACACCCATTTGATACTAAGGGGTTACTCCTGGCTAAGTGCTCAGAAATTGATTGCCCTGGCTTGGGGGGGACCATATGGGACGTTGCGGGATGGAACCATAGTCGCGATCTTTCCTTGGCTAGCGCTTGCAAGGCAGACACCTTACCTCTAGCGCCACCTTGCCGGTGGAATCAACGTTTTAGTAATAAAGTTGTCTGAAATTTTAGGGTCACCTGTTTTTTGATTCAAGTTTTAATGTTATATTAACTCAGACTGAGAAGGTATGAGACCATATTGGGTTGTTGCTACTTTTACTTCTTTTATATATATTTGGTTTTTGGGTCACACCCAGTAGCGCTCAGGGGTTACTCCTGGCTCTGTGATCAGAAATCACCCTGGCAAGCTGAGGGACCATATGGGATGCTGGGATTCAAAATGCCATCCTGGGTTGGTTGCATGAAAGGCAAATGCCTTACTGTTGTGCTATCAGTCTGGACCTGTTTTTCCTCCAGAATTTTTTTAATATATATTTTATTTAAACAACTTGATTACATACATGATTGTGTTTAGGTTTCAGCAATGTAAAGAACACCACCCATCACCAGTGCCCCTCCAGAATTTTTAAGTCCAACTGTAATGTAGAAATTATAATTTGTTTAGGGAGTACTTTAAAATGTATTAGATCAGTGAGCAATTATCAGCCTCTTGTTTTATCTCTAGTGATCAGATGAAACAGCATAATTAGATAATTAGATAGCTAATGTAAAGGGCTTCTGTTGTTTTGTCACTGTCATGAAACTTAGGCAAAGCACCCTCTCTTCCTAACTGTTTATAAAAAGGAAAATAAATACAAGAATGATCCTAATCAGATTAAAATCAGACTCTATATTTGTCCAAGAAGTCATTAAAATATAAAAGGGATGTGAGGATGTTTGCTATTACATAAAAAAATTTAGTTGGAATGTGTTCAAGCTAAGATGGAAATTATAATTATTTATCTTTATTCTGATCTAATCTTTAATCTGATCTAAAATAGCTAAGATATTAAAATGTTATAAAAGTTCTCCTTTTCTCTATGATGGTGCCCATGTCTTCACATGCACACAACTACAATAATTTTTAACCGTTATTTACATTGACAATTAGTACTAAATTTTCTTTTTTTAGTGAAGTTCAGTGGAGAAGAGAAACAATTATATATAAAAATTGAAAGAAAATTAAGCCTTCAAATATATAGCCACTGTTTTCCCCTGAAAAACATGTGTTAGTTTTTTTTCTTTTTTTAATATCTTTATTTAAACACCTTAATGACAAACATGATTATGGTTGGGTTTCAGTCATGTAAAGAACACCCCCTTCATCAGTGAAACATTCGCATCCCCAATGTCCCAAATCTCCCACCCCACCTCCGCCTGTATTCTAGACAGGCTTTCTGCTTCTCTCATTCATTCTCATTGTTAGGATAGTTCTCAATGTAGTTATTTCTCTAACTAAACTCATCACTCTTTGTGGTGAGCTTCATGAAGTGAGCTGGAACTTCCAGCCCTCTCTTTTTTGTCTCTGAAAATTATTGCAAGAATAACTCTTTCATTTTTTTAAGACCCATAGATGAGTGAGACTATTCTGCATCTTTCTCTCTCCCTCTGACCTATTTCACTCAGCATAATAGATTCCATGTATAGGAAAATTTCATGACTTCATCTCTCCTGAGGGCTGCATAATATTCCATTGTGTATATGTACAACAGTTTCTTTAGCCATTTATCTGTTGAAGAGCATCTTATTGTTTTCAGAGTCTTGCTAATTTTTTCTTAATTAAAACAATTTGAGGGCCAAAGAGATCACACAGTGGTAGGGTGTTTGCCTTGCATGTGGCAGACCCAAGATGGATCTAGGTTTGATTCCCTGCATCCTATATAATCCCCAGAGCCTACCTGGAGGTATTTCTGAGTACAAAGCCAGGAGTAACCCCTGAGCACTGCTGGGTGTGCCCCCCCAAAATTGATTTTTTAAGTATATGCCTGAACTTAATATAAAAAATTGAATCATATATCTTTCTGGAAACAATAGGAGGATTAAATAAAACTTTAGTAAATTTAAGTCAACTAAAATTTTATCATGATTTTAAAATATAGTAAATAAGAATACATAACTGGCCTCATTATCTAAATAAATAATAAAAACTGTTTTCTTTCATGTATCATGTCTAAATAATCTCTATGGGATAAGGAGCCCTAACAAGTGCTCAGAGTGTTGGAAGACATTCTTAATGATTATTGAAAACACTGCCAACAACTGCAAGAAACTAGGTCTGAAGGATACAATCCTGATCCTGCAGTGGCAGGGACCACCAGACTTACTTCAATAGTGCTGCAGGATCTCTGGAACCACAAACTAAGTGCTGGGATCTGAATCATTCTATACAGAATAGAAAAAACCGGGCTGAATATTTCCTAAGCTCTAGACTAGTCTTACTCGGATTTCTAAGTCAAGGGATTGTTTTAGAAGACACAGTCTATTTTTTTTTGCTTTAGTTTTTCTTTTATTATTTGTACCACATGAGTATAATAATCCACCATTTGTTCTTTTTGCTTGTTTGTTTTGGGGTCATACCAGTGGCACTCAGGAGTTACTCCTGAATCTGTGCTCAGAAATCATTCCTGGCAGGCTCAGGGAACCATGGGTTAAACCGGGTCTGTCCAGTTTTAGCCATGTGCAAGACCTACCACTGTGCTATCTCTCTAGCCCCATCATTTGTTCTTCTTTCCCTGACTTATTTCATTTAACATGACATTACTGTCATCTAAGTTGTAGTAAAGTAGTAAAATTTTATCTACAGTTGAGTAGTATTTTACTGTTTATATAACATGATTACTCTGGGGGTCCTTCCTGGCTCTCAGAGAAACATGGATGGCTATTCACAGCAATTGTTGGTCAACTATGCAAGATAGTTCAATGCTAGGGTCCAACTATGTAATGTACTTGGGTCTCAATGCACTAAGGATCACCAGAGTCACACTAATAGTGTTCAGGGGCCTCTATAGCTATTCTTGGTGATAATCAGGACACTTAGTGGTGTCAAGAATTGAATTGGGGATTGGTACATACTGTGCATGCAAGTTTAAATTCTATTCTCCAAGGACACATCATGATTTTGTTGTCCTTCAACTGTGGTAGGACTGTTTCCATATTTTGAATGAATTAAGATGTGTTCATAAATTGAATATAGATATGCATATATATTTCCTTATTAATGTTTTTGTTTGTGGAACAGACACCAGTCAATGGAATTATGGGGTTATATTGGAGTTCTATTTTTTAAAAGGCTCCATACTGTTTTCCATAAAGGCTGACATTCCATCCACAGGGCATAGATTCCTTTATCTTCAGATATATGTCAGGCTTAAAATTATTTTCAATGATAACCTCTCTAAATAAACATGTAATCCTCAAATTTTTATTATTCACTATTGTGGTGGGTAATTTTTAAATTATTTTCCTGATATTTTAGTTTGGAGTTTTCTGATTTCTATCTTCATAGTCTCTTGATTCTTATTAGTGTTCTGTTCTATACTTTCTTTAAATTCTGTGAACATCCTCCATATTACTTCTCTAAACTCCATATTTGAGAGACTAACTAGGTGGTTGGCCATTTTGGGGTCTTCAGAATTGCCATCTTCATTTTCATTGCCTGGTGTTGGCCTGCATCGTTTCCCCATTGTTACACTTGTATTGTGGGTTTTTCTACATGTTGTGGTGGTATTCATTGGCAAGTCCGCTAGTAAGGATGCTGAAGAAATCCAATCTCATGCTGCTGGGAACAGCAAGACCCAAGATGATGCCGAGCACTTCTGACACCCAGCAGAAACCGACAGGAATCAGTCTGTGTACAGCCCGACCCACCTCTGAAGCAGGCAAGCATTTTTTAATTATTCTCAATGATCTTGACTCTTAGTAATCACATACCTGTGTGATAACCCCTCGAAAATATAATTAGCATCTTGCCAACTGACTCTAACTTACTGACATTTCAAGTTGCAATCTTTGAACAAGGAAACTGCCAGTTGTAAAACCCAACAGAGGGTAATCACTGGTTAATTGCAACCAAGAATTCAACAACCACATATTCAAGTTCACATACAAGGAGTCTTTTCCATAGTCATGGCACAGTGGTTTCAGTCTGTGAATTAAAGAATCCCCCCTAAGTCATGTTCAGATTCCAGACCCAGAGAAAATGAGGTAGTCATCATGCATTGGTTAAAGTCACTATATTTTAGGATTGGAGAGATAGTATAGTAGGCAAGGCAATTGTCTGTGTGGGCTGTGGCTGTGGTTCAAAATCTTCATTACCACTAATTTTTAAAATAATTTAATATAATTATCTAATATGCCTACTACACAAAAAATGGCAAATGCCAGAGTTAAGTGTTTGAAGTAGCCTTGCACCTTTGTACAGAGGGACCATTTAAACTGGATCTGCTGCAGCCATGAACTGTCCTGCCTGCTCAGAACAGCTCCAGACAGAATGCCATCTGAGGTGAGCTGACCCCAACCACAAAGAGAGGAGACAGAGGAGCTCTACTGCTCTGCTTTGCTTCCTGGCCACAGACATCTCCTAGTCAAAGAACCCCAGTACAACAAGTAGAAACCACAACACTACTAGCATTACGATGGGGAAACAAAGCAGGCCTCCAATATATATAGTGAATGAAAATGGCAGCCCCAAAAGTGCCGATCATTTATTTAGCCTCTCAGATAAGGAGTTTAGGGAAGCAATACGGAGGATCTTCATAGAACTCAAGAAAGCATTGAAAGAACTGAATGGACCACAAATAAGAATCAAGAGGATATGAAAATAGAAACAAAAAAAAAAAAAACTCCAAACTTAAAAAACAGGACTGAAAAACTTGGTAGGTAAAATGAAAACCTCACCAGAAAGCCTCTCCCAAAGAATAACAGCAGCTGAAGACCGAATCAGCAAGCTGGAAGATGAGATGCAAAACAACTCCATACAATAGAAAAGAATGGAAAGGAGCCTTAAAACAAATAATCAGACAATGAAAAAAAATCTCAAAGAATGTGAATAGATGAAAATAGAAGTCTTCTATACACTGAAGAGAAATAACATAAGAATCATTGGAGTCCCAGAGACTCAGGAAGAAGGGAAGAATCAATAGTCAACGACATCATTTCAGAAAAACTCTCAGAACTAAAGACTACATGCAACCAAATAATGTATGCCCAAAGAGTACCAGCTAAAAGAGACTTGAAGAAAAGCACCTCAAGACACACCCTGGTCAAAATGATGAACCCCACAGACAGAGATAGACTACTGAACGCAGTAAGATCAATAAAGGAAATTACAGTCAAAGGAGCATCCTTAAAAGTTACAGCAGACCTGCCACACGAAATCCTCAAGGTCAGAAGCAGTGGGGAGAAATAGTGACAAAATTCAATGAAATATGTCTTCCTTAACCCAATGTAAATTGAAGTATATGTACTTTATATTATTTACATACTAGATGTGGAAATCATGCAGAAGAGTTTAGTCATTGGCCATTCTTATGGCATGAGAATTATGGTCAATAAATGTGAGTCTGTTTTTATTGCCCTATGTTATTATTAGGTTTGGTGTAAATAAGCCATTGTTTTACCATATAAAGCAAATGGGCATTTAGAGGCTATATGGTGCTTATCAGTTTATGCCTACAACATTATGTCAATTCTTTCCATTTCCACACCTATAAGATAAATGATGTGACTATGGTTAGATAATTTTTACCATTTTAGTATATTTTCCAAATAAAATTGTTTCAGAACATGGCTTAACTACAAAGACTGAACCTAGTCTAGGAAATCTTGGACATCTTGGACATTGATTTCATGGAGGAATCATTTCACAAGTTTGATTTAAATAAAAGAAAAATGGGTGGACTACATTCTTAAGCATGAATCTATTTTGCCTCTTGAGACTTTGTGGATGTTTGGGCACTAATGTAATAGCAAATATATTTATATGTCTAAAAGAATGTTACATGTCCATGAGTCATTATGTCCATCATTACAGGGCTGGTAGCTGGCAGGAAGTTGTATACATTTCCAGAGAATAAAATTGACATCAGAATAGGTGGGGGTCAATGAAAAATTCAATATAATATAAACATTGCATTTCTAAACAATTTACAAGGTCATCCCCACCCTACATTAAAAATTAAATCTATCCAAAGTTTTTCTGTTTCTTTTTTTTTTTTTTTTTTTGCATATTTCTTGGTTGTTTTCAGCCTTTTCAGTTCAATTTATCTCTGAAGTTTGTGGGAAAGAAAGCATAAAATGAATAGACAGTCTTTGAAATTTATCTATAGGATTTTAATTCAAGTTCATTCACTCTGTTTTAGTTTATTTTAAAGTAGGAATAATCTTAGGCCAGATTTTCTTTAAGGTTATATTTCTTCTCATAGATAGATAGAATTATCCATATTGAAAGAACTTACTCCTGTCAGTCTTCTTCTGGGAGTATAAAAACACTTATAGACAGGAACACTATCACCAGTTCACTAAAATTTGCTCCAAGATTTTTTATTATCATAATTTCTCTCACATTGATATCCTGCAAACAGGTTATAATATTCATAGAAAACACAAACTCAATGTCAAATGTTGGGAGACTATTCTACAAACAACCCCCCCCTCCTGAAAAAGGTGGTCATACTAGTTTCAGGTGACTTAGAACTTAAGGCTTAAAAAAGATATATTGTGAAGGTCATTTCTTTTTTTATAAGGTAATTTCTTAATGATATAGGAATATACATGTTAGAAGAATTCATACTCATAAATAAATCTAATGAAGTATGAGCAAAGAACTTAAAAGAACTATTCTTAGACTTGAAGAAAAATATTGATAGCACCACATAGTAGTTGAAGACTTTATCTCTCCATCTCATACATCAATTAGACTAAAGCAAACTTGTTCTAAAGAAAGAAGTGGAAAAGATATTGGGCTTTTCATTCTCAAATGGCCAAATAACACATTCTACTCTAGTGTGCACAAGAATTTCTCCAAGACAGACCACATGTAATAATAGAAAAACACACCTAAGCAAAATTAAGAGGATAGAAATAATGTAAATTATCTTTCAGACCATAATGCACTGAAAAATAGAAGTCAATAATAAACAAAAATAGAAAAATATGTCAAATTTCAAGAAATAAAAACCTTATTACTGAAAAACCAGCATGTCCAGGAGGAAATAAAAAGATTCCTGGAAACAAATGAGAATGGGACACTACCTTTAGAACTTGTGGAAGACAAAAAAAGTAGTTTTGAGAAGGAAGTTCATAGCTCTGTAAGTCTTCATTAGAACTTAAGGAAGTGTCCATATAAATAACTTGACTGCAGGCTGAAGTGGTGGAACAGAGCAGTAAGGCGTTTGCCTTGCATGTGCTAGCAGTTTGATCCCCTGGAATCCCAAATGGTCCCCCAAGCCAGGTGCGATTTCCAAGGACATTGCCAGGAGGAACCCCTGAGCATCACTGGGTGAGGCTCAAAAATCCCCCCCAAAAAAAACAGAAAGATTGGGGTCAAAGAGATAGCACAGTGGTAGGGCATTTGCCTTGCACACAGTCAACCCAGGACAGACCTGGGTTGGATTCCCAGCATCCCATATGGACCCCCGATCCAGGAGCAATTTCTGAGTGCATAGCCAGGAGTAACCCCTGAGCGCCTCTGAATGTGACCCCCAAAACAAAACAAAACAAAACAAAACATCCTGTAAGAGGACCAACAAAAGAACCACAAAGAAGTTATGAGGGAAAAAAAATTAAAAATAAAACTTAGAGCAAAAATTAATGAGCTGGAATCAAATAAAATGATCCAAAGGATCAAAGAAACTAAGAGATGATTCTTTAAAAATATAAAATAAAAACAAAAGCAAAAAAAAAACAAACACTACCAAGACTCAAAAAAAAGAGAAAGTTAACCTTAATAAGGTGTATCAAAAATAAAAGGAGGAGGGCTGGAACAGTGGCACAATGGTAGGGCATCTGCCTTGCTCTCGGCTGACCTAGGATGGACTGTGGTTCACTCCCCTGGTGTCCCATGTGATCTGCCAAGCCAGGAGTGATTTCTGAGAGCATAGCCAGGAGTATACTATCTCTAAGCGTTACCAGGTGTGGCCACAAATCAACAGAAACTAAAAGTGGAAAGTCACAAAAGATACCACAGAAATTCAAAGAATCATCAGAAATTACTCAGAGAATCTTTATGCTAAAAATGAAAGAACCTAGTAGAAATACAAAATTAATGGACTCCTATAACCTTCCAAAGCAGAACCAAGAAGATATGCAACACCTAAACAGAAAAATTACTTTCAAAGAAATCAAAATGGTAACCAAAATTCTACCCAAATACAAAAACTGGTTAGATAGAATCACTGTTGAGTTCTCAAACATCTAAAAAAGATCTACCACTAATCTGGTAAATGTTGTTCCAGAAAATTGAAGAAATCAAAACACTCCCAAACAGTTTCTATGAAGCAAACATAACCCTTATGCCAAGAACAGACAAACACCAAAACAAAAGAGAAATAAAGGCTGAAGAATACAGAGGCAACAACAAAGATCCTCAACAAAAGAACAAAACAGTACACCAAAAATAGCATGTACCATGACCAAGTAAGATTCATCATGGGGATGCAAGGATAGTTTAACATACACAAGTCAATAAACATAATACACCATATCAAATAGATGCAGAGAAAGCATTTGACAAGATCAAGCACCTATTCATGATTTCTTACAAAAAAAAAAAACTCTCAATAAATAGGGATTGAAGACACTTTTCTCAATATAGTCAAAGTCATTTACCAGAATCCAATGACAAGCATACTCAATTGAGAAAAAAAATTTTTTTCTTTCTAAGATCTGGCATAATACATTGCCCGCTCTCATAACTTCTATTCAATATAGTACTGAAAGTATTTTCCATAGCAATTAAACAAGAAAAAGATACCAAAAGCATCCAGATTAAAAAGGAAGAAGTCAAGCTCTCACTGTTTGTGGATGACATGACACTACATTTAGAAAACCTTAACAATTACAAATAAGCTTCTATAAATAATAGAATTGAATATTAAAGTACACAAAAGCCAGTGAATTTTCTATATAAAAATAATGAAAGGGAAAATATATTTTTAAAATTTATATTCACACTTTTTCTTAGAGTATCACATACCTTAGGATCAACTTATCTAAATAGGTTAAAGATCTATACAAAGAAAACTATAAATGCTACTTCAAAAAGTAAAAGAGAACACAAAGAAATGGAAAAACATCTTCTCACTGATTGAGAGGTTTAACATCATTAAAATGCTTTCTGAAGCATTGTACAGTTTTATTGTAGTCCATATAAGAGTACACATGATATTATTTCAAAAATTAGATCAAAAACTTTTCTTTTTTGGGGGGCACACCTGGTGAAGCTCAGGGGATACTCCTGGCTTGCGCTCAGAAATCACTCCCAGTTTGGGGGACCATATGGGATGCTGGGGGATCGAACCAAGGTCCGTCCTAGGCTAGCACTGGCAAGGCAGGCAGATGGCTTACCATTCTGTGCCATTGCTCCTCCCCACCTCGAAAAATTTTTAATTCATTTGAAACTCCCCAAATAACTAAAAACAACCCTTGGAGAAAAGGAAGATAGATGGCACCACTTTTCCCAATTTTACCAACTGTATCATTGAGTGGTAGTCATTAAAATAGCATGTTATTGAATAAAGACATGGTTTGAATAAAGATTTAGTAAATACAAATACATATCAGATCAATGAAATATAGTGAATATCCTGAAACAAACTCTCAATTAAAACATCAGTTAACATTTGATAAAGGAGCAAGAAATATTAAGTGATATAATTAACACCTCTTCAGTAAGTGATATTGGAAAAACTGGTCAGCTATATGTCAAAAAAAAAAAAATACTCAAACCTAATCTAATGAACTACACAAGGGTCAAATAAAAATGGATTAAGGACGTTGATCCAGTTTCAAGGTCTTCAAGACTTCGGAACTGAGTCCATAAGATATTTAGAGATTTTTTCCATAAGAGGAACTCTTCATAATATTGAAGTTAAATACATTTTCAAAAATGAAATACCACTGATCAAGCAAGTGAAAAAAAATAAAAAGATGGGACTATAAATCTTCCGTACCTCTAAGGAAATTGGGTGGTGAAGATTAATTCCTGCACAGTGACCATCAAGTGGGACTCGAGTTAGTTTAACTGCTTAGCGGAGCCAGTAAGATATGTGTCTGCACTGTGAAGTGAAGGGAGCTCAGAGAAGTTTGCATAAGTCCTAAACTCACCACCTATCATTTCCTGGGTGACCAAATTGATTAAGTAGAAAGTTAGTAGAATTCTCTCTCAAGACTATTAGCTTTGTTCCATGTTCCGTATCATATAAATCACCAGCAATATAATCTTGATTTTTTCTTCACAGTTTAACCAAAAACAAGGTCTATACTAAGTTCTCAGAGTTCCAGTGGCTAAGTATAAGATTAAAGCCCAACAAGAAATTCTGATATACCCAAAGTAAAATACAATCTTAAACTTTGGGGGAAAATATAGGTATATACTCATATTTGTAAAAAGAAAATATTTTAAATAAATATAAATGTTGTTCATAAATAATAAAAAGGAAAATGGATTCAGTAATTTTTCTCTTATTTCTTGAGTAATTAGCATTTGTATAAATTTTTATATTCCTGTGTTTCTTAATAGAACAACAATAATATCTTAAAGCCTCGCAGCAAATCCTATGTGCAAAGTCTAAATAAATTATTGTTTTCTGACAACTTCACTAAAATCAAGTGAATAGAAAAATTAGTGAAATATTCTTAGTTTCTAGGAACATTTTTGATAAACAAGATGACCTACAGTGGTGAATTTTCCCATGGCTTCTAATTCAAGTACTCTTCTATTGTTGTGAATATCTTTGTACTTGTTAAACCACATTCCTTTGCTATTGCCTCAGAACAATATTATTGCCATAACAACTAGCCTAAACACATTGACACTATTAGAACAAAGACAGAATATAAATTAAAACCTTATGTCAAAAAGTTCCCAGAATATGTGCCTAGGTAGTTTACTTGTAAAGATTCCACCAATTCAGGATCCTGAGAGTCTTCAAAAGAGAAAAATTTACTTTATATGTTCTGACTCACAACTGTCTTGGGACTAATTTTATCTAAAATTTTAAGAAAAGATGGCTAGAGCAATAGTGATAGAACACTTGCCTACTATGTACCTGGAATCAGACCCTTTTTTTGTTCCCAGAGCCATGGCAGAAATTATCGCTGTGTAGAGAGCAAGGAGTAAGAAGCCCTAAGCATTGCCTAGTGTGAATAATAATAATAATAATAATAATAATAATAACAATAACAATAATAATTTGGAAACCAGCCATTCTCTTTATTCAGGTTACACTTAAGAAAAAAATCAAATCACACAACTTCTATTTGAGATAACTGGTTAGGGCTTAAAAAGAAAACAATGAGTCCTTTAGATTACTTTCTAGACCAATATGTATAAGATATGGGCCAAGATGCTATAGCTAACAGATCTAATACACCAATGTCTCAAACAAAAGACATGTAAATTCTTTATCCATATGCCACTTTGGAAGGAGATAGCTTTGTTCCCAAGATCTAACTCAGTGGTTAGGTTAATTCTGTCGTGTTGTTTTGCCCCAGTTGCTCTAACCTCAAATTTTGCCTCAATATTTCTTCAGTCAAAAATTATCAAGAACGTTTAAAAAAATATGGGGGCCGGAGAGATAGCATGGAGGTAAGGCATTTGCCTTTCATGCAGGAGGTCATCAGTTCTAATCCCAGCACCCCATATGGTCCCCCGTGCCTGCCAAGAGCAATTTCGGAGCGTGGAGCCAGGAATAACCCCTGAGCACTGCCGGGTGTGACCCAAAAACCACAACAACAACAAAAAAATTGACATAGGGCACAAGTAGAGCACAGTAGGTAGGGTGTTTGCCTTGAATGCACCTGACCCAGGTTTGATCCCCATCATCTCATCTGGTCCTCCAAGCATGACCAGAAGTAATTCCTGAGTATAGCTAGGAATAACCCCTGACACCACTAGGTGTGACTCCAAAACAAACAAAAATATATACAAACAAAATACACTGGTTTATATGATTAGCATATATATTGATATAATTTTTAAATTTAGAAATAAAAATTAATAAGGCATTTTTTAACTTGATTGATTGATTTTCGGGCCACACCCAGTGGCACTCAGGGGCTACTCCTGGATCTGTACTCAGAAATCATCATGGCAGGCGGGGGGCCCATGTGGGATTCTGGAAATTGAACAGGATCCCTCTACTAAAGCATTTTTCAAACTATGATAAATCCAATGCTAATATGACTAGCTTTTTACATAAAAAAGATCAGAACTTCAAACACTGGGGGAAAATGGAGCAATTTGACATTTATCTAATTGTACCTTAATCTTACCCTAAAAATAACATTTTAAAATAATTATCATTATGTAATGCTTTTATATTCAATCTAAATCACTATATTGTTTTAAAATATGTGAATAGGACCAAGTTTCACACAACTCTGTAACTGGGAAAAAGAGGAACACATTAATAACCTTTTCAGCTCATCATATTCTTGCATACTAAGCCAAAATTCAAATGGTAAGTTAAACATTTTACAAAAACTTACCTTATTTCCAATTTGTAATTTGAAACCTTATCGATAAAATTATTGATATGTTACATTAAAAATCTATTGGCACAGTGACAAATGCATAACTGGTAATATCCAAATTTATCAAATAAATAAGAAAAACATATTTCCAATGAATCTTTTATGTGGCATGGTTTCATTACATTATCTGTAAGTTTTTCCTAAATTATTGCTTTGTTGAGCTAACGCGGGACATACAGGTGGTGTTGACATATTCTATTATACAATGTCAGAGAAATAACCTGGGAAGATGGCTCAGAGACCTGAACACATGCTTTATATGGGAAGGTCTGGGTTCCATCCCCAGAACTATATAGTTTTCGAATACAGCCAGGAAAAAAAAAAACCCTGAGCACCATGCCAGAGAAATGCATACATATGATGTATATCAGAAAATCATGTTCATTGATATCCCCACTGATGTCATCAAAAAAGTTTGTACATATTCAGGTGTTGCCAATTTCATGGTGTCAGATTTATACTTCATGAAATTAATATTTTTACTTGAAATCACATTTTATTACAGCCAATAAACAGCTGTTCATTTTTTCCTTTGAAATGACCGGCCAATTTTCAAGCAAACCCATGCCAAATATTTGAATAAACTAGTTAATCATTATTTAAAGAAAGTTGGGGTTCTTTGAAAACCTTGAATCACTCCACTCATAGGATTTTCTGTGACTTGTTTCTGTGGCATCACAGTTGTTTATGCAGACTTTCTACTTTTTTACCTGCAATATCAAAAAGACATGTTCTCTGCCACTAGGATTGAATTAAATTATTTGTGGTACTTAAAGACGGTGTTAACTGAAGCTGGTATCCTGTTTATGGTACTTTTAAGGCCATGGTTAAGCTTGGATGTACCACTTTGATTCATATATGATACTAGCAATTTTACCTACCATTCATTTTATTCATAATAATACAAGTACAAAACAGTTTAAAATTATATCAGGAAAAATTATATCTGAATATAATTAGTAGTTTCTTCCTCACAGACTCCCTTCAAGGGGCTTCTGAGAATCTCCAAATACCTGTGAAGAAAACACAAGTGGAGAACCATTGTATTCACAATGATTCATTCCCCAAGAGATGAAGTTATTATCATTGATTTGGTTGATTTTCTCCAAGAAAGAGGCTTTTCCTAGACAACCATCGCATATAAAAGAAAGGTTAAAGGGTTTGGGGATCTCATTAGCAATCAACCACACTTGCCTGTTTACAATAAAGCAGTGTTCGCTTTGATAACACATATACTAAAATTGGAAAGATACAGAGAAGATTAGCATGGCCCCTGTGCAAGGATGATATGCAAATTCGTGAAGCGTTTCATATTTAAAGTAAATAAAAGAAAACAGCAGGACCAAAATGGAGTCTTTTTCTGCTGCCTTTGGTATAGCATTACCTAATTTCCTTTGCCTGGTCCTTTAGGGACTGTATATAAGATAATTACAAAGATCATTATATATATTTGATTTATACAAGTATACTTCTGCCATAGGTTGAAGACACTCTGTAGCCAGACACTGGTGCCCCATGAAGTCCAGAGGCCCCACAGTGTTCATGTGTCCAGTATCCTATGTCCCAAGGCCTATGTCCCATGAAGTCTATTCATAATGCCCAAGGATCGGGTGTTTGCTGTCTGCTGGTTTTGCTCTATGCTATGCCTCTCCCTGCAGGTGTTTACTATTATTGGCCCCATTGGGTTCTTCTTGATTCTCCATCCCCACAACTCTGAAGTTTTCTTCTCCTTTCTGCCATCTTTCTGTATGCCAGGGTGGATCCCAAAGAGATAGCTACCAGCCTTGTGCCCTTCTTTATTTCTTGTTTGT